>NC_138861.1:143380019-144097893 GCF_965194805.1 Balaenoptera borealis
ATTTATTAGGATTTTAATTTTAAAATATTTTGAGCTTTTTAAAAATTTATAGTTTTATTTTCTCATTTGTCTTTTATCTAGACTGCCAACTAGACTGCCAGCTCTACATGCGAAAATTATTCTTGTTTCATTCGTGTTCCTTTGTGACCAGACTTAAGACTTAGACTGTGTACATAGAGCTGCTTAGTAAATATTTTCTAGTAATTTATTTAGTTAATATTTATTGACTTACTATTTACCAGGTACTGTCAAAATACTTTACAAGCTTTCTCATATTTATTTTTCCAAGAACCACGTTGTGTAGGTATTATTCTTTAGAGATGAGGAAATTATGTGTCTAGCCTGGAATATGAGTTAGTATCAAAGGAACTGAGATTAAAAAATGGAGTCTGTCTCCAAATCACTCTCAACCATGACAGCATGTTATATTTTTTCTCAGTAATGAGTAAATTATTTGAATAATAAATATCATCTTGTTGACTGTAACATTAGCTGGAAATATTTTCCCACATTTCCCCCCCACATTTACATTTTAATTAGTTTGCTATGATCCTTTTAATGAATTTTATTTTAAAAAGTAGTACATACACTCAGTTAAAAAAAAAAAATCAAATAGAACCAGTAAGCCTGGTAATGAAGTGGCCTTTTTCCCACTATTTCCTAGTACTCCCTAATCCCACTGCTTTGGCTTCTTTTTTCTTTTTTAGCTATGTCCACTTATATTTACCTGTGTATACATAAAATGTATACCCATACTGCTATATCTAGATATACAATTTTTATAAAGTATATATTGTTTTTTATTATGGTGTGTAAGATTTATATCTCTGACAACAAAAGCCCTTTCCATTGTTCTCTTTCTTTCCACTCTTATAATAAGCCCAAATCACAAAATTTGTTTAAATACTCAGTATATACTACTACGCAACTACACTTATCATTCAATGCTGAGCCAAATATTATACATCAGTAAGCACCCTTAAAAAAAGTTTTAACTTTTCTGAAATAAACAGTTGCCCCATTTTGGAATTTGTATTGTTTTCTAATAAAATTGCTTCTTCTTCTGAAACAGTCCACTGGATTCTAAAAAGTCTCTGAGTGGCATTTTCTGCATGTTCAAACCCATCAAAATATCTACCAATTCATTATTTTCAAGCTGACCTCTATCCTAAAGCCCTGCTCCTTCTGCACCCACATCCATGTGGGTGGCACTGCTGTTCTCCATGCCTACTATACAACTCTCCCTGGGACTTCCTTTCACTATCATCCTTCTGTTAGAACTAACTCTGGATCTTGTGCTTTCTGGAATGGAGGTCTTCTTTTTTTCTTGCTGTACTCTCTAGACTTTTAGGGAACACAGCCTCCAGTAGTTTCCATAAAAGGCATGGGAGGTAATATTTTGAGAAGATGCATGCCCACCAAAAACATCTTTGTTGTATCATAATATGACATCCTTATTTTGCCTTGGTATAGAACTCAGGGGAGAGGGATAACCCTTTTTCTTAGTAAACGAAGGTATTACACTCATCTTCTGGCTTCCATATATTATTGTCAATCTAATGCAGTTCAGCTTGATCATATCTTTATCCACTATGTTCTGAAATTTTATAATGTAGTTTTATTTTGAGTCTTTTTCATTATTGCTGTATACTCAATGGTCCTATTAATGTGAAAACTCAAGTCCTTCAATTCTGAAAAAAAATTCATTGTCTGTAATTAATGTCTTTCCTCAAAGTCTAATTACGTTTGGTTACCTATTCATGTTAAAAAGAAGAAAAGTGCTAAATGGAAGTTCTGTTTAAATTGGCAGAACTTGTCTAATGGTGTGTATTTTAGTTTTTGTTTCTTACTGTCACACACCAAATTATCACAAGTTTAGTGGCTTAAAAAAAATCCATTTTAATCTCACAGTTCTGTAGGTGAGAAGTCTGGGCATGGTTCAGAGGAGTTTTCTGCTCAGGGTTTCACAAGGCTGAAATGAAAGAGTCGGCCAAGCTGCATTCTCAGCCAGAGGCTCAAATGAGCTATTTTCAAGCTCATTCAGATGAGCGGCAGAATTCAACTGTAGAAATTCTCACAGTTACAGGACTGAAGTCCATGTTCTCCTTGCTGCTTGCTGGTCAGGGGTTGTTTTCAGATCCTAAAGTCTGCATTCAGGTTCTTAGAAACATGGCGCTTTCCATAACATGGCAGTTTTCCACTTCAAGGCCCAAAGGGATACGTCTGCTTTCGTTTTAAGTCTCTTCTAAGGGCTCATCTGTTTAGGTCAGGCCCACCCCAATAATCTCCCTTTTTATTAACTCAGAGTCAACTGGTTAGACACCTAATTACATCTGCAAAATCCTTCCACTTTTACCAAATAAGGTGACCTTATAACTGGAGCGATAACCCATCCTGTTCACAGGTGATTATTTGAGGCTGTGGGTCATCCGGAGTCATCTTAGAATTCTGTCTACCACGATGTGGACCACAGTAGCATAGTGAGTCGATAATCCAGGCCATTTTACTGTGGAACTGTACACTCCACTGAGATCATGCTTTCTCTGGTGCTGATTAGTTTAAAGGAAGGACTAATTCAATTTTGTCTCTTGGGGGTTGGGAGTTATAACTCTAATTTGTAAAATTCTGGGAAGTTAGCAGGAAATTTTGGCTGGTTTCCTGCTAATCACCAAGTAGACTTCCATTTAATCAACCTTATTAAATCTGTTACTCCTTTCCACAGCTGTGCCTTATGTACCAGAATTTACCATCCCTCCATAGAGTAAGCCATCTATCTTCTGACAAAACGGCAAGAGATGGTTTTTGTTTTGTCCCATTTTGTTTTGAGTTAGGAGAGGGAGAGGACATTTTGGAATCTAAGTTCTCCTTTTATTGACTTTCAATTATCCATCCACCTGTTTTCAATCCTACCTACATTCTGTCTTATATCACTTGTCCATTTGCCTTACAGCTTTCAAAGTTTTACCAGATTCCATCTGCTATGATGTTCTTTCTTCTCTTTTATTCTTGCATTGTATCACTTTTACCATGTAACAAGTTAGTTCAAGTTTTAGCAAGTTGAAACAGCAAACGTTGGTCCTCTTTTGGTTTATGTGGGTCAAAGATTCAGAAGTGGCTTAACTGAGTGGCTTTGGCTCAGTGTACCTCATGAGGCTGTGGGCTGGACATTGGCCAGTACTGCAGTCATCTTGACTGGGCTCCAGAATCTGCTTTTAAGATGGTTCACTTCCATGGCTGTTGGCAGGAAACACCAGTATCTCAAGGGCTACTCACAAGAAGCCTCGGTTCCTTGCTACATGGACCTCTCACTGGGCTGCTTGAGGGTCCTCATGACATGGCAACTAGCTTTCCTCAGAACAAGTGATTCTTTCATTTAATTGTAGTGTGATTTGGGGAAATAGAAGAGATAAATGCATGTGTTAATATATTGAGGTCTGGACCCAAAAAATAAAACAGACAAACAAACAAAAAGCCAAAACAACAACAAAATAAAACAAAACCCTGATTCTATTAAGGTGCTTCTTTTTTCTTGTTCTTACCTCAAATGTTATTTCTGTCTTTGTCTTATATGTCTACAAAGTTTTATAGTTTTGTAAAATCAACACTGAAGATGAAAAATCTATCATATCAGGTATCTAGCCATGTCTATTATATACTAGATAGCCTTGTGAATATACTAGTCTTGTGAATTTTTTATGTGTCATCTAAAGTACTGCAAACCGATATTTTGGTCTGACATATTATAGCACTTTTAGAAAACATTGGGTTTTTTCGTTTTATTTTTTCCAAGTGGGGTGAAGCTTCTTTAAATCAAAACAGTCTAACTTAGGTTGAGGAATGATCCACATTTTTCCCACACAGTCCTTAATAAACTTCACTCAAGGATAAGTGATGGTTCTGACTGTTTCTGTGCTATTGACTATTAAGAAAGATACATATGTTTCCCTGGAAATTCCCTAAATGTGATTAATTGCATTTTTATTATGAAAAGAGTTCCAAAACATTTTTATTTCTTTTTAGTATCCAGTGACTCAATAGACGATAAATATTTTATCAGAAAGCTTACAAATAGGTTAGGAAGCTAGAAAATGTCATATAGTCCATTATTTGCAGGAAGGATAGATTCAACTTTAAGTTTATATTATATTAACTACCTGTGTGAGTGCAAAATTATTTGCTTTGTAACTGTTTATTTGTTCACATTAGAAAATGTAAGAATTTGCCAGTAAATTATAAGATTTTTAATACTACTGCAAAAAGAAGACAGAAATTATAATATTGAAAATATACTGGGTATACACTGGTATTTTAGACTTTGTAACCAACAAGTGTAAATGGTTCCTTTGCTTGGGAATTTAGAATGTTGTTACTGTTAAAAAGCTCAGCAATCTCATGATACTCATCAGACTTAAGTCAACTATCTCCAGTTATTAGCCTGGGTCAAATTATATGTCATTTTTGCCTTGTGCAAACACTAGATCTATTTGTTTGGTACAGTTTTCCCGTGTTATATAACTAAACCACTAACAATTTAGACCTAGTGATGGCATGACTGGAGAGAAGAGAAAAAGAAAACAAAATATGTGACTAACTTAGGTGGTATTTAATTAAAACAAAAGGAAACGACAGTGATATATAAGTGAATATTGCAACAAGGTAAATGGATTCTGGCAAAATTGCTTTGACTTAACAATTTTGTGATTGAAAAGTCACATACATTCACAAGCAATAAAACTATGTTTATATGACAAGAATAATAATTAAAATTTTTAATTGTTACCTATATACACGTACTGTTTTAAGCATTTAATTCTGATGATAACCCTCTGATGCATGGTCATTATCTCCATTTTTTAAAGAAAACTAAGGAACAGGTAAACTGGCCAACATCACACCAGACACTTCCCCACGTGGAGGCAGGATCTGGACCGGAAGAGTTTGACTCCTGAGCCTAAGAGACATTTGTTTCCTTATCAATCAGGGTTTCTCAACCTCAGCACTCTTGACATACTGCGATGGTTAATTTTTTGTTGTGAGGGTCTGCACTGTATATTATAGGATATTTAGCAGTGCCCCTGGACTCTATCCACCAGATGCCAGTAGTTTCCTCCACCCCTCATTGTAGCAACCAAAAATGTCTCCAGGCATTGCAAATGTTCCCTGGAAGACAAGCTCACCCCCAATGGAGAACTGATGATATAGATTTATTTGTTCTATACTTAACAGCCGTTTAATAGTAACTTAAAATAAGATGCCATATAGATGGGCTTGATACGAAAATACAAAGAAAAAATTGGATGGAATTATCAAAATTTTAGTTCAACAGATATATCATATTCTTATGCTTAAAATGTCAGTAAGGAAAATGAAGGAAATGAAGGTAATATGAAAAATGTAGGTAATATGAGATTACTGAAAATGCTATTGTAAAAAAATTTTTTTAAGGTACTTATAGGAGCCCTTAAGAGGAGGGAAACTCAAATAAAACTAATACAGTCAGGGAAGTTTCAGATGGTACTCAGAGGAACAGTCTTACAAGACAAATACTGATAAATCTAAGCAACTTGCCTTGGTATCATAAAAGTCAGGGAGGTCCCAAAGTCAACTGGAGAGTACATGTTCCCACTAAAGCTATTCAAATTCTATTTTTTTAAAAAGTCAGCTAATTATTATTTTTTCCAAACCACATTCTTAAGGACAATGCTTTTTGATACCCAAAGTAGTGGGTTTTCTAGGAAGAGGAGTTATCATGTGAGTAGGTCCAAATTTGAGGAAATTGAAAGTAGTATAATGTAGTTGGGCCATACGATTTGATGAGAAGATAAATGTCTAGAAAGGTAATGTATAGACAGGACTGGAGCCTTCTGTGATGTGCTAAGGAGCCTGAGATGTGTCTTAAAGATAGAGGACACTGAACATGTAACAGAAGGATAGCATGATTAAATTTGCATTTAGAGTATTCATTCTGGGAATAATTTTGAGCTTGGTTTGGAAGATACTAGCTGTAAGAAAGCTGTGAAATAATCTAGCAAATATTGGTCAGAGTCATAAAAGCAACAATGGACTTGGAGAGAGAGAAGAATGAATTCAAACGTTAATAAAGAGGTAGCAGCCAGCTTGGGCATGACGTAGGGAATGCATGCAAGGATTATGTGAGTAAGATTCTAAATTGGCTCTCAGATTTCTTGTTTTAGAAACTAGGTGGCTGGAATCATTCCCAGAAGATATACGGGAGGAGGGGTAAGTGAGGAGGGATGGATGACAAGTTCAGAAATAACCAGATGTGGACACCAAAAATGTTTATCATGTAAAAGCTGAATTTTAGCTTCTTCTTTACCTTATTATGATGCAAAAGCAAACTGGCATTAGTGTTCAGTTTAAGCAATTTTCAGCATTAGCTTGGCACCAGCGTTTCCCATTGGCACTCTTTAAACTTGCCCTGGCTTCAGTGCCAATACTGCCAGGATGTACTTGGCAGTCACAGGACCTAGGTGTCAAATTGTAAAATGATTTTGTTCCACTTTCTTTTTAAAGAAATGATTTTTGCAAGCTAACTTGACTTCCTATTTAGTAATTTAAAGTGAATTTCTGAGAAATATTTTCCATACGAGTATTTATTATTTAAATTCAGCAGTTCCAGTTTTTCTGGTGACCCTGCTCATTTCACATGCCTCAGTCACACTCTCTCATGTCTTCTACTCAATTCACTGAAAAGTTAGCCCTTTCAAAATAGCACCATGTACCAGAAAAGCCACTCTCCCACAGGTATCAATTCAATGGTCATCCGTTTTACATTGGGTCCTGTGGAAACAGATTCTAAAACTGGGACTTCCGTGCAGAATGATTACTGGGGAGTAGTCTTGGGAGACAGACCTGTCTGGAAGTGAGAAGAGCAGGACTAGACAGAGGGACTATTGTAACGCTGTGCAACCAAGATCCCAGCTAATCCTACATGGAGCTCTGCAGCTGGGATCGCCCTTCAGGGTACTTCCAAATTTAGGCAAAGGACCAGGCCTTTGTATCCCCACATCAGCCAATCTCTGGTCACTCCTGGAAAGGTGAACAGCCTTGAGTGAAGCATTTTCCTGTGACTAAGAGAGGAATAGAGCTGTGAACAATTAGCAATCAAGATTATATGCTTGGCAGCTGGAGGATGGGTGCCTGGAGACTGAAGAGGGAATCTGGGTGGAACACCACCTAATCTGCCACCCTATCATTCATACCATTTCTGAACCCCCATCTCTTCCAGGAGCCTAATTCTCATTCCTCAGATTCTCACTGTCCAGTTGGAACTTTCTGGTCCAATTATATCTTTATCTTCACCTGTATAATCTAAAAAATTAGATTACTTTCTGTTCATCTTTTTGGCTTCTGGGCTTTTTTTTTTTTTTTTTTTTCCCTTGTTCTCTCTCTATTCTGTATGTTTGGATCTCTAAATGGAATGTGGTATAGAATTACATATAACATTGAACATAAACACTCAAGAATCTTTAAAAAACTGTGCAGTGCTAGAATATAAAAATTTGAACAAAATGTATAGAAATAAAAGCCTGAGAAAAACTTGAATATGTAATGTATATTAACATCAAGCCCAGTCCCTGGAACAAAATTCTTTCCTTTCCTTAATGTCTTTCCTAAACTGACCCAAAATACTTAACTAAGGTCAGTTAGACAACCCATTTAACTAGTTAAACTAGTTTTGTGTTCCTTTCATTGTATAATAATGAAAATGTTAATAATTGATAGATAAGGTGTAACAAAATATCAAGATCTTGAGAACATTTTATTAGACAGTTTTAAGTGAAAAATACCTGTTCTTTTCCTGATACTAGAGGGAAAGCATTTAGTCTTTCAACATTAACCATCATGTTAGCTGTAAGTTTTCACAGGTACACTTTATCAGTTTGAGGAAGTTCCTGTGTATTTCTAGTTGGCTGAGAGTTTTATCATGAATATATGTTGAATTTTTTCAAATGTTTTTACTGCACCTATTGGGATGATCATATAATTTATATAGCATAGTCTCTTTATACTGTGAATTACATTGTTTACAAATTTTACACAAATTTTATTTCTTTTACATAAATTACTGGATTAACTTTGCTAAACTATGTTTAAGGATTTTGCATCTGTGTTCATGAAGTGCGAACTGTTTGCTGCTCCTCTATTTTCTGGATGTGTTTGTATGAAACCGTTAATATTTCTTTTTTAAATGGTAGAATTCATCATTCAATGTACCTAGATCTGAAATTTTCTTTCTGGGAACATTTTAAAATACGAATCCAATTTTTAAAAATAGATATAGAGCTATTCAGGGTATCTATTTCTTCTTGGATGAGCTTTCGTAGTTGATGTCTTTCAAGGAGTTTTTCTATTTCATCTAACATCAAATTTCTTGGCACAAAGGTTGCTCATAATATTCCCTTCTCAAACCCTTAATGTATGTAGAATCTGTAGTGATGTTTCTGTATTCATTAATAATATTGGAAAATTGCATTTTCTCTTTATTTTATTTTATTTTTTTAACATCTTTATTGGAGTATAATTGCTTTACAATGGTGTGTTAGTTTCTGCTTCACAACAAAGTGAATCAGCTATACATATACATACATCCCCATACTCTTCCCTCTTGAGTCTCCCTCTCCCCCACCCTCCCCATCCCACCCCTCTACGTGGTCACAAAGCACCGAGCTGAACTCCCTGTGCTATGCGGCTGCTTCCCATTAGCTATCTATTTTACATTTGGTAGTGTATATATGTCCATGCCACTCTCACTTTGTGCCAGCTTACCCTTCCCTCTCCCCGTATCCTCAAGTCCATTCCCTAGTAGGTCTGTGTCTTCATTCCAGCCTTGCCCCTAGGTTCTTCATGACCATTTTTTTGTTTGTTTTTTAGATTCCATATATACGTGTTAGAATACAGTATTTGTTTTCTCTTTCTGACTTACTTCACTCTGTATGACAGTCTCTAGGTCCATCCACCTCACTACAAATAACTCAGTTTTGTTCCTTTTTATGGCTGAGTAATATTCCATTGTATATATGTGCCACATCTTCTTTATCCATTTTTCTGTGGATGGACACTTAGGTTGCTTCCATGTCCTGGCTATTGTAAATAGAGCTGCAATGAACATTGTGGTACATGACTCTTTTTGAATTATGGTTTTCTCAGGGTATATGCCCAGTAGTGGGATTGCTGGGTTGTACGGTAGTTCTATTTTTAGTTTTTTAAGGAACCTCCATACTGTTCTCCATAGTGGCTGTATCAATTTACATTCCCACCAACAGTGCAAGAGGGTTCCCTTTTCTCCACACCCTCTCCAGCATTTGTTGTTTGTAGATTTTTTGATAATGGCCATTCTGACCAGTGTGAGATGATATCTCATTGTAGTTTTGATTTGCATTTCTCTAATGATTAATGATGTTGAGCATTCTTTCATGTGTGTGTTGGCAATCTGTATATCTTCTTTGCAGAAATGTCTATTTAGGTCTTCTGCCCATTTTTGGATTGGGTTGTTTGTTTTTTTGATATTGAGATGCATGAGCTGCTTGTAAATTTTGGAGATGATTAATCCTTTGCCAGTTGCTTCATTTGCAAATATTATCTCCCATTCGGAGGGTTGTCTTTTTCTCTTGTTTATGGTTTCCTTTGCTGTGCAAAAGCTTTTAAGTTTCATTAGGTCCCATTTGCTTATTTTTGATTTTATTTCCATTTCTCTAGAAGGTGGGTCAAAAAGGATCTTGCTGTGAATTATGTCATAGAGTGTTCTGCCTATGTTTTCCTCTAAGAGTTTGATAGTGTCTGGCCTTACATTTAGGTCTTTAATCCATTTTGAGTTTACTTTCGTGTATGGTGTTAGGGAGTGTTCTAATTTCATTCTTTTACATGTAGCTGTCCAGTTTTCCCAGCACCACTTATTGAAGAGGCTGTCTTTTCTCCACTGCATATTCTTGCCTCCTTTATCAAAGATAAGGTGACCATATGTGCATGGGTTTATCTCTGGGCATTCTATCCTGTTCCATTGATCTATATTTCTGTTTTTGTGCCAGTACCATACTGTTTTCATTACTGTAGCTTTGTAGTATAGTTTGAAGTCAGGGAGCCTGATTCCTCCAGCTCCATTTTTCTTTCTCAAGATTGCTTTGGCTATTCGGGGTCTTTTGTGTTTCCATACAAATTGTGAAATTTTTTGTTCTAGTTCTGTGAAAAATGCCAGTGGTAGTTTGATAGGGATTGCAATGAATCTGTAGATTGCTTTGGGTAGTATCATTTTCACAATGTTGATTCTTCCAAACCAAGAACATGGTATATCATTCCATCTATCTGTATCATCTTCAATTTCTTTCATCAGTGTCTTATAATTTGCTGCATACAGATCTTTTGTCTCCTTAGGTAGGTTTATTGCCAGATATTTTATTCTTTTTGTTGCAGTGGTAAATGGGAGTGTTTTCTTAATTTCACTTTCAGATTTTTCATCATTAGTGTATAGGAATGCAAGAGATTTCTGTGCATTAATTTTGTATCCTGTTACTTTACCAAATTCATTAATTAGCTCTAGTAGTTTTTTGATAGCATCTTTAGGAATCTCTATGTATAGTATCATGTCATCTGCAAACAGTGACAGCTTTACTTCTTTTCTGATTTGGATTCCTTTTATTTCTTTTTCTTCTCTGATTGCTGTGGCTAAAAATTCCAAAACTATGTTGAATAATAGTGGTGAGAGTGGGCAACCTTGTCTTGTTCCTGATCTTAGTGGAAATGGTTTCAGTTTTTCACCATTGAGGACGATGTTGGCTGTGGGTTTGTCATATATGGCCTTTATTATGTTGAGGAAAGTTCCCTCTATGCCTACATCCTGGAGGGTTTTTATCATAAATGGGTGTTGAATTTTGTCAAAAGCTTTTTCTCCATCTATTGAGATGATCATATGGTTTTTCTCCTTCAATTTGTTAATATGGTGTATCACATTGATTGATTTGCATATATTGAAGAATACTTGCATTCCTGGGATAAACCCCACCTGATCATGGTGTATGATCCTTTTAATGTGCTGCTAGATTCTGTTTGCTAGTATTTTGTTGAGGATTTTTGCATCTATGTTCATCAGTGATATTGGCCTGTAGTTTTCTTTCTTTGTGACATCTTTGTCTGGTGTTGGTATCAGGGTGATGGTGGCCTCATAGAATGAGTTTGGGAGTGTTCCTCCCTCTGCTATATTTTGGAAGAGTTTGAGAAGGATACGCATTAGCTCTTCTCTAAATGTTTGATAGAATTCGCCTGTGAAGCCATCTGGTCCTGGGCTTTTGTTTATTGGAAGATTTTAAATCACAGTTTCAATTTCAGTGCTTGTGATTGGTCTGTTCATATTGTCTATTTCTTCCTGATTCAGTCTCAGAAGGTTGCACATTTCTAAGAATTTGTCCATTTCTTCCAGGTTGTCCATTTTATTGGCATATAGTTGCTTTAGTAATCTCTCATGATCCTTTGTATTTCTGCAGTGTCAGTTGTTACTTCTCCTTTTTCATTTCTAATTCTACTGATTTGAGTCTTCTCCCTTTTTTTCTTGATGAGTCTGGCTAATGGTTTATCAATTTTGTTTATCTTCTCAAAGAACCAGCTTTTAGTTTTATTGATCTTTGTTATCATTTCCTTCTTTTCTTTTTCATTAATTTCTGATCTGATCTTTATGATTTCTTTCCTTCTGCTAACTTTGGGGTTTTTTTGTTCTTCTTTCTCTAATTGCTCTAGGTGTAAGGTTAGGTTGTGTATCTGAGATGTTTCTTGTTTCTTAAGGTAGGATTGTATTGCTATAAACTTCCCTCTTAGAACTGCTTTTGCTGCATCCCATAGGTTTTGGGTCATCGTGTTTTCATTATCATTTTCTTCTAGGTATTTTTTGATTTACTCTTTGATTTCTTGGTTATTAAGTAGTGTATGTTTAGCCTCAATGTGTTTGTATTTTGTTACAGATTTTTTCCTGTAATTAATATCTAGTCTCACAGCATTGTGGTCAGAAAAGATACTTGATATGATTTCAATTTTCTTAAATTTACCAAGGCTTGATTTGTGACCCAAGATATGATCTATCCTGGAGAATGTTCCATGAGCACTTGAGAAAAATGTTTATTCTGTTGTTTTTGGATGGAATGTCCTATAAATATCAATTAAGTCCATCTTGTTTAATGTATCATTTAAAGCTTATGTTTCCTTATTTATTTTCATTTTGGATGATCTGTCCATTGGTGAAAGTGGGGTGTTAAAGTCCCCTACTATGATTGTGTTACTGGCGATTTCCCCTTTATGGCTGTTAGTATTTGCCTTATGTATTGAGGTGCTCCTATGTTGGGTGCATAAATATTTACAATTGTTATATCTTCTTCTTGGATTGATCCCTTGATCATTATGTAGTGTCCTTCTTTGTCTCTTGTAATAGTCTTTATTTTAGTCTATTTTGTCTGACATGAGAATTGCTACTCCAGCTTTCTTTTGATATCCATTTGCATGGAATACCTTTTTCCATCCCTTCACTTTCAGTCTGTATGTGTCCCTAGGTCTGAAGTGGGTCTTTTGTAGACAGAATATATACAGGTCTTGTTTTTGTATCCATTCAGCGAGCCTTTGTCTTTAAGTTGGAGCATTTAATCCTTTTACATTTAAGGTAATTATTGATATGTATGTTCCTATTACCATTTTCTTAATTGTTTTGGGTTTGTTATTGTAGGTCTTTTCCTTGTCTTGTGTTTCCTGCCTAGAGAAGTTCTTTTAGCATTTGTTGTAAAGCTGGTTTGGTGGTGCTGAATTCTCTTAGCTTTTGCTTGTCTCTAAAGGTTTTAATTTTTCTGTCAAATCTGAATGAGAGCCTTGATGGGTAGAGTAATCTTGGTTGTAGGTTTTTCCCCTTCCTCAGTCTAAATATGTCCTGCCACTCCCTTCTAGCTTGCAGAGTTTCTGCTGAAATATCAGCTGTTAACGTTTTGGGCATTCCCTTTTGTGTTATTTGTTGTTTTTCCCTTGCTGCTTTTAATATTTTTTCTTTGTATTTAATTTTTGATAGTTTGATTAATATGTGTCTTGGCATGTTTCTCCTTGATTTATCCTGTATTTGACTCTCTGTGCTTCCTGGACTTGATTAACTATTTCCTTTCCCATATTAGGGAAGTTTTCAACTATAATCTCTTCAAATGTTTTCTCAGTCCCTTTCTTTCTCTCTTCTTTTTCTGGGACCCCTATAATTCGAATGTTGGTGTGTTTAATGTTGTCCCAGAGGTCTCTGAGACTGTCCTCAATTCTTTTCATTCTTTTTTCTTTGTTCTGCTCTGTGGCAATTATTTCCACTATTTTATCTTCCAGGTCACTTATCCGTTCTTCTGCCTCCGTTATTCTGCTATTGATCCCTTCTAGAGAATTTTTAATTTCATTTATTGTGTTGTTCATCACTGTTTGTTTGCTCTTTAGTTCTTCTAGGTCCTTGTTAAATGTTTCTTGTATTTTCTCCATTCTATTTCCAAGATTTTGGATCATCTTTACTATCATTATTCTGAATTCTTTTTCTGGTAGACTGCCTATTTCCTCTTCATTTGTTTGGTCTGGTGGGTTTTTCCCTTGCTCCTTCGTCTGCTGTGTGTTTCTCTGTCTTCTTATTTTGCTTAACTTACTGTGTTTGGGGGTCTCCTTTTTGCAGGCTGTATGTTCATAGTTCCCATTGTTTTTGGTGTCTTCCCCCAGTGGCTAAGGTTGGTTCAGTGTGTTGTGTAGGCTTCCTGGTGGAGGGGACTAGTGCCTGTGTTCTGGTGGATGAGGCTGGATCTTGTCTTTCTGGAGGGCAGGTCCACGTCTGGTGTGTGTTGGGGTGTTTGTGGCCTTATTATAATTTTAGGCAGCCTCTCTGCTAATGGGTGGCATTGTGTTCCTGTCTTGCTAGTTGTCTGGCATAGGGTGTCCAGCACTGTAGCTTGCTGGTCATTGAGTGGAGCTGAGTCTTGGCATTGAGATGGAGATCTCTGGGAGATTTTCACCATTTGATATTACGTGGAGCTGGGAGGTCTCTTGTGGACAAATGTCCTGAACTTGGCTCTGCCACCTCAGAGGCACAGCCCTGATGCCTGGCTGGAGCACCAAAAGGCTGTCATCCACGCAGCTCAGAATAAAAGGGAGAAAAAAAGACAGAAAGAAGAAGATAAAATAAAATACAATAAAGTTATTAAAATAAAAAATAATTATTAAAAAAAATTAATAAAAAAAAAGAAAGAAAGAAGATAGCAACCAAACCAAAAAAACAAATCCACAAATGATAACAAGCGTTAAAAACTATACTAAAAAAAAAAAAAAACCAAAAAAAATGGACAGACAGAACCTAGGACAAATGGTAAAAGCAAAGCTATACAGACAAAATCACACACAGAAGCATACACATACACACTAACAAAAAGAGAAAAAGGGAAAAAAAAATATATATCGTTGCTCCCAAAGTCCACCTCCTCAATTTGGGATGATTCGTTGTCTATTCAGGTTTTCCACAGATGCAGGGTACATCAAGTTGATTGTGGAGATTTAATCTAGTGATCCTGAGGCTGCTGGGAGAAATTTCCCTTTGTCTTCTTTGTTCACACAGCTCCTGGGCTTCAGCTTCGGATTTGGCCCCGCCTCTGTGTGCAGGTCGCCTGAGGGTGTCTGTTCTTCCACTCAAGTGGGATAGGGTTAAAGGAGCAGCTGATTCCGGGGCTCTGGCTCACTCAGGCTGGGGGGGGGGGGCGGGGGGGGAGGGAGGGGTATGGAGTGTGGGCGAGCCTGTGGCAGCAGAGCCCAGCATGACTTTGCAGCAGCCTGAGGCGTGCTGTGTGTTCTCCCAGGGAAGTTGTCCTGGATCACGGGACCCTGGCAGTGGCGGGCTGCACAGGCTCCCAGGAGGGGAGGTGTGGATAGTGACCTGTGCTTGCACACAGGCTTCTTGGTGGCTCCAGCAGCAGCCTTAGCGTCCCATGCCCGTCTCTGGGGTCCGCGCTTATAGCCGTGGCTTGCGCCCGTCTTTGGAGCTCCTTTAAGCGGTGCTCTTAATCCCCTCTACTTGCACACCAGGAAACAAAGAGGCAAGAAAAAGTCTCTTGCCTCTTAAGCAGCTCCACACTTCCCCGGATTCCCTCCCGGCTACCTTCCTTCACTTCTTAGATCATACTTTCCTTTACTTCTGTAAATAGGCATTCAATAACTACTTTGCAGTCTTTTGCTGTTAAATGTGACATCTAGTTGCCCTTATAGGCAGTTCCTTTCTCATGCTTTTTTTCCCAGTTATGGGTCATACTTCCCTATCTCTTGGCCTGTCTCATATTTTGTTATTAGAAAGTGGACATTTTAGATAATATATTGTAGGAACTCAGTACTCTCTGGTACTGTCCCTCCTCCTGGATTTATTATTACAATTCACTTGTTTGTTTAGTGACTGGCTGGATTATTTTACTGAAGTCTTTCCCCTATCCCAACAGTGTTATGCCCCTGACATTTCTCCTCAAAGAGTCACAGTGTTCATTATACCCCCAGTTACCATGGCATGGCAGTGTCACTGGTAGGACTCTCTTCCACTCTCTCCCATAACCCACCTATCTGTGAAACGCCACTAACTGCCCCTCTGGACAACTTTTCTATTATTTCCAGTAAGGCCCTGGGGCAAAATTACTCTTCAAACTAATCCAGTCAAATTTGTCTCCTTTGAGGGGATAGTTTCTGAAATCAGCATTGATATTTGTTTCGAGTGCTCCTCCTAGCTGTCTTATTCCAGAGTTTCCTCCTGCAAACTAGCAGGCCCACAGTATAAGCTGTATCTTCATTGAAGCCACCTATCTCCTCCCAATTGTTTTTCATCAAAACCTCAATTGCTGGGCTTCCCTGGTGGCACAGTGGTTAAGAATCTGCCTGCCAATGCAGGGGACATGGGTTTGGGCCCTTGTCCGGGAAGACCCCACATGCCATGGAGCAACTAAGCCCATGCGCCACAACTACTGAGCCTGCGCTCTAGAGCTTGCGAGCCACAACTACTGAGCCCACATGCCACAACTACTGAAGCCTGCATGCCTAGAGCCCGTGCTCCACAACAAGAGAAGCAACTGCAATGAGAAGCCCGCGCACCGCAACAAAGAGTAGCCCCCACTCACCGCAACTAGAGAAAGCCCGCATGCAGCAACGAAGACCCAACGCAGCCAAAAATAAAAAAATAAAATAAAATAAAAACATTAAAGAAAAGAGCGATGTACTAAAAAAAAAAAAAAAGCAAAAAAAACCCCTCAACTGCTTTTGAGAGTGCCCTTAGGTTTAAATTTCTCCATACTCTTGCAAAAGAGGCCAGTTTCTTTGAGAAGAGATTAGGAACTACCTGTTTTACATCCTGCGTTTACCCAAAGGCAAAAATCTCTGAAACAGCTGGGGATGGGACAATGGAAAGCTTCTCTTTGAGTAACACCTTTGCTGTTGGAGTTGACTCAGTGGAGGGGCAGGCAACAGTCCTCAATTTTCTCAGCTTGCCTCTCTGATGTGAATCCACTACTTCACAAACTGGAGGAAGAGCTATGGGAGCCCCAGTGTTCTCAACATGCCACACTCAAAGCAGAGCCTCCATTCCACAAGTGGCAGTTGCACAGACGAAGGAAGCCCCCTCGTCTAGACTGCACTTACATGTGATTTAGCCTCAGCAACAAGTGTTTAAGGGCAGGATGAGAAACACTGAAGTCATGCCTCTCCTGGGAAGAAAGCCTGCTGACTGGGAGCTGGGAAGAGAGAGGAGTCCTGCTTCTTGGCTGTAGCCGTCTGGAGTCTCTTTCTTGCTGAGCTGGGAGAGAGAAGGGAGGGAGTGATCTTGGCTCAAGTATCACAGACTCTTGCCTTTCCTACTGAGTTTTTATACATTTTCTTGAATAGATGTTTCTTCATTTTCTGTTTGCCCTTAGTACTATTTCCAGAGGCTTTAAATGGTTGTTTTTACAAATAATTTCCATCAATTTCACTGGAGACCAGGTCAGCAAAACTCCTCATGCTCTTAAGCTAGAAATTAATACTTTAATTTTTGAAAAGTACTTTTTTGGGGGGTATAGAAATATAGGTCAACAGTTTCTTGTTTTTTTGTTTTTGCTACTTTAAAAATAACCTTCTACTATCTTTTGGTTTGTGTGGTTTCTGGTGAAAAGCCTGCGGTCACTCTTATGTTTATTCCTTTGTAAGTCATAGTTCTTATTTCTGCCTGATGATTTTTCTTTATCACACATTTTCATCAATTTGATTATGATATTCCTTGTGCAGTTTCTTTCCTGATATTTCTGCTTGAAGTTTATTGAGCTTCTTGGATCTGTGAGCATGTAGTTGCCATCAAATTTGAAAAAAACTGCTATTATTTAAATTTTTCCTGCCTCTCCAACTTCTGGTACTCGAATTACATAAATGTTGGATTTACTGATAATACCCCACAGAAAATGTGAAATTCTGTTCATAGTCTTTTTTTCTCTTTGCATCTTCACTCATCTTACCTTGTGAAGTGTCCAGTCTGCTCTTAATCAAATTTGGTGTATTTTTCATTTCATTTTGCATGTTTTTTAAAATCTCTAGTGGTTTGAGTGATTTTTTTTACATATGCTATTTCTTTATTCATCATATAGTCTTTAACATATGCAATGAAATTATCAAAGCTATTTTAACTTCTCTATGCTAATTCTATCAGTCACGATTTTTTTCTGTTACTATTGATTGATTTTTCTCCTGGTTATTGGTTATTTTCTTGCCTCTTTGCATGCTTGTTAATTTTTTAATTGTGAATTACAAATTACTGCTCCCTTTAGATCCAGTCATTTTTTTCTTAATATGTTGGATGCTATGTATGGTATGTTTCAGTGAGCCTGCAACACCTTTAAATGTATTTAGGTTTGTTTGTTCTATTAGGGAGTTAAATTACTGACACATTACTTCCAGACTCCCAGGCTTGCTTTTATTCTTTGTTAGAATACAGCTAGTTTAGTTTTTTCCTTAGTCCCAGGATGTGGTTCATATTCAAAGGCATATTTTTTTTCTCCCAAGGCTTGAAGATTCTACAGTCTCAACTGAATGGATAAGGAGTTTGGGGAGGACTCTGTACCTCACTGGGCTAGAACCCTGTCTTTCAGCACTTCACAATATCTGGTATTTCTGTCAGCTCTTGGTCCCCTGCAGTAGTGACTCTCTACTAACCTTCCAGTAGTCCCTCTGCACATGTACAAATTGTCCCTCAATCATGGAAACATGGGGAACACTCTCTAGATTTCTGAGACCTCCCTCTCTGCATTCTCTTCTCTCTAGTTCCTGCCCTACTAATTTCAACCACTTCAGTTGCCCTAAACTCCAATATTCTCCCTTAGCTCAGTGAGGCTATTGTACTCTGGTTGGACTTCAACTTACTGCACTGTGGGAGAGAAGGTCTCCTGAGTCAGAAAGCCTGAGTGCATGTGGGGCTTGCCTTGTTTGTTCTCCTTTCCTCAAAATCACAGTCATTCACTGACTGTGGTTCAAAGACTGGAAACATCTGCCTCATGTCTTTTCTGAAATTTAATATTGTCTAAACCAAAAAAACAAGTCTGGTTCCATTTAATGGCTATAAGAGAAATTTTGAATTCTTCAATTTTAAATAAAAATTTCTATCTTTATCTCTTTGAAAATAAACTATTCATAATAATTTTGAAAAAATAATTATTTTTCAGCAACTACCTGAAGTATTACTTATTTGTGTAAAATAATATTGGACAAATATTTTATTCACAATTACCTTAATTCTTCTAGACAGGGAGCATATGATTTACCTTAGATTCAGTTTTTTAAAAAGTGTGAATATGGCAGCAACTGTTACCATAAATAACTTAAATTAAATATATTTATATTTTTTAAATACTTTAATAATCTGCTACCTACAAAATTAACCCAATGATGACTTTTCTTTTTCTAATGCATTGCAATGAATCAGTACATTTTAATTATTTGAAAGTGAATGAATCAAATTTCAACTACATTTTTTTTTTTTTAACTACATTTTTACATGTGAAAGGCAAAGCATTTGTGAAAGGTAAAGCATCTGTGCTTTTTAGCACTGGGCCAACTGGAAAATCATTTTTATATCATATTGACTGTTTTCTAGGCATTTCCTACTATTTTAACGAACAGTGAGTCAAGCTATATTCCTCCATTTACACACTAGTAATGTAAAAATCATTATTACAGATGGAGAAACTCACAAACAAGGATAATTCTTTTATATGACCACAAAGAGAAACAACAGTGTACGAATAACCGTTACTTATAGGAGAACATTAAGTGTGCTAACAGAGTGTTCTTGTTTTTTTTTTAAATGTAATTTGAGGGCAGGCACTACATTTCTCAATATATTCCCCAAACTAAGGGGCAGTCCGATAAGAGTTGCATTTAAGTAAAGGTCAAGTAATGAGGACAAGATTCCTTCCATTTCATTTTGTCCCAGTTTGTGATTTATATGATGTCATCAACCATCAATGAATCACCCATGCAACGCCAAATAAAAAGATGAAATGGCTAAGAAAAAATATCTTTTTAAAAATACAGGGGAAAAAAAGAAATAAAAATCAGCTACTAGGCTGTACACTGAGAAGACGTGGCCTAAATACTCTTTTATTTGAAGCACTTGTATTTTAAGGAAGCAAAGCACATGAAGCATTGCCAATTTTTCTTTGCCCAAATAATACATTAAATATTTTAGTCCCAGAGTAGTTTTGTTAATATACTACAGTCTCAATTTTGTCTAAGAAGACCTGAAAGAGTTATTTTTATCCTTGAATAGTTCTTATCTTATTGGTAGGTCTTGGATAGCTATGCTATAAATACTCCTGGTTTCACGATCTTTCATGAACTTGTTCTCAATCCATATCTTTGTTATCAAAACAAGTCAATCTAGATGAGATGAGGATAATGATAACAACAGTGATTTAAAAATTAATGTTTTTGCCTACGTACTATGTACCCAAAAAACTTTCAAGAAACACACAACTCAAAATTTCTAAAAGGAAGATGCTACTCTGATCTACAAAATACCTTCTTAATTTCTAGAATTTCTTGGATTTCTGCAGTAAAATTCAGAACATTAGGAGGAAAGTATTTAAAAATAAAATAAATGACTCTGTTTTTAAATATCTTCCCTCTCAATGACAACGGATAGACTTAAGGAAGATATAGGTTGGTATGAGGAAACAAGAAAGGATTAACAGAAGATGAAAGCAATGGAGGGGCTGAAGGAGACCATAATGATTCTGTGTCAAACAATATCCACTAAGAGCCACACTAACATCTAGAGAGGAAGAATTGTAAGTTAATATCACAAAAGTGATTCCCTATGTATATAACTTGTAGTTTTATTCATCTTTAAGTTTAAATTTAAAAAATATAAAATTTTACTGCATAGTATGTTTTTTTTCTTACCAAACCCTTTGTATTAACTTTATAATATTTGATGTTAAAAATTGTCTACTTAGTATATTTGAAAAGATAGGTGCCTACGCCTGATGAATCCACAGAAAAGTGCAATCCAGTACTGCTGGCCAAAGGGAGCAGAATGAAGAACACCATGCCTTATAGGCTAGTTCCGTCTATACCCAGGTAATTAAAGAAGCCCAAGATAGATCCTTAAAACATGCAAATACCAATTTGTGGGGCGGTGTTCTGTAAGGCCTACAAGTACATGTATACTCACACCAAAATTGATTTACAAAGAGAATACGCTTTAAAACAATTTTAACAAGAAATAAGTTTGACTTTCTCCTTCATTTTAATGGCATTTAAAAATATGACACAAAAGTAATTCAATGATACAAGCATAGACTCTGTTCCCCTTTTTAATTTTCTCAAGACCTTCTTTTTTTAAGTCTCTGTTTCTTCACTTATTTTTCTTAAAAAAGGGTCTTATTTTAACTAAATACTAATACAAATATTAACAAAGAAATGTGATCATTTCCACACTCAGACTTTTGTGTTCTGAATATTACATGGAAAGATGATGACAAAGGGTCTTGACTTTAGAAAAAAAAAAATTGAGAAAACAAATCATTTTTATCTTGGTGTTATTTTTGGCAAGTAATATAAAAGTATACATGTATTTGGATTCAAATATGACACATATCAGAAAGGACATAACCTAATTTCAAAAGTCTTTGCTTACTGGTCAGAAAGAATAAAAAAAGAAGTAAAACTAGCAACTATAAATCACTTTCTCAAAATGTACTGAGATAGTTTCTAATATTTTCACATTTTTCTCATAAATGTGTATCAAAATCACTGTAAAGAAGCCCTTTAAATGGCATGTCTTGAGGAAAATGGTTTCATTTTCTTATATATTGTCATTTAAAACAAAGAGGGGAGAAATAAGAAAAGCACACAAAGACTAAATAAATGAAATTTTTTTCTACAGAAGTTTATAACTATCATTTAAATTAAAATATCTTGTGAATGGTTATAGTATTTCACTTGTTTACTTTTTATACATCTCAAAAAGCTTTAAAAGGGAAAAAAATTTGCTGAGTATTTATGGTCCATGTAATAAACATTTCTTGAATAATACCTCATACCAGCCACTATATTAGCTACTTGAACTCCCCAAATGGCAAAAAACCGGTTTCACTGCCCAAGAGCTCACAACCCACTGGGAGAAGACAGAAACAAACAAATCATTAGTATAAAAGAGATGAATGCTACATTGGTCCGAATGGAATATAATACAGCAGCATGGTAGAATATGCTTCGAAACATGATATGAAAATATTCATTTCTTCAATAAATTTTATATCTACATTTGTTCAGGGATATAATGTCTAATAATAATTTTAATATGGAAGAGTCACAATTGACTTTGTTTTAAAGTTCCTAATCTAAGAAAAAATACATTCTTTTTATTCCACGAGGAAAGTTGGTAATATTCATGCTAGGGTCCATATTTTAAATTTTCAAAAAACCTTAGTGTGTTCTCTGCATGATTGCTGTCATTCAGAGTCCTAGTGCCATTTAAGCTCTGTGCCCAGGAAACACTGTTAATTTGCATAGCTGGAACCAAAGGAGGCTACTACAGATATTCATTTTATGTTGAGGTGTTACAGATTGTGATGTCTAAAATCAGAGACATCAACTATATGTGTATGCTATTGTTGTACAAACAAAACTACAGGTGGCTTATTGGCTAATTTTCCACATCATCTGGTTAATTTATCCAGACCTTTTTTCTAAAACATTTGAAGTGACAGTATGCCATATGATCATTCACATAGTAAATACCACTCCAAAAAGTGTATGCCTCTGTAATGCAAACGTATTCTTTGTGAATTCATTTTATTCTTCAAATTTTAGATAAAAATGGAAATTTTTGATATCATTACCATTTTTGCATCATATTTCTTCCACAGTTCTGGACACTGGCTAGTGGCTAATTGCATTCCTATATAAAGTATCCAGATCTCATTTCAAGGCAAGATAGAGTGATTTCAGACATTTTGATAACTTTTCACTTCTCATTCCCCATACTATTTTCTGACGGAACTGACCATGTATGCATATGGATGTAAAACTGCCTTCATCTCATGATCTGCTCTTTCATCTCACTCTTTTTAAGAAAAATAGTTCATAGTGAGAAATATCAATTGCTCATGATTTAAATGAGGAAATATACATTTTACTTTATTCATTTTTATTTTTGTGACAATGAGAGTTCCTTTTTACTAGTTCTTTGTTGGTGGTAACATCATAAACAAGCCTATTATTGGAGCAATTAATGTGTTCATAGGTAGTCTGTGTGAATAAAAGGTTTCATTCTTTCATAATAAAAAATTCATATCATTGAACTTAAATGAATAGGGGTATGTGAGTTTAATGTGAACTGATTAAACTTGCTTAATATATTTTTCTCACTATAGATTATAGCATTTTACACATATGAGGGTCTGGAATAACCCCAAAGCAAAGGATCTGGTATCTATGTTTTCCATAAGACAGTGTTTCATGTAATAAAATTCTTCCTACAAACTGAATGTGAGAACCCTGGATCAATATTCACTTAACAGGAAAAATGCCACACACATCATTAGCATTATTTCTTCTGACATCACTTGCCACTGATTTGTAGGCTAGATTAGGTGGTTTACAGTCACAAAGCCACAAGGTACCAATGGTATGTGATTAGTCATGAAAATAAGCCTTCTTACTACCAAGGAGCATTCTAGTCAAATGAGGCTGTGCACACAAAACTTGCAGAGTTGCTCACCTCAGGCTGGGCAGCACATTAACACATTTGTCAAGGTCAATACTATGACTCAAGATTAAAAATAAACCCCATATTTTATTTTTCTGTATCTAAACTTGAGATTATTAAAATTCCAAGATGTCTTCATTAGTTTGACCTCATGTATTTTATTATATAATTATTTAAAAAAGAGAAGAAGAGGAAGAAAAAATAGAATAAGAAGGAAAAAAAGAAATTCACCAAATATCTGGAAAGCATAATACGTTATTAATGTTTTCATTTATTTTTCCTTGCAATAGTCATCAATTACTAGCAAAGATGTAGGAACTTGCCAAAACAAGACATGTAATACTTTGTATGAATTACAAATAATTTAGGAAATAAGCTCTATGTTAATTAGACCTTAAAAAGTAGCATCCTCTTGTTTACAGCTTCCTTCCAAGGACCCCAGGAGCTTTATTTTTTGTGAAAGGAAAAAATCCAACATTCAATTTGTTGAGTTATTACTATTTGCCAGGGACTACTCTAGGTTTTGGAGATACAGAAGAAAACAAGATAGTCAAAGTCTGGGGCACACTGAGGCTTATAGTCTAGTGGGATAAATGACAATAAACTAATAAATAAATAAATAAAATATATTGTTTGCCTATGTGGATAATAGTATAGTTCTTTGGTTGCTGGGAAGAAGTGTTTTCAAATTTATGGTAGCCAAAAGAACTACTGAATAAAGCAGAGAAAATGGATTGGAAAAATAACAAGGGGGCAGTTGTAATTTTATGTAAGATAATCATGTACTTTCCCTGCAATGGTAATATTTGTGCCAAAACCTAAAGAAGACAAGCAAGCAATCCTTGACGATATTTGAAGCCAGAGTGCTTTAGCGAATGCAGAAGCTTGGGTCTGGACTATGTTTGGCGGCCTCTAGGAACAGCCTGGAGTCTGTGCGCTGTAGTGAAACGGCACCAGGAGCAGCACCAGTCCTGAGAGGTAAGGAGGGGCAGTTTGTCAGGGTCCTTTCCCACAGTAACAACTTTGCCTTTAAGCTCAGAGAGATAAATACCTTCTGAAGAGCAACTATAAACATTCTGAGAGACCGCAGACAAGTGGTTAATAAGATAACATCTCATCATTTAAAACTGTCCTATCAGCTGGCATTGTCTCGTCACCTAATCTGATGTTGATATTGGATTAGGAATGTCAGTGGTCAGGAAAAAATACTGCCGCTTATCAATGGTCTTTCCATACAGTTTAATCTAAACTTACCAAATAAAAGAGAGAGAGAGAGAGATTTTACTTTAAAATATGAACAAAATAAAATATGGGTAGTTGTCTATACTCTGTAGTTCAGATTTCAACATTTGTGCAAAAGAAAATTTGTTGCAGATAAGTTTTTATTGAGAGAGGAGGATGAATTGATTTCTGAAACTACCTGTGGTTGATCTTGGATACATCACTCTATCTTTCTGGGACTCTATGTTTTTTTAATATGTAAAATGATAAGGGTGAAGTAGTGAGTTTAGAAGTATCCCTTTATGGTCTAAAATGTTCTGATTTTAAAATCAAAATTATATTGTAAATACAGCCTACATATCACAGAATCTATCTGATAAGGCAGATTGCTAACCTTCTGTAAAACTAATACCTAAATATTATACACCCATGCATGAATATGGTGTGAGAATAAAAGGAGCATATGCAGCAGACAGAAAAGGTTTTGTTTTTTTTTTAATCACTGAAAGAAGAGTTCTTTTGACTACTTTAGAGAACATTTCTTCCGAGCAACCAAAGAGCTATGCTGCCACCTACTGGTCAAACGATCAGCACCGACAAGATTTTGCAATTCCTTATTAAAAACAAATTAAAAACAAAACAAAACAAAAAGTAATAAATACCTACCCCAGATCATAATAGAATCCTCACATTCTAAAATGAGGATTATAAAACTGCTTGGGCATTAATTTAAAACAATACCCGGGTAAAATTCTATTTAGATCTCTGTATTTATTATAAACCAAACAATACTGCTATTTTTCAGGTGGTCTTATGATAGTGCAACACATTTCTCACGGCTTTTCTATAGGGGGAAAATATCACTGATACACTGCTCAAAGTTCCAGTATTTTATTCTTTTACAGTAACAAAAAATATATTTTCTGGGACTCCCAGAAACAAAGCATTTAGTTTTAGAAGCCAAAATATAAAGTGTTTTTAAAAAAGGAAAACTCCAAAGTAAGTCTTGGTTAATGACTAGCTATATTAAAAGTGAGTCATGTAAAAGCTAATTATACACTAGCTTCTTTGAGCACTAACGTCCCTAAAAGAGCTGTGGCACTTCTACCCTTTTCATTTAGAAACATTAGCACCTAAGCATCTAACAGAGCTGCTGAGAAAGTAGCCATTTGTTCAACCGTAACTTCTTCTGTATAAGAAAAGGCAATGCAGTTGGTTCTGTATTTAAGGTGCTATCCCCACCCCCTGATTATGTTATAATGCAGTCCTTTGATATGATTCTTATTCTTTAGAAATTTGTCACATCCAAAACAAGCACTTCTCTTTTTAACTGATAGAAATTCTTCATTCTCATAAGGCAACAGAAAACATAAAAATTGAGGGGAAAATAGAAATCAAGCACTTAAACAATTTTAAGCTAGCATAATTTGTATTCCATACTTTGTTCCAAAAAAAGATCTTGATGTGTATGTTTCCTGTCTTTCATTTAGAACGCAAATTGTAGACACTGGAGAAGGAAAGGGTGCATCAAATAAATTCTGTGCTTGCTCTCAGAGCAAAGCCACTCTGAGATAGTCTGAGTGCTTTGAACTACCTAGCTTTAATGTTCCTACCCCTGAATCCTTAATCAAATAGATTGCCTCATCAGAAAGATTTTTTTGAAAGCTTGCTTAAAATTTAATTTTCCTTTAACAAACTCCCACATTTTCCCCAAATATGTTTCATGCTCCAAATGGTACTTAAACCTTTGATAAGAACCACATTATTTCTTTTTTTTAGATGTTTTTAAGTTTTATGTTATAATGTATATATATATGTACATATACACACACATATTTTTTCCTCTCTTCTTTGTCATTTTCTCTCACTTTCTCCATCTTTCTTTCTCGTTATCTCTTAAGTCTATGATCTTAAATTTCTTTTTGTGTATGTCCGTATTCTAAAACACTGAATAACCAAATCCACTGAACTTCTATCTTTATACACAACATTAATTTAAATCCATGCACTACTTCTTATAATAACTTAAACATCCTTTTAAACCTAGAATTAAAAAAAACTTTTCATTCATAATGACATTGTGAGGGTTAAAGGAAATATGAATATCACTCTTTAGGGTTATTATCTTTTATGCTACCTATATCTAAATTGTCCCTGATATATGGTGGTAAAGATTCTTTTGAAAATAACCCTTCTTGGTCACAATTCAGAAAACAAAATGTGTATTAGCCACATAACATTTTTTTCAACTTTATAATAAGTGGAAAGTAAATGTCTTCAATATTTACTGTTGTTTTAAGAAAACAACTTTTTTTTAATGTTCATGCTAATTGTTGAATTTAATCTGATCTAACATAAGCATTTTTCATTGTATTAGCCTCTATAAATATTTTATTTCAACCATAATATACCATTAATTTTGGGTACACAACTTATTTTAACTTTTACTATAAATAATGTGGAAATCATATAATATAAAGCTTTTTTACAGCTTATTGAGTTAAATTTGACATGAAATTGTAAGATATTTGTGGTGTCATGGTGATTTGATATATGTATACATTGTGAAATAATTCCCACCATTTAATTCATTAACATATCACTTTACCTATTTATGTTTTGATAACATTTAAGTTCTACAGTCTTAGCAAATTTCAATTATATAGTACAGTGTTATCAACTATAGTCACCATGTTTTACATTAGATCTTTAGACCTTACTCATCTTATAGCTGAAAGTTTGTATTACCCTTTTACCAGCCTCTTCCTGCTTTCCTTCCTCCTCCCTGCCAGCCCCTGGAAACTACTTTTCTACCCTGTGATTCTATGAATATGACTTTTATTTTATTTTATTTTTAAGATTCCACATATAATACCATGCAGTATTTGTCTTTCTCTGTCTGGTTTATTTCACTTAGCAAAATTTCCTCAAGATCCATCCATATTGTCTCAAATGTCCATATTTCCTTCTTTCTCGTGGCTGAATAACATTCCATTACATATATATATATATATATACACACACACACACACACACATACACACACACCATATCTTCTTTATTCACTCATCCATTGATGGACAACTTAGGTTATTTCCATGTCTTGACTATTGTGAAAAGTGCTGCAATAAACATGGGAGTGCAGATATCTCTTCAATATTCTGTTTTCATTTCCTTTGGATATATACCTTGAAATATAGTCGTTCTTCTTTTATTATTTTGAGGAACCTCCATACTGTTTTCCTCAGTGGTTGCACCAATTTACATTCCCATATAAAACATTTTATGTATTTTCAATTCATTTTTTATAGGGGAATCATTAGAATGGGGATCACTGACTTAAAAGATATTCATGATTAACTTAACATATGTCCTGCAAACATGATTTTAAGATTCTTCTCTTTGCTCCAAAATTTAGGTAAAGTCGTCAGGAATCAAGTCCAAAACCTTGGGATCTGTCATTACTGGAGAAAGGACCATGGAAAGGTTCATTTGCTGCTGCCCCGGAGTGAAAGGTACAACTTTAGAACAGTTATCGGAGAAGCTGTGTTAACCAAGGGAGGTTTTCCCCTTTGGAGGCTTTCACTGCTTCATCTTCAGGTCTATAACTCAAGGAGTAAAGATTGTCAGCCCTTCTTGTTTTTAAAAGGATAGAGGAAGCCCTGGAAGTATACATAGTTGGTATAATACAAACCTTATTATACACAAAGAATAAAAATACTAGGTTATTTGTTTGGATTATAATCCCATAAACTCTAAATGAGAACCTCAATTTAATGTGAAATAGAATAAAATTCCTAAATCTTGTAGGATATGTCATCTGGAAATAATGTTAACCTAAAGTCTCACTGGGTTTTAATACATTTCTTAAGTTGGCTGCAGCTCAAATATTAATACATTTGCTATAGACATTTCAAAAGCATTTTAATTCATGACTATAAATGAGTATAAGTAGATAGATATATATATCAGGAGATATTAATTAACTAATGTAAAGCAAAATAGCAAATAACTGAATCAATCTGTGTTTCTTTTTATTAGTTCCGTGATAAAGTAATTATTCACTTAAGGACTTTATGCTTTGACAACTATACGGAAATGCAAGTACATGAGCAATTAAACAGATTCCTTTGATGTTATCCCATTGTACCTATGTACAAGCTAAATTGCAACAACTGAATAATACAAATTCAATGTAGGATAAAGAGAAATAAAATTTAATCAATGTTTTAAATGTTGTATTTTAAATATTATTTAATCATCCCACATGTTGGATAATACTACTAGCATCTCCTTCTACTCCATTATTATTTTAACAATCTCCACATAGTTCATGTCATTATAATTTTCATTTGTTGTTTTTCAGTAAAGGACATGTTGAGAATCTTTAGTTCATGTAATTGTTTGTATACAAGTGTTCAGTGGAATGATTCATGCTGTCAAAGGGTCATGTAAAACAAAAAAAAAGATGAAGAACCACTGAAGTGACTCCTGTGTGTTTTGTGTGTTTGGTGACCCCTGTGCTTCCTACTTTCAGTTAAAAGCTGTTCCAAAAGTTAAAAATAGGTTTTGGATCTTACACCATGCACAAAAATTAACTCTAAGTGGATTAAAGACTTAAATGTAAGACCTGAAACCATGAAACTCCTAGAAAAAAAAACATAGGAAAAGAACTCCTGTCACATGAGTTTTGGTAATGACTTTTTGGAAATTGTACCTAAAGCAAAGCAACAAAACAAAAACAAAAACAAAACAAACAAACAAAAAAACAAGTGGGACTTAATCAAACTAAGAATCTTCTATACAGAAAATGAAACCATCAACAAAGTGAAAATACAACCTAAAGAATGGGAAAAAATTACTTGTAAACATATATCTGATAAGGGGTTAATATCCACAATATACAAAAAACTCACACAACTCAATAACAAAACAAATCCAATAAAAAATGGGCAAAAGACCTGACTAGACCTTTTCCAAAGAAGATATATAAGTGGCCAACAAGTACAGGAAAAGATGCTCGACATCACTAGTCACTAGAAAATTGCAAATTAAAACCACAATGAATATAATCTCACACCTGTTAGAATGGCTACTATAAAAAAGACAAGAGATAAATGCTAGTGTGGATGTATAGAAAAGGGAACTCTTGTGCACTGTTGGGCAGATTGTAAATTGGGACAACCAGTACGAAAAACACAATGGAGACTACTCAAAAATTAAAATAGAACTGCTATATGATCCAGCAATTCCACGTCTGGGAATATATCCAAAGGAAATGAAAACACTAACTCAAAAATATATCTGCACCCTCATGTGCATAGGAGCATTATTTACAATAGCCAAGAACAACCTAAATATCCACTGATGGATGAATGGATAAAGAAGATGTGGTATATACGTACAATGAAATACTATTCAGCCACAAAAAAAAAAAAAAAAAAGAAACAGGGAAATCTTACCATTTGTGACAAAATAGATGGCCCTTGAAGACATTATGCTAAGTGAAATAAGACAGACTGAGAAAGACAAATACTGTATGATCTCACTTACATGTGAAATCTAAAAGAAAACAAAAACAAAACTCCCAAATCACAGAAAAAGAGATTAGATTAGTGGTCACCAGAGGCAAGGGGTGGGAGGGAGAAATGGAGGAAGGTGGTTAAAAGGTACAATATTCCATTTTTAAGATAAATAAGTACTAGAAATATAATATAGAACATGATGACCACAGTTAACACTGCTGTATGGTTTACAGCGGAGTTGTTAAGAGAGTGGATCCTAAGAGTTCTCATCACAAGAAGAATTTTTTTTCTTTTATTGTATCGGTATGAGACAATGGATATTAACAAAACCTTTGTGGTAATCATTACATAATGTATGTAAATCAAACCATCAGGCTGTACACCTTAAACTTATACAGTGATGTATGTTAATTATTTCTCAAAACAGGAAAAAATAAGGTTTTAGTCAGCCAATGGTTTACAAAATATCACCAGACTGCATCCAGCTAATCTTCTTTACTATTTAACACTTCTTTCTTAGGTTTGAACTTTTGGAAATTTATTCATGGTGTTTATTTTGAGACTCCAGAAAGACACTTAGAGGACTGTAAGGGGAAGAGAGCCAGGAACACCAACACTTAACCCCACAGAGTTATGCACATGTCCGTCCCTCCCTATGGAAATGCAGCCCATTGAGGGCAGGAGCTGGGTTTCATCCATGGTGGACTTTTTTCACGGTACATCACCTGGCACATCAAAGCTACAGGGAAGCTCAGAAAAGGGGTATTTGAGAGTCGGGATTGCCTAAATCTATTCAAAACTCATCTAATCAAAGTAAGTGAGATTGTTTTACCTATTGATGAATTACAAAAATTACAAAAAAGAACTTCATTTTTTCCTGAAAGGGTAAATTTCTAAGGCTTTGTTCCTATATGTAAGTCATTGAAAACACAGTTAGAATGATGTCATTATACACACACATACACACACACTAACTTGTCACATTTAATACAGCCTCTCAGGGTCATAAGTATTATCATCTAAGAATTAGGATGGGGCAAGGAGAGGGAGGTCTATAAGTGAAAATTCTTTCATTCTGAGTCCTTGAACTTGAGTTAAGACTGGACAGAAAGGCAGGTTAGAGTAGTCAAGGAGACCTGTGATATGGGAAGAAGAAACAGTGCAATCTTTGGGTAGCTCTACTCCATAAGTCAGCATTTCACTATGCGGTGACTTATGCACTAATCCTTTATCTTATTTCACTGCATTTTATCCCATTTATTCATATTTGGGGTCAGTGAGACAGACACAAATAGATTATAGATATACACAACTTTACAATATTGTTAAGCATATTTTATAAAAAGCTAAAGAGGCATTTTTCCCTAGTTTTAAATTTAATGTAATAAGGAATTATATCTTCATATATGGTATGCTGAGTTTAAAAATTCTATGTGTGCGTTATTTACACCCAACAAACTGGAGAAAAATTATGTCAGAGTCAAGAAATTTGAAGCATATTGCAACATGCAGATGTTTTGGAAACTTTTCTACTTTCTCACTTGTTGGGTTTGAGCATAACTTAATTCTAAAGTTTTGTATATTAATGAATGCATTATTTGGAGGGTGGTTACCTATAACATAAATAAACATAACATTAAATGTCAACAAAGATACAAATGAGAAATAATCATCAAATATCACATCTAAACAAATTAGCTAATAGATAACCACTAAATGGTTATCCAGGTCATCTAGTCATAGCCTTAATTCCTGCCTCATGTACCAGCATATCCTGTTTATTTCTTGTGGATTAATGTAAGTAATATGACCTCAGTGCTTCTCTTGAAACATAATATCGCATTTCCAGCAGATTTCATTTTAAGAAGAATTTATGGGCTGAACATCCAACTTCATTTTTACTTGATCGTTTTTACTTACTGTAGGTAGTTATTCCCTTTCCTGTTCTTCATTATTCTCACTCCAGATAAACCTACAGGGTGGGATCTACTAGGAACAGTTGATTGCAAGTTATTTAAATATTAATTGATTTCAGTTCAAGTGCTCTGGTACATGTCTTCAAAGAGTGACATGTATTTTTAATGAAGATAGACAGTAGATGACATACCCATTGTGAAACATCAATAAAAGAAAATATTGGCTACTTCTCAAATTGAAAGGAAAAATAAAAATTTAAAAAAGGTCAAATACTTTTCCCATGGGAGAGATGGACAGAAAAATCAGCTTGTTTTCACTTTTTGGAAGAACATTCTTAAGAATGGGTTATAAGAGAATCTTGCACTGTATGCAATATATAATAGCAGATCATATCTCTTTTTGTTTCCTCCACCACAGTCACTGTTCAGAATGGTTTGCTTATGGGAGGTCTCATTAATAGTTCTTTACAGCTGACCCCTGCTGTAGAGGGTATTACCACTCCACAGGTTTCTATCACACAATTTTCTGGGTATGTCAAAAGCATATGCCAGAGCAAAAAGGGCAGAGATAAACCTTGCGGATTCTAAAGAGTGACACCTGGCTGGAATTCAATTTGTCAGGAAATGTAAAGCTGTGTTGCAATGCATTTTAAGCTTGGGTTAGCTTAAAATGACTCATTTGCTGGTGTTTAAAATTAACTCTCAGGACCCTCCGTGACAGTGTTCAAACTCTGTACAAATATAACGCTGAAATATTTAAACCCAGTGCAAATTATGTTTTGATTCAAGACAATGAATATGCTTAATTAAACTGGCACTGAAAATGTAAATATTTTAGCTAGTATTGTATTAACGTTAAAACCCTGGGAATTAAATTCTACTTTTCTAATCTTTCATAATGATGAAATTCAAAATGTTATTGTTGTTTTTATAAAGGAGTCCATTGTTAGGCAGCATATTCATTATGAGACAATGGTTACACATTTAATTGCACAGCAGGGAAGGGATTCAGTGGTTCAATATTGCATACAACAACAATAAGAGATTTACCAAACAAAATCAATACAATGTAATCTTGGATTCCAAAATCTGAAGTCATAGAAAGAAAGAAGGTATCACAATCACCTGATATTTGTAATTATGGTTATATTCTATCTTAGTGGACTCTGTGGACAAATTATTTTGTTAATAAAATAAATTGGCATTCTAATTAAACTAAAAAGAGGGGCCCTTTCAGGGGAAAAATGTTATGCTTTATCTAAGAACTAACAGCAAACAACAACAAAATAAAAATTAAAAACAAATTAACACCACCTTGATTTTCTGAGGTGTGTAAATGTGGTTTTTTACTAATGAAATAATCCCCTATCATTTTATGCAAAGCCATTTTATCTTTTTTTGGTATGATGTTGACTTCACTTTGTGCAACAATTTGGTATAAAGACAAAACATGGAAACCGGATATCTTTCACCCCAATACTGGAAAAATCAATGCTATCAAAATTATTAAAAAGTCAGGAATTCCAAGATTGATTTTTTTTGTTGAATTTTAAATAATCTTAAATGCTCATGGAATCTGCTGACATTTAAAAATATTTAATTGAAATGGCTATTCTGAATGTGAAACAGTGTACATCTGTAGCATTTAAATTGATTGATCTTCTTGTTTCATATGGTTAGTTTCCCATCCTACCCCACAGCTACCTATATTGACAAAACAGGATTATCTTCAGGGTGTGTCTGTTCTCCTATTCATTTACATGTATTTTCTTTAATTACAAGTATGAGAGAAAAAAATCAAATGGATTTTTAAAGAAAATAATTTGTTTACATCAGCATTGACAACAATGCCCTTGTGGTATAGGTAGCCTCCAATATGACTCCCAATAACCCCTCCCTCTTTTTTATCATGCCCTATTATAACCCTCTCCCCTTGAGTGTGACCTAAACCTAGTGACTTGAATAGAATGAAACAAAAGTGATGGGACAGTATTTCCAAGACTGGGTTATAAAAAGAGGGATCAGACTTGAATGCCCTCTCTTGCTCACTCACAGGGAATCCAGCTGTCTCCCATGTTTTCATCCATGCTATAAAGAGGCCTTCATGACAAAGAATTAGGGAGGACCTTCAACCAACAGCTGGTGAAGAATTGAATCCTATCAGTATGCACACGCATAAGCTTGGAGCAAGTCCTCTCCCAGTCACATCTTCAGATGTGACCACAGCCCCCAGCCTACACCATGATTGGAGTCTTCTGGGAGACCTTGAAGTAGAGGACCCAGATAAGTTACACCCTGATGCCTTACTCACAAAAACTGTGAAATAACCAATGTTCATCGTTTTAAGCCACTAATTTTGGGGAGTCATTTCTTGTGTGACAAGAGATAGCTAATACAAACTTATTTACCTTCTCATCTCATACAGAACCTGTTAGGCAGTGACCAAAATTTACTGAGTCGACAATGGGTGTTCAAAGGAAATTTGAAATTTAGTTTCTGATGTTGAGTTAACTAACCAAGGTCAAGATTCATTCCCTTCCTGCTGATTATTAGAGACTGTTCATGGGCAGCTGGTGCTGTAGAGTCCCACAAATCATACTGTCATTTAATGTTTTATTCTAATTGTCAAAAACTTTTAATATGGCATTTTAAACTCTATAAGAAGTATTAGACACAGATTAATTTTATTTTTCAGCTTCTACAGCTCAAGTGGTTTTGACCTAAACCACAGTGTTCTTGGAAATCAGTCCTAGATACAAAAAGATTCTGAAAATAAGAACTGGATTTCTTCCCCTTTCAGGTATCACCACACAAGTCTCCCACTCTGAGCCTGATATAGATATCAATACAAATATAGGTATAGATATAAAACTTTAACTACCATAGTTACCAAGTATTTATTGAACATCTCAAGTATACAGGTTATCTACTGACTGACACACCAAAAGTCAAATATAAGGTAGCATGGTTTCAGATCATTCCATGGAAAGTATTCCGTAGAATGTACAAGGCGTCATACAGAATCACTGAAGGGAAGAGGTCTAAGAGGAGGATGGAGGACTGTTGTGCTGAAAAGTCTCACTACTTTAAAACAAAGTTTTTAAACTATGAAGATGGTGGTATAGGCACACACAGATACACACTCAACTCGTGGTTACAAATGAATAGGACAATGTTGGTCCTGATGCTGATCTGATTCTATACCACTCAGCCATTTATTTGTCTCTGTAATAAATCAAGATAAACTGAAGTGGCCCTGGGGACTTCTATGTGATCACCATAATCATCAATACAAATCACCTTCTGCATTTTCAAGTTTGTGAAGATGTAATTGGTAATCTGTAGAATAAATTAAACAAATTGGTTTTTAAAATTGAAATAAAAAACAAACATAAAACACAGAATTTGTAAAAGATTCCACCTAAAAGCAAGGACTGTCCAAAACTAATACATGGTTTTAGATAGAAGCATTACTTTTTTCTTACAGCAACTAGTTTCATCTTATAAAATGTAACAAACCTCTTTTTCTATCACTGTGACACATGCCATTAAAACATTAAATCTAGAAGCAAGATGCTTAGTCCCTACCATTTTACTCATACTAGTTTATTTGTTTGTTTGTTTGCATCCATTAGTGGAAAAAAAGAAAATGTAAGGCTTGAAGTAAATTTTATAATAACTGACAACATAATTATTACAGGTATTAGTTGATTACTTAATATCATCATGAAACATACAGATGAGAGGCTCAGTATGGTATATATGAAAGTTGTTAAGAGAGTAGATTCTAAGAGTTCTCATCAGAAGAAAAAAAGACCTCATTTTTTTTTTTGGATCTAGATGATATGGTGGATGTTAACTAAGCTCACTGTGGTAATCATTCCACAATATATGTAAGTCAAATCATTATGCTGTATACCTTAAACTTATACAGTGCTGTATGTTAATTGTATCTCAATAAAATAAAATTTCAGGGAAAAAAAAAAGATGAGAGGCTCAGATTATAACTAGAGTTGTTTTATCTTTTGCTTATCTCTTGCCATTTATAGCCAAGGAGTTTACTGATAGCTTAGTTAGAAGAATTTGTTAGGTGATATCACAGTCACACTGCAAGTGTGCCTATCATTTTCTATATGCATAGTAAGCAGACCTTTCTTATTCAATAGCTGCTCAATATATGTACACGTATGCACCAACACACACACAAGACTAATTTTATTAATTTATGAATGAACAAGCTAGATATTTACTATATAAAATTCTTTGCACAAGGAATAAGAGTCTCTTTTTTGGTGTCTTATTATGCTACACCAAAAAATGTATTTCCAGTTACTTTGGCTAAAGTTAAAATAACCTGTCTTAACTAGTGCACTGGGGTTTGAACCTTCCCTATTTAATTATTAATTTATGTAGATTACATTCCCTAAGATCCCTTAAAACATATACAAGACAACAAGATTAATAATTACCATTAAAATGTATTTTTATAATGATAAAAGGATCAATCAATCATAAAGACATAACAATATTAAATTGTGTATGCACCAGACAACAGAGCCTAAAAATACACAGCAAAACAGATAAACTTGATAAAAGAAATAGACAAACCCATAATCACAGTCAGGGACTCCAACATCCCCTTCTTGGTAATTGATAGAACTACTGAACAGAAAATCAAAAAGGATATAGAAAAAATGGATTACACACAACCACCAGGATCTAACTGACACACAGAACACTCCAGCCAACACCAGCAGAATACACATTGTTTTCAAAAAATATTCACCAAGATAGACCATATCATGGGCCATAAAACAAACCTCAACAAACCTGAGAACTAAATTGTGCAGATTATGTTCTCTGACTATAATGGAATCAAAGTAGAAGTCAATAACTGAAGGACAAGAGGAAATCTCCAAACATATGACAATGAACAACACACTTCTAATTAATCTACAGGTCCAATGGAAAGTGTCAAAAGAAAGTTTTAAAAATACATGTAGAAATGAATGAAAATGAAAATATAAGATATCAAAATATGTGTAACTCAACTAACACAGTGCTAAGAGGGAAATTTATAGCACTAAATGTTTACATTAGAAACAAGGAAAGGTCTCAAATCAATGACCTATATTCTCCCTTCAGGAAAAAAAATTTTTTAGTATAAAATAAACATGAAGCAAGCCAAAGGAAGGAATTAATAGAGATTAAGGCAAAAATCAATAAAAGTTTCCATTTTTAAGAGGAAACAATAGGAAAATCAATGACGCTAAAAACTGGTTCTTTAAAAAAAAAATAAGTGAAATTGAAAAAGCTCAGGAAAATGGACACAGATAAAAAGAGAAAAGACTGAAATTACTAATATTAGGGAAAAAACCAGGAATATCCATTACAGTCCCAGCCAGTATCAAAAGGATAATGAAGAATTACTGTCAGTAATTTTACACTCATAAAATATACAATTTAGAAGGGTCCCAAGATGACAACTTACTAAACTCAAAAAGATAACATAGAAAATCTGAATAGTCCTAAAACCAATGAAGAGATTAAATTTTTAATTTAAACTTTCCCCAAAAAGAAATCTTCAGCCTAGATGATTTCACTGGAGAATCCTATCAAATAATTAACACAATTTTATGCAATGTCTTCTAGAAAACAGAAGATGGGGGAATATGTTCCAATGAATTCTATGAGTCTACTCTTACCTTGATATCAAAAGTAGACAGAATACAAAAAAGAAAATTACAGACCAATATCTCTCATGAACTTAGGTGTAAAAATTCTCAATAAAGTATTAGCAAGTTGAACTTAGCGATGTATGAAAAGAATTATATGCTATGACCAAAGTGGATTTATTCCAGGTATGCAAGGCTGGTTCAACATTAAAACATAATGCATTGCAACCCACCACATATGTAGTCATATCAACTGATCCAGAAAAGAAGATTTGACAAAATTCAACACTCATTTATGATAAAAACTCATAGCAAACAAGGAATAGACAGGAACTTCCTGTCATGGGCTAAATTGTGTCTCTCTCCCAACCCTTCAAATTCATATGTTGAAATCCTAACCCTAGTACCTCTAAATGTGACTATTTGGAGATAGGGTCTTTGAAGAGATAATTAAGGTTAAATGAGGTCATTGGGGTGGGCCCTAATCCAACATAACTGGTGTCTTTACAAGAAGAGGAGATTGGGACACAGACACATACAGAAGAGAGACCATGTGAAGACACAGGGAGAAGACAGCCATCTACAAGTCAAGGAGAGAGGCCTCAGAAGAAAGAAACCCTACCACCACCTTGGTCTTGGACCTCTAGTCTCCAGAACTGTAAGGAAATAAATTTCTGTGGTTTAAAGCACCCAGTTTGTGGTACTTTGCTGTAGTAGCCCCATCAAACCAATATACTTCCTCAACTTGATTCAAAAGCATCCACATAAATGGACCTTATGGTTACCAAAGGGGATAGCAAGTCGGGGTGGGGGAGATAAATTAGGAGTTTGGGATTAACATACATACACTACTATATAAAATAGATAAACAACAAGGGCCTACTGTATAGCACTGGGAACTATACTCAATATCTTGTAATAACCTATAATGGAAAAGAATCTGAAAAAGAATATATATATATGTATGTATATACATTTATATATATATATGAATCACTTTGCTGTACACTCGAAACTAACACAACATTGTAAATTAACTATACCTCAATAAAAAAAACAGAAATCTAAAAAAAAAAATAGCATCCACAAAAAATCTACAGAGAACATCCTACTTAATGGTAAAAGACTGAATATTTTCCCACCAAATCCAGGAAAAAGGCAAGGATATTAACTTCCACCATTTTTATTCAACATACTGCTGAAAGTACTTTAAGGTAAGAAAAGGAAATAAAAGGTATAATAATTTTAAGGAAGAAGTAAAACTGTCCATATTTTATGAAGTACTCTTAGAACTAAGCAGTGAGTTCAGTAAGGTTGCAGGATATAAGATCAAGATATAAATCACATTTCTATACATTACAAAAGACATGTGGAAACTGAAATTAAAAAACAAACAAACAAAACCAATGCTGGATATATGCCCAAGAGTGAGATTTCTGGATGATATGGTAACTCTATTTTTAGTTTTTAAAGGAACCTCCATACTCTTCTCCATAGTGGCTGCACCAATTTACTTTCCCACTAACACTGTAGGAGGGTTCCCTTTTCTCCACACCCTCTCCAGCACTTATTACTTGTAGACTTTTTCATGATGGCCATTCTGACCAGTGTGCGGTGGTACCTCATTGTAGTTTGATTTGCATTTCTCTAATAATTAGTGATGTTGGGCATTTTTTCATGTGCTTGTTAGCCATTTGTATGTCTTTGCTGGAGAAATGTCTATCTAGATCTTTTGCCTACTTTTTGATTGGGCTGTTTGTTTCTTGATATTGAGCTGTATGAGCTGTTTTTATATTTTTGAGATTAACACCTTGTAGGTCACATCATTTGCAAATATTTTCTCCGATTCCATAGGTTGTCTTGTTGTTTTCTTTATGGTTTCCTTTGTTGTGCAAAAGCTTTTAAGCCTAATTAGGTCCCATTTGTTTATTTTTTGTTTTTATTTCCATTACTCTAGGAGACAGATCCAAAAAAATATTGCTGCGATTTACGTCAAAAGTGTTCTGCCTATGTTTTCCTCTAGGAGTTTTATAGTGTTTGATCTTACATTTAGCTCTTTAATCCATTTAGAGTTTATTTTTATATATGGTGTTAGAGAATGTTCTAATTTCATTCTTTTACATGTAGTTGTCCAGTTTTCCCAGCATGACTTAATGAAGAGACCATCTTTTCTACAATGTATATTCTTTACCTCCTTTGTCATAGATTAATTGACCATAAGTGAGTGGGCTTATTTCTGAGCTTTCTATCCTGTTCTATTGATCTATTTGTCTATGTTTGTGCCAGTACCATACTGTTTGGATGACTAGATTTGTAGTATCATCTGAAGTCAGGGAGCCTGATTCCTCCAGCTTCATTTTTCCTTCTCAAGGTTGCTTTGGCTATTCAGGGTCTTTTGTGTTTCCATACAAATTAAAAAACTTTTGTTCTAGTTCTGTGAAAAAGTGCCATTGGTAATTTGATAGGGATTGCATTGAATCTGTGGATTGCTTTGGTTTGTATGGTCATTTTAACAATACTGATTGTTAAAAAAACCAAAAAAAAACAAAAACCAAACAAACAAAAAAATGCCATTTACAATTGCTTTAACAAAAAAGGAAACAGATACAAAGCTAATAAAATAGCCTCAGAATTTGTATCTTGAAAGTTACAAAATTCTGATCCAAGAAATCAAAGAAGACCTAGATAAATAAATGGAGAGACAAACTACATTTGCAGTTTGAAGACTCAACATGATAAAGATGTTAATTTTCTCCAAATTAACCCAGCGCTGTAATGCAATTTCTATCAAAATGCATTAAAGCAAGTGATTTTACAGGCTAGGCAAGCTTATTTCCAAATTCATATGGGAAGACACAAGACCTAGAAGAGCTAAAAAATAAGTTTTGAAGACTTCCCTGGTGGTGCAGTGGTTAAAAATCCGCCTGCCAATGCAGAGGACATGGGTTCGAGCCCTGGTCTGGGAAGATCCCACATGCCGTGGAGCAACTAAGCCCGTGGCCACAACTACTGAGCCTGCACTCTAGAGCCCACAAGCCACGACTACTGAAGCCCACGTGCCTAAAGCCCATGCTCTGCAACAAGAGAAGCCACCGCAATGAGAAGCCCGTGCACCGCGACCAAGAGTAGCCCCCGCTCTCCACAACTAGAGAAAGCCCGCTTGCAGCAACAAAGACCCAATGCAGCCAGAAATAAATAAATAAATTTATATTTAAAAAAAAGGTTTCGATAAGTGGGAATAAAGTGTGAGGAATCACTCTGTCTGGTGTTAGGACTTACTATTTAGTGACTATAATGAAGACAGTGGGGTATTGGTGGAGGAGAGTCCCATAGATCGGTGAAACAGAATAGAGAACTGAGATATCGACCCACAGATATGTGCCTGAGACCAACAAAAATGCAAAAGCAATTCAATGGACAAAGTAAAGTAAATTTTCAGTGTTGAAGCAATTGGACATTTATATAGGCAAAAAAAAAGAAAAAAGAAAAGACAAAAAAGAATCTCAAACTAAATATCACATTGTAACACAAAAATTAACTCAAAATGTATTATCAACTTACATGCAACACTAAAACTGTAGAACTTTTAGAAAAATATGTAAAAGAAATTCTTTGGGACCTAAGGCTAGGTGGCAAGTTCTTAGACTTGTTACCACAAGCACAATTCACAAAAGGAAAAATTGATAAATTGAACCTCATCAAAATTAAAAAAAGAAAAACTCTTCTCTGTAAAAGATTCTGTAAAGAGGATAAAAATCGAGCTACAAACAGAAAAAAATACTTGCAAGTAACATATTCAAGAAAAGAATTATATCTAGAATATGTAAAGAGCTCTCTAGTTAGCAGTGAAGAAACAAATGATCCAATTAGAAAATGGGCAGAAGACAAAACAGTTATTTAACTGAAGAGGGTATACAGGTATCAGATAAGCACATGAAAATATATTCAGTATTGTTAGTCATAAGGAAAATACAAATTAAAACAACAATAATAGTTACTACACACCAATAAGAATGGCTAAAAAAAAGTATAGTGATTACATCATATGCAATCAAGGATGTCCAGGAGTTAGATCCCTGATACATTGCTGGTGGGAATGTAAAACTGGACATCTATTCTGGAAGAAGTATGACAGTTACTTAAAAAACTAAACATTTGCTTACCATATGACCAAGCAGTTTCACTTTTGGACATTTATTCCAGAGAAATGAAAATTTATGTTCAATCAAAACCTGTAGACAAATGTTCATTGCAGCTTTATTTTTAATAGTCCAAATCTGGAAACAACTAAATTATTTAAATGGATGAAGAGTTAAACATAGTGCTACAGTTCATCTACTCCATGGACTACTACTCAGTCTTAAAAAGGAACAGACTTTCCATACATGTGAAAATTTAGATGGATCTTAAAGGAATTATGCTGAGTGATGAAAAAAACTCAAAAGGTTATGTATCGTATTTATGTAACATTCTTTTTTTTTTTTTTAAATGTATTTTGCTTTATTTATTTATTATTTATTTTTGGCTGTGTTGGGTCTTCGGTTCGTGCGAGGGCTTTCTCTAGTTGCGGCAAGCGGGGGCCACTCTTCATCGCGGTGCGGGGACCGCTCTTCCTCGCGGTGCGCGGGCCTCTCACTATCGCGGCCCCTCCCGTTGCGGGGCACAGGCTCCAGACGCGCAGGCTCAGTAGTTGTGGCTCACGGGCCCAGCTGCTCCGTGGCATGTGGGATCTTCCCAGACCAGGGCTCAAACCCGTGTCCCCTGCATTGGCAGGCAGACTCTCAACCACTGCGCCACCAGGGAAGCCCCAACATTCTTTTTTAAAAATTGGAGTATAGTTGCTTTACAATGTTGTGTCAGTTTCTGCTGTATAACAGAGTGAATCAGCTATATGTATACATACATCCCCTCCCTCTTGGACCTCCCTCCCCCCACCATCCACCATCTCACCCATCTAGGTCATCACAGAGCACCTAGTTGAGCTCCCTGTGCTATACAGCAGGTACCCACTAGTTATCTGTTTTACACATGGTAGGGGGAAAGGGAGGGTGGGACGAACTGGGAGATTAGGATTGATATATAATATCCTTGAAATGACAGAATTATAAAGATAGAGAACAGATAAGTGGTTAACGGGTATTAGGGAGAGGAAGAGGGAGGGAGAGAGCTCACTTTAAAAGGGTAGCAAGAGGAATTCCTACAATGCAATTATCCTGACCATGGTCTAGGTCATACAAATCTATGATAAAATTACATAGAACTAAACATACACAAATGAGTATATATAAAACTTGTGAAATCTGAATAAGGTCAGTGATGTATCAATGTCTATTTCCTGTTAATGAAAGATGTTGAGACTGGGAGAAACTGAGTAAAGTTCATATGGAATTTCTCTGACTTATTTATTAAAACTAAATGTTAACCTACAATTATCCCAAAATAAAAATTACAAAAAGTATTCTTAATGATAATCAGAATTTAATGATCATGATCGTAATAGCTACTTACTAGGCATCACATACAGTGCCAAGCACTTATAATATCTTTTTTTTAATTGTTGTGAGAGCTCTATGAAACAGGCACATGTTTTTAATCCCTATTTCACAGATAAGAACATTGATGTTTTGAAAGTCAATAAAATTCACCTATCAGGATATAGCTTATTAGTAAGATAGGAGGGATTTAAACTCATGTTTAGTTTAAGTACAGAGCTAAGGTTCTTGACTATAACACTTCTTTGTTATAAAAAAAGCAAGTTTATTATTAATATGTGCTTTATAATTATATTTGGCATAATGGTTGGAAATAAATTTATAAATATTTGTGAATAAATGAACACAGTCATTAAACCATCAAATTTTATTCTCTGAAAGCACAGGCATAATGGCGTGAGGGCAAGAGCAAATTCCATTTTCCTTCAAGTCATGTGATTTGGAACTAAATGAAAATTTGAGCTTTAGTTTCTTGATTGCCTAGCTAGAGAAATGGATGCTTCATATATCTTTTAGATCCTATCTTTCAAATATCAGATGTCTCAAGCAAGTTTTTGGCATCACAGTTAATTTATGATTGACATTTTTAATGAGTGTCTGAAATGCCAATATTTTGTGCTGTTGATAAAACGATCCATATGCTTTACATTTCAGACACTCAGGCAGCTGAATTGACATTCTGTTGTGAAATGTTAAGTTCCTAATATGATTCCAAATCCAGGCAGTAGGCTAACCCATTTCCATAAGGAACTTAGAATATGCTCAAGATTGTCTTCTTGTTTTCATCGGAGACTAGGGGTTTTGAAGTACCTAGAATGCGCGCAAAGACAAACGTTGCTATAGATAATCTTAATCAAGAATGACAAATGCTCTGTAGAAGAATTAGCAATATTATTTGCTAGCACAAGGCACCGAGCCAGTAATTTCATATTGGAGAGCGCAGGAGACCCTCACTAGCATTTAATCAGGAACTTGTTGCTTAGGTGTCAACTGTCCACATCAGGACTTCAGGAGGGCAGGGAGTTGGTGTGTTTCCGTTACCACACTATTCCCAACATTTAGAACAGTGCTTGGCACACAGCACTGTTGTACCAACAAAGTAGCTGGAAATCATCTAGTAAAAATCTGAGGCAAACACATTTAGATTTTCCCCCAAATATTGTATACTGATCCCAACTGCTGTGTTTATTTTAACCTCATCCCTGTTAGTCTTCTCTCTTTTTTTAAATTGAGGTATCGTTGATTTACAATATTGCCTAAGTTTCAGGTGTACAACATAGTCATGAATAACTTCTCCTAGATTATGGAAACAACCTACCAACTACCAGCTACTCCCTTTCTCCCTTTCTCCCTTTCTCCTTCTCTTGCCTCAGTAAAGTCCATTTGCTAAATGGTGTCAGTAATGTTTCTTTATCAAGTCAGATAATATCAGCTTTCTGCTCAGAAACCTTCCATGGCTTCTCTACTCACTCATATTAAAGTCCAGAACTTAACAATGGCATAAACCAGGTTCCAGCAAAATTTTCTGTAAAGGTCAGTAAATATTTCCAGCTTTGTGGGCAATAAGCATAATATGCAACTACTCAACTCTGCTATTGTAGGATGAAAATAGCCATAGACAATAGGAACATATGAATGGATGTGTCTGTGTTCAAAAAAAAAAAAACTTTCGTTACAAAAAAAAGGCAGTGGGCAGAATTTGACCTATGGGTTTACAGTTTGCCAACTCCTGGCCTAAAAATCTGGTTCTTTCTCTGATCTTACAACCTAACTCACTTCTTTCACTCACTTCACTCTTTTCCCTGAAACCAGCGAGGCACTCGTCAACCCCAGGTCCTTTGTACTTACTGTCCCTTCCTCCTGGGATGCTCATTCTCCAGACAGCTGCAAGCCTCACTCCCTTAATTTCTTCCATTCAAGAGTCTCCTTAACGCAAAGGCCTTTCCTTATTGCCCTCACTCTTTATTCTCTTTCTCTGCTTTATTTTACTTCACAGCATTCATCACACCTGATTTTTTCATTGTGACCACACCCTCTTCATTAAAAGTAAGTTACATAAGAGAAGGATATATCTGTTTTATTCATTGTTGAATCACTAGGACCAAGCACCTAGTTGTCTCTCAGTAAATATTATGGAATAAATGATTAAATTAATAATGTAACATCTGTGTCTAATGTTATATTGACATATACACTGTAATTTATGTATCTATTAACAGTTTTTATATTTTATTAACAATTGGTTCATCTTTTCTTTACCAAGATTCCATATTACTGAATAACTTATCTTGATTTACCTCACTGTTGGCTCTAAATATGTCTTTGAATTACTCTTTATTCCAAGAAGTAAAAATTTTGAGATTGTCCATGGCTAGCTATAAAATTTGAATCACAGTTTGTTTTACTCAAAACTCTATGGAAATGGATTCACTGTCTTTGGCACTTATTTTTGTCTGACAATTCTCATGTCTATCTTATTAGGCACCAAGTTGTTTTTCTTTTTTTTTTTTTGTATTGTTTGTTTTTTACATTTCTGCCTCAATAAGTGTAGCGTTTGTGGTTGTTGTTGTTATTCTTGAGGTGCAGTTACTTTACTAAGATGTGGGTCTCTTTTCATCAGTAGAATTTGGTAGAGAGGTGATTAGAATGAAGGGCTCACGGAAAAGCTCTGTGGGTTTGAATCCAGGCTCTAACTTGCATCCGGCACTTCAATTTCTGCTTCTGCAAAGTGCTGATAACAGAGCTCCTTTAAAAAGCTTTACTAGGGTTAATAAGTTGTGAACACTAAGTGAGTTTATAGACATAGAGCACTTTGGAAGTGAATCGTTATTGTTACAGGCATACCTTGTTTTATTGCTCTTCACTTCATTGTGCTTCACAGATATTGGGTACTTTGCAAATTGAAGGTTGCGGCAGCCCTGCATTGTCAGATGATGGCTAGCATTTTTTAGCAATAAAGTATTTTTTAATTATGGTGTGTACATTTTTTAAGACATAGTGCTATTGCACACTTAATAGACTACAGTTTGGTATAAACATAACTTTTGTATGCACTAGGAAACCAACGAATTCATGTGATTCACTTTATTGAGATTTTGCAGTAGTCTGGAACCAAACCTGAAATATCTCAAAGGATGCCTGATGTAGTTTAATGTCAGTTATCATCATGGCCATTATCAATTTAACCTAGTATATGGTGAATGCTTATATTAAAACAGAAATTTTCTTCCACTTTTTATAAAAACATCTCAATTCTTTAGCACTGCTTCTCCTCCATTTTTCATCCTAGCATTCTGTTTATAATATTATTAAGAATTGTTAATATTTCACCATGCTTATTTCTCTCATTATTTTCATTTTTACCTCTATCATTTATTTTTAATTATATGGGAACTTTTTGAGCTTCTTTATTATTTTGGTGCTGATTTTTCTTTCTATCTGAATAACTCAATCTGATATATTTTTAAAATCAGAAATCCTCTTCCAAAGTCAACAAAATTCAAATCAACAAATATTTGTTGAGCTCCTACTATGTGCTACATATTATCCCAGGAGCCATGATCCTTTTCTGATCTCAGATTCTTCTCTCTTTGTGTCTGCCACCTCTATTTTCCTGTGTAACATATGCTCTTGATTTTTTTCTTAAGAATAAAATCAGTGAAAAGGGGATTATAACAAAATTTATCATAGTGATAAAAAGTTATTTGTTATTTGTAATACCCTTTAGAGCACCTGGCACACAGTGAGTTGTTTTAGAAGTAATATTAAGTTTAATAAATTCAAATACAAATAAACAAAACTATAATTTTCTATATATTTTCTTGACTTTATAATTCTTTGTCACAGGGAGACATGTTGTTTCTTCATACTGCGCTCTTTCTTTTGAACTGCAACATGTTTTTCTTGTGTCAGATAATTTTTCTCTTTGTTCCATGTTTAACAGGAAGAGAAATTAACTTTCATACTGTGAACTGAGATAGGCTCTGCCAGAGATTGTAGGAAACATTCATCTCTTCTTTCAAGTTACCATAAAGGAGAACATCTAGATTTCCTGCCGCCAATTTGGTTGTTAGAGAGAACTGACAATAGGCAAGATATTGAGAGAAGACAAAAAAGCAGAGGATGGGTAGTTTTCCTTTGCTGTGGAAACATCTGGACTCTAGCTGGAGCCAACTGTTTATCACCTGGCACGGATGCAGTAGCTGAACAGCAGCAAGGTCAGTGCACATTCACTTTGTCTGGGACTAGTATTTTGCTTTTGTCAGATGCTGCAGCCTGGAGTAATGAGCACATCAGGATCTCCATTCAAAATGGCCTCATGAGCATCAGAGAAAAATATTGCTGGAAAGGCTGCTGATTTCCCTGACAAAATCTAGTCCTTACTCCTTCAAATTATGAATTCCACTATCAATTTACAAGTGATTTGTGACAGGTCATGTGCACCATTTTTCCTTTCATTCATCTATTTTTACCTGTACTTTGCTGGCAGAAATGTCTTTATACTTTTGATATGTATATACAAGGTTTTATTATCTGGTTTCCAATGCTATTCTTTTTCCTGTTTCATAGCCATTTGATTATCTGAAGATGAATCTGGGTTGTGGGCAATTTGGGAACATGTTCTCACATATTTCATATCACAAGTTTGATTCTTATTATATCAAAATAACATTTTGATGGAATGTCACTGCACTTCATCATACTTGTAAATGTGATACAACAAAGAATGATTTCTTTCCACATAAAAATGGAACCAGTTACCAAGGAATGATAGGAATTTAAGACAAAACTTTTCCTGAACCTCAATTTCATATATATTCACCTTACACAGATTGTGTTGCATAGGTTTCATGTTAATGCCATGTGTTCATATGAATCTTAAAAGAATAGTTCTGTCCAGTTTAAATGAAAGCAAAGCTTCAAGCACAGTATCTTAATTATAAATGTTATCAGCCCACTGTTTGAGAGGGTTTTTCTCCAGAGATTACAAATACAATAAGTACATCCAAGTAAGTACCAGACTGACAAGAATTCTCCTTTATGTTTACCAGCAACCCTCAGATAACTCATTCAGAATTAGAGATTCAAGTACTCTCAGTGACAGCAGGACTCCACTTTCTACTCACTCTGGCATTTCTATCTCTACATAATAGAAATACTGGAACTCCTATTCTATTAGTGTGTGAGCGTGTGTATACAGTGAAAGTAACAAAAAAAAAAAGGAAAGAAAATATGTTGTTGCCCATTTTTCTCTGCATCCAAAAGATTTTTAAAATGTTCTTTTCTGAACATGTCTACAACTACATAGCTCAAAACCAAATTAAGAGCTATCTTCTTCAAAAGTAACTATACTCCAATAAAAATTAATAAAAAAGAGCTATCTTCTTCATAATAATAATTTAGTGTTTATGTGAAAGGCATTTATATGAAAAAAAATGTACATGTACATACATGTTAAATAAGGCAGTTATTATTGAATATATATACATTTAATTAATAATATATTAATATGTTATAATGTACATAATATAATAATACATATAATCTGAAATTAGGACAGTATGATTTATAATAAGAGAGTGACCAAACAAACTAGTACAAAAACTTTCCAGAGAATAACAGTTTACCTTTCTAAATTTATAAAAATACAGTCTTAAAAGATAAATAGATTAATTTGCCTGTCTACCACTTAGCAAAGATGAATCCTCAATATAAGTAGAAAAATTTTTGACAGCTGAGATAATGTGCCTTAATTGTTCATTGACAGGCAGACTGGTTTCAACCATCTGCATATTTATTTCCATTTCCATGGTGGTCCAGATGCAAGTTTTACCACATTTGATAATGCCTTCAATTAGATCTGCACTCTTAATGGATAGCGTTGTTTTTCATAACCACCCTCCCATGGGTTTCATTCAAAGTATGCAACAATAAAAATGTATAAGCGATACAGTTAACATTCAGTAATTTTTATGTCTTATTTCATTATAGGAGTGCCAAATATTGATAGATTTTAGCAAATGTATGGCTTTGTACTGTTTCAGTGTATCTCAATTTGTCTCCCCAGTGATCTTGCGAACAATCCTTTATCAATCTTTTAAATTAAAATATATATTCATCTGATATATTTTACATGAAAGAACTAGGTCATGTGTACCAGTGGACACCTAAAGATTCATTCATTCCTACTTCTTTTCCTTTATTTTGTGATTGATTCCTGCTTTCTTAATCAGCTCTCACTTTACTATTACAGAAACACTATTGTTCTCCATGAAGTAAGATAAAAGCTGAATTACAATTCATTTTTTCCTTAAGGCCTCAAATGATAAAGGTGGCTTCAGAAATCTGAGACACGCTGAGATTTAACTGAAAGCAAGAAGAGGCATAAATCATCCCCCAAACAGAAAAGCCTGCAGGCAAGTAAGGTGGACCAATTAAAACATTCCAAGTCATTCCCAGTGGTTAAGTCAGATGTTAATTATCACTAGACTCACTGGGGACTGAGCAGTCTTTCTCTGTATCAAGACCTACTTCGAACTTAATTTGGCCTTGTCAAAATAAGCTTTGTCTGTGACAAAAGTCTTCTTTAACTTGTAAGGCTGATTAGGCTTTGTATATAAGAATGGTGAGCTAACTTTATTGTGAAGCCCTTTGATATCCACACTAAGTTTCTGTCCAGATTACATCTACCAGTTAAACACTTTCAAATTAATCCCCAGAGATAACGTTGAGCCATTTGGAATTTTCTTTTTATTATGTAGAGTCAATATTATTATAATAGTTGTAATCACTGGACAATAGAAAATGCTTTTTAATGGCTCTCACATTTTGTTTTGTTTAAAAAAAATCAGAAAAGAAAAAATTAAACCATCTTACATGCGACAAATAGTGTGGTTCTAGTTTATTACTTGAAGAAAAAAGTTTGGTTAATTGATGCGTGGTGTGTTTGCTTGACAACCCTGAACTAAGACCTCTGCTGTTAGTTTAATACACATATAGAACATCTATATTACCTTCTTTTGGGTCCTTATATCCCAACCATTCCTTTTTAAAACAGGACAATGTATTTTCCACAGTGTATCTACTTCTTGCCCATTATATATTTTGTGACAGAAAATTTTTAACAGACTACTACTCTGAAGCTGAGCTTGGTGCTATAATTTAAAAGGCATACGTTTTAAAGGGAAACAAAATTGGATTTGAGTCCTGGACCTTTCTTTTACCAGGTACACCGGTCTTTGGCAAGTGACTTACACGAGTTTCAAACTCTTCACCCTTGACAAGTGGATAGTAATCTCAAGCAGGGCAGGGTTTGTTGAAAGGATCAGAATTTAATGCATGTGATGCACTTAACACAGTGCCTAGCAAAAACGGAATGTAAGTTAATATACCTTATTGTTGTTATTATTATTAGACTTCTCATTCTGTTAGGGTGTTCCAAATTATCTGATCACTTTTACATTAAGAATCCTACATAGCCATGGAAACTGATTATGTCCTGCTGTAATATTATTTTATATTTGGGGGCATAATAAAGAATTAATGTCTCCTGGATATTTTAAATGTTGCGGCTTCAGAGTTATCCAGAACATTGTGTCAAAAGTTGTTTTCTGCAAATCAGTCTCTGCTGAAGAGTGTAGTTTAACTGTAAGCACATGGTGAACGTGGGCACATGGAGGACTGTCTCATTTGTGTCTTTCTGTCTGCCAAATCATACAGAACCTACTAAAATAAGTGAAATGGAGAGTGAGCCAACTCTCTGGAGATATATTGGAGGAATGCAGAAATGCAGAAATAAGCAATAGTATAGCACAATCTCTTGCGAAGAATGACATTTCCAAGTTTGGGCTAAATTTCATCAGTTCCCTAAGATGCAAGCCAGGAAGTGATGAGCATGTAACTCTGTATATGGCCTAGTTAGAGTTTCTCTCAACTCTCAGCTATGTAATTTCAGTTTCCCCCAAACCTGAAAGGGTTCAGTTTTCTGGTACATTAGGGTAAGTATAAAAATGTATGAGCAATAGAAATTGAAAGAATAATATTGGTGGTTTTGGAAGTCTCCCTAGACATGAGGTGAGTAGAGACAATAGAAGCTGAAGTCAACAAAACAAGTGCCCCCGCCTGGCAGGTATTTCTGGCAAGAGAATCTGACATGATTTAAAGTTAAATGCTTTTATACTCAAAGAAAATAACAGTTATATTATGCTGAGAGATGGATGCTTTCCACAATAAGATAGAAATAGCTTTATGGTTACAAACATTTTGCATCAAAGAAGCTAAACTCAGATCATCACCATATGTGAGTAAACTACCAGTTACCAAAAGTTTCCGTTAATTTTTATAACCTACTAAAAGATTAGAGAAACATTCACTGATTCCCCACAGTAATGGTAATCACTTGTGTTGTATACAATGTTGTTCTCAGAACATCAATTGCTTAAAATTGATAACAGTTCCACCCTAGAATTACATAGCCAATTATGTGTCTCTTTCATTTGTCACACCAGATTAGATTTCTGGCCCATCTAGTTAGGCAGATTGCCTCTGCCAGTGACCAATACAGGCAATGTTTCAATATGAGGAAATGAGAACACAGAGATATAAGAAGTGAAACAAATTAGCAAGTCTCACTGACTATGCGTCCTGAGAATACTAGCCTGCAATCATATATCCTGAGTTTATTAACGTATATAATACCAGTATGTAATCTGATACAAATACATCTGACATATTTTGACATAAAAATTTTTAAGGACATTTAAAACATCTTTCAAGACATTTATTTTCTGTCACTCCGAATATCCATCAAAAAGCACTGTCATACCCTCTGGTTTAAATGAAAAAAAAAAAACCTCATCTATTTTCCCAAGGAAATTTACTGTGTTTCTGATTTATTTAAATAAAAAGGGTTGGCATAAATAAATATATGTAACTAGTTTGATTCAAAGCATCAAGAATTCTATAACAACACCAAAACGCCTTAGTCTATAACCTATTAAAAATGTAGAATTAATTCTAGGAAGAAGAGTACAGAATCAATGGGGGAGAATGAATTCACAATCAAATCCCTTGAGAAGCTTCTTAATTGGTTAAAGGCCTTGCCCTGAGCTAGATCATCCAAATTTTGAGGTTTTGGCCTAGCATTACAGATAATCTTGCAGCTTGTACCATCTCCTACAGGTAGCCTGTGCTGCAGTTTTCTAATAATATGGAAGGAGAGTGAAAGACTTCGTTGCCCTTTCCACCATGTTCCTTTGATCACCATCTGCAAAGCTGGTAGAGCCAGGACACATTTATCGAGCACTTGCTTTTTTGGTTCACTAAGGTACAATACCCATGTTTTATCTCATGGACATGTGTCAAAGATCATTAGGCCTCTAAACTAAGGCATGTCTCTCTTTACAGCCTTCAAACTGTATTCCCTTTGGGAAAGAGATGGTCAAAGAAGAGATAAAGTGTAATATTAATTGCATCATATTATCTCTAACATTAGACCCCTGCTTGGACTCTGTTGGGCTGGGGAGTTAAGTATGGGGACAGGGGAGCAGGAAGCTCTCTGTGCATGAAGAAGATGTCTTAACTAAACAGTGGGCCTTGGGCTTTGACTCCAGCATTTTAGCTGTAACAGATATCCACCATAGCATTTTAGTAAATTAATCATTTCTGCACCGCAGAGTTGGAAGTCTACTTGTCACATCTCTGTCATGAAGACTATGACTTCAGAGGTAGTAAGCATCAGTGTTAGGCTACAGCAAAAAGTAGCTGGGATTTCAGAGTTGGGGGGAGGTAGTCGTTGCAGCATTCTGGAGTCTGATGATGAAGACTTATGAGTCAGAGATCATATACTTATGGCATTTTTTTTGTCTAGTAAATGCTAAATATTCATATAGCTGAATGGCATACCTAAGATTACTTGTGCATATGTGGATTTATTTCTTTAAGTTTTGGTTGCTTTGTCTTCAGCAAAGACAGTGCTACTTCACTGAGGGTACCTTTTTTAAAAAAAGAGAAATAGAACAAGACACCATGAAAAAATAATAAGTAGCTTACATAAGAATGAAAATTTTAGGTGAATATTTTTATATTCAGGAAAGGGCAACATAATCAAACCATTTGTCTTATAAAAGTCTAAAAGGAAAAGCTGCCAAATATTTGGGGAGTAGGAAAAGCTCAGCAATTCTTGGCCTCTGAGGTGATAAACTCCAGAATCTATCTTGAACCTGTCCCTCTGGAAGCTTTCCACATTTTTGCACTGAAGTATCCAAGTACTAAGAGCCATATCTTTAGGAATGCAAGTACTTTTCTGATCGTACTTTTCTGACCTAAGCAAAAACAAGAGTGACATTATCCTCTCTGGAGTAACATAGTGGGGTATGTAGCTATACAAACAAGAGATTCACAAAACAATTCAAAAAATAAAGGACCAGCATTATGCATTTCCATTTAGTTGAACTATGACGCAACATATCCACAGGTAGAAACAATGGATATAGTGGGCTGATCTTACTAATGTAATCTTTTTGTTTATATATGGACGTTGGACACTGTAGACTATAACTTTTTGCCATGGTCTTTGAAAACTCATGGAGAAAATACTGGACTTCTTGATATTATGGCCAATGGTATTTGGAGAAATTACTGGAAAATAATTACATTAGCACACTGATTTAGTGAAACACTTTATTCTGATAATTAAGACACTGCGCTTTCTAAGCGATTACCTGAAAATTAATATCCTACCATCTCCTTGTTAGTTTGAACGGACTCCTTTAGAGTTCCCATAACATCTTATAGATTACTTTGTTGTAGCTCTTCTCATGTCATGTTAGAAGAATTTGTGTGTCTCTGAGTATTTGATAATGAGGATTCTGTCTTACTTGATATGAATCCTCAGTACCTACTATGGTTATTAGCACACAATAATAATTAATCACTTTTTCTTGAATGATTCACTGAATAACCAGATTTCTAAAAGTCTGTGATCAAGAGAAAACTCTCATCTAGTTTCCAATCTAACTGAAACTTGTTTACTGCAATTGGAAAACAAAAAAAATAAAAACAAAAACAAAACAGTATCTAATAATTTTGTCTTGCTTTCTTCCAGTAAAATGTAAACCCTAACCCTTATGTGTACAAGAAGAAATATCTCAAGAAAGTAGCAAAATGTGCCTGAATAGAAAAGAAGGAAAATATGCTTATGAAATCTCCTTTATCATTTGTCTCACAATGATTTTATGATAGCTGAAGTTCCCAGAAAGAAAACATGCAAAATACTGCTATATATAAATTTTATTCAGGTAGAATATTCATCATCTATATATTTTTTATCATCTAGGATAGGAGTCACAATCTATGGCCGTTGGGTCAAATCTAGTCTTCAGCCTGTTTTGTAAATAAAGTTTTATTGGAACACATCCACTCCATTCTTTTATGTATGTCTGCTTTTAAACTACCATGACAGAATTGAGTAGTTACAACAGAGCCAATGATTTGCAAAGCCTAAACTATTTACTATCTGCTTCTTTATAATAAAATGTTTGTCAAACCCTATTAGGATATAAACTCAAAGTGCCTTCCTTTCCTTAGCAAAATTTTACTATTTTTCATAAAGTTCTTAAATTTCGTATGGCCTTGCATTGTTTTATAATTAAAACCAGTTGTACCAACAGTACTGTTCCATGTTGTCATCTTTAATTTACATTTCCAAGGCATTTTTAATAGGTTATAGACTAAGGCTTTTTGGTGTTGTTATAGAATTCTTGATGCTTTGAATCAAACTAGTTACATATATTTATTTATGCCAACCCTTCTTATTTAAATAAATCAGAAACCCAGTAAATTTCCTTGGGAAAAGAATGAACTAAGAGACTTTTTGATCCTTCTTGACAAAAAGACATTTACTCTTTATATGAATTTGCTTCAAACTTAATTTTTTTTTTTGTATTTTCCAAGCTACGGTTTTTATTTTGGCAGGGCGTGGGAGGGTGGGTGGGTAAAGGGTATATAGTCAGATCAGGAGATTTACTAAGTCCAATTTCTGCCTTAGGATTACAGTAAGATATTACTTCCCTGATCCTCTCCCTTTCATGTTCTCTGTTTCTGCCCTCAGCCTTGGCAGGAGAATCATTTCTGAGATCTGCAGGCTTTATTTCCTGGAGAACTGGCAAGGACTGATTAATAGGGATGACTTTACTGCACTGCTCTAGCAGAGACTGAGAGATCAGGGACAATATAAACAATACATGAAGGAGTATCCCAGAAAGTCAGAGGCAAATACTTGCCAGAGGTCATGTTGTCTTGTCATTAAGAATCTCAAGGTACAGTTAGTTCTTTACTTCTTCTCAAGGTATTCTGAAATTAGGATCCTGCTTCTCAAAAATACCTTCTGCAATGGTCAGGATTTCTCTTTTGTCCAGATCAAACTGGATCAGAACGGAAGTTCAACTTTTTTTCTAACACATATGTCTACAAAACCTACACAGTCCTTACAGATATCCTCAAGACTGTTGCACTGAGACAAAGAAGAAGAGAAAGAGAAACAGACATCCCCTTGCTCCTGGCTTTTTTCCATCATTATTCAAATATTAAAACTTTTTCTCTTAAAGAAGCCCTTCATTAACCTAATCATTGTACAGCTGCTTTATCTGTTCCATGACAAAGCTACATTTCTTGCAATAACCTATTAAACTCATTGTCTCCTTTTCATCCATAAGTGATTGCTATTAGTTTTCTGCCCTCATAATTCCCCTGAATCTGGGATCCAAAATCATTTAACTTGTCACCCTAAATTCACTGAAGATGTATAATTTTTCTTTTTTCATTTGCATATAAGTCACCTTTTGGCAGCATTTGTTTCTTTTGATCCCTCCTTTTACTTCTATAAAGCTACAAAGCCGTATCTCAAATCACACCACTCTCTTGTTTGCTGAAGATATATGTTCAACTGCCAATTGCACGCATACACTTGAGTGCTTTCCAGACACATCATACTCAATATCTGAACATCTAAACTCATCATCTCCCAAACCTGCCTCCTCTCCAGTGATCCCTTTTTAAGTAAATAGTACTGATGTCTACCCAGTTGCCTAACATGGGAAACATTTATCTGATCGTGGCACTTTCTCCCTTTTCAACTTCTCAATGCCTTCCATTTCCTTTTAGGAGAAAGTCTATACTCCTAAACCTGACTTTCAAGTGCATCATGGTCTAGTCCCCTCTTTCTGCAGCCTCGCCTCTTAAATTAGTATCCTTTACCCTCTACATTCTAGTAACTATCACTTAATTTATTTATTTTGGCCCCCTTGATGGTCCCATGTTTTTCTCATCTAAATCTTTAAATATGCACTCTCTGCCCAAAATATTTATCTCCACTCTGTGTGATGAGTTTGGTGGGGAGGGAGGAAGTCATGTCTGTTGCATTACCGTTGCATATCTGTCTGTTGCATATCCCTACCCCCACGATAGGGCTTGGCATTGAGTAGGCACTTGGTATAGACCACACAGAAACACTCAGATTTGTTATCAGTGACCCTAAAGTTTTTATTGTTGTTGTTATTATGATTTGTTTGCTTTGAGGAAGACATGAATTTTTCAATGTGCGTTTATAGGATACTAAAGCAGTTTGAGAAAGAGCAGCTTCCCGATTTATCATAACCATGTTCTGAAAAGTCTCTGTGTTTTGATGCAAAGCTACAATCACATTTTTGGGGGTCAGAGTCCCAGCCAGCAGCCCTGGCTCTCCTTACTGTAGCAGAGCCATTTTCACAATGAGAGCTATGGGGAAAGCCAGTTACCCTTAAGGGTTTCCACCTTGGACCCTGTTCCTAACTGTTCATTCAAATATGAGTGAAATAGGTAGGTTATTTATGCCTAAGCTATGGAATACCTGGACAGGAAAAGTTATATTTTCAATTATTTTATATATCATATGTTGCAAATATTTTATAATTTCCCCCCACCTTGTTAGGTTTTTGTTTGCCAATGTAGTTTTAAATTTTTAAACGTATAGATTAAAAACAAAGAAAAAAATATTAACATTATTTTAACTTTCATATTGATAGCTTTAAACTGGTGTTACTAATAATATGAATTTGAAACAATTTTTTAATTTACCTTGAAATATTCATTTTTTAACTAAATGCTCTAATGTTTAATAAAAAATTATTCTACATTCCTAATGGTAATAATAAACTATCCAACATTTTTATTAGTTTAGGTGGTTAAGATGCTTGAGGACTGCAATGTAAACAACATACGCAATATACTCTGATTTCTTCCACATGAAGTGTTACAGACTTACAGAAGTTACTCAGACACTCTGAACATGATACCTGACCTACAAATGCATTAATATAACTACCTTTCCAAGAAAATAATCCCAATCTTAATCTACTAGATTATACAACTGGAATCAAAGGAAAATCTTTTTTAAAAGTAGACCAAGGTAATTTGGAATAATGTGTGCAATTCAATTCAACCCCAAAGTATTTCTTCCAGCTTTTGCAGATTTTGCCACTATCACTCGTAAATTTTAAAATTAAATTTCAACTTCTAGATGATTATGTCAGCGACACTGAGCTCATCAAAATGACAGAGTATCTTAAAGAGATACTAACACATGTACATCATTAGCCATTAGACATTTCCCTCCCAGTTATTGGAACAGATGGTAGGAAAAGCACATCTCAGAATCTACTTGTCTAACAGGAGCATAACTTATCTAGAATAAATAAAAATGCAAATTGATGTACTTTGCTTCAAATCCTATTGAAAAGATGTTAAAATATTTAAAGAGTAGTAGAGATTTAAAAATTAAAATTACATTTTTAATACAAGGCAAAAAAACAAATGGAATATGACCTAGGAAAAACATAGAAAATTAAATGCACAGATGAGGGTATATAATCCACATTAAAAGAACATGGTAGTACATAGAGATGATTGTATCTGTTTAATACACTATGGTAGTGGCAGAACGTCCAGCCAAAAGCAAGAGTGTTTGGTGAAGACTGTCACTATTTAAGTAATGATGACTACTTTTGATGACACTGCTGTTAATATGAACAGATTTTTAAATTTACACAATTCAGCCAGTGATTGGTGATATATAGTTCTATTAAATTTAATTCTGCCTGTAAACTTTAAGACTGCTAAGGTTGGATATACACAAGTTTTTGATATAAATAAAGTAGTTCAATCTTTTGAAGAGCCACACATTTATCAGCTGACCTATTGACTTACTATGTAAACTTATCAAAGTTAATTTGATTTCCTGGGTCTATATGATGAGCTCTTAAAGCATGGTGGTGATATAGTATTTGCATGGATTGTGAGAAGGTGACAAATTCCATTTGTTTTACATTTAAAGGGACTTTAGATCAATATGGTAAAGATGCTACAATAATTAGAAGGTATCATAGATAGAGTATTGTACCTAACAACTGTATTCTTCCATCATGGACCAATTTTATGATATGTACATTAAGTTAGCACATGCATATTACATCTGTCCAAGTAAAAATAACATATAAAACTAAGAGATATAACATTCGAATCATAAAATATGGACTAGCAGACATTTGGTCCTGTTCTAAAAGTCCATTGAGATATTTGGCCCATGCCAAAAGGTCCTTGAAATTTGGTCCTATCAAAACATCCATAAGCATATTTAGTCCGTGACAAATGTCCCTTTATACTTGGTCCTGTCAAAAACACCCATGCTTAGAAAATGTCCCTGAGTTCCTAAATGCCCATAACATTTATTTATACTTTGGTTTACGAGATTAATACATAAAAATATTATCCTATTTTATTGGTCCAATAACTATGTTGTGGTTGTATTGCCAGTAATAACCCTTCTTGCCTCAGTAGCCTAGCTGGTAATGGCACATGTGGTTAGGTAGATGGGTGGGGGTTCAAATCTGCAGAAGAGTGGGAGTTATATTAACCATTGGTACCAAGGAAGAGCCTTACAGTGAGAGAAATGCATAGAAGATAACAAGTCAGGGATGGGATCTTGTGATGCATGGTGCATTAGTGTATCACTGGGCATTTGGTTGGGTGTGTCTGGTCATTCAACAAAGGTGGAGTTTGAAAGGAGGAGCTTGGTCAAGTCACTATGTGAAACAGGTGGCAAATCAGTTGATGTAAACATTTTACAGAGCATCTCACTTGTCAGTGTAATATCCACCATGGGAGTGATATCGGGCATCTAACTAACCCCCAACCAACTATTCCATTGCTCAGGGTTAATGGGTGGTGCTTCCCTTGAACTGATGTCCTCTAGAAGTACAACTGAGGTAGACCTCACGAAGCACAGAGAGGTTTTAGTGGGTGTGACTCTCACGCTTACCTGCTAATCAGTGTGAACCACCACGTCCTCAGCTGGTGTCTCTCTACTGGCTGATCCAGCCTGGCTAAACAGCGTGTCCAGTCTGTAAGACATTAGTAAGGTTTCTCCTACCAGTAAAGCAGCAACCACTGGTCAGATAGCTACAAAAGAAAAAAAAAACCAAACCCTTCTTTTGTTGTTTAGCAATATGAATATGAATATGGCAGAAAAAGTATACTCACAAAAGAAAAAATGTGCTACATTATAATGGTTTGGTTACCATTTCCACTCCTTTAACAAAAATAGAGGTAAAAGGTACCAGCACTGTGAAGAGAAAACAACCTGCAATGCCAGATGTATAACTAGTCAGGATTATGATAACATTCCAATCATTCAAGATGCGACAGGAAAGCATCAGCATAACGTTGGTGTTGAAGGGGAAGTAAGGAAAACCCCGAATAGGTTGAAAGGACACACAGAAGAAGAAACAAATGCAATGCCATTGCAGGTACTTCAAAGAACTGTCTGTGATTTTCATGATATTTATGATGAAGAGGTCATTAAAGAGGGACCTAAATAGAATTCAAAGTAGACATTGACCTCCAAACCCAACTTCATTGCATGGAATTGAAATTCCAGAGGAGTATAAAGTGATCAGACAGAGAGAACCATTTCTTATGCATGACTCTGGTGCTCAAGATGATGAAAGAATTCTTATTTACACAACTTATGACAGTTTTCGATATAAAATGCCAGTACCACATTATTCAGTAATGGCAGGTTCAAGACAGCACCAACACTGTTCACTCAGTTATTTACTGGGCACTACGGTGTAGTATTGGGTTATACTACGCTATTGATTTTGCACTAATAATGGAAAAGTGAGAAGACACTTACAGATATACACACACACACACACACACACACATATATGAGAGAAAGTACTTGCATTTGCATGGGAAAAAATTTCAACGATAAACCTTCATTGTGCATAAGAGTTTCCGAGATTACAAATATGTGTGTGATTCAACTACTCCTACCAAATGTGCAAGTAAAAAGAATGCTTGTTTCACTTTTCACAATCACTGTGGCAAAAATACCTTCACTGGGTCTAACACAAGAGTACATGACAAGTAACACGTGTAAGTGCGCATCCGTGTCGTTTGGACGTTCACATGTACCTTTGGAAGATGTAAATGAAGCGTTTGAGTACACTGTGGAGATGGCAAAAAAAAAAAATTTAGATGAGCAAAAGGATTATGTTGAGAGAGTGTATGTCGCTGGAAGGCATGGCAGAGGCAGAAGAAGACCAGAAGCTCCAAGATTTCCACCAGAAACCTGGACTGTTTGCATATCAGTACTGACCAGCAACCACAGGATGAGCAATGCAGTGGAAGGCAGGCACAGCAAATTTCAAAGGCTGATGATACTGCCTAATCCTTCAGTTTGGAGATTTGTTTAAGTGTTAAAAGATGAACGGAAAAGCCATGAATAAGTTATCATCCAGATTCTTGGTGGTCACACTCAAAAAAGGCCACCAATCTCATGATGATACTAACAAAATCAAATTCATATTACAGAGATGGTTAGCATATAACGAATATAAAATCAATAATCAGGTTGATCCATACTTGAGAGCAATTGCTCATTAACTTAAGAGTAACCCTGTGGAACTTCGTGATGAAGAAGAACAAGAATAAATGTGAAATCCAAAATTCATCATGAACTACAATAAAAATAATGTAAAAAAATTTTAATGAAGTTAAATGTTTGTATTATTAAATGAATCATGGACTAAATGTCTCAACGGATGTTTAGACAGGACCAAACGTCCTCCAAGGTAGAATATTAATACCATAAGATTAATTTTCTGGTATTTATTATTTTTTAAGTAACAAATGGTTTGGAAAATTGATCATCTTGGCTATATGACCCTCACATGCTCTTATAAATCTTCAAATGTATTTGCAAAGGTGTCATGTTCCTTTTACAAATAGCCAGACCCATCACATCTCTGATTGTGCTTACCTTAGGATGGAAACAATTTAGCTGGCAAAATTAAAGGCAATGTATTCGTCATAAACACCTCCACCTCCACCATTTGCCACAGAAAGAATTTGTTCTGAGCCAGAGACAGATTTTAATCAACGACAAATTTGATTTCAATAACTTCTCAGACAAACTTTGCACCAATTATGTTTTCTCACCTAAATGACAGACTAATGACCCCCTTTCATGTTAAAGGGTCAGAGAGGAGAGTTTGTCATAAGGCTGAGATAATTTTAGTAGAGAGGGAGATTGATGCTAAATCCTATCCCAGTTCTGTCCTGGTGGGTAGTTTCTGTCTGTCTGTCTGTCTGTCTCTTCATTCCTCTTATAATACTTTAATTTCCTCCACAATTCTTATCATCTGGCATACAATGTAGTAGTAGTCTTTTTATTTACTTACTATCTGTCTCTCCTCCCTAGTACATAAGCTCTGTAATGCAAGGATTTTGTCTGTTTGCTGGCCCAACATATCCCCAGTACCTAGAACAACAGTGCCTGCCAAATAGTACACACTTAATATTTACTGAATTAAAGCTTCTCCTATATCCTGAGAGTTCTTACCTCCTTAATATCTGAAATCACCTATGACCAGATTTACTACTGCCTTTGCCAAATTTCAAAAGCAAGCTGGCTACATAATTTGTCAAGCCTAGTGAAAAATAAAATCGTTCAAAAATTCTTAAGGATTTCAAGACAAAGAGGCAGAGCATTTTACGAAGTGCGGATACTTCTGAGTGTGCAGCCCTGTGTAAGCATATGGGTCTCACACCTATGAAGCCAGCCCTGTTCAAAATCCTTTATGTTTAGTCTTTAATATTATCAATAAGGGAATGAAGGTATTCTTTAACATTCCTAGATATACAATTGTTTATAGATACCCAGCTATAAAAGGGATCAAAGTTGGGACGCCTGTTCGTGTAACTAAGTATATAAACTGAATCAGCAGAAAAGGGAATATTACAGGGAAGCCAGGATAGAGTGATACTGCCATTTAAAGAATACTTTAAAAAAATATGCACCCTCTAAGTTGACTATTAATTACGTGTTAATGTTAGACCTCTGTATGATTAACAACATTACATCTCAAAACCACACACGTGGGGCTTCCCTGGTGGCGCAGTGGTTGAGAATCTGCCTGCCAATGCAGGGGACACGGGTTCGAGCCCTGGTCTGGGAAGATCCCACATACCACGGAGCGACTAGGCCCGTGAGCCACAATTACTGAGCCTGCGCATCTGGAGTCTGTGCTCCGCAACAAGAGAGGCCGCGATAACAAGAGGCCCGCGCACCGCAATGAAGAGTGGCCCCCGCTCGCCGCAACTAGAGAAAGCCCTCGCACAGAAACGAAGATCCAACACAGCCATAAATAAATAAATAAATAAATAAAATTAAAAAAAAAAAAACCACACACATGTTGGGCGGTGACATAGACTGCTGTGATAGCTGATGGTGGTGGTTCTGTGTCAAGTGGTATTTGTTCTCAGCTTAACAGCCAGTGGATATCCAGGACTAGCTAAATTAGACACCATTCAAATTTGAGGGAACAAAGTAGAAAGTTGAAAGATTCCAAGGAAGACAATTGACATGCCAAGTAAGACTGCCTAAGCAAAAGAAGAGACACTTAATCAGGACTCAAAATTAGTGTAGTCCAAGGCAAAATGAGACACAATGGATCAAATGAGCGATTTTGGTGCTAGTGTCATATATGCAATTCTGTCATATTCTGGTTATGAGCACTTTGGCATGTCATACAGAGGTGAACTTAGCAGGCTCAGAATACAAAATTTAATCATGTACTTTTCAAAGCCCAGGTTTTTCCTGGAGTTTAGAGTTTACATAATCACAATCCTATAAATACCAATCACAATAATTACATAAGTATATTTAATTTATTATAAAACTATGTTTATCCCAGTGAAAAGCCTTATGTAAGCTAGTTGTATAATGTCAAACTTAGAGCAAAGATTTATTCTAATGCCCTTAAGTGCCACTCCAAAAGAAACCCATTTTGTTCATGCCTTCACTCCAGGACCTTAGAATCCATTCTATGTGTAGTGTTTCTGAATATTCCCAATATCTGGAATTGGGAATCTGAATCTGAGTATCTCCCAATACCTGCATCTTATCCTACAGACATAAATTTAATATGCTTATACCAATTTAATAATTTTATGTTATACTAATGATATGTGTTGTTTCTTTTGCCTAGAAGCTCCTCTACCTTAACCTTCTAACAGTTAAATACTGCCCTCCCTGTGACATTTGGATAGTTTCTGGTGATTTACTTTACAATGATATCACAGATGAGTAACAGTTGTGAACAGCAGTTAGTAGCCAATGTTAAAAGTATTCCCAGAGGGGAAGGATTTATGTGTAAAAAGGATAAAAGAAGTTCTCACAGCAAAATTACATTTGAAAATAGGGTATTTAGATATGGGAAAAACGGTTTTCTCAAAGCAGTGATCGTACAAGAACAGCTGTGATGACTGGATCCCTGCCAAACCCCTTACAAAATCTCATCCCTGTTAGGATACAGCAACAAGGTGTCAAATTCAACCATTAGTTTATAGGAGACAGGTCTTAATTAAATATTGGGTCTCTGCCATCATCCTTCCATTAGAGGCAAATTAGGCAGTATACTTATGCGAAAGTAATTGTAGGACAAGGTGAGAAATACATCTTCGTAACAATATTCAATTCAGATGACTTAGAATTGTGCCCTTTCTGACCTACATATAATTCTGACACATCTTGTCACTTGACTTGGAAATTGAAAATTTAATCTCTCAATTGAATAACTGAGGTTTAAAGAAAAGGTATTGAATCCTTTTAAAAGTGGTTCACATTAGGCCAATGCTTGCATATTTTTTCCTTGAATATTTTTGTCACATGCATGGAAGCAAGAAATCAAGAAAAATGCTTTCTTAATATCATTCTTCACCTTTCTCTTTCTTCCTTTTCTCCCTGAATTAACAATAGTTTTATGGAGAAAAGGCTTTTTTTTCTTATCAGACAATAAAAAAGTTAAAAAAGAGAGCTGCAGTCTCTTTACAATCAGCCCAAGTGTCTTTTCTCTCCTAAGCATCCTGCCCCTTCACTCAACCTGCATCATTGCTCCCTTATGTCAGGATCAAAATGTGGTTTACTCTTCCTTGAAACTCTAACTTTTGGAGAAACTTAAGAAGTAACCTGCAGTTGTAAAATCCATGGTGCTCTTACAAACAAAAACGTTGGAAAATGTGGCAAATTATAATACCTAAAATTTTTAAATATATGTAATTTAAAACAAAAACTTCACTTTTTAATTTAATTCACTATTTTGAGTTTTGGCAATAAAAACACTCCACTAGTTCTTGTGTGAGATATATACAAAACAGAGAACAGTCTTCTGTCTTCATTTATACTATAATCTTAATGAGAAGGAATGATATAACACACAATATTGCTTAATACAAGCAAAATATCATTTGGAAACAGCTACTCAAATGACCGCCTTGTCTACTAGAATGTAGATTCCACACAGGCAGGACTTTTGGACATTTTCATCATTCTTGAATCCCCAGATCCTAAAGCAGCAGTAAAACACAGTCACATCCACACACACCCACACACACAGGGAATAATCTGTCACAGAGCCGTAAATTATTAGTTAAATTAGATAAATATCATCAAGAATTAGAATACTCAGGCAAACAACAAAAATTTGTGCTCATTCTAGCCTCTACACAATGAATTTTGAAATATGAGCAGCATTTGGGTAGGTAAAATCTGGGTGGGCATCTGATGAAGTACAAACTGTAGAAAAAAGGAGGTAGAGGAATGAAATGAACATTATGTCATTGTAGGGTAGTGATTGGTTGAGGAGGTAATCAATATCAGATTGGGGGGATGTTTGTAGAGACAAGGGATAGAAGAAATATGCTAAGGACAGATAGTGAGGGTTTGAAATTCAGTTTGAAAAATTAGTAAATAGAAGAATATATATATTTCAGAATAATTTATTCCCAAATATTTTATTTCAGGATAATTTGATTTCCTGATTTTTTATACTGAAATTTTATTTCAAGATAATTCAGAACTGGTAAAAGAAGACAAATAACATAGTGATGCCCTAAATCATCGGTTAGCAAACTATGACCCATGGGCCAACTTCACCAGCCACCTGTTTTTGTAAATAAAGTTTCATTAGAACACAGCCACTCCATTCATATTATATATGGCTACTTTCACATTACAATGGCAGAGCTGAATAGTCATGACAGAGAACATCTGGTCCATAAAACCAAAAATATTTAATATCTGGCTCTTTACAAAAAAGTTTGCAAGCCCTTGCTCTAGATAAAGAGGAGAAAACAGTGCTCACTGGAGGGGTTGTATTTCTACAAAAATATATGTACCATATGAAGACAGTTCACAGAGAGAAGAGCAAACAACTCTTTCTGAATCTGGAGAAACTGGGGGTGCATGGAGTGCACCTATTTCTTTGGTTAGGTCAATCTCTGTCTCTGTCTCTTTATCTCCCTCTGTTTCTCCGCTATACACACACATACACAAACACACACACACAAGAAGCATTTTACTAAAACTTTCCAAAACACTGATAAATTTTATAAATTTAAGGAAAATTTTTAGATAATCTGGAGCTCAATTACTTCAGCTCCTAATTTCTGTGTAATTTAGAAAATCTGTATTTTAATAGATGGTATTGGAATTTTCAGTTTGACTTTGAAGGCACTGGATATTTGCATTGGTTCTTTTCCAACCTAGTAGGATTTGTTCCAGAGTAGAAGCATCAAAGAATAGATAGATAATAATTAAGTTTATGCCCTTGTCGTCAACTGGTACTCAGTATATGTGTGCTGCATATTATGAGACTGGTGATAAAAAATATGACAATGTAAACACAAAATATTATACTCAATATGATGGAAAGACCACAGTTTTTAGAAGCCAAACAGATTTGGGATTAAATTTGAGTGCTTTCAGTTATTAGGCACATGATTTTTGCAACTTGCTTAAACTCAGTGAGTCCCAGATTCCTCATCTGTAAAATGAGAATAATTCCTGCTGAGAGAGTACGAATTAAGACAAAATGACAGAAGTGTCTAACACAGTGACGACACAATAAATTAACTTGTTTTTATTGGTAGATGGTTATATCATTTGTTCAGCATAATAGTTTTGTTCTCTGAAAATGCCATTTCCTAGACCTTGTCCGTTAAAACACAAAACTGCTTATCATTAGATACCTATATACAGAGGACAGTACTGACACCGACACCCAACAGGCTGTACAGTCCAGGTAGGAGGTCTAGGGTGAGTAATCCTGTAACAGATTATGGATCATTTTAAGGCTCAAGTTTTTATAACATATTAGGTTTAATTTAATTTCCCCAATACCATAGTTTGCATCATGCAGTCCAAACCCTTAATCCAAATAATAGCAATAGTCTTTTAACTGGTCTCCTTGGCCCTAACTTTACCCTTCTCCAACTCCACTTCATGATGTTATCAATTAGGATAAACCTGTGCTACCCAAATGCTACTCAGAATAAATAGGGAGAGGGAAATGAGAGCTAGTGCTGGCTTCATATGGATTCATTCATAAGTCCAACTTCATTAGTTAAAAGCCAAGTTCTTTGTATCTTTCTTTTCTGCTTCCCAAATTGTCAACTTTTTCATTAAGTAGTTTTTCTTCAAGGTTCTAGGATGGTTGCGAGTAACAACCAGGGCCTTCTTTACATTTGGCAAGAGAGTACTTTCATACATTTAGGTAGAATTATATTGTATTTCATGACAGACCCAATTTCTTGGGGTTGGTTTATTCTTAGACCAAAAAGTTGTAACCCTAGAGCTGAGAGTACAACCTCCCCTTAGACACTTGAGTTTCAAGTTATCCGTTAGGACGAGGAAGAGGGAATATGGATGCTAGGTAATATTCACAACAAACATATCATTTCCTACAATATTTCTTTCAGTACCTTCCTTAGACCTTGGAGGCCTAAGGCTCTTGCCCATCTGTTGGCCAAAGATATGGGCTTCCTTTACTTTATAGCACCTGTTTTATCCTCTGCAGCTTCTATTGTTGGCACTCAGAGTATTCACCCCATATCTCTTGCAGATGGTTTTCAGTCCCCCAGGGGAGACTATGTGTATCTCCTGCAAGGGACTTTGAGATTATTGCTCTGCAGTACCAAACAGTCCTTCCAATTGATGTCCTTGATTGCCTCCAATCAAAGTCGTGATGTTGTGCTCTCCTGAATTAGTCTTGAGCCATGCCCAAAGAGAAACTGACATTCCTTTTGCAATTTGGACTTCTCTTCATATTCTACCCACAGGCCCTTTGCCTATCTTTCTGACTAAAATAAGGCAGGAGTGCTCATCAATATGCAAAGGATCACATTAGAGGAACGCAAAGATTATGACCTAAAGAGTTCAAGAGAAGACACGGTTTGAAGATATGCTGCTCTACATCTATGCTATAAAATTCTAAGTGGTAAATTTAACATGACCAAAAAATGAGTTATCACTCATAGTTTCCTGCACACTATGGGAAAGACTTATATTTGTAGTCATCATCAAAGAATCAAAGCAGCAATCTTTGAGAGAGTCACCGAAAGCCAGTATTTCATGTGTAACATGTTAGATGATGCGGCATCCACCAGAGCATTAGCTTCCTAGGGCTGCCATAACAAATTACCATAAACTGAGTGGCTTAAAACAATATGAATTTCTTCTTTCACATTTCTGGAGGCCAGAACTTCAAAATGAAGGTTTTAATAGGGTTGATTCCTTCTGAAGGCTTTGAGGGAAAAGTAGTTCCATGCCTCTCTCCTAGCTTCTGGTGGTTGCTGGAAATCCTTGGCATTCCTTAGTTTGTAGACATATCACTCCAATGTCTACCTTCATCTCCACATGGTCTTCTCCTTCGTGTCTTCTGTGTCTGTGACCAAATTTCCCTCTTCTTACAAGGAAATAAGTCACTGGATTAGGGCTCACCTTAATCCAGTATGACCTCATTTTAACTTGATTATATCTGCAAAAACCTTATTTCCAAATAAGGTCATATTTGCCAGGGGTTAGGAATATCAAGGGTTAGGATTTGAACATATCTTTTGAGGAGATACAAATGAGTAATGATATAAGTAACATTAAATACATAGTATTTAGGACCTTCTGAACCAAGAAAATCTATATTGTTTAAATACAATTAGCTCCTGAAGAACCATGGCATCATGAGTGGTAACAGCATTCTTGCCTTTATGTCTTGGTGAGAGATATGAAATTAACAAATTTTGGCACAATTGACAACAGAGAAAAGATGGTGCATGGGCACTAAGAAAACTCTTCATCTATACTGGCTGGGTGATAAACAAATATATAAAGACCTCTTCTCTACCCATTGTTCTCAATCTTCATTGACAGGTCACTATAGCTCACATGGTCCTATGAATTTTTGTGAAACAGTTTTTAAATCCAATTGTTTATATAGAAAAGGACGTTCAAAAATTATTTTTCTGAAGCCTTAGCCATCTAGTAGATTTAGTAGCAGCCCTAGTTACTCCCATGATAAAATAATACCAAAGATTGTGCATTGCCTGTAGTATACACCCAATATTTTCTAAGCTATACATTAATTCCAATTCTTCTACTACATGAACTAATTCAGAATATTATTATGTTGGTTTAAAGAGCTAGCCATTGGAAACTCTGAAAATACTTTACATCTCCCAGAGTTATTCCTAGGAAAGAACCTAAAAATAAGTTTTGTTTATCCCACTATACATTTGTGACAGCATATTCGTACATCTTTATTCAAACCCACAAACTGTAATTAGATTGCATCTTCCTCTATATTCCAAATTTGATCTACAATTGATTATATTAAGTGTTTCACCAAGTTTTCTAAGCAACATATTTATAAACAATCTCTTTGGAATAGGTACCTCTGCAGATGGTTATGCCATTTGTTTTAGCCCAATTTTTTATAATAGCTTTGCTCTCTAAAAGTGTCACTTCTAGACCTTGTCCCTTAAATCACAAGACCACTTACTGTTACCTATGTACAGAGTAAAACACTGACACTGACAACCAGCAGGCTGTACACTCCATGTAGGAGCTCTCGCACGAGTAATCCTGTAACAGATTATGGATCATTTTAAGGTGTCAGCTGTGTGCTAAGGACTGACAACTAACCTGTATCTTACATGCAGCCAAATCTCTTCATAAAGGGTACAACAGTGAAAGCTGTCACTGAATTCTCATGCCTCAGAAGTAAGCTTTTAACTGATTCACTGAAAGTCAAGTCATCAAGAATTGAAAGATAACATGAAGGAAAACCAGATCAATAAAACCCCCATGTCTTTGGGAGACTCGCTGCAGACTGTGGCTTCAGTTCAGCACGAAGCTCCCAACCAAGAAAATGCGCTGTGAACACAGGTGTATTTCACAGCTGTCCAGGAAGGAGGATAATGCTAGAGTTGGACAGACAAGGGAAATACATAATGTCGCAGGGTTTTAAGATTTTTAGGATTCTCCACATTAGGTAAATTTTCTACCTGGAGTACAGAAGACAGCTGCATGAAATATTACCAAATATAACCAATGAAGAGCTTTCAAATCTAATATTTTGGAACCCAACCATTTAGGATGCATAGCTGAGGTTTTGTAAAATATCTGCATAAAATTAAGGTTTAGGGACTTCCCTTGTGGTGCAGTGGTTAAGAATCCGCCTGCCAATGCAGGGGACATGGATTTGATCCCTGGTCTGGGAAGATCCCACATGCCACAGAGCAAATAAGCCCGTGCGCCACAACTACTGAGCCTGCGCTCTAGACCCCGCATGCCACAACTACTGAAGCCCATGCACCTAGAGCCCGTGCTCTGCAACAAGAGAAGCCACCGCAATAAGAAGCCCGCGCACCGCCAAAGAGTAACCCCCACTCGCCACACTAGACAAAGCTCACGCGCAGCAACGAAGACCCACGGCAGCCATAAATAAATAAATGAATAAATATTTAAGGTTTAGGTATAGGCCCTTAATTGTATTTAGCCTATCTTCTCTGCTTGTATTGAGTAATTCAACTAGAATATAATGTTTTCTTTCCAAAATTAGTAGTATATTTGAAAGACTAATCTGATGGCATTGGGAAGGGAATTTGGAGAAGTTCATGATGGACAAGTGGTTGGAATTTCAGTTGTAAAAATTTAGCCATCCTCTTTGATTTTATCTTCTTATCACACACAGAACAAAATGACTATTGTTTATTTTGAAATATCTTCCCTATGTATTTCTTCCTTTCCTATCTGGTAGCCACAACTATAATACAAATGCCATCATTGATGAACTATTACATATTTTATAGAAAAACACTTCTTCAAAGAAGAGATGTGATATAAAGGTAGACTATTTCATTTGTAATAAAGGCCATCACATTAACACATTCAAAGTTACCATGATAACTGAAATATGAAATATAAATCCATACATAATAAAGTACGTAGCATTTGTTTCTGTCATAAATTACCTAGCATTAGGTACTGAAAAGAAAAATATAAACAATAAATTTTTTTAGTCCAATGAGGTAAAGTGATATTTTGAAAAGGAAAAATGTATTTATGACTTCATGCCTTTTTGAGGCACAAAGATCTAACAGCCCTTTAGAGAACTAGGAAATTCAAATTAGAGAGAGTTGGTTTCAGATACAAAGCAGACATTTTCATGTTTCTCTTTCAAAAACTATCTGATTAGGAATCTCAAATAAGGACTTTTTCTTTTAACATCTTTACTGGAGTATAATTGCTTTACAATGGTGTGTTAGTTTCTGCTGTATAACAAAGTGAATCAGCTATACATATACATATATCCCCATATCTCCTCCCTCTGTGTCTCCCTCCCACCTTCCCTATCACACCCCTCTAGGTGGACAAAAAGCACCGAGCTGATCTCCCTGTGCTATGCGGCTGCTTCCCACTACCTATTTTACATTTGGTAGTGTATATATGTCCATGCCACTCTCTCACTTCATCCCAGCTTACCCTTCCCCCTCCCCGTGTCCTCAAGTCCATTCTTTATGTCTGTGTCTTTATTCCTGTCCTGCCCCAAGATGACTCAGAACCTTTTTTTTTTTTTTGGATTCCATATATATGTGTTAGCATATGGTATTTGTTTTTCTCTTTCTGACTTACTTCACTCTGTATGACAAACCCTAGGTCCATCCACTGCACTACAAATAACTCAATTTCATTTCTTTTTATGGCTGAGGTATATTCCATTGCATATACGCACCACATCTTCTTTATCCATTCATCTGTCTATGGACACAGTATCTATGGACACTGGTTATTGTAAATAGAACTGCAATGAACACTGTAGTACATGACTCTTTGAATTACGGTTTTCTCAGGGTATATGCTCAGTAGTGGGATTTCTGGGTCATATGGTAGTTCTATTTTTAGTTTTTGGAGGAACCTCCATATTGTTCTCCATAGTGGCTGTATCAATTTATATTCCCACCAACAGTGCAAGAGGGTTCCCTTTTCTCCACACCCTCTCCAGCATTTACTCTTTGTAGATATTTTGACGATGGCCATCCTGACCGGTGTGAGGTGATACCTCATTGTAGTTTCGATTTGCATTTATCTAATGATTAGTGACGTTCAGCATCCTTTCATGTGTTTGGTGGCAATGTGCATATCTTCTTCAGAGAAATGTCTATTTAGGTCTTCTGCCCATTTTTTGATTGGGTTATTTGTTTTTTTGGTATTGAGCTACATGAGCTGCTTATATATCTTGGAGATTAATCCTTTGTCAGTTGCTTCGTTTGCAAATATTTTCTCCCATTCTGAGGGTTGCCTTTTCGTCTTGTTTATGGTTTCCTTGGCTGTGAAAAAGCTTGTAAGTTTCATTAGGTCCCATTTCTTTATTTTTGTTTTTATTTCCATTTCTCTAGGAGGTGGGGCAAAAAGGATCTTGCTGTGATTTATGTCATAGACAGTTCTGCCTATGTTTTCCTCTAAGAGTTTTAAAGTATCCGGCCTTACATTTAGGTCTTTAATCCATTTTGAGCTTATTTTGGTGTATGGTATTAGGGAGTGTTCTAATTTCTTTCTTTTACATGTAGCTGTCCACTTTTCCCAGCACCACTTACTAAAGAGGCTGTCTTTTCTCCATTGTATATTCTTGTCTCCTTTATCAAAGATAAGGTGACACATGTGCGTGGGTTTATCTCTCGGCTTTCTATACTGTTCCACTGATCTATATTTCTGTTTTTGTGCCAGTACCATACTGTCTTGATTACTGTAGCTTTGTAGTATAGTCTGAAGTCAGGGAGCCTGAATCCTCCTGCTCCGTTTTTCATGCTGAAGATTGCTTTGGCTATCCAGGGTCTTTTGTGTTTCCATACAAATTGTGAAATTTTTTGTTCTAGTTCTGTGAAAAATGCCATTGGTAATTTGATAGGGATTGCATTGAATCTGTAGATTGCTTTGGGTAGTATAGTCATTTTCACAATGTTGATTCTTCCAATCCAAGAACAGGGCATATCTCTCCATCTGTTCGTATCATCTTTAATTTCTTTCATCAGTGTCTTATAGTTTTCTGCATACAGGTCGTTTGTCTCCTTAGGTAGGTTTATTCCTAGGTATTTTATTCTTTTTGTTGCAATGGTAAATGAGAGTGTTTCCTTAATTTCTCTTTCAGATTTTTCATCATTAGTATATAGGAATGCAAGAGATTTCTGGGCATTAATTTTGTATCCTGCTACTTTACCAAATTCATCGATTAGCTCTAGTAGTTTTCTGGTAGCATCTTTAGGATCCTCTATGTATAGTATCATGCCATCCTCAAACAGTGACAGCTTCACTTCTTCTTTTCTGATTCGGATTCCTTTTAATTCTTTTTCTTCTCTGATTGCTGTGGCTAAAAATTCCAAAACTATGTTGAATAATAGTGGTGAGAGTGGGCAACCTTGTCTTGTTCCTGATCTTAGTGGAAATGGTTTCCGTTTTTCACCATTGAGAATGACGTTGGCTGTGGGTTTGTCATATATGGCTTTTATTATGTTGAGCTAAGTTCCCTCTATGCCTCCTCTCTGAAGGATTTTTATCATAAATGGGTGTTGAATTTTGTCAAAAGCTTTCTCTGCATCTATTGAGATGATCATATGGTTTTTCTCCTTCAGTTTGTTAATATGGTTTATCACATTGATTGATTTGTGTATACTGAAGAATCCTTGCATTCCTGGGATAAACCCCACTTGATCATGGTGTATGATCCTTTTAATGTGCTGTTGGATTCGGTTTGCTAGTATTCTGTTGAGGATTTTTGCATCTATGTTCATCAGTGATATTGGCCTGTAGTTTTCTTTCTTTGTGACATCTTTGTCTGGTGTTGGTATCAGGGTGATGGTGGCCTCGTAGAATGAGTTTGGGAGTATTCCTCCCTCTGCTACATTTTGGAAGAGTTTGAGAAGGATAGGTGTTAGCTCTTCTCTAAATGTTTGATAGAATTTGCCTGTGAAGCCATCTGGTCCTGGACTTTTGTTGGTTGGAAGATTTTTAATCACAGTCTCAATTTCAGTGCTTGTGATTGGTCTGTTTATATTTTCTATTTCTTCCTGGTTCAGCCTTGGAAGGTTGTGCTTTTCTAAGAATTTGTCCATTTCTTCCAGGTTTTCCATTTTATTGGCATATAGTTGCTTGTAGTAATGTCTCATGATCGTTTGTATTTCTGCAGTGTCAGTTTTGACTTCCCCTTTTTCATTACTAATTCTATTGATTTGAGTCTTCACCCTTTTTACTTGATGAGTCCTGCTAACGGTTTATCAATTCTGTTTATCTTCTCAAAGAATCAGCTTTTAGTTTTATTGATCTTTGCATTGTTTCCTTCATTTCTTTTTCATTTATTTCTGATCTGACCTTTATGATTTCTTTCCTTCTGCTAACTTTGGAGTTCTTTTGTTCTTCTTTCTCTAATTGCTTTAGGTGTAAGGTTAGGTTTTTATTTGAGATTTTTCTTGTTTCTTGAAGTAGGATTGTATTGCTATAAACTTCCCTCTTAGAACTTCTTTTGCTGCCTCCAATAGGTTTTGGGTTGTTGTGTTTTCATTCTCATTTGTTTCTAGGTATTTTTTGATTTCCTCTTTGATTTCTTCAGTGATATCTTGGTTATTTAGTAGTGCATTGTGTAGCCTCCATGTGTTTGTATTCCTTACAGATTTTTTCCTGTAATTGATATCTAGTCCCATAGCGCTGGGGTCGGAAAAGATACTTGATATGATTTCAGTTTTCTTAATTTTACCAAGGCTTGATTTGTGACCCAAGATATGATCTATCCTGGAGAATGTTCCATGAGCACTTGAGAAGAAAGTGTAACTTCTTATTTTTGGATGGAATGTCCTATAAATATCAATTAAGTCCATCTTGTTTAATGTATCATTTAAAGCTTGTGTTTCCTTATTTATTTTCATTTTGGATGATCTGTCCATTGGTGAAACTGGGGTGTTAAAGTCCCCTCTTATGATGGTGTTACTGTCGATGTCCCTTTCTATGGTTGTTAGCATTTGCCTTATGTATTGAGGTGCGTCTATGTTGGGTGCATAAATATTTACAGTTGTTATGTCTTCTTCTTGGATTGATCACTTGATCATTATGTAGTGTCCTTCTTTGTCTCTTGTGATAGTCTTTATTTTAAAGCCTATTTTGTCCTATATGAGAATTGCTACTCCAGCTTTTTTTTGATTTCCATTTGCATGGAATATCTTTTTCCATCCCTTCACTTTCAGTCTGTATGTGTCCCTAGGTCTAAAGTGGGTCTCTTTTAGACAGCATATATACGGGTCTTGTTTTTGTATCCATTCAGCCAGTCTGTGTCTTTTGGTGGGAGCATATAATCCATTTACATTTAAGGTAGTTATCAATATGTATGTTCCTATTACCATTTTCTTAATTGTTTTGGGTTTGCTATTGTAAGTCTTTTCCTTCTCTTGTGTTTCCTGCCTAGAGAAGTTCCTTTAGCATTTGTTGTATAGCTGGTTTGGTGGTGCTGAATTCTCTTAGCTTTTGTTTGTCTCTAAAGGTTTTAATTTCTTTGTCGAATCTGAAATAGATCATTGCTGAGTAGAGTAATCTTGGCTGTAGGTTCTTCCCTTTCATCACTTTAAGTATGTCCTGCCACTCCCTCTGGCTTGCAGAGTTTCTGCCGAAAGGTCAGCTGTTAACCTTATGGGGATTTCCTTGTGTGTTAATTGTTGCTTTTCCCTTGCTGCTTTTAATATTTTTTCTTTTTATTTAATTTTTGATAGTTTGATTAATATGTGTCTTATTGTGTTTCTCCTTGGATTTATCCTGTATGGGACTCTCTGCCCTTCTTGGACTTGATTGACCATTTCCTTTCCCATATTAGGGAAGTTTTCAACTATAATCTCTTCAAATATTTTCTCAGTCCCTTTTTTTTTTCTCTTCTTCTTCTGGGACCCCTAAAATTCGAATGTTGGTGCACTTAATGTTGTCCCAGAGGTCTCTGAGATTGTGCTTAATTCTTTTCATTCTTTTTTCTTTATTCTGCTCTGTGGTAGTTATTTCCACTGTTTTATCTTCCAGGTCACTTATCCGTTCTTCTGCCTCAGTTATTTTGCTATTGACTCCTTCTAGAGAATTTTTAATTTCATTTATTGGGTTGTTCAGTCATTGTTTGTTTGTACTTTAGTTCGTCTAGGTACTTGTTAAACATTTCTTGTATTTTCTCATTCTATTTCCAAAATTTTGGATCATCTTTACTATCCTTACTGTGAATTCAGGTAGACTGCCTATTTCCTCTTCATTTGTTTGGTCTGGTGGGTTTTTACCTTGCTCCTTCATCTGCTGTGTGTTTCTCTGTCTTCTCATTTTGCTTAACTTACTATGTTTGAGGTCTCTGTTTCGAAGGCTGCAGGTTTGTAGTTCCCGTTGTTTTTGGTGTCTGCCTCCAGTGGCTAAGGTTGGTTCAGTGTGCTGTGCAGGCTTCCTGGTGGAGGGGACTGGTGCTTGTGTTCTGGTGGATGAGGCTGGATCTTGTCTTTCTGGTGGGCAGGACTGTGTCCAGTGGTGTGTTTGGGGGTGTCTGTGATCTTATTATGATTTTAGGCAGCCTCTCTGATAATGGGTGGGGTTGTGTTCCTGTCTTGTTAGTTGTTTGGCATAGGTTGTCCAGCACTGGAGCTTGCTGGTCGTTGAGTGGAGCTGGGTCTTAGCATTGAGATAGAGACCTCTGGGAGAGCTTTTGCCGTTTGATATTACGTGGGGCCGGGAGGTATCTGGTGGACCAATGTCCTGAATTCAGCTCTCCCACCTCAGAGGCTCAGGCCTGACACCTGGCCAGAGCACCAGGACCCTGTCAGCCACATGGCTCAGAAAAAAAGGGAGGAAAAAAAATAAAGAAAGAGGGCTTCCCTGGTGGCACAGTGGTTGAGAATCTGCCTGCCAATGCAGGGGACATGGGTTTGAGCCCTGGTCTGGGAAGATCCCACATGCCACGGAGCAACTAGGCCCATGAGCCACAGTTACTGAGCCTGCGCGTCTGGAGCCTGCGCTCCGCAACAGGAGAGGCCGCGATAGTGAGACGCCCACGCACCACAATGAAGAGTGGTGGCCCCTGCTTGCCGCAACTGGAGAAAGCCCTCGCACAGAAACAAAGACCCAGCACAGCCATAAATAAAAATAAAAAAAATTAAAATGTAAGAAAAGAAAGAAAAAACAAATAAAATAAAATATAGTTATTAAAATAGAAAAAAGTTATTAACATTAAAAAAATAAAAAGTAATAAAAAAAAGAAGGAAAGAAAGAAGAGTGCAACCAAACTTAAAAACAAATCCACTAATGATACCAAGCTCTAAAGAGTATACAAAAACAGAAAACAAAAAAAAAGGACAGTCAGAACCATAGGACAACTGACAAAAGCAAAGCTATACAGACAAAATAACAGAAAGAAGCATACACATGCACACCAACAAAAAGAGAAAAAGGGAAAAAATATATATATATATATATATAAAAAAAAGGAAGAGAGCAACCAAATCAATAAACAAATCTACCAATGATAATAAGCTCTAAATACTAAACTAAGATAAACATAAAACCAGAAACAAATTAGATGCAGAAAGCAAACCCCAAGTCTATAGTTGCTCCCAAAGTCCACTGCCTCAGTTTTGGGATGATTTGTTGTCTATTCAGATATTCCACAGATGCAGGGTACATCAAGTTGATTGTGGAGATTTAATCCGCTGCTCCTGAAGCTGCTGGGAGAAACTTCCCTTTCTCTTCTTTGTTCACACAGCTCCTGGGGTTCAGCTTTGGATTGGGCCCTGCCTCTGCATGTACGTCTCCTGAGGGCATCTGTACCCTGCCTTTTGGGAAGTCTGAGGTATTCTATCAGCGTTCAGTAGGTGTTCTGTAGGAGCTGTTCCATATGTAGATGTAGTTTTGATGTATTTGTGGGGAGGAAGGTGATCGCCACGTCTTACTCCTCCACCATCTTTAAGGCCTCTGGGCTGAAATAGGGACTTTTAACATTCAGGAGTTAAGACTAATGAGACTATGGGTAATTTTTCACAAAATTTAAGAATTAAACTTCATAGATACAGAGTTAGTGCAAGTTCATTTGCACAAATCAATTTCTCTTCACAGGGGAGTTTTCTTTTAATAGCAACTCCTAGGTATTCAGAATTTTAATACTGGCCTATGAATTTAAATTAAATAAAATAATAATCATTAAATTATTAAAATTTAATAATTTTAATATAGAATTTTAATACTGACCTAGTAGTATCTTCTGTGTTTTAATTTCTCATTTATTTCATACATGTTTATTGCAGATGTGACATATTCAAATGCCTAAAGGATCCAGGCAGTTGACTCACAACATTGAAATTGTTGTAAGAAAAACCATGGGAATCTCTGGACTGCAAAAAACTAGACAAACGACAGAAGATCTGTTGAGGGTGAGGAAGAAGCTGGTCTTTGCAGATAGTATTTGGGAACATGGCTGGGACTAATGTTTTTCAGATTTTTTTTTCTGTGAAGCCAGATTATTGTATAGAATTTCCCAAATATTTAATATTTATTCAAAATAAAATTTAAATACTGTGCTGACCCAACGTAAGAATTCTACAGGTCAGATCTTGCCCAAGGACAAGAGGTTTGCTATTTCAGGTTGGAAAAAGTCTACTAAAGAATAAAAGAAAAAATGCTAGGCTTTGGGATATGAAGATAATTAGGATTCTTTTTTTTGTCGTTCAAGACATTCATAGACTTAGTAAGGGAGATTAAGCCCGCTCCTAATGACTACACTTGCAGGACCAAGTCAAGAGTACAAATGTAGACACCCAGTGTGTCCTCTTCTATTCCCCCCCAGTCCCTGCACCTTCCCTCACTAAAAGAAGTATCTTAGCCCTCACATCCAAGCTCCATCCACAACCCTTTAGGCAATGACAGAAGTCTAGGTCCACCATTAGGGCCTAGCGATGAGCACAGTAGCAGTAAAATCAGCTCTGTGTAGTGTTGGGGAAAAGGACTATGGAGGAACTAGAGATAATTCCAGGGTCTAAGTTCCATGGTGAAGGAAGGGGGAAACAACAGGTTCCAGGTAAGCATGTCTCCTTGGCCCCTACAGTTTACTCACTTTTGAAGGGGTGATGGTCAGTGGAAGGCAAAATGGGGGTCTCTAAAGCATGCTATAGAGAACAGGTTCACAATGGCTGACTGTAAGGGCTGTACTTAGGGAGAACAACATGAAAACACATATTTTAGGCATTGGGTGATACTCATCCTTTGTTCTCAGCTATATGGCTAAAGAGGTTTATTCCCTGTGTAACGTACTTTGTGGCCACTTAGTCTCTTAACAAAATAGTCTGTGTGTACTTGAACTTAGGAAAGCCTGTATAATCAGTTTTTCATATCTAAGTTAAATGACTAACCTGCTGCATTGTAAAGAAGAATTATTTATTTTGCTCATAAAACATCCTGTTAAGAAAGAAGTTCATGAATGTCTTTTACAGAGGACACAATTACAAATACTTTCTCTATTGGGTTTCTTGCCTATGTTAAAGCACTCAACTCAATAACATGCAGCACTTCAAAGTCAAAAAATACCATATTCAGAGCCATAGTTTTTAAATGTTAAATTTTTACTACCTCCTATATGTAAGTCGCAGGTATTATGTTTTTGTACTCTTTTAGAGAAGAGGTTTTCAGTAAGATATTGAAAGAAAGAGAGAAAGAAAGAAAGAAAGAAAGAAAGAAAGAAAGAAAGAAAGAGAAAGAAAGAAAGGAAGGAAGAGAGAGAGAGGGAGGGAAGGAGGAAGGGAGGGAGAGAGAGAGAAAAAAAGAAAGAAAGAAAGCAGGAAAGGAAGGAAGGAAGAAAGAAAGAAAGAAAGAAAGAAAGAAAGAAAAGAAAGAAAGGAAGAAGGAAAGAAAGAAAGAAAGAAAGGAAGAAGGGAGAGAGAGGAGGAAAGGGAGGGAGTGAAGAAGGAAAGAAGAGAGAAAGAGAGAGACAAAGACAGACAGAAAGGGAGGGAGGAAGGGAGGGGAGGGAGAGAGGAAGAAAGGAAGGAAGGAAGAGAGGAAGAAAAAACCAAACTAATATTCTTTAAAAACAAGAGGATGCTTTTAGGGTTGTTTGAAAACCTAGTTTGAACATAATTTCATAAGAGGACCACAGGTCTCCATTCCCAATGTTAATGGCTTGTTAGTCCACAAGAAAGACAGTACAATAGGAAAGTGAGGTGCACTGGTTAAGCATCTGCAATACATTAGTAATAAAATCTGAGCAGCTGTTCTAAAACTTGGAAATTTTCAAGCAGAGTCAGTAGAACAGGTCCAAAGAAGAGCACTCTAATATCACGCAGAATAATTTTAATAGCTTTTCTCATGCTCAATGCATTGAGCACCCTCATTTCAGGGCTAAATAGCAGCCATAAAGGCAACAAAGTTGTGATAAAAATGGATAATGAAGTTTATTTGCCAGTATTTTTCTGTTCATTTTAGAGTTATATTGTTCATAAACACTGAAGCATTGGTATATTTGAAAGATTATTTTGATGAGTATATGAACACACAAAAAGCTTGAACTTAAAGTTTTAGTTATTAATATATGTATGTTGTCCCACATGGGTGTGCTAAGCAGAATTATGATCACAAGTACTTGTGGAAGCTGAAATACTTATACAGATAAATTTAGTGAATATAAATGATATTTAGAAACAATTTAAAGTTCAAATGTCAATGAAACAGTTCTTAAGGAATTTATGAGCATATGTTAGATACAAGAAATATACAGAAAACTTGGTTTTCCATGCTTGAAAAATTGAACTTCTTGTTTATTTAGATTATTTCAGGAAGTCCACAGGGGAAAATCCCCCTGTAATAAAACCTTGAAATCAAAAATTAGATTATGTAGGTCAGACTATCCAGAGAGGACCAAAAATGATTTCTATCCTGTAAGTTATTCTATTTTCTAGTTATTCAGATTTTTTAAAAGCTGTAATATTGAGAACTCTCAACTGGAGTTATGATAATAGAGCTTTTTGACCACAGAAGTAGCTGAGACTAAACATAGGAAGATATAAGTGACAAACAGAACAGTGTTCTTAACAAATATAAAACCAATTTTAAAATGGCATAGGTAAAATTCAAGTACTCCCTTGCACAACGTTTTACGTTGATTGTTAATTTTTTTCTTCTAGGCCAATAATCATTTTCATTAATTAATGAGATACCTTAAATTTCTATATCAGTTACTAATAGTATATGAATAATTATGGGATAGTCCCTCTAAAAGTATTGCTTACTTTCATCTATGTTTCTTCATTTTTTCTGTCACTGAGAATAATTACAAACTCATTAAACACAATTTTATAGTTTAAGGTGCCTAGCAAATTTTACTATCAAATATTTGGAAATGAATAGCTTATTTCTTTAAGTGCTTCCAGACACTGCTATATATTTTTCCTTGCAGAGTATGTTGATGTAGCACATTGTCATTTTGTTTACAAATAAACCACAAAAATAAAACCCTGAAAATGTGGAAATTGCATGTATAGTAGAAGCTTCCATGATCACCTTCTAATTAAGCAGTTTGCTGGATTCCAACCTATTTCCTCTTTTCTGTCTGTAATATGTTTACTAATAAGCATGCCTTTGGAACACTGATGACTACTAGGTTACTTATGAAGAGTTCCTTGGCACTTGTAGTCACCATGGGTTGAGTGCCTACCAAGAGTCCACTGAGGTTATTCTCAACTCTCTCATGCCAGATAAAACTGTGAAAGGTACTAGGTGATTTAATTAAGCATTACACCATTCACTAATATCTATGTGCCAAAGAAATTCTGTGCGTGCGTGTGTGTGTGTCTGTGTGTTTACATAAAAACTATGTCTAATGCTTTGGAAAAACTCAGTACAAAGAAATTAGTTTTACAATGCTGTTAAATTAGCTTGTGGTTATTACAACTCTAAAATACTGGAGGAAATGATAAAATTTTTTGAAATCTGTATTCATATTTAATTATGACTTGATTTTTAAATTTTTTAGTTTTGTTTTATTTCTTCTATTTAATTTCTCACCTCAATTAAAAAAAAAACAAAACCTTACAAACACTGAAATCACATTGAATTACAAATATGAGGAGAACACCAATCTACAGATACATTTTCAATAAAAAACCTTGGTTCTATTTAAAAATATTTGCCAGAGACTGCATATTAAAATGATTTAAGCTAAATATCATTGCAAGAATATGCATGCACACTTTTTTAAAAATTCAAACTTTTTGTGACTATTTCACTTCCAGTGGCTTCAGGATAAAATGACTTCTTCTCTGTGCTCTTCTTTGGGGTCATTCTAATGCAGGCATATAAAATGCACTTTTTGAAAGATGAACTAATACTCTAAGAATTTAATTTGCTCATAGTAACTTTCTAAAAAGACAAGATAACTACCAAATTAATGTATTAACTCACATATGCACAAGTAATCTTTCAGAAAAGCTTAACTGTGAAAAGATACCTCTACTGGGTTTAGTTGAATCCATGCTCTTATGTTATCTTTCTGCAAACCAATGTTCATTTTGACTATATTTGTTCATCTATCTATTCAACTACTTTATTACTGCCAAGCAGATACCTTACCTAAAACAAATTAACTCCTCAGTTCAGAGATTTCATTCATTTGCATTTACAAGGATTTGGGCGGGGACAAGATCCACCGTCCAGTTGTACACATAGAGTGAATAAGTTGGTGGATACAACAGGGGATCAGGGGAACTTCTGAGTAAGATAAATACATGAACAGGTTCTCTAACTTCCTTTCCAAAACCAGAATTAAATGATCAAAGAAAAGAAAAGAAAAAAAAAGAAAAACCTCTATGCCTGTATAAATGTGAAAATCAAAAAAGGCCGCCACTTCTTACCCCAAGCCCCTATGAATTTTGCCCTATTAAATCAGGTTTAAAAAGACCACAAAGAGGAACCTTGAACTTTTTATCAAAAGAAAGCAGGAAGTATGTAGAGAAAAGCCTAGCAGAGCCTGTACAAAATGTCTTTAATGGGAGAGAATTAAAGCCTCTGGGAAAATGGGGGATACTCTAATTTAAATAATTTTCCACTGAACATGAGACAGCATCTGTGGAAGCCATGAGAATATGCCACAGAGAATATAACTGATTGATGGTCCAGTTGCTGCTTTTCCAGATTCATCACCACTATCGTATTATGGTCATCCTTTCCAAATATTTCTCCCCATCAATGACTGGGCAGAGAGGTGGTCATAATGCAGTTCTGTTCCTATGAGACATGAGACTCCTCCAACTAGAGATTTTGGCTCTAGGACTCCCATTCATCCTGGCTGAACCTGCTTTGGAACTCTGTTGCAGACTACCCAGCCCCCTTCCCTCTCTCTCTTCTTCACTGATGTAAAACCTACATGGTATCCGAAGGCTCTCCTTGCCTCCTTTGATTTCCTGATAGTCGTCCTTGATTGTCATTTCCAAATACACATCTGTTGCATGTGTAATCTCATCTTTGTTTCTGTTTCTCAGAAGATCCAAGATTTGTCTACAAAAACAGGCAACAGGATAGGGATTTGGGACTGGCTCACTCACCACCAGGCAGGCAAGAAGATGCCATTCTGACTAGTATGTGGTCATTGAGAGTCCCTAGTAAAAAGTGGTGGCCAAATTACTAGAGTTAACTTGTCCCAGGGTGACCTGAGAAAACCTGTTAATGTAGGGAAATGCTCCTTCAGGTGCAATATTTGAAGCATTTTGAAAGATACAGGGGTATCTGTGACTACAAGGACAGTGGAATTGACTGTTTACTCTTATGTTGAATTGATGCCTGTTGAGGAACATTAACAAAAGGTTATTAGCTAAATATGAGGCCTCTTATCCCCTGCAATGAAAGCAGACACAGCAGACAGAAAGACCCGAGGAACTGAGAGAGCCATGGAGTTCCAGAGACATTTATATATGAAATTTAAATGTTCAGCCAAACCAGGTATGTTGTGCTAATATCAAGGCCATGGTTGGGAATTTCTGGGATCCTGAAACATGAAATGGGGAAATCGGTAGGGATGTTCTGTTCTGAAGAATCCCTCTGAGCCTTCAGATCTTTTAGAGGTGAAAAAGTAAGCTCTAGTAAAAGCTAGAGCACATCCAGTGTTGGTAGCTACTGCAGAGGCATCTCCCTATTAACAGGTATTCCAAAGAAGGTTCCCCACCTCCTCTGATTGCCAGGACAATAGCTAGTGTTAAATCCCACCACAACATTGCACAGGACATGCTGGGCCTCATAATGGAAGAAAGACATTATTCACCAAAAGAGCTACAAGAATTAGCTAGCATGCTCCCATAGGAACTTGGGAAGTACCAATGGGACTGGAGTTTGAGAATGCTGTATCAAGAGGGGGCAAATCTAAGACTGCATTAAGCAAGAATTCATTGATTTGAGGTCACCTTTTTGGGGACATCTGTCAAGTACATCAGTGGATGGAGAAAACTCTTTATTAGAGTGGCCCTTAGAAATCTAGAGAAAAAGATGTCCCAAGTGAGTGCAATTGAAAGAATAAAGACGCTGAAGGAAGTGGGAATGCTCGAGGGGAAATGCTATGTAAGTCCAGATAAACCACTAGAGAACTATGTTCCACAGGAGGCCCAAATGCAAAATTCATCAGAACCGCTAAGAAGTTCAGTGGTGGAATTCCTCTGAAGACCAAGATGACGGGAAGACAGGAATTCACAGAGATGCAATTGTTAATATTCGTAAGAATGACAAGGTCATCAAAGTAATAGAAGCCTGGGTAGTAAAAGTTTTAACACTAGAAACCAGCAGGCCACAATCACGATAAAGACAAGCAAACTTGCCCACAGGGAGTTGTGGAAATGGTTGACAGAGCACAGATGAAGTCCCTAGGAGCAACAAGCATACAGTCAACAAGAATCTACTAAGCATGTATAACCAGAAAGAGGAAAGAATGTAGGAGCAGTAGACTAAGGGCAGCCATCTCAGTAAAAAGCTATGGTTCCTCATTAAGTTCTCAGATTTTAGATCCAGAAACCATGAACTAAAGAGAAGTCTGTGTCTCTGGGAGGCAGTCACCCATAGTAATGTGGCAGATATAAATGCTAACGACTAGTCCTTTCCTCAAAGTAATCTATGATCTTTTACTCAGGTGACTATACTCAAGAGAAGGCATAATACTGAGACATTTCAGATTATTGTGCATAGGCTCTGAGTTGACATTGATACCTCGAGCTCCAAAACATCATACCAGGCCCACTGGTAAAGTGGGAGCTTATGGGGTAAAGTAACAAATGGAATCTTTGCTCATATTGGAACCATGGGTCCATGGATCCATCCATAAGTTGTTTCTCCAGTCACTGAATATATAGTTGAAATTGATATACTTGGCAATTTGCTTAAACCTCAGATTGGTTCCCTGATCTGTGGATTAAGAGCTATCTCTCTAGGGAAAACCAAATAGAAACCACTGAAACAGCCCTCCCTAGTCAAAATAATAAATCATATAAAATATGGCATGAACAAGGATAACGACAGAGATTGGTATCACCATCTGTATTATTTGCTAGGGCTGCCATAACAAAATACCACAGAGTGGCTTAAACAACAGAAATTTATTGTTCCACAGTTTTGGAAGCTAAAAGTCAAAGTTCAAGATGTCAGCTGGTTTGGTTTCTTTTGAGACCTCTCTCCTTGACCTGCAGAGGGCTACCTTCTCACTATGTCCTCACATGGTCTTTCCTCTGTGTACTTAATCTCTGTGTCTTAATCTCCTCTTCCTGTAAAGATAACAGTCATATTAGATTAGGGCCCACCTTATAATCTAATTTTACCTTCATTATCTTTTTAAATCCATATCCAAATACAGTCACATTCTGAGGTACTGGGTGACAGGGATTCAACATATGAATTTTGGGGTGACATTTATATGGTGCTTTACCTTAAAAGACATTGATGCATGGGTTAGGAAACCAGGGGGTAGAAGCAGAGGAGACCCTGCTAGCCATCGTTCCCAATTACCCATTGAGGAATTTTGTGCTTCCTTTTTCCCACAACTGTGGACCTTGAAAGATTGGAGGTCCTAGCCCCCCAAAAGAACACACTCTTACAACAGAATATTGCCAAGATCTCTTTGATGTCTCTTTTGTATCCAAGGACCAAAAATTAAAAGAGAAATCGCCATCAAGACTGCCTTAGCACAATGATGGCAGGAAGAAACATGCAAGGAGCCCAGGTGATCCACTCTAGTACTTCCCGTACCCATTATAACAGTAAATGGACAAAGACAACAACCTTGGTTTTACAAGGGCGTGATTAACATGAGCCCAAACACATCAGAAATGAATGTTTGGGTCCCAGCGCCAGGAAATCTACCAAGATCTACCAAAGTGATGAGGATGAGAAGTTTGGAAAGATAGTTTAGGAGAAACAGGATAAATACCAGTTCGTGACCCAGAGATCAAATGCAGTGAAAGAGGCTATAGTTTGTTCCATTAGACTCGCTCTTCTATGTTTCTTTTCAAGAAGAGAGGTCATAGAAACCAGGGAGCTACTGCATAAACCTACATAGAGAAGTAGATCTGTGCAACAAAAGGCTTGGGTTGTAGTGCCTGTGAAAAGCCCCAGCAGCCACCTTTTGGGAGTTATAATCACATTCTCACAGAGGCCTCCCTTCCCCTGGCCTAATTCCAGTGAGTGGTGACTGAGCATGGCAGTGGGAACAATGCAGGCCCATTCCTGCAAGATGTGGAATTCTTCCAATGGGTGACTGTGACTTTGGCTTGAGGACTCCCTTATTTTGGCCAAAATGTTCATAAAACTATGTTACAATCTGAGTTTCTTCTTCGCCAATTTTAATTACCTCATTCTCCTTCACAAATGTCAGACCTGCATCACAGACTAAAGGCTCTCTCCAGCCTCAACTGCTTGTTCATCTTTAATCTTTAAAAGCACTTCTCTCCAATACTTCTCTTGTATGTCTAAACCTATGTTTGTATATGCTTTTATCTGAACTCACACATCTTAGAAGCTGCCGTTGGAACACCAAGCATTGTAAAATCAGCTGCTTTCTACTAAAATAAAATGCTCCTATTTTTATTTGAGATCACACTAAATCTATAGATCAATTTAGGAAGAATTTTGTTTGGATATTTAAATCAACAAAACACAAAAACACATTTTTGAAACACTCAGGTCAAAGAAGAAGAGGATTATTTTGAAAATATTAATATGAACACCACTTCATTTCAAAATATATGGCATATAACATACTTTGTAAGCAGAGGAATATTAACAGCAAATTTTGTATTACTATATAAAAATGAAAAAACTGAGTATTAAAATCAATAACCTAGAAAACTAATTAATGAACTTAATGATAGTGGGACAAAAGAAAGTAATAAAAAATGAGAGCAGCGTTAATAAAAATTAAGATATGAACTGTAGAATTCATTTTAAAAATCAAGATCTGTTTGCTTGAAATGGTCAGTAAAATACACAGATCTTTAGGCGGCATAATAAAGAAAACAACACTTTCTTGCTTGAGGCTCCACTCAAAGTTGGCTGCCTTCCTCATCACCTTTTATAAGGGTTGGAGTAGTATTACTAGGTGTGGATGTGTTGTGCCTGCAGACACTGTGTAGAACCATATACTTAACTATAAATAAATTGTACGTGTAATTCTATACTAACAAATGATGAAAGGAGTAGATTGTTTTATATAAAATATATATCAACAATTTATATTGTCTCAAGGAAAAGTCAAAAATAACTAAAACAATAAAAATAAAATTAGAGAAAGTTTTCAGAAATATTACTATAATTAAAAGTGATGATTACAGCCAATTTTAAAAGCATAATACTTTAACATCTGAAGAAACATTTGACTGCTGTTACATAAGCACAACTTAGAAAAGATGAAAAGCTTCCCATATTATGTTCACAATTGCTACCAAACCTGTAAAAAATAACAATATGAAATCTATAGCCTAAGCAAATTTATCAATATTGAGGCATAACTCGTTTTTTAAATTACTTTTTAAATTTTTATACAGTTTTTAAAAGTTACTTTCTATTAAGTTATTACAAAATATTGGCTATATTCTCTGTACTGTACAGTACATCCTTGAGCCTCTCTTACACCCAATCGTTTGTATCTTCCACTACCCTACCCCTATGTGAGGCAGAACTCTTAATAAAATAATAAATTAAATCCCATCATGTATTTTTAAAAATGGGATTGACTTTATTACGTGAAAACATGGATGAATAACAGAAAATGGCTTCACATAATTAATGGAAATACTTGTAAATAAAGAAAAATAACATTTTGTATCAAAATAAGTGGAAAATCATATAGCATATTAAAATAAATGGAAATTTAAGATTCCATTCTGGATTTTAAAATATAGTTAACTTTGAAAAACAAAAAAAGCTGGAAAATTTTTACATAAATTTTAGAGTTTGATGACATCCAAAAAACCCTATAAGCTTAAAAATGTAAATATTTAATGATATTCCATTAAAAATTCAATGGAGTTTTATACAGTAATTTAAAAGCATTAATTTGATATAAAAAGTCAAGTAAACATATATTTATAAATACAAATTAATGAAGCAGGCCTTTAAACTATCAGAAAAAAATAAACAGAAAAATGAACTTTCAAAAAGTATGCAGATTATTCAAATTTTGAGCTCTACCCTACATCATACACCAGGGTACCTTTCAAATATATTAAAGGAGCAAAAATTTAAAAGGAGGCAAGAATATACAATGGAAAAAAGACAGTCTCTTCAATAAGTGGTGCTGGGAAAACTGGACAGCTACATGTAAAATAATGAAATTACAGCCTAACACCATACACAAAAATAAACTCAAAATGGATTAAAGACCTGAATGTAAGGCCAGACACTATAAAACTCTTAGAGGAAAACACAGGCAGAACACTCTTTGACATAAATCACAGCAGGATCTTTTTTGACCCACCTCCTAGAGTATAAAAATGAACAAATGGGACCTAATTCAACTTAAAAGCTTTTGCACAGCAAAGGAAACCATAAATAAGACCAAAAGACAACCCTCAGAATGGGAGAAAATATTTGCAAATGAAGCAACTGACAAAGGATTAATCTCCAAAATACACAAACAGCTCATGCAGTTCAATACCAAAAAAACAAACAACCCAATCAAAAACTGGGTGGAAGACCTAAATAGACATTTCTCCAAAGAAGACATACAGATGGATAACAAACACATGAAAAGATGCTCAACATCACTAATTATTAGAGAAATGCACATCAAAACTACAATGAGGTATCACCCCACACTGGTCAGAATGGCCATCATTAAAAAATCTACAAACAATAAATGCTGGAGAGGGTGTGGAGAAAAGGGAACCCTCTTGCACTGTTGGTGGGAATATCAATTGGTACAGCCACTATGGAGAACTGTATGGAGGTTCCTTAAAAAACTAAAAATAGAATTACCATATGACCCAGAAATCCCACTACTGGGCATATATCCTGAGAAAACTATAATTCAAAAAGACACATGCACCCCAGTGTTCATTGCAGCACTCTTTACAATAGCCAGAACATGGAAGCAACCTAAATGTCCATCAACAGATGAACGGATAAAGAAGATGTGGTGCATATATACAACGGAATATTAGCCATAAAAAGGAACGAAATTGGGTCATTTGTAGAGACACAGATGGACTTAGAGACTGTCATACAGAGTGAAGCAAGTCCGAAAGAGAAAAACAAATATCATATATTAATGCATATATGTGGAATCTAGAAAAATGGTATTGATGATCTTATCTGCAATACAGAAATAGAGACACAGACGTAGAGAACAAAATGTATGGACACCAAGGGGTAAAGGTGGGGGAGTGGGATGAATTGGGAGATTGGGATTGTCATATATATATAGTATAAAGTAGTTAACTAATGAGAACCCAGTGTATAGCACAGGGAACTCTACTCAGTACTCTGTGGTGACCTAAATGGGAAGGAAATTCAAAAAAGAGGGGATATATGTATACATATAGTTTATCCACTTTGCTGTACAGTAGAAACTAACACAACATTGTAAAGCAACTATACCCCAATAAAAATTATTAAAAAAATAAAATAAATTTTAAAAATTAAAAAAAAATTTTTTAAATTAAAACTTAAAGAAACAAATGCTAAATTAAACAACAGGAAATATAAATTATAATATGCAGGTATCTGGTCTTGAGACAGAAAGGGGCTTTCAAAATTGGATATAAATGAAAATATACCATCAAAAAATAGTTGATAGAAATAAACATGTGAAGTTTTCAATGTGAATTAAAATTTAACATAAGCATTAAAAAGCAAAAGGAATACACGGGAGACTATTGGCCCCATATCTGGCAGACTATAAGAAGAATTTTAAAGTTATAAAATAACAATGAGTTTTCCAGTTGAAACTGGGAAAAGATAATGACTATGCAAAATTTAAATTGATAAAAATATATGACAACTGTGCTAAAATTAACGTAATATTAACACCAAGATTGGTGATTGTGTCAAAAATTATAAACTGGCTCATTCATAGAAATCTCTCGTCTATACCTTTAGTCTAAAACATTAGTAATACATTTATATGAAAGAATATTCACTGAAACTTTGTGGTGATTATGAAAATTTAGAAATAGCATAAATGTTCAACAATAGGAGACTAGTTTAATAAAATTAATACAACTCTAAACCAAAAGCTGTATTGTAGTAGGGATTTTAATGAGAAATATGAAAATGTCCATAATATTTAGTTGAGTAAAAATTATAATGTACAAACAAATGCACAGTATGATTCCTATTTTCTAAAATAATGATATGCATGCAGACAAACATAATATATATGTATATACATTTTTACATTTAAGTTCACATTGTTTTTTTCTGGTTGAGTGGCTTATTGATATATTTAAATAAAATGTGTGTACTGGGAGTGGGAAGAATCAGTTCTTTGATTTTTTTACAAGCTTATTTGGTAAGGGATTAAGTGAATAGACATCACTGAAAAATCCCCTGGACCTCCTTTCTTTTCCTATAAGGAAATACAATGATCACTTTCGCTGAGAGCTATCTGGTAAAGCAAAATTCTTGCTTTTTATCCGTTTGAGAGCAGTTATATACCCCAAATCAATCAGAGTGAAAAATACCACATAGGGTTCTTTAGGTCTCTGTATGCTCTACAAATGTTGTCATGGCATCTTGCTGAATAGCAGCAGAGGGTGATAAATGCATAAAATGATACCTGAAGTCCAGTAAAATATTGGACATAGGACACTGGTGATTGTGCAGAGCTGTGGGCTAGCACTACTTTTTGCAAATCAATAAGGCAGAACACTAGTGTTTAATCTATGAGAAAAACAGACAAAAATATGCAAATAAAATTGTGTTAAAAATTAAACTTTTGGGCTTCCCTGGTGGCACAGTGGTTGAGACTCTGCCTGCCAATGCAGGGAACACGGGTTCGAGCCCTGGTCTGGGAAGATCCCGCATGCCGCGGAGCAGCTGGGCCCGTGAGCCACAATTACTGAGCCTGAGCGTTTGGAGCCTGTGCTCTGCAACAAGAGAGGCCGCGATAGTGAGAGGCCCGCGCACCGTGATGAAGAGTGGCCCCCGCCTGCCACAACTAGAGAAAGCCCTTGCACAGAAATGAAGACCCAACACAAACATAAAAAAAAAAAAAAAAAGTTACTTAAAAAAAAAAATTTAAACTTTCACAAAGCAATAAAGAGATATATTCTACAACACTGAAGTTGAATGACTGTTCTCATATAGTGACATTACATCTACTCACCACCAATATGACATTTTTATAAGTAGACAAACTAAATTATTTATCTATTCTTTAACAAAAAAAGATTTCTTCAGTAATTGGTACCTAATACTAACCAGCTTTTGGTACATTTTGGGACAAGTGGGCAGTGGACCAGGATAGAGGGGGCCTGGTGACAGCATTCTTAGGCATTGTTATGTAGATAATGTAGGTTTCAACCTTTGCAAAATCACAGAATCATTAGCTTTGACTTCACAATTATGCTCAGAATTTCTCTCTTCTCTCCTTTGTCTTGACCCCAGTAGAGAAGCAGTTCAACCTTTTTAATATTTAAAAAGTCTATCTCTAGGCTATTAGGAAAGATAAAGAAAGAAGGGGTAAAAAGGATTGTTATTCATTTGATGTGTAACTTTAGGAGTAGCTAAGGCCTGAGAGCTGGGGATCACGTATAAGGATTTATAACACAAGAATAACTTAACCTCCTGCTCTGTGACTCTCTCAACACCCCACCCCTCACCCTCCCCTCCAACACTATGTTAAGCTATTTACCGGACAGTTTCTGGAAACAAGAGATACCTATGCACTCAGTTTTTAGTCAGACAATAAATATGGAGAAAAGAGTAAAAGGTCATTATTTCACAACTGGATGCAGAGAAAGAAGATCCCTAAATACAGCCATATCTTGTTTTATTGCCCTTCACTTATTGCACTTCACAGATACTGTGTTTTTTATAAATTGAAGGTTTGTGGCAACTCTGTGTTATCAGATGATGGTTAGCATTTTTTAGCAATAAAGTATTTTTAAATTAAGAGGTGTATATTGTTTTTTAAAACATAATGCTACTGCACACTTAATGGACTACAATAATAATGTAAACATAACTTTTATATGCACTGGGAAACCAACAAATTCAAGTGACTCCTTTTATTGCGATATTTGCTTTATTGCGGTGGTCTGGAACCAGACCCACAATATCTCCAGGGTATGCCTGTACCATTTTTTTCTAGTGCTTTCTGCTCCCTTGTGAGGAAATAGGAGGACCAACTGTCCAGAATGACTTTAGACTCCTGGCTTCAGAAATATTGGTGCAGGGTCACAATATCTCTAACGAGGGAGGGATGTAGATCTTACTAGACAGGCATTAAATCATGGTCGAGCAATTACATGCTAAAATGACATGCTTAGGGTCCAGTCTCCAGTTCTGGTATAAGGATCTTAAAAGTCAACACACTGTCCTAACAACAAGTAAAAAGCTGAAGAGACTGAAAAAGTCAACAACTCTTCTTGGGTCCCTAAGAGAGGGGAGGGAGGACACAGGGCAGACCACTGCCCCCAAGACTGAAGACAGACAGGGAGTGCTGGCTGACCTGAGCAGAGATCCCAAGCAGAAACCACCCCCAGGAAGGGTGAGGGGGGAAAGGCAGGTAGGAAACCTGGGCTGTAATTGAAGAATTGCTGGAGGCTCAGTGTGCATAAGCCTGAGAGTTAGAAGAGTTAAAAACTCAAGGGGAAGCCGGCCACAGATGGGTCTCCCCCAACATCATAAAATTTACTACAAGGAACTCCACCAGGTTCTCAGAGCAAATATTTAGAGAAGAATCCCCTTGGGCTTCTGGCAGGGGCAGGGGAAAAGGAAACATTTTTAAATACTCCAGAGCACTCTGTTTTCAAGAAGGCCTGCCCTCTGGGGAAACTAGTTAACTAAAGCCTAAGAAAGAGAGAAAGGAACAGAAAAAAACAATAATGACTGGGAATTTCCCCAAACTGATGTCAGACACCAAACCACAGATCCAGGAATATCAGAAAACCAAGCAGGATAAATGGCAAAAAAGCCCTTAAGCTAGGCATATCTTTTTCAAACTACAGAAAACTAAAGGGAAAGAAAAAAATCCTGAAAGAAGCAAGAGGGGGGGAAAAAAAACCCATCTTACCCACAGAGGAACAAAGATAAAAACTGCCTTCAACTTCTCCTCAGAAACCATGCAAGCAAGAAGAAAGTAGATTGAAATATTTAAAATGTTGAGAGATTTCTACATATTTCATGTAAATTCTCGGATCTTTAGTCCCACTGATGGTAGCTGGGGTAAAACTATTTCTAACCCTCTTCGTCACCTTCTGTCCTCTTCTCCCTGCCCTTTCTCTCACTTCCACCCTAGGCACCAGGGGAAGGGGTTGGCCGACTCAGACATTTGATGGAAGGAGGAGAGGCTGGGGAGGAGGTGCTAAGGACTAGCTACAGGGAGGGGCAAACTTCCGCTTCTGAGATACACATTCCTTTGTCATCTCAAGTCAGGGAGAAGAAGAAAAAGAAGCAAGGATGGGGAGGGAAAAGGCAATATTTTGAATCTCTATACAAAACTATAAAATTCATTTCTGCTTTGGAAAGGTGGAAGAGACATTTTACCTCTATCTGATAGAGAGCATGAACCTCCAAGAGGGTAAATATGGCATTGGAAATATTAAAGCAGAAGTTAATTTTGCAATTCCTCTTATTTTTGTAAAAACAACAACAACAAAAGCTGAGCACGAGGAATTTGAAGACTTAGAGAAGATTCATATGTTGTACCATTGTTTCATTTCTGCCTGGCTCTTAATACCCAGTGAATTAAAAGGCCAGTTTTAAATGCAAAACAAAAACAAAAATAAAACAAACAAAAAATTGTTGAGAGAAAAAAAAGACCACCAACCTAGAAATCTGTAACCTGTGAAATTACCCTTCAAAAGTGAAGGAGAGAAAAAAAAAAAGTGAAGGAGAAATAGACTTTCTCAGATAAATAAAGCTTGAGGGAATTTGTTGCCAGGAGACATGTCTTGCAAACGATGTTTTTAAAAGTTTTCTGGCAGAGGAGATGAGGCTCAGAGGCTGCCCCAGCACCTGCAGGAGAGCTCTGCCTGGGCTCGGGAACATCCTAGCCAGACTCACCTGAGCACAGAGCATCCTGGAGACAGTGAACCTGCCAGTCACCAGGGAGGCCACCATTCTGAGGTGAAGAGTAGAAAGTGCTTAAAGTTGGGGTAGGGGAGCAGAGGACTTTACTTTCTGCAGCCTGGTGCTAGCCAAGCCCCCAACATACTTCCTGACTAACCTCACCCCACCCCCATGCTAACTTCCTGTAGGTCCCTTAACACTGCCCTTCACTTTGGCTAAAGGGGCAGAAAGAACTCTTCCTCCATTGAAAGGAAGAAGGCCCATCAAGGAGAGGTCATATGCCTGGTTGTCTAGTCAGGTGACTGGCAGAAGCTAGGCCTCTGGAGCCTGATGGCCTGCACAACGGTTCTTTCTAGGCTGGATCCACCTCTAAGTCCCTCTGACCTCTGAAACTTAGGGCCAAGCCCTACCCACAACGGGAGCCCAAGCATATGAGAACTAAGGTGGGACCATTTCAGGATGACTTCCATCTTGACTTACACTTGAAAAAAACCTTCCAAGTTCAGAAAAATGGGCCCTCAGATTTTCTTGAGTCCTCTGAGCTGTTCCTACTAGCTACCAGCTGCCCCAGCTGCCCAGACCAAATCAAAGAAGACCTTGGCTAAACCCTATAAAAGAAATGTGGTAGTGGCAGATGACGTTCACACTCCATTTCTGCTGCCAGGCACCTCATATAAAGACTTGATGACATGTGATTTGGCTAGAGGAGTACTTTCAGATTTGTTGCATCAGACCAGTGTCCCAAAGGAAGTTGCTGATTATATCATCTTTGGCATAGTTATACAGGAAGTGAAAACAAGCAATGTGGCTACAGAGGCTGCCCTTGGAGATGACCTCTCTGACACATCTCCTGCATACGCTGTCACCATGGCTTGCATTTTTGCTAACCAAACCAGGACCACAGGTTTTCGCTTGATTACTTCTGGCCAGTATGATGTGGTCATGGCAGGTGGTGTAGAGTTAATGTCCTATGTCCCCATTTGTAATTTGAGGTAACGCATGCTGGATCTCAATAAGGCCAAGACTCTAGGTCAGTGACTATCTTTAATCTCTAAATTCAGATTGAATTTCCTATCATATGAGCACGACCATGTATCACTCTGAAGACTGACTTGCCTCTGCCTTGCTGTTTCTCGACTGGAACAGGGTGAGTACACACTGCACTTGCACAGTCTGGCCAAGAAGGCACAGGATGAAGGACTCCCTTCTGATGTTGTATATCTTCAAAGTACCAGGAAAAGATACAGTTACAAAAGATAGTGGCATTTGTCCTTCTTGAAGCAGATGGCCAAAATAAAACCTGCATTCATCAAGCCCTATGGCACAGTGACAGCTGCAAATTCTTCTTTCCTGACTGATGGTGCATCTGCAATGCTGAGGAAAAGGCTCTGGCCTTGGGTTATAACCCGAGGGCATATTTGAGGGATTCTGTGCATTTGTCTCAGGATTCAAAAGATCAACTTTTACTCAAACCAACATATGCTACTCTAAAAGTGCTAGAAAAGGTAGGATTAACAATGAATGGTATTGATGCTTTGGAATTTCATGACGCTTTCTCAGGTCAGATTTTAGCTAATGGTAAAGCCATAGATTCTGATTAGTTTGTACAAAACTACACGGATTAAAAAAAGGTTGCGTTGCCTCCTTTGAAGACGTTTAACAACTGGGGTGAGTCACTGTCCTTGGGACACCTGTATGGAGCCATTGGCTGCCAAAAAGTTATGGAAGGAAGCAGGCCAGTATGGCTTAGTGGCTGTCTATGCAGGTGGAGTGAAGGGCCATGCTATGATAGATAATAGACCAGGAAAAGGTGACTTGGAGTTTCTGTGCAACACTCACACTAGACAAGGCCATTTCAGTACATTACTGAATGACATATATAGTTACTACTTCTCTTAGGAAAACACAATTTGTGGCCTTCTGTTAAACCTTTGCAATTAAACCTTGCTAGTGTTCCGAGCTTTCCAGTAATAATGGTTTACTGCTCTTTCAGGGATTTCTTAGTCACCATAATCTCACACAGTGATATGTTTAAGCAATTGTTTTTGGTCTCTATTTTCATTAAAGATTAAACAAGGGGTTGCAATTTGAGAAAGAGATTAGCTAGGGTTTGGAATCATCTTTGTAATATTGGCAAAAAATACTCATTCATGTTTGTGACCTAAAGATAAATGTTTTCCTATAAAATACAAACCAATGTGGCTCCATCTTTATGGAAAGATAATTCAGAATTTACACATCACTTAAAACTTACAGTAAATATTAAGATATATAAATACCATATTTGTTAACTGGAGTTAACAAACTCCAGTTCTCTTAAACTGGAGAAGTATTGGGGGAAAAAAGTTCTTTAAAGACAAGGAAAATAATAAAGATCAGAAATTCAGATCTACATGAAGAAAGGAAGAGCATAAAAGGAATAAGTGAAAATATAATAAAAACTTTTTTTAATTATTAGTTGACCTAACAGATATTTGTTCAAAAAATAATACCAACAATGTATTTGATTATGTATGCTTATATATATATATTTCAAATATATATATGCTTATGTATGCTTACATATAAGTGAAAAGAATGACAGCAATGATACAAAGAATGAAAAGAAATAATTATGATTATTGTGTTATTATTAGGTACTCACACTACTCATGAAGTGGTATACTGTCATTCAAAAAGGGACTTAAATTATATATGTAAATGTCTATTGCCACATTTATGGCAACCATAAAAATGGTAAAAAGTAGAAGTATAACCTATATGCAAAGAAAGGAGGAAAAATGGAATCATATAAAATGCTCATTTGAAACCACCAAAGGCATACAAAAAGTGAAAGGCAAAAATAGGAACACAGAAGGAGAGCATTAAATAGAAAGCAGTAATAAAGAGGGTAGATATGAGTCCAAATATATCAATGATCACTGTGAACATCAATGGTCCAAATGCACCAATTAAAAGAAAAAAGATTGTCAGAGTGAACCACAAAATAAGACCCAATTATCTGATGTCTACAAGAAACTCATTTTAAATATAAAGATACATATAGATTTGAAGTAAATGGCTGGAGAAAAATATATCACAGTAATACTAATCAAAGAAAGCAGAAGTAGCTACATTAATTTCAGATGGAGTAGATTTCAAAGAAAGAAAATTATTAAGGATAAAGAAGGGCATTATGTAATGATAAAGGGGTTAATTTTCCAAGAAGGCATTACAATCCTTAACATGTATATGTCTAACAACAGAGCATCAAACTATGAGAGGCAAAAACTGATAGAACTACAAGGAGAAATAGATGAATCCACTATCATGGTTGAAGACTTCAAATCCCTCTATCAGAAATGGACAGATTGAGTAGGCAGAACAGCAGTAAGGACATAGTTGAACAAAACATCACCATCAATCAACTGAATATAATTGACATTTATAGACTAAATCTTCCAACAACAGCAGCATACACATTCTTTTCGAACTCACATGGAACATTCCCCAATATGGACCATATTCCTGGTCTAAACACACCTTACAATTTTAAAAGAAGAGAAATCATATAATGTCTATTTTCAGATAACAATGAAATTTAACTGGAAGTCAATGATAGAAAGATAAATGGAAAATCCCAAAATATGTGGAGATTAAACAACACACTTCTTAATAACACATGAGTCAAAGAAGAAATCTGGAGACAAATTTTAAATCATTTTTTCCTAAATTAAAATTAAAAAACAACTTATGAAAAATTGTGGGATGCAGCAAAAGCAGTACTTAGAGGGATTTTATAGCATCAAATGCATATACTATAAAAGAAGAAACATTTAAAATCAGTAATCTAAGTTTCCATAGGAAGAACCTAAAAAGAGAATAGAAAACAAAATCCAAAGTAGGCAGAAGAAAAGAAATAGTAAGAATTAGAGCAGAAATCAATGGAATTTAAAACAAGAACTAAATAGATTAGATCAACAAAACCAAAAGCTGTTTCTTTGAAAAGATAAAATAAATTGATAAATCTTTAGCCTAGTTGAGAAAAAAAGACAAGTCACAAATTACTAATATCAGAAATGAAAGAAGTAGCATCACTACAGACTCTATGGACATTAAAAGGATAATGAAGGAATACTATAAACAATTCCATGTCCACAAATTTGATAACCTAGATTAAATGGGTCAGATCCTTTAAATACCTAATTTGCCAAAAATCACACAAAAGAGAAATAGATAATCTTAATAGCCCTATACTTATTAAATAAATTGAATTGACAATTAATAACCTTCCAAAACAGGAAGCACCAGGCCCAGGTGGGTTCACTGGTGAATTATACCAAATCTCTATGGAATAAATTGTACTAGTTATTTACAAGGTTTATCAGAGGATGGAAGCAGAGGAAATGCTTCCTAACTCATTCTATGTGGCCAGCTTCACCCTAATACTAAAACCAAGCAAAGACATTACAAGAAAATAAAACTATAGGCCAAAATCTCTCATGAGCATAGATGCAAAAATCCTCAACAAAATATTAGCAAGTTGAATGCAACAACGTACAAAAAGAATTACACACTACAACCAAGTGGGATTTATTACTGTTAAGCAAGGCAGGTTGAGCATTCAAAAATGAGTTAATGTAATCCATCAATAGGCTAAAAAAGCAAAATCACATGATCATATCAATAGATGCAGAAAAAGTATTTGATAAAATCCAGCCACCGCTTATGATAAAAACTCTCAGTAAACCAGGAATAGAGCCAAACATTCTTAACTTGATAAAGAATATCTATAAAAATTCTACAGCTAACATCAAACTGAATGGTGAGAAACTTGAAGTTTTCCCATTAAGGTCAGAACAAGGCAAGGATGTCTCCTCTCATCACTCTTTTTCAGTACTGTACTAGAAGTTCTAGCTAGTGCAGTAAAACAAGAAAAGGAGGTAAAAGGTATATGGAGTGGGAAGGAAGAGATATAATTATCTCTGTTTGTAGATGACATGATTATCTGTGTCAAAAATCTGAAAGAACTGACAAAACTAATAAATGATTATAGCAAGGTTGAAGAATACAAAATTAATATATACAAATCAATTATTTTTATACAATTATATATCAGCAATGAAGAAGTAGAATTTGAAATTAAAAACACTATACCATTTACACTAGTACTAAAAAAGTGAAATAGGTATAAATCTAACAAAATGTGTACAAGCTCTATATAAGGAAAACTATAAAACACTGATGAACAAAATGAAAGAAAAACTAAATAAATGGAGAGATAGTTCATGGCCGTGTGTAGGAAAACAAAATTGTCAATATTGTTAAGATGTCAGTTTTCCCTATCTTGGTCTACAAATTTAATGCAATCTTAGTCAAAATACTAGCAAGTTATTTTTTGGATATGGACAAACTGATTCTACGGTTTATATGGAGAGTCAAAAGAACTAAAATAGCCAAGAAAATACTGAAGAAGAACAAAGTTGTAAGACTGACACTGCCTGACTTCAAGACTTACTATACAACTACAGTAATCAAGAAAGCATGGAATCAGTGAAAGAATAGAAAATTGATCAGTGGAACAGAATAGAGAGCCTAGAAGGAGACATATAAATATAGTCAACTGATTTTTGACAAAGGAGTAAAAGCAATACTATGGAGCAAAGACAGTCTCTTCAAGAAATGGTGCTGGAGCAATTGGACATCCACAAGCAAAAAAAAAAAAAAATGAGTTTAGACACAGAGCTCACATCCTTCACAAAAATTAACTCAAAATGGATCAGAGATGTAGGTGTGAAACACAAAACTATAAAACTCCTAGAAGATAACATAGGAGAAAACCTAGATTACCTTGGGTATGGCAAAGACATTTTAGATACAACACAAAAGGCATGATCCATGAAAGAAATAACTTACAAATTGGATTTAATTAAATTTACAAACTTCTGTTCTATGAAAGACAATATCAAGAGAACGAGAAGACATAGACTGGGAGAAAATATTTGCAAAAACCACATCTGATAAAGGACTATTATCCAAAATATACAAAGAACTCTTAAACCTCAACAGCAAGAAACAAACAACCTGATTTAACAAATGGGCCAAAGACCTTCGCATACCTCACCAAAAAAAGATACACAGATGGCAAATAAGCATACAAAAGATGCTCCACATCATGTCATCAGGGAAATGAAACTTAAAATGACATAGCCCTACAAACCTATTAGAATAATCAAAATCCAAAACACTGACAATCCCAAATGCCGGTGGTGATGTGGAGCAGCATGAACTCTGATCACTGCTGATGGCAACGCAAAGCGGTGCAGCCACTTGTAAAGAGAGTTTGGTGGTTTCTTACAAGAGTAAATATACTCTTACTGTATGATTCAACAATCATGTTTCTTGGTATTTTACCCAAAAGATCTGAAAACTTATTATGTCCAAACAAAAAAACCTGCACATGGATGTTTATAGTAGCTTTATTCATAATTGTCAAAAGTTTGAAGTAACGAAGATGTCCTTCATTAGGTGAGTAAGTAAGTAAACTGTGGTACATCCAGACAATGGAATACTATTCAGCGCTAAAAAGAAATGCACTATCAAGCCATGAAAAGACATGGAAGTAACGAAGATGCCCTTCATTAGGTGAATAAATAAACAAACTGTGGTACATCCAGACAATGAAATACTATTCAGCGCTAAAAAGAAATGCACTATCAAGCCATGAAAAGACATGGAGGAACCTTAAATGCATATTACTAAGGGAAAGAAGCCAATCTTAAAAGGCTATGGACTGTATAATTCCAACTCTATAATATTCCGGAAAAGGCAAAACAATGTGGACAGTAAAAAGATCAGGGGTTGCTGGTGGGTGTGTGGGAGGGAGGAATGAATTGATGGAGCAGAGAGAATTTCAGGACAGTGAAAACACTCTGTATCATACCATAATGATGAATGCATGTCATTATACATTTCTCCAGACCTATAGAATTTACAGCACCAAGAGTGAACCATAATATAAATTATGGACTTTGGGTAATTGTGATGTATCGATGTAGGTTCACCGATTTTAACAAATGTACCTCTCTGATGGGGGATGTTGATAACCGGGGGAGGCTCTGCATGTGTGGAGGCCAGGGGTATATGGGAAATCTCTGTACCTTCCCCTCAATTTGTGAACCTAGTACACAAATTTTATTTTATCTAAAAAATAAAGTCTTAATAAAACAACACCACCAAATTTTTAATCACGTATTTAAGAGAGAAGGAAAAGTAGGTTTGTTTAATAGGTGAAGAGGAGAAATAACCTTCAAGCTGGGCATGTAGAACCATATAATATAAAGATGGGAAGAAAGAGATAAGCAAGAGTGAATTGTTAGATTTAGCTTGAAAGTGAAAGAGGCAGTAACCAAAAGACTTCCCAGGTTTCTGAAGATGCCATTTGATTGCCAAAGTCGCTGTTTTAACAAAATTATTTGGAAGCCCTCTAGACCCCTCTGAAGTTTGTCTTCCTTTTTGTCATAAGTCCTATCAGTAGCCTCCAGAAAAACATGTAGAGATTCGTCAGTTTCATTCTTCAAATCTCTAATGTATCTTCTGGGAAAATGACACATCAACAGAATCCATTACTCCAATCAATATTTCAGGAAGCCCTGAGAGCATATGCTTGCCAGTGACAATCTATGTTATCACTCCAAAGGAAAGGTGAACATTCCTTCCTAGCCTTTTTTTAAATGGATGTTAGATATTGCATGAGAAAATATCAAACCTATCCATTTCACTAATAAGGAAGTTCTGTTTCATTGGGAAACTATTGGTTGTTCAATGAAAAAAGGAATGACACATTCATGGGAAAATGGTCATTTATAAATGGATATCTATCCGTCACATTACTGTAAAACAATTACTTGAGAAAAAGCATCCTCAGCAGAACTAAAGACTTGAGAAATAAGGTCTCTGTAATTGCTATTATGAACAATTATAGTCCTTACATACTCATTTTAAATTTATTTGTTTATTTTTGGCTGTGCTGGGTCTTCGTTTCTGCGTGAGGGCTTTCTCTAGTTGTGGCGAGCGGGGGCCACTCCTCATCGCGGTGCGCGGGCCCCTCACTATCACGGCCTCTCCTGTTGCGGAGCACAGGCTCCAGACGCGCAGGCTCAGTAGCTGTGGCCCACGGGTCCAGCTGCTCCGCGGCATGTGGGATCTTCCCAGACCAGAGCTCAAACCCGTGTCCCCTACATTGGCAGGCAGATTCTCAACCACTGCGCCACCAGGGAAGCCCCCATACTCATTTTAATACTTCAACTTTTCAATGATAACAGTTCTAATGTCTAAATATGAGAAAAAAACATCACCAGCACCTGGTTGTTTCTTCCTATCCCTTTCACACATTTAAATACTAAATTCCTAAAACATTTTAAAAGAATATATTGTTTCACTTTCTTCTTCCACATTTATCTATTTAACCATCTGTCTGTTTACCTACCTGCCTTTCTACTGCCTACTTACCTACCTATTAATTATCTATCTTTCTATCTCAATAAGAGTTTCATATGGAATACCATAATACAAATTATTCTTTGTTGATCATTTGTAAGATGCTGAAAACTTTGTGATCTTTTGTCAAACAGTTATTAACTCATTAGATTCTCATTGCCCAGTTATAACAACTCTATACTTTAGAAATAGATAAATAATAAGTAATTTTTATGATTTTGTATTTTTTGTTATTTAGGTACATTTAAGGTGTCATGAATATTTGGTAATATGATAGTAAAACTGTTCTATACAGAAATTGTCACTGCAGTATAAAACTAACATGTGTCTTCAATCTGTCTTATTGGGTAGTCTTTTTGGTTTGTGTTAATATAAATCTGGAGTCAAAAATTTATCCTTATTGAAACTCTATTTTCTTTAAGATTATAGTCAAAATTACACTTATTTAAATGAATCTGCTATCATTTGAGCTGAATTAATTTTATTTTTAACAGGTTGAGAATATTTTTCTTTATAAGCTAAACTCAGTTTGAGGCATTTGCACAATACCTTAACAATAAAGATGAAAAATCCTGAGGTAGACTTAGATCTGATAGCTCTATGTATTTAAGATTCTCTTTGTTATTTTTAATCCTCCTTGTACATATTCTCACAGAACGCAATTCAGTGTTTGAGACAAAGTCAATTACTGAAATTCACAGTATATGAGAAACTTTAAACTATGTTTAAAGATACCATTGAGGTGTGGGAAAAAATACAGACTGCTATAGCAAACCATAACTAGGAGACTAAGATGAACTTTTATCTACTCAAGGGGAAAAAGTACAATTCCTCTTGAGATCTGAAGAATTATTTGATATAATCTACACTGATTTTTCATACTACAAAATAAATAATTTGGGGGGAGTTAAAAATGTTAAAAGCATAACGAAATCCAAAATAGGAGGGGATATATGTATACGTATAGCTGATTTACTTTGCTGTACAGTAGAAACTAACGCAACATGGTAAAGCAACTATACTCCAACAAAATTAATTTAAATAAATAAATAAATAAAAATGTTAAAAGCATAAAGAAGTTTAAAAATACCATTTTTTGCTTACAACTTATATCTGCAGTCACCATGTTTTGTAAATTGGTAATATATTTGTTTTCCACTATTCATATATTATTTCAGAAAGTTTCTATTTATTTATCAGAATATTTTATAAATATAAGGATTGTTTACTATATCTATATCTCATGTTCTACCATCAAGAAGAGGAAATATGTAAATACAATAATATTCAGTGTATATTTTAAATCCCCTACCTCCATGTTCCCAGGTGACTGAAAAGAGGAAAGCATGGCACAGGAAATCAAGAGGGGAAAAAGGCAACTTTTAAAAAATCTAGTGTTTCTTACAGGAAGAGAGGAAAAAGAATGGAGGGAGGTGAAAGGAAAACATAGGGTCCTTTTTCAAAATGTTGCCATTGAGATAGGGAGAAGAGAAATGAGCAGATAAAGATAAATAGATAGATAATAGATAATGGATAGATAGATGGATATTAGACTGATATTATGGGCTGAATTGTGTTCCCTCAAAATTCACATATTGAAGTCCTAACCAGAACTTCAGAATGTGATTGCACTTGAAGATGGGGTCTTTAAAGAGGTAATTAAGTTAAAATGAGATCATTAGTGTGGGCCTTGATCCAGTCTCACTGGTGACCTTATAAGAAGAGAACATTTGGACACACAAAGAGACAAAGGGTACACTTACACAGAGGGACAACCATCCAGAGGCAACAAGAGAGCGATCATCTACAAGCCAAGAAGAGAGGTCTCAGGAGAAACCAAACTTGCTGACACTTGGTAGACTCTCAGCCACCATAACTGTGAGAAAGTGCATTTCTGGGGACTTCCGTGGTGGTCCAGCGATAAAGAATCCTCCTTCCAATACAGGGGATGGGGGTTCAATCCCTGGTTGGGGAACTAAGATCCCACATGCCGTGGGGCAACAAAGCCCGCACCACAACTACTGAGCTCGCACACCTCAACGAGAGAGCCCGTGTGCTGCAAACTACAGAGCTCATGTGCTCTGGAGACTGCATGCCACAACTAGAGAAGAGAAAACCTGTACGTCACAACTAGAGAGAAGGATGCACACGGCAACAAAGAGCCCGCGTGCTGCAAAGAGCACCGCAATGGAAAATCCCACATGCCTCAAGGAAGATCCCGCTGCCACAACAAAGCCCAATAAATAAATATTAAAAAAAGAAAAAGAAAAGCTCTTTATGAGCCTTAAAAAGAAAAAAAAAGTGCATTTCTGTTGTTTAAACCATCCAATTTGTGGCTCAAACAAAACAATAAATGTTTTCCCTATCCCTATTTGGGATTCTGTGGGGAGACTGCCTTTTAGAGTGTCTATATGTTAATCTGGAACAGGCCCAACAGACAAACATGCCACCAGGCATTATGCCCACAATTTCCCGAAGCTCCTACAATTTAGGTAATAGAGCGTTTCCTGTGTGCTCCCTGGGGGAGACCCAGAAAGGGTCCATGGACCTGCTCTTGTGAAGGTCCTTCACTGCAGTAAGAGTGTGAGGTGACCCTAAATGGAGGCTGTGGGATGGGATGACCTGAGCCATAAGTACAATAGAGGTTGTGACTTGTCACAGAAAGACTGCAGTGCTAGCAAGAGTTGGCCAGCGAAAGTTGGCAGGGAACCTAGTATTTAATATGATGTATTGCCACGGAAACTACCAAAGACCCACAGGACAGGAGGAGGACAGACCCATGGATCTAAAGACACCTTCTCTTAGCAGTGGAGGCAGGTAAGCTTTTCTCTTAACAGAGATACCAATCTCGGAAGGAGTAGGGAAGGAGAAATCCTAATAAAACCTATATATTTACAAAATGCCAAAGAGAGCGTTTAAAATGAAAGGTCCACTATCTGTGTAATGCCCACACTACCCTGGCCTAAGAGGACTCATGAATACTGATGGGCACCTTAATTTTTTGTTAAATCGCTTATACAGGCAAGAAACCATAATCCCCTATCCACTCCCACTATCGGTGTAAAAATATAAGACTCCACAACAAGTACATGTTTCTCTTTTGCTGAACTCATAAAAGGTAACCCTGGCTTAGGCTATTAAAAGCATTTAAGCTATTGAAGTTGCTGCTTCCAATGATATTTGAGTTGATATTAAAATAGCAGAACGCATTTTATTCTTTCATAAGAAAAGAAATCTGACAGATGGCGAGGAAACTAGACTCTGGAAAGGTAACTAATTATTAGCCCCCATGGAATGGAGGGTCTACAGGAGCTTAAGCACAAGCAGTGTCAGTCACATCTTAGGAAATGGAGTGAATGCGTCTTTGGTGAGGAAGCATAAATAAAACTACAAAGAAATAGGAAGTGAAAGAATGGAAAAGAAATATGGTGGGGAATGGAAAAGAAATATGGTGGGGGGAGAGTAAAGGGCAGAAAAATAAATAAACTCTAATGTTTAACCTCATTTAAATTGTATAATTTCATAGAGACACAGATGTAGAGAACAAACATATGGATACCAAGGGGGGAAGGGGGGGCGATGAACTGGGAGATTGGGATTGACATAGACACACTACTATGTATAAAATAGATAACTAATGAGAACATACTGTATAGCACAGGGAACTCTACTCAATACCCTGTGGTGACCTAAATGGGAAGGAAATCCAAAAAAGAGGGGATATATGTATATGTATAGCTGATTCACTTTGCTATACAGCAGAAACTAACACAACATTGTAAAGCAACTATACTCCAATAAAATTAATAAAAAAATAAATTTTATATTTCAAAATGTTTTCACCAAAACATATTTCTAAACTTTTGTTCCTCAAGGGTCTATGACAGGAGCTAGCAAACTATAAGATGTGAGGAAATCCAAACTTTTGCCAGGCTAACCAAGAAAAAAGAGAGAAGAGACAAATTACTAATATCAGAGACATCTGTATTAAAAATTGAGAGAGATCCTACCCTAGTCATTCAAGATATACCCCACCCGAGATCTCTCTTAGACACAGATTCAAGTGGAAAAAGGAAAACTTTAATCTTATATCCTATTTTCTAGTGTACCAGAGTCAGAGCTCTTCTCAAAACAACCTCTTTGATGAAATGCGGAAAGCAGAAATGTGACTTGGATATTATTGCTTAGTGCAGAAAATACAAGATTTGTAGCAGGCATGATATGAAAATTAGAAAGTAATTCTTCAAGCAGTGAAAGGAAACAGAGTAATCAGTAAACACTAGTGGCTGTCTACTTAATAAGGACACTAGTTTTACCAGGTCTGAGCTAATTGTCATATTCTGGGTTTAAATTAATGAAGTTGTAACAAAATCGTTTTTACACTAAGCAATCTTCTATGTCTTTACTGTGGGTGGGATATGAGACATACTTAGTAAGGTATTAAAACAGACTGTTTGAAAAATAGATTGAACAGATGGTATAATGAACCCAACAACTCAGCAGAGTTTATCCATTTTGAAATTTTACACCAATGCTGATTGTTGAGGTTTTATGAATTTTTTCCTAGATTTTAAAACAGTATTTAAAAATATCTTTTGCAAAATAAATCATTCCTAATTAATTATAACTTAGAAATGATCAAGATAGGTAACTAATAAAAGCAATATTAAACTATCTTTTGAACTTGAATATAAATCATTACATACCGTGGTATTCTGTTTTATAATAACATTAAGATTACTTTTAGATAGTGTACACAAATATATTGACGTGTACCAATCTATGATAAGTAATATGTCTACGATATACTTGATACAATACTATGAAAATCATTCTAAAAAAATTACAAAAACACAGGAATATTGCAAAAATAGGTCATTAAGAGAAAAAACACAAAAATATTATATGACATGATCCAAGTTAAGAATAATATATCTGAATATGTATATATGTACATTTGTGCATCTTTCCATAAAATACTGTATAAGCACCAAAATATCCACAACAATCATCTCTATAGTTGGTTTCACTTTTCATGGAGTTTTATATTTTCTAAACTTCCTAAGATGAACGAGAGTTCTGCTCTGATAAAAAATGTTATGACTTTGCCTTCTAGGTCATTCTAAAATAATTTTGATTTTCTTCTACTGAGTTTCTCTGCATATTCTTCATAAAACCATGACATCAATAAGGAGAGTAAATAAAATTAAACATAACTTATAGTTCAACATATCAGAAGATGAGGATTACTACAAACCTCAATTTATGCATAAATAGATAAATAAACATGATATTCCAGTAGATCGCTCATACCAGAGTTCCGAGTTGAGAATACATGGACTCTGAAGAAACTGCATGCAAAAAAAGGGAAGAGGAGAGCATAGGACTCAAGGGTGATGAAGCAGAGAAATTCATCCCAGAAAGAAAAATTCCTTTTGCTACATAAAAAAATAACCGACGACAACAACAAAAGTAAACTACTGAAAACAAGTCTGAGACCTGATAGATCTCAACAGGAGATAAGAGAAAACATTTGAACACATATAATAACTGAGGTGGAAGTCATAAATATCAATTACTTCTGGTTGAGTAGGAAGTATCAATAAATAGAAAAGGGGCAATAATGTGTGGACATGCAGAAGTGAATACGAAGAAGAAAGTGGGAAGATTAAGGAGTCCTGAAGGAACAAAACTAAATTATAAAGATGAAAGACATACCAAATGCTCCCCTCAACACCACCAAAGGACAAAAGTTGTATGTTGAAAAACAAAATTACACTTTATTGTACTGACTGAAGAGAGTACTCTTGAACTCATAGTTTTGTGAGCTACTTCTAACCACTAACAGCTACTCCCAACAGAAACAACAAAAAGAAATCTAAAACTGGGCAAGTAACTATTAAAAAGAGAACAGAAAGTGAGCACCAAAATATTTCAACAGTTGTAAATTCTTCTTTTAAAAAAAGGCAGAAGAAAACTCTAACAGAAAATTTCAAGCTCAACTTAATATACTTAAACTTAAGCAAGCATTCAGAAATATTAAGGGGGGCACCAAAAAGAACTTCAAAAATAAGAACATAAATGGGCAAAAGCCAGGAAGATATAAAATAGTGACTGATTTTAGGGTCATAAATAAAGAAAAAGGCAAAATTATATCAGCAATAAAGACTAAATTATAAGATTTATAAGGAGGAATAAATTCAATCCCAAATTCATGAAGATCATTGAAAAATACAGTAAGAAAACTAAGATAATGAAAGTGGGAGAGTTTAAGAGGGCAAGAGAGAAAGTAGTTCAAATTGAAGAGAAGCAAAAATCAAGTACATATGGAATTGCAGATCCCAAAGGGGAAAAAAAAACCACAAAGGGGAAGTAATAATAATTATAACTATGATCCAAGAAAAATACCTGGAATTAAAAGAAGATTCATATCTACATACTGATAAAATTGACCTGAGAAAATTGACCTTCAATAGTTAATTGCAAGACATACCCTAGTGATTTTTTTAGACTAAGAACAGAATTAAACTTGAAAGAAAAAAAAAAGAGAGAGAGAAAAAGTCCTTTAGACAGACCCCTAGGAAAAAGAGCAAATTTCATATGAACGTAATTTCTCTTTGAGGAATCTGCTAAAGTATGAGCATCATCCAACACAGACATGACTAAGGAAATTTCAGCAAAAGAATGGATGGTGAGCATTTTATATCTATGCAGTTGTAGACTTATGACTAACATGAAAGCTGGAGGTAAAGAGGTAAGAATACAGTATACGTGTTCAGATAAAGTAGAGATGAAAGACCTAAAAAATACAGGAGAAAAAGAGGAGAAATAGGTGAAAACAGAAAAAGTTCATTGCTGTATAGGTAACGGGAGGGAGTCAAAAGATATCATTTAAAAAGTACAAATCACATAGTATTAGGTTGAAAGTATGCAATTACTGATATTCAGCCATTTTTGAAATAGCAATTCAACTCCTAGGCATGTACCCTACAGGAACAAATATTTATGTCCCCCAAAAGATATAGGTAGGAATGTACATAGAACTTTTATTCACAGTAGCATCAAACTGGGAATAACCTAAATGCCCATGAAGAGTATAATGGAAAAATAAATTGTGGTATATTCATATAGTGGTATAGTAGTAGGAATAAAAAGCACACATTGTCTCAAGCTCTAAACTGTATGAATCTCACAGACATTATGCTAAGCCAGAGAATACAGACACAAAAAAAGTATACACTGTATGAGTGCATTTATTTGAAGTTCAAAAGCACAAAAAATGAATCCATTGTGATAAAAATTAATATAGTGGCTACCTTTGCAGACTGACTTGGAGGCTTCAGGGGCTGGTGATATGCCATGTCTTTAAGTAAGTAGTGAGGATACAGGGGAATATATTTATATAAATTCATCAAGTTGTACGTTTAATTTTTGTACACTTTATATAAACTTTATGCATTTACCTAAAATTCTAAGAAAAAATTAAGCTAAATAATTAAATACCATAAGGTAAATAGCTGACAAAAAATCATTCAGAACAATTTTTCTCCTATACTAAATGTGAAAAAGTTAGGCAAAACTCATGTTTTTTAGTCATGATGTTATCTCAAAGCTGTTGTGGATTAATGAAATTGGTCCTAAAATGTCAGCATTTATTTTCTAAGATTTTTTTTTGGTATGTTTTTTGTTGTTATTGTCTATATGAGTCATCCAAAAGATATATTGATATTTTTACCTATTATACTTGCCTAAAACATATTTGAAATTGGAGGAGTTACTCCAGAGGACAGCAAAGACTATTCAAGCATGACTTTATGCTGCATTTCGTGAAAATAACATTAAAATAAAGTCAGAATTACTAGAATATATAAAATCTGCAGGTAATGGAGATTAAACCCTAATCTAATTAAGATTATATTAGTTATTAAAATATGAAAGCACTATATTGGGAACCAATAAATGAAAATATTTAGAAGATTTTATAAGCCTCAATATAGTTGTTTGGTTAAAAGGCTATCCTCTGCTGGTAAATTTTATGGTCTCAATAATTAGATAGGGGAAATCCAAATACAATTTTTACATTCCTTTAAGTAAGCAGGTTCTGGAGCTAAATATCTAGGTCTGCTACAACTATTTGGTACTAAGTAGTTAGTCCTTTCTCAAAAGACTGACAGTACAATTGAGAGTAAAGGTCTCTTTTTGTTTCTGTATTATATGCTGGTTTAAAACACTTAAAAACAAGTTAGATATCCAGTTTTATTTTTATTGATAAGCTATATGGCAGTCAGGTTAGTTAAAACATAAAGGATGTGTTGTGTGTATCTAATTTTTAAAAGATCTGGAAGAAAATCTAAGCACTTTGTTAACCATCTTGATAGAAAAGGTATGGAATGAAATTACAGTCTCTACTAAGAAAATTACTGTGCATGTCAAAGTTTATTTAATACAAAAGTCTATTTTGCCATTTTTCACTATTCTAGAATGTAACAGGATGGGGAATGTCAGGATATACAATTAAATCTGAACTCAGAATACTGATCTTGAAAATAAGTGTATGTACAGGTTGAGAATTCAGTAGCTAAGTGAAAATGGAGAGGTAACTGATTACTTCAGCTCTCTGAAAGTTTTGTAAAGTAAAAAGAAAAGGTCTATGGAGAACAGGGCGGAGGTTCCTTAAAAAACTGAAAATAGAGCTACCATAGGATCCAGCAATCCCACTCCTGGGCATATATCCGGAGAATACCATAATTTGAAAGGATACATGCACCCCAACGTTCCCTGAGGCTCTGTTTACAATAGCCAGGACATGGAAGCAAACTAAATGTCCATCAACAGAGGAATATATAAAGAAGATGTGGTACATAGAATATTACTCAGCCATAAAAAGGAATGAAATAATGCCATTTGCAGTGACATGGATGGACATAGAGATTGTCATACTGAGTGAAGTAAGTCAGACAGAAAAAGACAAATATCATATGATATCGCTTATACATATGTGGAATATTTTAAAAATGGTACAAATGAACCTATTTACAAAACAGAAATGAGTCACAGATGTAGAAAAAAAACTTATGGTTACCAAGGGGGAAAGGGAGGAGGGATAAACTGGGAGATTGGGATTGACATATACACACTGCTATATATAAAATAGATAACGAATAAGAACCTACTGTATAGCACAGGGAACTCTATTCAGTACTCTTTAATAACCTATATGGGAATAGAATCTAAAAAAGAGTGGATGCATGTATATGTATAATTGATCCACTTTGCTGTACAGCAGAAACTAATAAAACATTGTAAATCAACTATCCTCCAATAAAAATTAATTTTAAAAAGTAAAAAAAAAAAAAAAAAAAAAAAAAAAAGCTAGTGTATGTGAAAACAACAAAGAGAAAGAAAAGGTACCTGATTTCTCTATTGGCCTGTTAGCCAAAGGCACAGTCCTTACTCTCTTACCTTACTGCCTATTCAGGAACTAGCCAAATAATAGGGTAGACAGTCTGATTTCAGTCCTTGTGCTTTCAGGAACTCTTCTTTAATTCATTCTGCTATTTGTTTCCACCGGATGGAATTTTTCTTAAAATGGGAAATAAAAAACCTTATTATTACTTTCTAAAATATAGCTCTACTCCTACTGCTTGAATATCTTGCAAATAAAAGACATAAGGGTTAGACTGAGAAAATGACATTGAAAGAATTTTCATTTCTTTTGAAATGTATTATCACATTTATTTTAACTTCATTGAAATAGGAACAAAACAATATCCTGAAGAGTTTTCCTACAATATTTTAATTTAAAAAAACTGGATAGTAAGTCCATAGTTTTCTAACATTTTAGCTGTCTTCAACTCACAAAGGTAAAGCCTGATGAATTCTGGTATCAAGTCAAATTTATCTAGAATTTTGTGTAAACACATAAAACACTAATGTCTGAGGATATTTAAACTGTTCTCTGTTTCTTTAAATCCAAATATCATTTTGTATAATTGACTGGCTTCTAAAGGGCTTCATTATGAAAACTGGAAATTAGATTTATAAAAAATTAACTTTAATGAGTGTATAAGTCTACAAAGTTCAAACGAACTGGATAAGAGAAAAATGTCTGCTTTAACAATTTTAAAGACATGGGCTTTCTCATTATAGTCACAGTTGACTTCCTCAGTTGCCTCTGTGGCCTCTTCCTGTTCATGCCTTCCCACATATGCTTTTCCCTTGCTTAGGACTTTTTTTCTAAGCTAAAAACAAGCATAGGTATCATGTGTTTCAAAGAACTTAAGAAGAATCTTCCCAATTCTCTCTAGATACTCAGTGTGAGCTTACATCTCAGACAATTTTAGGTATAACTTTTGGATTATCTCCCTACTAATTAACTTAGAGATCTTATTTGACCTCTTAATCTCAGTGTTCTTAACTAAAAAAGAGATAAGCATACTTAAATCATATGTTGCTTTTTGGAAGGATTAAATGAGAAAAAGTATGTAAAGTGCATATCCTAATTTCTGTAATAGGCTCAGAAATTATTAACGTTAACACCAAATCTCAGAAAATTTAAACAACATTGAGGGCCATTAAGTTTAGAGGATTAGGGGTGGGCAAAATGGGTGAAGGCAGTCAAAAAGTACAAACTTCTAGTTATAAAGTAAATAAGTCATGGGATGTAATATATAGCATGGTGACTATAGTTAATAATACTGTATTGTATATTTGAAGGTTGCTAAGAGATTACATCTTAAAAGTTCTCATCACAAGAATAAAAAATAATAATGTATGGTGATGTTTGTTAACTAGACTTATTGTGGTGATCATTTTGCAATGAATACAAATATCTGATCATTATGTTGTACACCTGAAGCCAATATAATATTATATGTCAACTATATCTCAAAAAAAAAAATAAACTTCATGGAAGCAAACCTTAAACTACAGTGCTCTCTTTCAGAGATACTTATTGTGGCAGATACTGGTAGTTGCCTATCCTGATCTCTGCTGCTTTTCTTTACTGTGAGAATGATGATTTAATTCTTGTTTTCAGTAAAAATACCTGAGCACCTGACTTCTTTTATAGTTAGCAGTGTCTATGTGACATAGGCCTGAACATTGACATAAATGACAGTGACAAAGGTAGGGTGGGGTGGGGTGGGAGTGGTTGCTCTTTGAAAGCCTTTTAAAGGGGAACTGGCTTGTGTAGGTGGGCTCTTTAGTGTTTTCCCACCTAACTTTTATTTCTGCCTGGAATATGCTAGGTCAGGAGAAGGAGGAAATATACTGCAGACATGAGAATGAAAATCAACACTAAGAATGACGAACCAGAAATACAGAATAGCCTTGAGATATTTATGACTTCACTGGGCTACTGCTTCATCTCTGGACTGCCTGCACCCAGACTTTTTCAAGATACAAAAATAAACCCCTCTATTTTTAAGTGCTCTTATTCAGGTTTTCTTAACAGTAGTTCAAGAAAACAGATTCACCTATTCTGTCTACAAGAACATTCAAGACAGAATATAGATGCCTTCCTGTAGTTCCACAAAGTTATAATTGCCCCCAAACTCCAGTAGGGATATCTTAAAAAATTACACAAACTCATATAAACCTTGTAGTTAGCATTAGGTTGTTATTTAGATTAAGGCATAACGTGTCAGAAACTGTGTATGTTCACACGCGTTGGTGTGGGTGCATGTGTGCGACAACTTTCACTCAACTATCCCATAGAGAGGTATAAAGTCATTTTACACATGTATCATTGAACCTACTTTTCAATAATGTTTGAATTTTAAGAGTGAAAGATTTTTAATGTATAGGAAATATAAGAATACTTTAGAATTACTCACAATAGAATGAAAATATGCCCCAAATCTCTGAACTCTTTTTACTCTGGAATGCTTCAAATTTTTAATTGCTTAGTCTCTTTTAAATCTCTCGGCTGTGAAGTGTTGGCATTGTAAGAGAGCCAGTATTCTTTCTACAATATGGTTGTTAACACAGGAAATTCAGCATCAAGTGTTGAGTTGTGTAAGTCACGATAGCAAAAAAATAAGTATTTTGAATTAAATACCATATGTTCTGTTAAAGAATAAAATGCCATATTTTGATCAAGCCTTGAGGAAAAAATAAGCAAATCCATTTTAATTTCAAAAAATTATCTCAATAATATTCAGTCTTCTTTATTTTATAAATCATCCTGCAGATTTTATTAAAAACACATTTAGGACTTCCCTAGTGGCGCAGTGGTTAAGAGTCCGCCTGCCAATGAAGGGGACATGGGTTCGATCCCCGGTCCACGAAGATACAACATGCCGCGGAGCAACTAAGCCCGTGCGCCACAACTACTGAGCCTGCGATCTAGAGCCAGAAAGCCACAATTACTGAGCCCGTGCATTCTAGGGCCGTGCTCTGCAACAAGAGAAGCCACCGCAGTGAGAAGCTTGCACACCGCAACGAAGGGTAGCCCCCGCACGCCACAACTAGAGAAAGTCCGTGCACAGCAACAAAGACCCAACACAGCCAAAAAATAACTAACTAACTAAATAATAATAATAAATAAATTTAAAAAACACATTTAAACAGAGAAAGAAGCCATATGTGCATGTAACTTATGCTTATTAGTTTATTATTGATAGTATTTATCCTTTGAATATACTAATTTTTTACTGAAAATATTTAAGAGGAAAATGTATAATATACTTTTATAAATGCAAAACACAAAATTATTTATTGGGGGGGGTCACAATTGTTTTTATCTATTTTGAAATTAAAGAAGAGTTTTAACATTATCCCTATATTTTTTGTTCTTTCTTTAAAATAAAATTTTATTTTAGAATAGTTTGAGATCTACAGCCAAGTTACAAAGTTAGTGCAGAGTTCCTATATTCCCCACACTCAGCTTTCCTATTTTTAACATCATACATCAGTATAGTATGTTTGTCATACTAATGAACTAAAATTGACACACTATTAATTAACTTTGTATTTCATATGGATTTCCTTAGCTTTTATATAAGGTGTCATTTGTTCTAGGATCCTATTCAAGATGCAACATTACATTTAGTCATCACATCTCCATAGAGTCTTGTAGATTGTGACGTTTACTAAGACTTTTTGATAACCTTGACAGTTTTAAGAAGTACTGATAAGGTATTTTATGGGCTGTCCTTCAGTTTGGGTTTGCCTGACCTTTTTTTATCAGTGTTAGACAAGATTTATGAAGTTTGGGGGAGGAAAATAAAGTACCATCCTCATTTCACCATATCAAAGGTACATGCTGTCAATATCACTTATCATTACTGCTATTAACCTTCATCATCTAGATGACATAGTGCTTGTCATGTTTCTACACTGTAAAGTTACTATGTTTTCTCCACTTGCATACTGCACTTTTTGGAAGGAAGTCACTTTGTGCAGCCCACAATTAAAGAAGAGAGAGTTAGGTAGCACCTCCTTGAATAGAGAATATCTATAAAAATTATTTGAAACTCTTCTGCACAGATTTGCCTATCCTTCCCCAATTTTATTTATTCATTTAATCATTTATTTGTATCAGTATGGACTCATGGGTATTTACTTTATACTTTGGGTTATAATCCAATATTATGTTATTTTATTGCTCAAATTGTTCCAGCTTTTAGCACTGGGGGCTCTTTAACGTGGCTCCTGTGTCCCTTTAAAATACTACCAGCATTTAAAATACCCAAATCATTTTATACTTCCTTATTTCTTGCACTACAAGATGCTCCATGTTCATCTTTGATTTTCCATGCCCCAGCCCTAGAATCAGCGATTTTTTCATGGAAACTTAGTTCTTTTTATTGGAGAACGATATTAAAAATCAAGATCTGGGCACTGTTCTATTTCTTAATTTTTATTTTATATTGGAGTATAGTTGATTTACAATGTTATGTTACTTTCAGGTGTACAGCAAAGTGATTCAGTTATACATATACATATATCTATTCTTTTTCAGATTCTTTTCCTATATAGGTTATTACAGAGAATTGATTAGAGTTCCCTGTGCTATACAGTATGTCCTTATTGATTATCTATTTTATATATAGTAGTGTGTATATGTTAATAGCAACCTCCTAATTTATCCCTCCCTCCTACCTTTCCCCTTTGGTAATCATAAGTTTGTTTTCTAAGCTTGTGAGTCTGTTTCTGTTTTGTAAATAAGTTCATTTGTATCTTGTTATAGATTTCACATATAAGTGATATCATATGATACTTGTCTTTCTGTGGCTGACTTACTTCACTTAGTATGATTATCCATTTATCTGTCAATGGACATTTAGGTTGCTTCTACATCTTGGCTATTGTAAACAGTGTTGCAATGAAAACTGGGGTGCGTGTATCTTTTTGAACTATGGTTTTCTCTGGATATACACCCACAAGTGGGATTGCTGGATCATATGGTAGCTCTGTTTTTAGTTTTCAAGGAATCTTCATTCTGTTCTCCATAGTGGCTGTACCAATTTACATTCCCACCAACAATGTAGGAGGGTTCTTGATAAAACAGCACATTAGGACTTCCTGGTGGCACAGTGGTTAAGAATCCGCCGGCCAAAACAGGGGACACGGGTTCAAGCCCTGGTCCGGGAAGATCCCACATGCTGTGGAGCAACTAAGCCCGTGTGCCACGACTACTGAGCCTGCACTCTAGAGCCCGTGAGCCACAACTACTGAGCCCACGTGCCACAACTACTGAAGCTCACGTGCCTAGAGCCCATGCTCCACAACAAGAGAAGCCACTGCACTGAGAAGCCCACGCACCACAACGAAGAATGATCCCGGCTCTCCGCAACTAGAGAAAAGCCCACGCGCAGCAACGAAGACCCAATGCAGCCAAAAATAAATAAATAAATTTATTTTTTAAAAAGCCCCAGCACATTAAATGGGTTAAAAAATCCTTATCACAAAAAAATGTATTCAATGAAAAGTAAATATTTCTCCCACATTCGCATTCCTCTTTTATTTTTCAAATCCACCTATATTTCAGATGTACTTTGATATTTTCTAGACAACTATATCTCTCTAATAATTTTTCTAACCATTAGTTCCAGTTACAAAAACAGAAAGATAGATGGCACTGAGTCTTGCTTTTGTCACATCAATTCATAAGAAGTGGTAAATATATAGATAGGTGGAGATAGATAGTCCATTGTTAAGACATACCTTAATTAAAAATAATTTTTTAATGAAATTCTACCATGGACCGTTAGCTTATTTCCGTGCTATTGATACTTTACAAGCATCATTATAATAGGTATATAATTTCATAAATTAATATAATTTTTAATAAAAGGAAGCAAATATGGATGGCTTAATAAAAATCTAACTCAACAGAACATATGGCTCTTGGACAATAATGGCAACTGAGTCCTAACAAAGTCTTCTCCTTGACCAGGAAGCTCTAATTGTTACATGGTTGAATACATGTTTCCTGTCCCCCTTTCAATTCTCCTACGTAAACATGTAAATTATCACAGAGTGGAATCTCTTTCATGACACTTTTTTCCATGATTTTCCAACAACATCCAGCCCCAACTAACCTACTGTAGGATACTTAGAGTTTGAGAATCATGTGTGCTTTGGTGTTCCACTTGTCTCTGAGTTTTTCCAATAAGCTTTACTTTACATTAATACCAATTGACAATAGTGGTTCATGTCTATGTACCCCTGTGCAGAATATTGTGAGTCCTAATGGGAACTTATACATTACCTGTATGAGCTCAGCTAAAAGCTATAAGAGTTACAACGATGGTGAAAAACAAAAGTGCAGATAAGCCAAGGTTAAGTCAGGAATGGATTTGGCTACTTCCACTAGACAGAAACACAAATAAGCTGATAAGCTAATGTGAAAATGAAGAACTTACTTTCATTTTAAGGTCAGAGCCAAGGGACAGAGACAAGGACTAGGGCTGAAACTCAATTTTCCCAGTGGAGGCTAAATACCTTTTTAAGCTTACTACATACTGAGCCTTACAAGGTTATAATCATGCTTATAATAATGGCTGTCATTTTTATTGTTATCATTTGCATGGACTATACTTGCTCTTTTTTAGAGAGCCTATGTAATTTATATGGATATTCTGCAGATGCAGGTATGTAAATATACTGATTGAATGCGTCCACTATAACCCTACTGTTAGAATGGTTACACAAATGCATGGCCAAGAACGTCTGTACTACCTACAGCTATCAAAGACATATAATGAACTAAGGTCTGCAGGAAGAAAAAAATATCTTTTTTTTTTTTTTTACAAGATTTATAGTAGTTTGGTATCATGCATCATTTTCTGGAAGGCATTGCTGTTTGGCACTGCACTATAAACTACCAAAGCTTTAACAAGAACATGACCATTGCTAAACCTGTAGTAATAGAACAATTTTGTTGCCTTTACTGGCATTTGAATGCAGCCATTGACATTACTGATACCTTCTTTTCTATACACATCCAAGACTCAACAATCAATATGCTTGCTTCAAGAAAGGCATACACATTTGACATCCTTCCACAGAGGTATTTTAATTCTCTTAAAGTGTATCATCGACAGGTTGAGCAAACCTTTACACATCGTGAACTGCTAGTTGGTATCCAAACATTTAATTATATTCATAACATTTTTGTATTGGTCACCTCCACCAGAAAATGTAAAAAAGGACAAAAGAAAAAGAAAAAAGCTTCTTGCATTGCATTTCATGCCTTCTAAATACTGCCTATTCTAGGATGAGCACAAAACCCACGGTTGTACAACTTGGGTGTGAAATTTTAATACCTAATAAGAAAGAAACCACTGGATATGCAGATATCAATTGTAAACAAGTTGATTTCTTTAAATGTAGCATATGGTGCAACTGATATCAAAAAATTTAACTAAATTCTTTACACCAAGTAATCAATAAGCATCTCACATTAAGTGGGAGCCCTGCATAATAAAATTCCCTAGAAATTGTCCTATTACTAAAAATGATCCAGAAATTGGGTCTTCTATACCTCTGAGATCTCATGGAATTATAGGTATATATGACTAATTCTACAGTGTACAGAAGATTTGGCAACAATATGGGTTTTTTGGTTGTTGTTGTTGCTTTATTTCCACAAACCTCTAGGTTTTTTGATTCAAGGAGTTTCAACTAATATGAAAAATAAAATCCCTCTTGCTAAGTTGTTCCTAGAGGCAGACCATCTCAGCAAAAGTAAAGATATGACTTCCCAACCCATCACAATCTTCTGGCAATGGGTGCCAAGAGTTCTTGAGTTGGGACCAACTCCGGACATTTCCATTGTAGAATAAAACTTGCACATCCAATCAGAGACAAAATATTACCCCTAAATCTAAGCCAAGTTTGGAAATGCATAGCTTCACCCTCCAGTAGGCAGGCACAGAGATAACACTACTTACTCTTTGTGCAAAACACTACCTCAAAGAGGACTTAACCCACAGGATTTTATACTAGCTGAGAAAACATGCTAGCAAACAACCTACTGTCTTTTTTAAACTCTCCTTTAAATAGTTAATTCAAAGTAGATATATTCTAGTCTTGAAATGATTCACCATGATAATGGCAAAATGCTGAGAGCCAGAGGTTGGATATTCTGCACAATCCATTAAATTTAAGGCAGTGCTCTCAGTCACAGAGAATACCAAGGCAGTCCGCATCAGTGATTAACAGAGGCCTGAATATCCTGGGCTAATTAGGTCCAACTCTGAGGGGATATTCTAGCCACAGAACTTCTGAGGGCATTGGGCTAGGTTGTTTTTAGACTTCTTCTACAGATCTACTTCTCTCTCTGCTCAGTCCTGCTTCATTCTCTTCTTTTCAACAGGTTTGTATTTGAAGAATATTACTTAATAAACAGCTTAAACCTTAAATTCCTACTCAAGACTTTTTTTTCTTGAGAACCCAATATGCGACACGTGACATTACTAGAAAAAAGAAATTGATGTGAAATTACTATTTCAATGGGTGAAGTACCCATTTCAATGGGTAAATGCTCAGGTATGACTACTATAGAAGAAGTGATGCGGGAGTCATGCAGTGATGCGGGAGAGATGTCACCCTCTGTAAAGTGTGAATGTGGCAGCTATAAATACAGAACCGATGCAAGTCTTTTGTGTTGATAACTGAGATACCTCAGATGCCTAGGGTTATTTTATGTGATGTGATCTTCTGAAATGGTAAAAAAAAAAAAAGGAAAAATTCTAAACAAAACAAAAATGCAACTTTCTTATACTTCCATGAGATTCACATTCCTAAAAAGTATATTTTATTTTGAAACTGTCTAAAAAAACTTAGTGATTATCCAGAAAATAGAGTTGAGTTTTATGTTCAAGATTTTTTATCTTGATGAATGCCTAGCAGAAAATTCAAACATTGTGGGAGACATGAGAAAAATTATTTTGTGGGACTTTCCTGAACTTTGTAGACCATGTAGCATCCCACTAAGGGCGAGGTGATCACCACAATCATTGATACCTTAAGGTGTCCTCACAAATTTCTAAAACTTCTCCTAGGGGTCAGTGTATTGAGAACTAATGATGTAGGAAGTTTTAGGCCATTGAACGACTTTGAATACTTTGGGAAATCACTGGAGGTTATTGAGAAAATAAGTATGTTAACTGTCTTATTTTTAGTAGGATTCTAGCTTATTATAATAAGAATTGTCTAAAAGTCGTTGGACAACAATAAGTATGCATTTATTGTTTATGTTCCACTTTTTAAACTAATTTATTGAGGTATAGTTGTCAAACAATAAAGTGCTTACAGTATAATTGTATAATTTGATAAGTTTTGACATATGTATACATCTGTGAAACCATCACCACAATTGAGATATGAACATATCTATCACCCCCCAAATTTATACCTACCCCTTTCTAATTCCTCCATACTGGCCCACCCTGTGTCCTGCACCACCATTACCAGGAGACTAGTGATCTGCTTTCTGTCACTATAGATTAGTTTGCATTTTCTAGACATTTATATAAATGGAGTTACATAATATGTATACTTTTTGTCTATATGGATATAACACATGTATGTATATTTACACGTTGATGGACAATTAGATTGTTTTTCAATTTGGCTATTAAAAATATACCTGACATGAATATTTATGTACAAATTTCTTTATGGACACAAGCTTTCTTTTCTATTGGGTAGAGGCCCAAGAGTTGATGGGTGGTTCATATGGTGGTGTATGTTCAATTCTTTGAGAAACAGTCAGTTTTTCAAGGTTTTTTTAATTTACCATTTTACATTCCTACCAGCAGTGTATAACAGTTGCAGTTATTTCACATCCTTGCCAACATTTGCTATGTTCAATTTTAATTTTAGACATTTTAAATTTTAAATATTCTAGTAAGTGTGAGTGGTATATGATCTTTTTTTTAAAATTTGAATGACACTAATGAGTAATAATACTAAGAATCTTTTCATGGGCTTATTTGCCATTGGTATATCTTCTTTGGTAAATTGTTCACATTTTTTGCTCTTTTTTTTTTTTAATTGGGCTGTTTGTTTTCTAATCATTGTTTTGAGAGTTTTTTACATATTCTAAGTCCTTTACATGATACACAAATATTTTCTCCCAGTCAGTGTTTTGTTTGGTTATTTTTCTCAAACGTGTTTACCAAAGAGCAGGATGTTTTAATTTTTATAAAGTCTAATTTATCAATTTTTCTCTTATAGATCATGTTTTCCTTTGGTTATTATGTGCAAGAAATCTTTGTCATACCCAAGTCACAAAGATCTTCTAAAATTTTTATACAAAAATAACCAAAGATGGATCAAGGACCTAAATATAAAGTATAAAAGTATAAATAGTTTAGAAAAAATGTAGAAGATAATTTTTATTCTTGCTTATGAAAATATTTATTAAAATCAACACCCAATGCATTATCTCCCAAAAAAAGTGATAAATTTGATTTAAATACTCTTTGATAAACACCATTAAAGTAATGAAAAGCCAAGGCACAGACTGGCAGAGGATACATAAAGAACTTTTAAGACTCAAGAATAAGAAAACAAAATCCAATTAAAATTTGGCAAGAGAATTGAATAGACACTTAACCAACAAGATTTATGGATAGCAAAATTAACATGACAAGATGTTCAATGTCATTCATCAGTAGGGCAGCACAAAAGAAAACATCAATAAGATATACTACACAAATATTTGAATGATTAAAATGTTAATAAATAAGATAAAACATAGCCCTAAATTAGAAAAGATGCATAGCAACTGGAATTCTCTTACAATATTTGGGGGAATGTAAAAGAGTACAACTACTTTGGAAAATATTTTGATGATTTCATAACGTTAAACATAAATTACCAACCAGTCTTACTAACAAGTTTTCAGCAAACTTAAATGAGCACTTTCGCTCATGGAAAATCCTATGCAGTAGTGTTTACAGTGTCATTATTTGTAACTGCCCTCACATTGGAGGTAATCCAAGTTTCCTTCAACTGGTGAACAGATGAACAAAATTATAGTAAGTCCACAAAATTGAGTACTACTCAGTAATGAAAAGAAATTACTCTTGATATACACAACCACCTGGATAAATCTCAAATTCATTATGTTAAATGAAAGACAACAAACTCAAAAGACTATAAGATCTGAGCATGTGATCAGGTTCGATTATATGATACCATATATATGACATTCTGGACAAGGCAAAACTACGGGAGCTGGAAGCAGATCAGTGGTTGAAAGGGGCTGAGAGTGTTGAAATCCTGAACATAAAGGGTTAAGGAAGAACTGGCGTGGAAGTGGGTAGGATTGATGGACTGTTTTAAATCTTGGTTATGGTGGCAGTTACATGACTATATGCATTTAACAAAACTCAGAGAAGTATACAGTAAAAAGGGAAAAATTTTACTACATAATTATAATCTATAATATAAAAAGGTGAATAAGTAATTATGCAACGATATATTGGCTATTTGTATAAAATTGAAATTTACTTGCCTTAACCTAAATCAAATAGTCAGTTTTCTCTTTTGCTTTTCAGTATTTATGTCAGTTTTCTACCTTAAAAAAAATGACAACATAATTACCCTTAAAATTATAAATTAATCCAAATTGTTGTATTTTTTCTTATGGTCTCTCTCATCTTTATTATTTTATTTAAGTATTTTAATAATTTAAATTCCTTATTTGAAAATTACATTTAAAGTATTTATAAAACCTGAGTAAAAAGAACAAATGGTAAAATGCACTTCTTAAAAATAAAAAAGATATGTATGTATAATTATTAATTATTCAAATTATTCATTACAGAGAATACTGCCACTTTCTGAAAAAAAATTATATCTCTGTACAATTTGGATATTTACCTTTCAGCCCAGATTTTTACAAACAACCTAAATAACACAGCACAATATTATTACTTTACAAAATATTGTTGGAAGGATATCAAATACCGTAAGGAACATGTAATGCGTATGAGGTGAAAAGCAAGAAGATCATTGCTGGCTTAGCTTCTGCTAGTGGTATGTTTGCTCTCCCTTTATAGCTCCAGGATGTATACTTTTAAGAAGTTTTATACACTTGGTGTTTTCAGTCTCCACTTCTGTAAACTCTCTTTTTCTTAGCACAGTAGACTCATGATCTGGGGTATTATAAATATGATTGTTAAAACATTGATTTCCCAAATGGGCAAAACAAGTGGCACTACATAAATATTTGATGCTCTCTGTTGTCCTCTATCATTACCTCCTCATTGTTAGCAAACACCTAAGGGATATAATATAACTTCCCTCACCATTCTGTTTACCATGTTAGCAGAACAAATGGTATAGTACTATAGCACTGCCTAAGTTCAAGAAGACTAAAATTAAGTATATATATCTTTTCTTTCCTAGACACCATAAATCAATTATTAGCCCTGAATAAAACAGCAATCATCATAATAAAATAGAATGTTAAATAATTTGAACTAAAAAATATCTAGTTTCTAAACAATTTGAAATGAAGGGACAGAAAACTGATGTCACCTAAAAGCTGCAAATTTTGTAATGGCTTATGGGATTTAATTTAAACACGATATGTGTGAATTTAATGAGGTATGAGATATATTACAGGACAGAAATTTGACTTTCTACCATCCATCTAATTTAACAGTTCTCAAAACTTTTGCTCTCAGGACACCTTAACACTCTTAAAATTTATTGAGGACCCACAAAACCTTTTGTTTATTTAGGTTTTGTCTATCGTTATCTCCCATATTAATATTAAAACATAAATTAAAAAATTTTATTTATTAAAATTATTTAAGAATAACAATAATAAATCTAATTACTATGAATAATTGTCATAGTATAAATAACAGAAATTTATTAAAATAATTGTATTTTCTAAAACAAAGTAGTGGAAGGGCAGCATTGTTTTATATTTTTGCAAATCTCTTTTATGTCTGTCTTAAAAGTCAGGTAGATTCTCATATGTGTTTCTGCATTCAAAATATTGTTTTGGTTGAAGTATATGGAGAAAAATCTGATCAACTACTAACAGGTACTTGGAAAAGTTAAGAATGACTGGATGTTCATCTCTGATTTTCACCAAAATGTAACAAGTTCCTTAAAGTTGTTTACAATATGGGATCTGACACCATACCAATAAACTTTGGTACTCTTTTACATTATAATAGTCTGTCTTGCACTTTGAATTAATCATTTATCTAGGCATAGTTTTACAATATCATGCATTGTTTATTTTGAAAATATTGGTTCACTGAGTTATACAAATATTCCAAATTTTGACATGGTATAAAATATGAAATATTCACATTTACTAATATGACTACCCATTGCTTCAAAAAAGTTAAGGGTTTGAGTTGCCAAGCTCACAGCAGAAGGTACAAGATTTCCAAATTCTAATTTTCACTCAAAAGCTCAAAATTTATTATTGGTAATAAACACTGTCAATTGTTTTTCTTGAACTGTCAGCCTCACTTACTCATTTTCTTAAAAATATCTGTCAATTACCAAAGTCTAAATAATCATATTTCATTTTTAAGTAAAGTTATATTCCATAAAAAAAGAAAAAATGGCTAGCTCAACTAAAAACTCAAAATATTCTTGTTTTCTTCCTTGAGACAACCACCACAATTTGGTACTCAGCATAAGTGCTTTATGCATGTTCCCTATTTGGTCTCATAAAATAATAAACATGCATAATTCAGTGCTAGAGATCTATTTTTAATTTCATTGGAGGTATAAGGCAATGGAAAAAGCAATAACTACACACAGAGTTTGGTGCCCCTGCTATGACTCATGCTGAAGTGATTGCAGTATTACCTATTATAGATTTTTGAACCATCAGTGCAAATGTTAACGCATTGAAAGTTTGAAATTTTATCTTAGTATTACTAGAAAAAGAGTTTTATCCTTATAGAACCTCTTAAATTGTCTTGTAGATCCATAATGGCCCATGGACCATTGAGAATGCCTACTCTAATCCATTACATTGATTGGATTATTAAAATAACACCTAGTAGGGAAATTTAACACCCTAATTACATCAATGGATGATCATCCAGACAGAAAATCCATAAGGAAACAGTAGTCTTAAATGACAAATTAGATCATTTGGACTTCGTAGAAATCTACAAGATATTCCATCCAAAAATAGAATATATATTCTTTTCAAGTGCACATGGAAAGTTACCAAGGATAGATCACATGCCAGGCCACAAAACAAGTCTCAACAAATTTAAAAAGATATAAATTATACCAAGCATTTTTTTTCTGACCACAATGATATGAGACTACAAATCAACCACAGGAAGAAAAATGGTAAATGCACAAACACCTGGAGACTAAACTACATGCTACTGAAAAACCAAGAGGGAAATGAAAAAATAAAAAAGGAAATCAGAAAATACCTCAAGACAAATTAAAATGCAAACACAACTTTCCAAAACCAGTGGGATGCAGCAAAATCAGTTATAAGATGGAAGTTTATATCAATACAGGCCTACGATTAGACTATTTTCTCACACCATACACAAAAATAAATTAAAAATGAACTAAAGACCTAAATGTAAGACCAGAAATCATAAAACTAGCAGAAAATATAGGCAGAATACACTTTGACATAAATTGCAGCAATATTTTTTTTGATCTGTCTCCTAAGGCAAAGGAAACAGAAGCAAAAACAAACAAATGAGACCTAATTAATCTCAAAAGCTTTTGCACAGCAAAGGAAACCATCAACAACAAGAAAATACAACATACTGAATGGGAGAAAATATTTGTAAATGATATGACCAATAAGGTGTTAATATTCAAATTATATAAACAGCTCATACAACTCAAGATCAAAAAAACAAACAGTGCAATCAAAAAATGAACAGAAGACCTGAATAGATATTTTCCAAAGGAGATATACAGATGGCCAAAAGGCATATGAAAAGATGTTCAACATCACTAGTCATCAGAGAAACTCAAATAAAAACCATAATGAGATATCCCCTCACATGTATCAGAATGGCTATCAACAAAAAGTATACAAATAAAAAATGTTGGTGAGAATATGGAGAAAAGGGAACTCTAATACACTCTTGGAAATATAAACTGGTGAAGCCACTATGGAAAATATTACAGAGGTTTCTCAAAAAAACTAAAAATAGAACTACCATACAATCCAGGAATTCCACTCCTGGGTGTATATCCAAAGAAAACAAAAACACTAATTTGAAAATAGACATGCACCCAATGTTCATAGCAGCATCATTTATAAGAACCAAGACACAAAAGCAACCTAAGTGTCCATCAACAGATAAATGGATAAAGAAGATATGTTTTATTTCTCTCTCTCTCTCTCCCTACCTACCTATCTATGCACACACACAATGGAATATTACTCAGCCATAAAAGAGAATGAAATTTTGCCATTTTCAACAACATGGATGGATCTGGAAGGTATTATGCTTAGCGAAATAATCAGATAGAGAAAACCAAACACTGTATGTTATCACTTATACATGGAATTCAAAAAAAGAAATGAATGAATATAACAAAACAGAGGTAGACTCATGATATAGAGAACAAATTAGTGGTTACCAGTGGGGAGAGGGAAGTGGGAGGGGCAAGATAGGGGTAGGGGATTAAGAGGTATAGTGTACTATGTAAAAAATGAATAAGCTACAAGGACATATCATTCAGTACAGGGAATATAGCCAATATTTTATAATTTTAAATGCAATATAATCTATATAAATAATGAATCACTATGTTGTACACCTGACACTAAAATAATATTGAAAATCAACTATACTTCAGTTTAAAAAATCAGTATATGCATACAATGAAATAGGAATAAAAAGAACAAATTTATGATATACGCTACAACATGTATTAAATTCAAAATATTATCTAGTGAAAGAAGCCACATATTGCATGATTCTTTCATATGAAATGTACAGGAAAGGCACATTTACAGAGACACAAAGCAGATCAGTGCTTTCCAAGGTCTTTGGGAGGGAGTGGAGGTTGACTGCCTCCAGGGGCAGGAGGAAAATTGTCATAGTGAAGGAAATGTTCTAAAATTAGATCATGGTAATGCTTGCATAACTCTATCGATTTAGTAAAACTATTTTAATTGTACATTTTAAAAGGGTGAATTTTGTGTTCCTTAAGTTATCCCACAAAAATCTGTAAAGAAAACTGACTTTTCAAAGTCTGGATGATTCAGGAGTCATTTTCAAATAGGTGTTTAGAACATTTCCAAACTTAGAGAATTTATCCACAATAGTTTTTTTTTTCAATTTAATGACCCCAATTGTAATTATAAATGTAAAGTGAAATAAATAACCTGGAGAACTTATAAATTAGAATTTTGAAAAACTTTCACATCTGTGATTTAATTTACAAACTTCCCCAAAGCTAATATGGTATCTCCCTCTTTTAAAATGAAAAAACAAAAAACAAAAACTGAATGTAAGAGTGAGTAGTGGTGGTTTCACCAAGGTCATAGGTGGTAAGGGTTATTCAGGACTTGAATCTAAAACCAATTTTATTTGTATTTTTACTTAAAATCCTATTTATACTATAAAACTAATTTTCTCAAAAATTAAAGAAGGTAAAGAAGTAAAGAAGGAAGTATTTTAGTGAAATTCCTTTTACGCCTTTTTGATTTTCCAAAATACAATTTACTGTTTTGTTATGTGTTTATATGTTTATGTTCTTTTTTATAGGATTTATTAATATCTTTTCTTTTAAAAATTATACAAATTGACAAATATGGGTAAAAGTAGGAAAGGAAAAAAAAATAATTTGTCTAAGCACAAACCCATACTTCATGAAACTTAAGCAGCTTTAATGCTGACAGTTTTGTGATTTTACCAGAAGGTGCTAAGGAAGATCTTCACACATCTATGTCAGGACTTCAACTGGCTGGAAGTGATTATAAAATCCCATTGAATGTAAAATGCATCCATGTTCTAGAGTGGTTAAAACATGTATTTCATAGACTTTTTGGTAGATTTATTTCTTGGTCTCACATTTCTCTCTCTAGATACCTATAAATATGTATATACAAAAATATTAAAATATAAACATATATAGTATATATTTCATAAATATGTTCCCATTTCATTAAAAAGTTTTCTAAATCTCTGTATTATATATGTGTAATATTTCATTGTTAGGTGTATTATAATACATCTAACCTTTCTGCTATTTTAGGAAATTTGGAGATTGTCTTCTTTCATCCTTATTAAAATTACACTTAAATATGTATCTCTGAGCAAAATATTTTCATACATCTTCAATCACTGAAGAATGATTTCTTAGAATTACTGGATCAAAGAAAAAAACAGTTTATGACTTTTGATACAAATTCCTATTTTTTAATTGAAAAACTATGAATTGATATATAGATTATTATGTCTAAGCAACAGATTCCAGAAAACTTTTATCCATATATCTATTACGGATATATACAAAGTATTTAATCCTTATAAAAATATACAATATTGCATATTTAAATTGTAGAATAGTTTTTTCTCTTTATCTGCATGCCTAAAATTATTATAAATCATGTATATATAGTTTTCATTTAAAAAAATTTCAGAGAGCCTCCCATCAAGCCTCTTAGATAGCCTCAACCACCAGAGGGCAGACAGCAGAAGCAAGAAAAACTACAAGCCTGCAGCCTGTGGAACAAAAACCACATTTACAGAAAGATAGACAAGATGAAAAGGCAGAGGGCTATATACCAGATGAAGGAACAAGATAAAACCCCAGAAAAACAACTAAATGAAGTGGAGATAGGCAACCTTCCAGAAAAAGAATTCAGAATAATGATAGTGAAGATGATCAAGGACCTCGGAAGAGGAATGGAGGCAAAGATTGAGAAGATGCAAGAAATGATTAACAAAGACCTAGAAGAATTAAAGAACAAACAAACAGAGATGACCAATACAATAACTGAAATGAAAACTACACTAGAAGGAATCAATAGCAGAATAACTGAGGCAGAAGAACGGATAAGTGACCTGGAAGACAGAATGGTGGAATTCACTGCTGTGGAACAGACTAAAGAAAAAAGAATGAAAAGAAATGAAGACAGCCTAAGAGACCTCTGGGGCAACATTAAATGCAACAACATTCGCATTATAGGGGTCCCAGAAGGAGAAGAGAGAGAGAAAGGACCAGAGAAAATATTTGAAGAGATTATAGTCGAAAACTTCCCTAACATGGGAAAGGAAATAGCCACCCAAGGCCAGGAAGCGCAGAGAGTCCCATACAGGATAAACCCAAGGAGAAGCACGCCGAGACACATAGTAATCAAAGTGGCAAAAATTAAAGACAAATAAAATTTATTGAAAGCAGCAAGGGAAAAACGACAAATAACATACAAGGGAACTCCCATAAGGTTAACAGCTGATTTCTCAGCAGAAACTCTACAAGCCAGAAGGGAGTGGCATGATATACTTTAAGTGATGAAAGGGAAGAACCTACAACCAAGATTACTCTACCCGGCAAGGATCTCATTTAGATTTGATGGAGAAATCAAAAGCTTTACCGACAAGCAAAAGCTAAGAGAATTCAGCACCACCAAACCAGCTCTACAACAAATGCTAAAGGAACTTCTCTAAGTAGGAAACACAAGAGAAGAAAAGGACCTACAAAAACAAACCCAAAACAATTAAGAAAGTGGTCATAGGAACATACATATCGATAATTACCTTAAACGTGAATGGATTAAGTGCTCCAACCAAAAGACACAGGCTTGTTGAATGGATACAAAAACAAGACCCATATATATGCTGTCTACAAGAGACCCACTTCAGACCTAGGGACACATACAGACTGAAAGTGAGGGGATTGAAAAAGATATTCCATGCAAATGGAAATCAAAAGAAAGCTGGAGTAGCTATACTCAAATCAGATAAAATAGACTTTAAAATAAAGAATGTTTCAAGAGACAAGGAAGGACACTACATAATGATCAAGGGATCAATCCAAGAAGAAAATATAACAATTATAAATATATATGCACCCAACATAGGAGCACCTCAATACATAAGGCAACTGCTAACAGCTATAAAAGAGGAAATTGACAGTAACACAATAATAGTGGGGGACTTTAACACCTCACTTACACCAATGGACAGATCATCCAAAATGAAAATAAATAAAGAAACAGAAGCTTTAAATGACACAATAGACCAGATAGATTTAATTGATATTTATAGGACATTCCATCCCAAAACAGCAGATTACACGTTCTTCTCAAGTGTGCACGGAACATTCTCCAGGATAGATCACATCTAGGGTCACAAATCAAGCCTCAGTAAATTTAAGAAAATTGAAATCATATCAAGCATCTTTTCTGACCACAACGCTATGAGATTAGAAATGAATTACAGGGAAAAAAACGTAAAAAAGACAAACACATGGAGGCTAAACAATACATTACAAAAAAACCAAGAGATCACTGAAGAAATCAAAGAGGAAATCAAAAAATACCTAGAGACAAATGACAATGAAAACACAACGATCCAAAACCTATGGGATGCAGCAAAAGCAGTTCTAAGAGGGAAGTTTATAGCTATACAAGCCTACCTAAAGAAACAAGAAAAATCTCAATTAAACAATCTAACCTTACACCTAAAGAAACTAGAGAAAGAAGAACAAACAAAACCCAAAGTTAGCAAAAGGAAAGAAATCATAAAGATCAGAGCGGAAATAAATGAATAGAAACAAAGAAAACAATAGCAAAGATCAATAAAACTAAAAGCTGGTTCTTTGAGAAGATAAACAAAATTGATAAGCCATTAGCCAGACTCATCAAGAAAAAGAGGGAGAGGACTCAAATCAATAAAATCAGAAATGAAAAAGGAGAAGTTACAACAGACACCGCAGAAATACAAAGCAGCCTAAGAGACTACAATAAGCAACTCTATGCCAATAAAATGGACAACCTGGAAGAAATGGACAAATTCTTAGAAAGGTATAACCTTCCAAGACTGAACCAGGAAGAAACAGAAAATATGAACAGACCAATCACAAGTAATGAAATTGAAACTGTGATTAAAAATCTTCCAACAAAGAAAAAGTCCAGGACCAGATGGCTTCACAGGTGAATTCTATCACACATTTAGAGAAGAGCTAACACCTATCCTTCTCAAACTCTTCCAAAAAATTGCAGAGGAAGGAACACTCCCAAACTCATTCTATGAGGCCACCATCACCCTGATACCAAAACCAGACAAAGACACTACAAAAAAAGAAAATTACAGACCAATATCACTGATGAATATAGATGCAAAAATCCTCAACAAAATACTATCAAACAGAATCCAACAACACATTAAAAGGATCATAAACCACGATCAAGTGGGATTTATCCCAGGGATGCAAGGATTCTTCAATATACGCAAATCAATCAATGTGATACACCATATTAACAAATTGAGGAATAAAAACCATATGATCATCTCAATAGATACAGAAAAAGCTTTTGACAAAATTTGTCAAAAGCTTTATTTGACAAAATTCACTTTATTTGACAAAATTCAACACCCATTTATGATAAAAACTCTCCAGAAAGTGGGCATAGAGGGAACCTACCTCAACATAATAAAGGCCATATATGACAAACGCACAGCAAACATCATTCTCAACGGTGAAAAACTGAAAGCATTTCCTCTAAGATCAGGAACGAGACAAGGATGTCCACTCTCACCACTATTATTCAACATAGTTCTGGAAGTCCTAGCCAAGGCAATCAGAGAACAAAAAGAAATAAAAGGAATACAAATTGGAAAAGAAGAAGTAAAACTGTCACTGTTTGCAGATGACATGATACTAAACATAGAGAGTCCTAAAACTGCCACCAGAAAACTGCTAGAGCTAATTAATGAATTTGGTAAAGTTGCAGGATACAAAATTAATGCACAGAAATCTCTTGCATTCCTATACACTAATGATGAAAAATCTGAAAGAGAAATTATGGAAACACTCCCATTTACCATTGCAACAAAAAGAATAAAATATCTAGGAATAAACCTACCTAGGGAGACAAAAGACCTGTATGCAGAAAACTATAAGACACTGATGAAAGAAATTAAAGATGATACCAACAGATGGAGAGATATACCATGTTCTTGGATTGGAAGAATCAACATTGTGAAAATGACTATACTACCCAAAGCAATCTACAGATTCAATGCAATCCCTATCAAATTACCAATGGCATTTTTTACGGAACGAGAACAAATCATCTTAAGATTTGTATGGAGACACCAAAGACCCCGAATAGCCAAAGCAGTCTTGAGGGAAAAAAACCGAGCTGGAGGAATCAGACTCCCTGACTTCACACTATACTACAAAGCTACAGTAATCAAGACAATACGATACTGGCACAAAAACAAACATAGATCAATGGAACAAGATAGAAAGCCCAGAGATAAACCCACACACCTATGGTCAACTAATCTATGACAAAGGAGGCAAAGATATACAATGGAGAAAAGACAGTCTCTTCAATAAGTGGTGCTGGGAAAACTGGACAGCTACATGTAAAAGAATGAAATTAGAATACTCCCTAACACCATACACAAAAATAAACTCAAAATGGATTACAGACCTAAATGTAAGACTGGACACTATAAAACTCTTAGAGGAAAACATAGGAAGAACACTCTTTGACATCAATCACAGCAAGATCTTTTTTGATCCACCTCCTAGAGTAATGGAAATAAAAACAAAAATAAACAAATGGGACCTAATGAAACTTCAAGGCTTTTGCACAGCAAAGGAAACCATAAACAAGACGAAAAGACAACCCTCAGAATGGGAGAAAATATTTGCAAACGAATCAACGGACAAAGGATTAATCTCCAAAATATATAAACAGCTCGTGCAGCTCAATATTAAAAAAACAAACACCCCAATCCAAAAATGGGCAGAAGACCTAAACAGACATTTCTCCAAAGAAGACATACAGACGGCCATGAAGCACATGAAAAGATGCTCAACATCACTAATTATTAGAGAAATGCAAATCAAAACTACAATGAGGTATCACCTCACACCAGTTAGAATGGGCATCATCAGAAAATCTACAAACAACAAATGCTGGAGAGGGTGTGGAGAAAAGGGAACCCTCTTGCACTGTTGGTGGGAACGTAAATTGATACAGCCACTATGGAGAACAATATGGAGGTTCCTTAAAAAACTAAAAATAGAATTACCATATGACCCAGCAATCCCACTACTGGGCATATACCCAGAGAAAACCGTATCTCAAAAAGACACATGCACCCGAATGTTCATTGCAGCACTATTTACAATAGCCAGGTCATGGAAGCAACCTAAATGCCCATCAACAGACGAATGGATAAAGAAGAAGTGGTACATATATACAATGGAATATTACTCAGCCATAAAAAGGAACGAAACTGAGTCATTTGTTGAGACATGGATGGATCTAGGGACTGTCATACAGAGTGAAGTAAGTCAGAAAGAGAAAAACAAATATCGTATATTAACGCATGTATGTGGAACCTAGAAAAATGGTACAGATGAACCGGTTTGCAGGGCAGAAGTTGAGACACAGATGTAGAGAACGAACGTATGGACACCAAGGGGGGAAAACTGCGGTGGGGTGGGGATGGTGGTGTGCTGAATTGGGCGATTGGGATTGAGATGTATAAAGTGATGTGTATAAGATTGATGACTGGTTAAAAAATAAATAAATTTAAAAAAAATTTCAAATTTGATCTTCAACCAGTCTGTCTCTCTCCAAATGCACGTGTGCACACATACAAACAGTGGTAGGACAAGAAATACAAAATGAAACAATAAAAGTCAATGCATGTAAGAATCTTACATCTACTTTACTGTTAAATATGTATTGTACATCCATATTTATGGGAGTTTATAAACGTTACAGAAAACTCAGAAAGTCTTTAAAGTATGTTTAACAATCTTCCTCTGTTATTAACGTGGCAATTGTATTGTGCAACTTAAATAATGATTTCAGCATCTTCAGTTCTTTGGATTCTTATGACATTCCAATAATTTACACATTAGGGGTACCATGATGAATGACATAAGATTCTTCTTTTGAAGGTTTTTTGTGAGAAGAAATTACTAAACATTTTTAAAAAGAGGTAATTCATGTAGTACTAGGTGCTATGAGGAAAAAAAGAGTGGAGGTAGATGAAGTTGGAGTGGTTGACAGGGGGCAGATCAAACAGGGAACAGTTGAGTGTTATTTTTTTCTGTAACAATAAACCATTGGAAGGTTTTAGCAGGGGAGTGACTGCTTAATTATGCTAAGACAACAAGCATAAACTGGCAATGTTTCGTCTAAACTTTATACCATAAATTTCTTAAGATAGTGATGACAGTATAAATTTTAAAATATTTATTAAGTATTGCCACTTCACAAGGTGACATAACTAGCTGTTGACTAGAGATATAAATTCAGAACTATTCAGAAACGGATTGTGTTCTTTCCATATCAAAACGAAGTATTTGCTAAAAACCTTCTGCACAGAGTATTTGGTAAAAGAAATATGAACTAAATCTATCAATCATTCATTATTGGTAATTAACACTTTCTGTATATACAACATTTATAAAATAAGAAAATAAATTTTACATGTATCATTATGACAATTAGATATATATTCAGAGCTTCTCAGTTTTGATTTTAAGTTGCAGACTTTTTATCATCACCTGTTATCATCAGGTAACATCTTTTTTAAAAATGTGAAACTAGAAATATATTATGAATTACTTAAAAAAAAAAAAGAAGCCCCACTTTCTGAGCTGCTTTCCATTGGAGCCACTGTAAAGACATGCAATGATGGATGGAAATATCTAACACACTCAAAACCAGAGTCCTGACTTAAATAAATCTCATAAGAAATAATAATATTATTTATGCATCATGTATGTATTAATTTATTTATACATTAAACCATGTTCCAGCAGAAGATTTAAATGTGAAAAACATAAAAATATGTGAAAATAATATATATCTAATTTGTGGCTCTGGAATAGTTTACCTTAAAATAACTTATAGAATAAATGACATAAAATTATTTTTGTAGTTGGATATTTGTATCTATTTGTTAGTGCTGATGCTTTGTGTGTGTGTATGTGTGTGGTGTGTAAGTGTTTGCATGCAGGTCAACCTGAGAACTGACAATACGATATTATCCACAGTCTTGTCATATCTGACTCATATGTATGTTTATCACATCAAGGGCTTAATAAACTTCTCCTTGAAGTGAAAGATCCTGGGCTATAAATAAGCTAATATGCTACATAAATATTTGTTGTATTGAATTGAGTTGATTCCAGAAAGAAAAAAATGAAAGCTGTATCATAATTTAGTATCATTTTGTTTCAGACAAAAATGCAGTAGGTTAACATTTTACATTGTCTTGGTATCACAAATAATTTAAAAAATACCAAGTAAGTAATTCATTCTGATTTTGCAGATGATTATTTCTAAGTCTTAAAATAAGTAATAAACCTTTAAAATTATTTATCAGTGTTCCCAGATTCTTAAACTTTATTGAGACTCAGTAGTTGAAGATAAAATTTCTAAAGCTTTAAGTTATCTAAAATTTATAGACCATATTTACCCCTAATGAATATTACTAAAATGTATATCATTCTATGATAAACTTCCTTGATTCATTTTAATCAAGAAATATATCATGAATGACAGAGTCAAATATCTCCATGTATTTTATTGGACATGTCTCTTGGTATTATGCTTGCTTATATTAATATTTATTTAATAATAATTTAAGTTGCCAGAAAAATGGCAAATGCTTAAGTTACATGAATTTAATTGTACACAAATTACTAAAAAAAATACTAAAAGCAAATTTTTTTTTTTTACCTTTACAAGCAGCTGCTTTTCCAAAGACTTCAAATGTTATCAATGCTAAATGGTAGTTTTATGCATGCTCTGGGAGAACAGCAAAGTTGCCATGTGTAATCGATTCAAGATTCTGACTGATTATACTCTTGCTAGGTTTGATCAGATATCTGATGAGTAAAATTACTGGGAAATATTCTCTATAGAATGTGTGAAAAATTCTTCGTTCATTGCAATGAGCCTATTATTTATGTTGCATAAATTCATGGTGAGGAAAAGTAATAAACCAACATTTTCATAAAGAGTGCAGTAATATAAACATTTTACATAGCCCATCTAACTTTTATCAATTTATTCTAAAGAAATACTTTTTCTAAAATCCATAATTTGTGTGATAAATATGGTAGGCATGTTCTGTGCGTGTATAAACCAGTGTAGTTTGCTCGGAACTTAAGACAGCGCTGAGGGCGGCAGGGAGTAGCAGCCACATGGAGGGCTTTCTACATCATGAGTCCCAGAACATCAACTGTGGGCAGAGGATGCTGCGACTGCCTCTGGTCTGTGTCAAGGAGGGATGGGAAACATCTTGTAGGCCTGCTGCTCGGAAAAGATTCCTTATCACCAGACCAAATTCCACACCTCCACACTCTTTATCCATAAGCTCTGGATTTTAAGATTCTTAAAAATATATATACTATACATCATTTCTTTCATGTTTTAGGCTGTGTTTTTCTTTGTCAACTCAAATTGGGCTGAGTTCTACTTAAAGAAATTATGAAAACTTTCTTGTTATATAGTACTGTAAATTATTTATTCTCTACCTGAAATATCGTGTGTGTGTGTGTGTGTGTGTGTGTGTGTGTGTGTGTGTGATTTGGACAGGAAGTATCTTCTTAGTCCACCATTATTATTTACTTGTTGCCACAGACATAGATATGTAGTTTAGATTCATAAATACATACATATACACATTCATATATAGATGCTGAATAATCAAAGATACTGCTAGAATAATAGCTGTCAGTAACATTTATCAACTACTAGCATATCATCGACAGAAAGAATTTCCTTAAGTGACCAATGCGTTGACTGGTGAACCTCCAGTTATTTCTCTTGTCTTTACAATAAATTATACTATTAGTAAAATGGATTGTTGAGAATTTTTCTACTAACAAATACATATTAGATCTCTACATAAGAACCTCTCAATAACAAAAGTTAGATTTTAAGCTTTCAAGCGAATTACAATTAAGCTTTATAAATAAAAAGTTGCCTGTAAAAAGTAAATTTGATAAAGGTTTACAATTGAGTTTCAGATGAGTGCTACTATGGACTCCTTTGAAGGGAGTGATATTTGGTAGCAAAGAGAGAAAGCTTTTTAGAATGAGTAGGGCTTGAGTACTTGTGATACAAGTACAAGCAGTGAGTGCTTGAGATATTTTTAAAATGACTAAAGAGCAATACATCAGTAAACTATCATTTATTAGTAAAATCTAATTTTGATTATAAGACATTGTCCCCCAATCTTAAAATATGCAATGGTCAGATAAATAATTATGGTCATATGCACTTGTATATTCAAGGCAACTGATACACAAGAAACTGTGTGATTTGCCCAGTGTGGTACAACTACCCCCAAACCACCAATCATCCAGAGAAGACTCTGGAGCCAGCCTCCTGTGTTAGAATTTCTGTGTCTCCCTCATAAACTGGAGGTACCTCTATGAGTTACTTAAACTCTGTGGCTCAGTTTTCTCACAAGAGAAAGTGTATAAAAAGTGCCTAATCCCAAGGTTGTAATAAGGAATAAATACTATGAATTAATATATGTAAAATAGTGTAATATATGTGTTTTTTATTACAATTAGCTAATGAGATCTACATCTTAGGCCCATATGAGAGCCTACTTTTATGCTACTCCTACCCCGTGAGTGCTTTGCACCATTACTCTCCTCTGAACTATCAATAGTCTATCCTCAGTTCCTCCGTCTTAGTGAAGTGCATTTCTGATAGGTCACTTCTCTGCTTAAAAGATTTTGCTCTCAAATTATCCCTCCCCCCTTTACCCCCTGGTAACCATAAGTTTGTTTTCTACATCTGTGACTCTATTCCTGTTTTGTAAATAAGTTCATTTGTACCCTTTTTTTTAGTTTCCACATATAAGCGATATATGGTATTTGTCTTTCTCTGACTTACTTCATTCACTCAGTATGACAATTTCTAGGTCCATCCATATTGTTACAAATCGACATAGACACACTACTATACATAAAACAGATAACTAATAGGGGCCTACTGTATAGCACAGGGAACTCTACTCAATACTCTGTAATGGCCTATATGGGAACAGAATCTAAAAAAGAGTGATATGTATAACCAATTCACTTCACTGTGCACCTGAAACCAACACAACATTGTAAATCAACTACACTCCAATAAAAATTAAAAAAAAAAAAAAAAGATTTTGCTCTCTCTTACCTGAAGATGAGTCTACATCTCCTCTTCCATTGCCCTAGAACACGTGTTTGTTTGTTTTTTAAATTTCTACTTCTACTTTATTTGTTCTTAAAAGAACACAGAAGCAAAATCTACTTTTCCTCATTAAGACATTTGAAACTAAAAACCACATTATTTTAAGTTCTATAGGTCACATTATTTTTTTTTTCAGAGATCTTATAGCTTTTATTTTTATTTAAAAAAATTTTTTTGAAGTATAGCTGATTTACAATGTTGTGTTAGTTTCTGGTGTACAGCAAAGTGATTCAGTTATACATACAGGTCACATTATATTTTTATCTGACTCTTTAGGTAAAATGAGGTCGGAATCTAGAGAGAGAGAAAATGTAATTTTTATACTACACAATTCAAATTTCTTTCTATATGGATATATATATATACTTTCTATAGATACTTTTAGTTTGCTGTAAAGCATTCTCATTGCTACTGACATTTTTTGTTGTTGTTGTTGTTGTTTTCAACCCTCGACTCCCCCCTCTTCTTTTCTACTGGCTCAGCAACTTCTTACTTGCTCCTAATCTGCATGTTATCTCTTCCCGCATGCCTTCCTTAATCCACCCAATCCGCGTAGGTCTTCTTTGAATGGTCTCCTAGCATTCTGCATTCTCATAAGCCTGTGTGCATGTCGTACAAATTTCTAGTGTACTTGTTGTTTTTTTCTACAATATTGTAAGCTTTTTCAGGGCTGGGGCTGTTTTTATTTGAAGTGTGTGTGTGTGTGTGTGTGTGCGTGCGTGCTTATGTGTGTGTGTGTGTGTTTTACGCCAAAGTCCTGTAAGGGCCTAGCACAAACTGGGTTTTTTGTTGTGATTGTTGTATCTCTGGATTTATGTGTTTCACTTGCTGAAAACATATAACCTCAAGGAGAATAAAGCAACTTGTTCTATAGAAAGCTGCCACATAAGCACAGTGTAATCTTAGCTTGTGATGTATAGTGAAGTTAACGGTGTGTTTGGAGTCAGAAGACCCTAGCCCTACCATTTATTAAATGCATAACCTTGTAAATGTTACTTCAACTTTATGAGCCCCAGATTCTTCCGCTCTAAAATGTTAATAACTACTCTAAAGAGTTATTAGATACAGTAAAATATATATATAATAAAGCAAATAACAATGCAGAGTGTTAGGAATTTTTGAATAAAATTTAATCAGACCTGAAACTTACAATGAATAATCAACAACTTAAATTATTTGCAGGGACAAAACTTAGATCTCTATTTTACTAACCTTTTAGATCATATATTTAAATTCATATTATTGCTTTGTGTTTCTACCTTTATCATTAATATTTAATTAACCAACATATTATTTAGTAATTTAGTTCACAGGGTGTTAGACAATAGCTTCCAGAACTACATTTTAATGTTACTCACAAATTTCATGAGTGTAATATTGGCAAATACAAAGTGACACTTGTGGATTGTAATAATAAAATATAAAAGATATAATTCATTGCCAAAAAAAGTTCAGCACAGTTTAAGACAAAAATTCTGATGTCACTAATTTGGAAAGCAAACTTTTATTCACACAAAAAGAAGCAATCATTTGTGTACAAATAATTAATGAGATATCTGATTACTAAAGCATAATCATAAAATAGCTGATAAATAACATCCCCATGTAATAATTCTAACAGATGCATATTATATTGTAACTACAAATTTTGCAGATTCCCTAGTGGCTAACCATAGAGTGAGAGCTCATGATATATTTATGTTTCCTAGATTCATGGGCAATTTATTTTTTTTCATTATATTGTTAACTGGAAGAAAATTCAGAAATAAAATATGTCTGAGTCCACTATTTAAACTTTGCTTGATTGTAGTTCCCTACTTTCTACCACATTTGTTATTAAAAAAACAAGAAAAGAAAAAGAAAAAAAAAAAAAGGAAATAGGCACCAATAGTATCAGGAAAAGACAAATACCCTCTCTTTTTTAGATTTTTGGTTTTCCTTAGTTACCAACTGAAAAATTGTCAATTGAATGAGGTAGCCTATATTGCCACTGTTACCCAGGAAACAATTATATCTTCCTTAGATCCCATTTTTCTTAGAACACAGGGGAAGGGTGAATTACAAATATTTTATAATTTAATGTTGATACTTTTTGAAACAACACTATGGTTTTCAACAGAAGATTCAAGTAAAATTCTCTGCTCTATTCAGAATACCTGTATTATGTAAAGCACTTCTTCATTGCCAGTTATGAATGTTGGAAGCCTTATTCTTTTTTCTTGCTATGTGAGCCTATGGGTTTCATGCTTACAATTTATGTTGGTCACCATTAAACCTACGTGTCACACAATTAAGTTTCATCTAAATTAAAAATTGAAATTCTTAGACTATAAGCTCCATCAGTGAAATAAAAGTGGGTCTATCAGACACCCTGTACACACCACCTTGAGCCATTGGACACTGATGTCACTCCAGCCTCCAATGCAGCAGCCCTGTGTGGTTTGATAGGTTTCACTGACGTTAGCTCCCTGCTTCATGTCTGTCATCTTGACTGCTGATTTGCATCTTGGGGCTTCCCTATTGCCTCTGATGTATTAGATGCCACAAGAACTGCCTGCTGCCCAGTTATACACAAGCTCGAATACTTTCTTATGCTTCCTAATCAATTGGTAGTACATAATTTTGTCTTAGGTATTTGTTTCTGGGGAACTCAGGCTGAGACTGGTGGTGTATATCATGCTTAACATCATGGATTTTGAAATCAAATAGACCTGGGTCTATTTTGAGCTGTACATCTTTTGGGAACATTACTCAAATTCTTTCAACATCTTTCCTTTAGATAAAATGGAAACAACAAGACTTATTTCACAGAACTGTGGCAGGAATAGAGAGGAAAGTATGGGCAAAACTTTAACAGAGTGCCTAACACATAGAAAGAGCACAATAAGTACAATCTAGCTATTTAGGAACCATTGACAATTACTCTTTTGCCTGTTTTCTGAATACTACACAAAATTGTATTTGGAAAGAACACCTGTGAGCTAAGTAAAACTGAGAAATTTATTTTTGAATTTACATGTACATAATGCAATGAGTATGCTAAGGAAAATTTGAAGTAGAGATGGTATTTTTTAAAAAATATTGTATACATATTTAAAGATAAGAAAGCACATAAAATTATTTAGAAAAAAAAGTTTGCAGAACATCTATATATCCTCAACAGTGTGCTTAATATTGATCTCATCGTACTGTTGTGAGGATTTAATTAGAAAATCCATTTAAAGCACATAACATAGTTTCTGTCATATGGTAAGTACTTAATACTTATTGTTATTATCATATGTAATGGGTCAATAAAACTATGAAATTTTATTACTTTGACTTATTTAATATTTTCAGCATCACTTTGTTGTAAAGGGGATTTGATAATGTACAAAATTATGAAAAATTAAACAAAAGACTGAGTAAATTAAAGCAACATGAACCACTTAATGTATAAAATTATTATATCATTTAAAATAATAACTTACATGCAAATGATAAAATGTATAAAGATATCCAGATACTATCTGCCGTGGTAAAATGTTTTAGTTACCATTAACTGGGCAGTTACTATGTGCCAAGTATTTTGCTTTGCTTTTTGAGAAAGTTATCACTATCAAATAGCATATTAGGAAACTGAGGAACAGGAAAATTCACAATTTGTCCAAGATCAAATAGTAAATATTTATACCAGAATGTAACCAAAGCTCTCTGGCTCTAGAGCATGTGTGTTTAACCACTATGCATATATAAAAAAATTTTTAAAAAAAGGAAAAGGAAGGAAAGAAGGAAGGAGACAAGTCAGAAAGGAAGGAAGGGAGGGAGGAAGGGAAGGAGAAGACAAGAGAAAACAGAGCAAATAAGTTCAGGCAGGTTAGATTCAGCTTCTGTCATATAAAATCAGTCTTTTTATCTGAAAGAGATCATTTCTAGACAAGAAGTCTCTTAACCTCTATGCAAATTTAAGTAGGTTACTATTTGACTTTAATTGACTTGGAGTTGTATTTCTATCAATTGATTTATTGCTACTAAAATTTGTCCTCTGCCTCTTGCATTCAGTTGAAACCCATTTATTGGGGCTTTACATGTCAACCTCTAAAGACTAATTTGCCTTCATTAAAAATGACAATTGGGAGTTAATCATAGTTAAAACCTCAGAGAGATTATGGGATGTAATTGCAAATAATATTTGACATAAACTGGCACTAAAAATGAAATTTAACTTGTCTCACTAAATGATTACATGTGAATTACATACATGAGTTCTGACATAACTCAGCTTTAGGAGTAAGGATGAATGGTACAGTACATATAATACTTGGCCAAGAACTTTTTGACAGCATGTAGTCCAGAAGTTACTGCTGCCAAACAGGTATTAAACAGAATTTTTGTTTTGGTAATAAAGATTACCGAATTCTATTTAAGCAGAGAGTAATTTTCTCAAATATTTTTTAAAAGATAACATTTTATATGTACCTACAATTCTTTCTGTAAAGAGAATATAGACAAAAAGAGATGCAGAATCCTCAAGTCAGATAGATAAAGAACAAGAGTAAGACAAGCCACATACAGCATTGTTTCAAAACATACTGATGAGAAAAAAAATATTTCCATAGAAACAACTGACAAATACTTACATTCTACACTCTGGTAAAAACATAAGAAAAGGCAGACACTTCACTGGTACTTAAAACATTGAAACAAAATGTAGGCATCATATGGTAATGTCATAGGAAAAGTCATGCTTTCTTAGGTCATGATAAACAAGTGGATTACACTGGTACCTTGATAGAAACATGAACCCACTGTATATCCTTTAGATTTTGTTGTATTTAAGTATATAAAGTAAATGGAATATACAGGATTTCATCAGTTCTAAGAAACACATTTTTTCCTAAAATTTTAGCATGTCTGAAATTGGAGTGACTCATAATCTAAAGTGCCCTACCATAATAACTAACAGTCGTTCTTTCTTTCTTCTTTCTTTCTTTTCTTTCTTCCTTTCTTTTTCTTTCTCTTTCTTTTCTTTTTCTTTCTTTCTTTCTTTCTTTTTTCTTCCTTCCTTCCTTCCTTTCTTCCCCCCTTCTTCCCTCCCTTCCTTCTTCTCTTTCTCTCTTCCTTCCTTTCTTTCTTCTTTAGTAACACATTATGTATGGGGCTATATTGAAGGTAGACAGTAAAGAAACAAGGGCAGAAGCACGGAGAATAGTAAAGGAGTCTATCTGAATAATACAGGTGGAAGATTATTATAATTTGGACTGGTAATAAATGCTTGCACTCTAGTTCTTTTTGGAAAGTACCATTTCAAAATACGGTATATCCTCACTATTCATAGATTCCATATTTACAAATTTGCCTGCTCACTAAAATTTGTTTGCAACATTCAAATCAATGCTGGGGATGCTTTTGCAATCATTTGTGTTTGTGCTCAGAGCTGCACAAACTCAGTTGCACAGTGTGCAGGTTTCCAGCTGAGGTCAAACAAGGCAATGCTCTGCTTTCTTGTTTCAATTATCATACTATAAACACGTCTTGTCTTCACCATCTATTTAGTGCCACAGTTTTCACATTTTTGTGCTTCTTTTTTGTAATCTTGCTGTTAAAATGGCCCCCAAGTGTAGTGCTGAAGGCTATCTAGAGTTCCTTAGTGCAAGAAGGCTAAGATGTACCTTTTGGAGAAAATAGAGGAGTGTTAGATAAACGCTGCTCAGGTATGAGTTTCTGTGCTGTTGGGCTGAGTTCAATGTTAATTAATCAATATATATTAAATAAGATATCTTTAAACAGAAACACACATAAAACAAGGTAATTTATTGATCAGGGGGCAAAAATGTTGTGACCAGAGGCTTACAGGAACTTAACTCTGTACTTCCCCTAGGAGCAATGGTTCACTATTTGATAATTAAATGTTTGTAGAAGTTTTATGGAACATATTACTGTGAAAACAAGAATCAACTGTATTTAGCTCACTTCATATGTGGTGTGAAAAGAAAAACAGAATCGAGAATAACTGCAAAGTTTCTGAACTAATCAGCTGAAATTATGGAGTTGTCATTAATGGTTATAGAAAAGGATATGGATGAAGCTGGTTTCAAGATGAAAAGAGTTTACTTTTGGTCATATTGAGTTAGAGATGTCTATCACATGACCAACAGGAGATGATAATAAGAAAGTTACATCAACAAATAGGGACTTTAGGCTGGAGTTATAAATAGCAGATTCGTCATCATACAGAATTTATTGTAATTAATGACTCTAGATAAAATAGTCAAGGAAATGAGTGCACTTTAAAAGAAAAAAGAGTCAATGATTGAGGTTTGGGGACTTATAGCATTAACTTATGATTGCAATGTTAGCCAGAGTGAAGAAAAGAAACACTCAAAAGAGATTAAGCTGAAGCAATCAGTATGACAGAATGAAAACAAAGAAAGTTTGACGTCCTGAATGCCAAGTTAAAAAAAACAAAAACAGAAACAAGAAAAACCCCAGCATATCAAGGAGGAGGAAATAAGCTACTGCTGCTCTTTAAGTCAAGAATGATGATGACGTGTGAATGCTTATTAGATTTAGCAACTTTTAAGGTTATTGCTGATCTAGTCAAGAATAGTTTCAGTTGGATAACAGAGGATAAATCTGATTGGAATGCATTAAAGAGGGACTAGAAGAAGAGGAGTTAGAGACAAATTTTATTTTGAAAGAGAAGAAACAAGGTCACATCTAGAGAGTAAAAAGGGTCAAAGAAGTGTTTTGTGTCCATTTTTTAAGATGGGACATAAAAATATTTTCATACTGATAGGAAACATCCAGAAGAGTTATGAAAAAAATAATCATGATGTAGGAAATAAAGAGAAGTTTGCTGGAGCAATGTGTGTAAGTAAGTAAATGAGGAAGAATGAGATTTAGTATATATGTGAGGGGACTGACTTTAATCGGACCTTCCTAGTCATAAGTCATAACAGATGCAAAGAGAAGATTTGTGATCCCTAATTAGGTACACAGACATACATTTAAAATTAAATTGAAAATTTAAATTGAAATTAAATTTGTTTCATGTATTTTTTCACCTATCTTTAATAGCACAAGTTTAGGTTTGGGGTAGACAGAGTTGGATCTAACCAGAGTTGTAATTTTGCAAATATAGCGTGCTGATGAAAAAAAAAGAATTGAAGGACATGCAAAGGAGTAATTAGGATGTGACCAAGTATCATAGCCTGACGAACCTTGAAAACAGATTCTGTAAACCTTACAATCTATTTGGAGTATGGACTCAAAGCCACAAGAGATGAGAGGAGGGGTAGTGAGTTAAGAAAGAAAGGGAAGAAACTTCTAGGTAGCACACTACTGAGTTAGAGACTGCTCTCTGAGAATGCACAGCCCAGCACGGTGAGGGATCACTATAATTCAGAACAGTCTTCACAGTAAGTGAGAAGTATTTAACTGCCAGCTCCTTGTCGTCTCCTGGCTCTCAGTTGTCAATTTTGTCCCATGGAGTGGGCACTAAGTCTCTGCATTTCAGAATTATGTTCTCCAGCCCTTCTGGTAGCCACTGGGGAAGCCTGATCCCCCAAAGCACAGAGCTTCAGCTGAGCCGTGGAGTGGACGGAGGAATCCTCTCGTGTCCACACGGGTCTGGCTAGGTGACACAGGGCCCTGATCTGCTGGGTCTTCTATGTTTTATATAGCAGAGTCCATGCTGAGTTGGTACCTTAATAACTAAAGAACTGGAAATTGATATGGCCCATTGCAAAACCTTTAGGTTTTGGTCTATTTAAGAATATAAAATAAACAGAATATATTATATTTCATCAACATGATTGGGGACCCGGAAAATATGAATATATGGCTGCAGGTGGATAACTTGAAATGGCCAAGCAAAATCACAATGTTGGGATAGATACAAATTTTGGTAGAACACAATGTCGTATTCATTTGAGTAAAATAAAGTATTTTTAATAAGTTAGGAAATCCGTGGAGCAGAAATGAACTCTGAATTAGCCTTGGTTTAAGTATAATTCATAACTGTACAGTTGAGCACCTGGACCCTGCTTTTACCGTCTCTCATATGACTGCAGATGTTCTTGGCTATCCTGTGCATATAAAATATTAGGAAAACTACTCAAACCAGTAGTATTTACAGGAATGCAAGTTGAAACAATAAAATACCGCTTTTGTTTTGCCCAACAAATTTCCAAGCACACAAATTATATAAGTTTTACGCTATGTTAAGTAAGCTGTAAATTGACTCAAATTTCATACAGGAAATTTTATAATATATATCAAAACTTTAGGTTGTTCACAAGGAAAAACTTAGCCATATATGCAACATTTTCTGTAGGAGATTATTTCCTGCATTATGCATTTAACAGAATAAGACTGCTAAAAGCCTGAATGCTCAATAATACTTGGGTAGGTTGTCTAGAAATGAAAAACCTTAAGAAAAAACTTAATGCACATTTTAAATGATATTGTAAAGATAACTGAAATGTGAAGCGAGCAAGCAGTGAGCATACAATTGAAAGTCAAATATTTGAGGGGAAAATATTTCAAAAATTCAGATTTTTAAGGAAAAAATATAGAGGCAAAAGTGACAAGAGGACAGATGACTAGGGACACAAAAAATATAATTACTGGGAAATCCAGGAAAAGAAACAAAAGTAGACATAAGAAAAGAATTAGACGAACAGTAGAAATGCATGACATTTTCTATTTTTCTGTTTTGTTGGGCATGGTGACAGTGGCCCTGCAGGCAGGCATCTCTAATGATACCACGAAATCACTGATGTGACCCGATACTAAAATATCCTTAACGTTTAAGTAAATTGCATACTTTGCTGCCAAGATGTGCTCAGGAACGACTTTCTTTTGTTCTGAATGCTTTAAGATTTAATAAATATGCTTTCTGTGGAAAGAAGAGATGACTAGTCACTTAACTATCATTGGATTCAATTTAGAACAATTGTTATTTTTCTATGATTTCAAATAAACAATAATGATATTTACTTTTAATAGAGAACATTTTGAACATTAAAGCTTTTCTTCAAAGTGATAATTTCTTATAGCAAATAAATAACAAAAAAGTCTAATACGTAAAAGATTCCCTTGAGAGAAAACTAAAAAGAAAGTGCTAGATTAGATTAACAGACATTAAAAAAAAAAAAAAAGATTTAGGGATAAATAATTCTCCTATCAATAAGTAACTGATGATTTTAACCCTAAAATAAATGTCTATGGTATTAAGTATGCACGCATTAACAACAAATATAATGGAGCAATTCCATACTAATATTAATCCCCTGTTTATTATAATTTGTGGTAAACCAAAGGGAGGATATATTTATATAATTATCACACCCTGCATAATCCTAGGTATTCAAAACTAAATAACAATAAAACATATTGATTGAGTTTATATCCCAATATCAATTTGTTAAACATATTTGTGTCCTTCAGACTCAATTAATGCATATTGATACAAATTTTTAATTTATTTGGAAGAACATATGCTTATGTAATTTAGTCCAACCCTGAGATTTGCATATTATATGGAAATAAAACAAGGCTGATATTATTTCATATGTTAGGAAGGTTCCCTATTAAATGAGCTATCATGGTATTATAATATAATCATTTCTGTAGCAAAATATATTCTAAATCCTACTCAAGATAACAAGGACAGTGCTCTCCCAATCTTTCAAGCTGTGGTGTGTGTTGGCTTGTGCAAGAGTAGAACTTCTTTTTCTTGCAACATCTATTAATAGTTTAAGACACTGTCATTGACTCTAAAACCTGACTGTTAGAGGCCTTTACAATTTTATGGGTTCTCTTGGATTTTGTATGACTTTCAGAAAGGAGAGAAGGGGTTAACACCCCTAATGTTATAGAGTTTCCAATGCCTTGGAGAAAAGGAGCTTTGGAGTTGTGTTGAATTGGCTTTTGAGTGAGAAAACTGATAATTTTTCTAAATTTGAGTTTTGGGGCTGTGATACCTGCCTGTTACATATTTTTTAATATTAAATTATCTTATACACATTTTGGCAAATGACATATCTCTACTTCATCATATACATTCCCAAGTCACTAAATTATTTTGTTTTCAAATCCTAGGATCATGGGTAAAGGAAAACTTTAATTATTCAACCTCATATCACAATCTCCACCCCATTCCATCCCCACCTCGCAACAAAATGGTAGTTTCAGATATTAGGGAATTTACTTTGGTTTCCAGGATATGTAATGTGGCAGGTTTGCAGAAATTATATTAGAATCTCAAACAACAGTTGGACAGTACTAAAACATAAACATCTTTCACTGCCTAACATACATAGAGATGTACGATTTATAAATGAGAGAATTTCCATACGTATATTGAACTCATTTCACACTTTTGATTTTCCTCTTCTTTCTCTTGGGGCACTGCCTCATCCACTTTAACCATATATTAGTAATAGGATGTAACACATTGACATGGGAGAGTTGTATAGATCTGACAACTCAGCTTTTCAACTATTTCCAAAATATTTATATTTGCTGTTGAAAAGATGGAATATTAAAAGAACAAAGTATTAAAAATTCAGTGATGACATTTCAGCTGCTTCATCAACACTAGAAAGGGAACCGTTTGGGATATACACACTGACAATGACCAAGTAAATATATACATACAATTAAAGTGACAAAAATCATAAAGTCAGTGGTCTCAGAAGTCTTTGTTATAATTAATTAGATTTTGTTAACTTGTAAAATGAGGGTAAAATAGGAAAAAAAGGTGCATTTAGGAAAGTTTCATAGAAATTTGAGTTTCTAAAGATAGCAAAGCAAGGAGAGATTGAAATCTAGGGTTACAGTTTTCCATTAAACAACCTATTTCAATCCTCAGCAAGTCTTTTTGACTATACAGTATATTGCATTTTATTGTGTTAGACTTGAGCTTGAAAATAGCCTATCATTTTTAGGGGTGAATTGCTGAAGAATATCCTGAATAATTCCCTGAGGGAGCAATTATAATTTTTTAAGGAGGATCAGTAAGAATAGAAAAAATATCCATGTCACAGGTCACATTAAATTCAGCATTGCCCATGTGGGTGTTGGAAGATAACTGTGGGGAGTTGCAGATTGGCAGAGTTATTGATTTAAGACACTGGTTTCTGAACAGAAATGTTGAATTTGGGTTGAGATGCCCAACGGCCGGCCCATTTTCTTGGCAAACCCTTCACTCTTCCCGCAGTTCGAGCACAGCATGTCATAATCCAAACACTCTTTCAGCTAGCACTGAGTGGCAGCTCTCCCTTTTTAACCTCTGTAAGCAAGAAAACTGCAGTCGTCTCTAAAACATGAATATAAAGTTCCTCTTAATTCTTAAGACATTTGTCTTCCCATCGGGCGAGCAAGGCTTCTCTGAGTTCCTGTTAGCAAACACAGAAGTAGAGTAGCTCCAAGAACTGCTCCCGTTATAACTCCCTCCCAGAGTAATCAGTACAGCAGTGCTAAGTAGCGCGCCATCTGAAATACGCCGCTGTGAGGGTTGCTTCACGCAGGAAGCTGTGCTGCCAGTGGGAAATGGGAAAGGAAAACAATTCTCCCAAATCATCCTGCTATCTTTTTCATATACGTAGTTACAGTGTATGGTTATTATTTGTGCCTCCTTTCTCTTCCTTTGGGACTTCCAAGTTTCCCTTAGGAAACAAACAAACAAACAAACAGAAAACCTTTCATCACTCTAATCTCATGTGACTCAGATAACACTGAGTGTAGTAGGGGAAATGGAATCCAGACAAAGCCAAACAATATAATTCCAATATAATTCCTGGCCACACCCACTGGTTCTGGGATAAGCTTATGACCTAAACTGGTTTAATTAATATTAATAATTAGACATACGGGGGAACTGACTAAAAATACATACTCTTGTTTTTGTTGTCCCCGATCTGAGGCCTGGATGATATAGCCATATCGTTACTGGCAACTATTATGTTGAGCTACAAATAAAACCATCTTAGAGTAGATAAGTAGAGAGAAATAATGGAAAAAGACAAAGATCTGGTGATATTAAGATTTCACATTCAAATTCCACCTGAAGCTAGTTCTATTTCTGTGTTCTTACTAATGTGAACAAGTAAGTTCCCTTTTTAAGCCAGTTTTAGTTTTCTTAACCCTTTCTACGGAAACCACCTAAAAGATACAGTAACTTATCCTATATTAGGCATGAAATAGAAAATAAAAATATGAGCCTCAAGTCAGGGAATGTTTAGCTAGTATTATAAAGTTCATGAAGATATAAACAGAAAGATTCTTTTTGAGGTTAGACTCAGTCATGAATCTGCCCTTTCCACTAAAAACCGTTATGGCTTTTAACACCCGCCACCCAAATTTTATCACAGGATATATCAGACAGCACTCTCTTTAAGAGAGTCTCTCACTGGCATAAAATGCAGTTGTAATCATCAATTTGCACAGTAAAGTGCAACTTAGCAAAACACAAATTCTAGCATCTTGTGAAGTTAGGCTGCAGTTATAGATATAAACAAACAATTAATGATGACTAAGTACATAAAGTTTGAACTTTGAGAAACTGCAAACAGAGACATTGAGAACTCTCTGTCGTTGTGATTAAGGATCTGAAACTGCAAGCTCTTCTAACTGTGCATGAAAGAAGTTTAAGCAAAATTAGAAGGATCGAATGTTTTCCATTCCCTCACAGATGAAAGAAAAACATTTAATGCTCAGAGTTATAGAAAAATAAAGTGTCCTTACATGTATTTTTCTATTAAGTAAGTCTTGTATGACACCAAAGCTTTGGAGAATGTTATTCAGTCCTGTGTAACTAAACTCTGAACCACGGACTGATTGTCGTAATTAATAACATTCTGTCATACTAATAACATTTAAGTTGGCACCTTTGATTTCTCAAAGGCATATATCTTTGCCATGCTTCTTTGGTCAGATGGGATTGGAATATCTACCTGTTCTATACATGGAGGAAACAAATAAAAACACAGTCAGATTTCTTATTTAAATGAAGAATCTTGGAGTCTTGTTTTATTTAAATGAACCAAGACAAAATACGTGACCTCTCAAAGTAGTGGCGAGGAGATTGTAGATTAAGAAAGATTTAGATTTGGACTCTCCCTCTGCTTCTGTATGGCTTTTGGTAAATGAATTAACCTCTCCAAATCTTAATTTTCTCATCCATAAAATTCATTTGGTTTTATGACTCATTTCAAAGAAGCAGCTTTTTGTTACATTGAGTTTGTCTATTTTCTTTGGTTTCTTTTTTTTTTTTAACATCTTTATTGGAGTATAATTGCTTCTTTGGTCTCTGTATCATTGATTTTTGCTTAATTCTTCATGGTTTCTTCTGCTTGCTTTGAATTTCATTTGCTTATTTATGTATTTACTGGTAAAATTTTAAATTAGTGTTTTATACTATTGTTTAAAATAAAAGTTTAGTGATATAAACTCCACTCTAAGCATTAAGTTGGATTACACAAATATTTGATATGTTCTATTTTCATTTTCAATTAGCTCAAATTTTGTTTCTTTAAAACTTGCTCTTTAACATATAAGGTATTTAGAAGTGTACTGGTTAATTTCCAAATATCTGAGAATTTCCAATTAACCCTGTTACTAATTTTAAGATTAATTCTATTATGGTCATAAAATTACCTTTTATTGCTTCTATTCTTTTTGTTTGTATGGCTTGTTATATAGCCAACAATATGCTCTGCCTTGGTCCAGTTCCATAGGTACTTGAAAATAATGTACATTCTGCTGATATTAGGCAAGTGGTCCATAAATGTCAATTGTTTCATTCAGTGATGTTATTCAATTCTTTTAAATCCTTACTGATTTTCTGGCAGCTAGTTCTATCAATTACAGATAGAGAAGTATTGTAATCTCCAGCTATCATTGTGGATTTTTCTATTTCTATTTCAGTTTTTGCTTTATATTATTTATAGCTCTGTTATTAGATACATGCACATATAAAACTGTCATGTCCTCTTGGAGAATTGATAGTTTTATCATTATGTAATGTCCCTCTTTATTCCTGGTAACATTTCTTCTGAATCTAGTCTATATTAGTATACCTTTCTTTTCCTTTTAACATCCCTATGCCCAGATATTTAAAGTGGGTTTCTTGTAGATAGCTTATAATTGGTTCTTTCTTCGCTTATTCAATCTATCAATATTTGTTATTTAGTGTCTTGTAACTACCTATATTTAATGTGGTTATTAATATAATTAGATTAAAATCTATTATATTCCCAGCTGTTTTCTATTTTTCCAATGGTATCCAGGTATTTCCCCCCTCTATTTATGCCTTCTCTAGATTAATTGAACATTTTACATAATTACATTTTATCCACACTACTGACCTACTATTATGCCTGTTTTAATTTTTTAGTGGTTGCCCCAGGTTTAAAATTTATTTTCTTAATCAGTCTGCCTTCAAACAATATCATACCACTTCATGTGTAGTTTAAGCACTTTATAAGCACATATTCTCAATTACTTCTATCCTATCCTCTGTACTATTATTGTCATACATTTTATTCTTACATATTCTGTATATATACATTATTATTTTTTCTTCAGTCAGTTATTGCTTTGCTTTGATTTTGTTTACAATTTTCACTACTCATTTTATTCCATAGATGCAAATGGTAATGAATTCTTTGCACTATCAGAATTTTTTTTAAAAGCATCACTCTGAAAATAATATACATTTTAAATGTCAAGAAACCTGAATTTCCACTGCAAATGAGGACTAGTAAGCCATGGATATAACTGAGCCAACAACCTGTCTTAGTCTTTAGTTATTGCTATTCTATTGTCAGTTTTTCTAAACCAATAATTTTTGATCAGGTTACCTGGGAAACAGGCAATGAAATGAAAATGTATTGGGGAGTACTTTCAGGAATAGTATCTGTAGAAATTAAAAGAAAAATGGAACTAGGCAGAAAAAGAAATTAAACTATGATACAGTTGCAACAGAGGCCTGAGCTGATATCAAGAAGAGCTCTCAAGCTGCTGAGGCCCTTCAGAAATGCCCCAAATTGAGGAAAGGTACTGGGGCTTTGTAGCCCTGTTTTAACTGCATTGGATATAAGTTTCTTCCCACTGAGGCAATGTAAGGGTGTATGAGGCAGCTTCCTTAGACTGAGGGCAATTCCTGGGCAGGGAAGTTTCCATGAGACATCGGCAGCTATCAGCCCCAGCATCTGGAGTAACAAATGCCCCCATCCTGAATGGGGATTTCAGTAGTACTATACCATAACCTCCACTATAGTCCACCCCCTGCACCACTTAGATCCACTTGTTTCCTGTGATAAGTTTACTCCATCTGGAAATAGATCCTCCAGGTCTCTTTTCCTGGAGTAAAAATATGCTATTGAGACTAACACAAGCCTTTCTCCTCTGAGTTCAGCTGGTCTTAGGGCCATAAACAACATTCGTAGTGTTCCCCCTCTATCACTCTTTCTGGAGGCCCTTTACCTTCAACTACCATTTCCCCTAGTTAAGAGATATTACCTGGTGGGGTAATAACCTCAACAAGCTAAACACAGAATGTCCATATAATGCACTCATTTTGTAGATATTGAAAAAAAAAAGAAAGCAGGGACTCAAATGGATATTTGAATGTCAGTGTTCACTGCAGCATTATTCACAATAGCCAAAAGGTGAAAATAACCCAAGTATCCTGGTTAATGAATATATAAAATGTATATACCACATTTTGTTGAGTATTACTAAGCCATCAAAAGGGATGCTACAACAGGGATGAAACTTGAAAACATGACGCTAACTGAAACAAACCAGACAAAAAAGGACAAACATTGTGTGATTCCAATTATATGAAATATTTAGGCAAATTCATAGAGATAGGAAGTAGATTAGACGGGCAGAGTGGGTATGAGGGGAGGCAGGAGTGGAAATTACTGCATAATGGCTTAACAGAATTGGGGGGGTAACACAGAAGCTTCTGGAACAGAGTGGTGGGGGTTGCACAACACTGTGAGTGACACTGAATTTGATCTAAAACAGCTGGATGACCAAACGTATACACATATAAAATTACAATCAAAAATAATAATGTAATATATACCGAAACCACTGAATCACACAGCTTGAATGGGTGAATTCTATGGTTATTATATCTCAATTATATCTCACTAAAACTATTTTAAAAAATTGTGGAAAGTTCCAACATATGACCCAATGGATCACTTGGGCGTCAAATATTTTTTCTTCAAACGATCATTTAACAGCAACTTCCCTTGCCTCCTTCCAATGATCAAATCAATTACCTTTGCCAGGATAGTGACTCCTTTCTTCCCGGCTGGTCTTTAGCGTTAGGATACTGATGTGACGTGGCAGCCATAGCTTAAAGTTTAATAGGACTCTGACTGTGGACGCTGGTTGAAGTGTAGCCTCACGGGGAACCTGAACTTCCAGATCTGAAGGGACTAGAGCTGTGGGGATGGGAAGCACACATCCCTAAAGTCAGTCACTGGGAGCGACGGTAAACAGAGCCACTACTACTTTTATCTCTTGTTTCTAAAGATTATTTACTCTATTTAATGAGGGTAGACACCAAATAATGACATTGATTTAATGTGTATACTGTTCCTAATGGTATTTCATCTAAACAGGGTGCCACCTCCAGCCTAGCTCCTCACCCATGCCTCCATTTTTCTATTGCTGCATACCCTACTCTCTTTGAGTCCCTTGTTATAATGTAATGTAATGCAGAATACCTTTTTGGTGGCTCAAACACTTTGTAAGCCCTTGAATACTAGTCAGAGGGGTGAGCTAAGTTCAGGAGCTAGTGCAACAGTGGTGGAGAAACTGGAAGTTTGAGCCATTTAATGCAAATTACTTATACTCCTAATCTACCCTGCCCAATTCCAAATGTACTCCTTCAGTTTTGGAATAGACAGCTGTTGGATCTAGGAACCATGTGATTTGTTGTTGGGTCTCACAGGACCCAGCTCAGGCAGGCTGGTATGGCTGCATGGTCACCTGTGTCCCATGGTCAGTATTTTCCTCATGGCTGAGCACGTACGAGCACCATCTGGGAATGGTGTATAAATCTCTGTTGTATACAAATGTTTTTCTACCACAAATATCTCTAATTCCTTAGTACCTACTTGTTTGGATGACCCAGCAACAGGACCACTTGCACTGCAGCTTGAATCTGCTGCACAGCCATTCCATATCTGGGCCCCACTCAAAGATGGCCTTTTTCCACTGTAATCAGTAAATGGGTAGGAGTAGTATTCCCAAGTGTGGAATATGTTAATAATATGTTAATATTAATTAACATAATATTATCAACATTGTTTATCAATCTTACAAGAGAATTAGCGGGAGGGCAGGGGTTGAACTGAGACATTGTTGCAACAAGGGCCTCAGTTTATCTCTTAGGAAAATCTGAAACTGAGATAATTCTTCAAACGTATCATGACTTGAGGTAAGGCGGCTGGGGCTTTGTACAAATTGATCAGTTATTAGAAGTAGGCTGTTCCCAGGACAGGGATATAATATTGGGGAAAGGCGATTTCTGGAGATGGCCTCAGTTTTGAACCTTCAGCAATCAAAACTCCTAGAAGGGGCTTCCCTGGTGGCGCAGTGGTTGAGAATCTGCCTGCTAATGCAGGGGACACGGGTTCGAGCCCTGGTCTGGGAAGATCCCACATGCCGCGGAGCAACTAGGCCCGTGAGCCACAACTACTGAGCCTGAGCGTCTGGAGCCTGTGCTCCGCAACAAGAGAAGACACGATAGTGAGAGGCCTGTGCACCGCGATGAAGAGTGGCCCCTGCTTGTCACAACTAGAGAAAGCCCTCGCACAGAAACGAAGACCCAACACAGCCAAAAATAAATAAATAAATTTTTTTAAAAAACAAAAAAACAAAAAAAACTCCTGGAAGCTGGAGAAATCTGAGAGGCATATCCAGCATCTATTTCAACAATACGCATTAACCTAGTAACTATACTGTTCCTGACAGCAAGCATATACCAATTTTTTTTTTTTGAAATTTCAGGGGTGCATTTGTGTAGTAGAAAGATTATACATTGCTCTAAATTGATACTTTTGAAGGCTGGAAATATTTTACATATTCCATTTTGATTGCAGACATTCTAATAATAATACGTAACAAGTGACTATTAGCAAGCAGTAATTGCTCATTATTTTATATAAGGAGTCATCTCGCTCCTAGAAGAAATTACATTATTATAATCACATGTATAGATTTCATTGACTCACAATACTCCTAGCACTTCTAACTTGCAACACAATTAAAATCCTCTTGAGTAGAAACAAGGCTTGTAACCCAATGCATTGTAAAAGCAATTTATTACTTAATTTATGAAGGGTATTAAACTAAGAAGTTAATTTGCTAAAATTAAGAAGTTCCTTTGGCCAGTGAGCATATATAGCTCAAAGAGATATTTATGGAGACTGATTCCTTTCATGGCATGCTGTTTGAAATAATAATTTTTCAGATTAATCTAATTTGAACAGTGTACTCTTAATGAAACTTATGCGATGAACAAGATGTACTGAATTTACATTTGATTAGCGATGATGGAATCTTGCTAATAAATTAGTTAAAAAACACAGGTTCAGAGAAGAGAGTATGAGATATTATTTAGTGAACATCAACTATGTGACATATTATAACTACATAATCACAGAAAAAAAGCTTAATACAATTTAAGGTGCAATTTATTTTTTCTAAATTTTAAATATTAAAAAATTAATGCATGTTTAAGCATATCCTTATTCTAAAATATAACAACTCTGAAAATATTTTCCTAGCAACCTTATATTCTCATTCTATTGAACAAGCTACAGATAGCAATCTTATACTACCGTATGTATAGTATATAGAATCATGACATGCACTAAAGCGATAGACTAGGTTTGCCAGTAAGTTGGCTCCATAAAAGTCCACTGAGCCATTTCTCTCTAAATTTAGCAGATTAGTCTTGAGGTGAGTGGTTAATGCTCGGAACAACACAAATGTATTTTATTTTCAATGTCTGCGAGAATGTCACGATTCTGAGTGTCAATGTTACTCTTTAAGCCAGCGGTTACCAATATGATCTTGAAAAATCACCAGTCAATGACAAAGTTTTCATCAAGTCACAGAGAATTAAGAGGAAGATACAGAATAATTATATAATTTAAATTTATTCTTTTTAAAAACTGTGAGATTATATCCTCTTACATGTTTTGGTATTGATGTTTTATTTATAAGTAGAAGATGCTGGAGGCTAAATTAAAAATAAGCAATTGTATGTCATTTCCTAAGTATTTTTGTTGTTCTTGCTGTTGTTTATGACAACTATCTGCCTCTCCCTCCAACTGCACCACTAAGCCACATTTTGCACAGCACTTAGGGAGGATTTATGTCATAGCAGGCAGAGAATTGTTTAAGAAAATTCTGAATTAGTAAGATGAGTGGGAAAGAGAAATAAAATATAATACTGCACAGTAAGCATAATGACAGTCTTATATCTATAAGAAATCAATTATTAAAAACTTTTCACCCAAGACTCCAAGCAAAGCGACTCAAGTAAAAGTTAAAAGATATCTCTTGTACTTGCAGAATTCCAAAGAAAACCAGTATGATAAAGATATTATTATCAACCTAAAAACACAATCATGTTAGAAAGCAAAACTATCTGGAAAAATCAATTTACAAAGCTTCAATTACTAAAACCAGTAAACAGGAAAGACTAAGTTCTATCTAATCTAGGTATATGGATTATTTATTTAAGAACAGGATGCCAACATGTTGATGGAAAGTAGCAAGGCCAGAAGCAGCAAATAAGAAATAAAGTGAACCAGAAAGTGCATGGGTGACCACTAGGGCTTGAAACGTTTTGTCAAGATCATAACTATTCCGTTATATATACTTGAGAAGGGTTGACACCATCTCCTCACTTTGGAGAATCATGAAACTCAGTATTATAATCCGCTGTGTATCCACCGGAGTTTCCTACATATAAATATAATGAATAAAAAATGTACAGTTTTTTAAGCTTCATGACTCAAAAAACAGGGGGAAAAATACCCTTCTTGGTATTTCTGTGTATAGAAACCTCACTGAGTCACACAAAGCCCAGGGAATAAAAAAACCAAGTTAGTACAACACCCCAAGCTAGAAAAATTGGCCTACTGCCTTCACTGCCCTCAGTTTAAGTTTGAGGAAAGATCATTTCTGCTAAGCAGGATCCCAGCTCTCTCCACTTCCTTGCACCCCCTAGTTCACTCTCATTTCTTACTCTTTTACCCCTTCAGAATATGAATAGTTACTGTTCCCTCATGTCCCTAGTGCTTCTCTTGAAGGTCACAACTCTGCCTTGCTCCTTGCCCCTGCATCAGCCTTTTACAGTCCCAACAGCAAATTATTCCATACAGGGTCCTGTTGGAATCCCTTTTGGGACACATCATTCACTGCTGCCATTCTCCCTGGGCTTGGTATTATAAAATATTGTTGACGTACATTTCTAGGCATAAGCACACCAACTTATTCCATATGATACTGAACTATTTCAGACACACTGGAGACCTCTTCCTGCAATGGATATAACAATTGACCCAAATTTTCTTTCTTTGTAAATCCCTTTCAATTCCTTCCAAAGTTTGGCCAAAATTGATGTTAAATAGATCCTTAGTTTTTCATATTGTGAAACCATTGATGTGAAGCTTATGATTGGATGTTCTAGAAGTAAACTGAGCAATTAACCATGTGAGCTTGCTTTTAGAACTGAGATGTAAACTCTTATATCAAACTTTTCAAATTCTAGCTAGAGCATATGTTTTTCCTGCTCCTCCACAATAAGCCATGGCTGATAGCTCAAACTTCCAGAATTCATGCAGATTACCTGAAATCAAAGATCAAATAATATTTCCCTCACTTCTTTCTTGAGCCAGTCTTCCAATACCTATGACTCCCTGCATAATTCCTTATAGATCATTAAGTTATAGGCTGGTCATATTATAAAATGCATTGTGTATTAGTCAGGGTTCTCCAGAGAAACAAATCTATGCTTGTACATCCTATTGGTTCTGGTTTCTCTCTCTCTCTGTCCCTCTCTGCCTCCCCCATATATATATATATATAATAAAGAACTGGCTGACATTTTATAGAAGCTGACAAGTCCCAAGATCTACAGGGTGAACCAGCCAACTGAGACCTAGGAGAGTCAATGGTGTAGTTCCAGTCCAAAGACTGTTAGGCTCAAGACCCAGGAAGAGCTGATGTTTCAGTTTCAGTGGGAAGGCAGCAAGAAAGCCAATGATGGGGCTTCCCTGGTGGCGCAGTGGTTGAGAATCTGCCTGCCAATGCAGGGGACACGGGTTCGAGCCCTGGTCCGGGAAGATCCCACATGCCGCGGAGCGACTGGGCCCGTGAGCCACAACTACTGAGCCTGCGTGTCTGGAGCCTGTGCTCCGCAACAAGAGAGGCCGTGATAGTGAGAGGCCCACGCACCGTGATGAAGAGTGGCCCCCGCTTGCCGCAACTAGAGAAAGCCCTTGCACAGAAATGAAGACCCAACACAGCCATAAATAAATAAATAAATAAATAAATAAATAAATAAATAAAATTTTAAAATAAATAAATAAATAAATGTTAACCTCAACCAAAAACATCCTCATAGAAACACCCAGGAAAGCATTTCAACAGATATCTGAGTACTCCATGGCCCAGCCAAGTTGACAAATAATATTAACCAGCAAAAAGTAATTTAGAAATGTCTGTGTATATATATAACCTATTACTACATATAATACAGTTATATATAACTAGAGGAAGAAATGTAGATAGAAATCTGAAAATAATTTTTCATTCCATTAAATAATTGGCCATACTGTCTTTTCCATTTGTAGCTGGTCCAGTGTCTTTAAAATACAACGCAGATTTTAAAAAGAAAATTTATACAGCAGAAATATTTCTTTTTCATAAACCAAAGAACACCTATGTTTCAGATTATATAAAATTAATTGATAGTTGAAAATATAAAAGAAGGAAATGATATTAAAATATTTGAGTTTTCTTTACTATTTTAAAAATATTATTGTTTTTGCTAAGTGAAATGTGGCACTTAAAAGTAGACAGCAAGGAAAATCATGAGTAAATTCACTTGATGCTGTTGATTCTGATTGAGAGTGGTCTTTTAGGAATTCCCAAATTGTTTTCAGGAACAACAGTAAGTCATCCACCCAAGACTACTGCACAGTTTTTCAAAAGACAAACCATTTCATGAAAAGTCTGCAATTATGTTCTATTAATGCAAACACATTGCAAATGCCATGGATTTAAATGGAAAACAAAAGAAGCTATAGAGTAGAAACTAACACAACACTGTAAACCAATTATACTCCAATAAAAATTTTTTTTAAAAAAGAAGATATCGTCAACACATTAAGATGCAGAGAGCTGGTTGTTATTTTATTTCTTAACACTTAATACTGGATTTCTTGATGTTATATAAAACTTAGTTCATTTTAAATCCGTGATTACAAATACTGTAGACGAAGAAAGACAGAGTGCTTTCAGATTTTTCCAGGCATGCTGAACACTCTTCTCTTGTCCCTTTCCAACCACTTTGCATCTTTCTCCACCCTGCTCTCTACCCAGGAGGCAGATATTTATCTGCCCATAAACTGTCTTATCTCATCCTCTGACTCCTCATTTGGTTTGACAAATAAGATGCATTGCCAGGACACTATGGACCGAAAACTGACAGTGCATCCACCCCCTCCCCAGCTCCCACCCCACCAGGCTTTAGGTTGGTAGTATGTATATGGCTACACTGAAGATCACATTTTGGAAACTGCTTTACCCAATCTTGCTCTTTCTGGCCTAGGTTGTTAAGGTCATTGGACACTATTGGTAGCTTTGCTGGGGTGATTCAACAACCCTTGTTGGTTTGCGAAAAAAACCTGTCCATACTTTTGCAATAAACTTTTCTCCAAACTCTTTCCTTTTCCTTTTCTCCTTTCTTTCCTTTCTCGCTTTCCTCCTTGCTTTTATTGAGGAATAATTTGACATATAACACTACATTAGTTTCAGGTGTACAATACAATGATTTGATATTTGTATATATTGCAAAATGATCACCACAATAAGTCTAGTTAACATTCATCACCAAACTCTTTGCAATTACCTCCTTTTAATGCACCCAGTTTCCTGCCATTGAATGATACATAAATAATTACAGAGTTAAGTTTGTGAATATTTTAGAATTATACAGAATGTTATTGAAGATAAGGTAAATAAGGGATATATTACATACGTATGTACATATACTATAGTTAGTTTTTAACTTTACATTTTGTAAGTTTTAGACTTACAAAAAAGGTTGCAAATAAGTACAAAGAATTTCCATAAATATATTTATTTCCATATATATTTCCATATGTATCCTGTACAAAGATGCCACCAATATTTTTATATAATCATAAAACAATGATTAATATCAGGTCTTACTAATTCAAAAACAGTAACAATAAACACCCCAAACAGTTGTTCCTTATGGAGATGAGATATGTTACACACTATGCTATTTCCATAGGGTTTCAAAATCCTTCTCACATATCCTACTTTATCGTGAGGGTTCTCTAACCCTCTGTTTCAAAAAGAAACATGAGCATGCACACACACACACACACACACACACACACACACACACAGACACACCCTATAATAAAAGATACTGAGGAAGACACAAATAAATGGAAGATATTACATGCTCATGGATTGGAAGAATTAATATTGTTAAAATATCCATATTACCCAAAGCAATATACAGATTCAATGCAACCCCTATCAAAACTCCAATTTTTCACAGAAAGAAAACAAAAAATCCTAAAACTTGTATGGAAGTACTAAAGACTCCAAATAGCCCAAGCAACCTTGAGAGAGAAAAACAAAGCTGGTGGCATCACACGTCCTGATTTCAAAATATAATACAAAGTTATATAATCAAAACAGAATGGTATTGACATAAAATAGACATATAGATTAATGGAACAGAATATACAGTCAGAAATAATCCCAAGCATAATATATGGACAATTAATTTATGATAAAGGAGCCACGAATATACAATAGGGAAAGGAAAGACTCTTCAATAAATGGTGTTGGGAAAAATTGGGCAGCCACATGAAAAAGCATAAAACTGGAGCCCTGACTTCCACCATAAACAGAAATCAACTACAAAATACTAAAGACTTAAATTTAAAACCTGAAACCATAAGGCTCCTAGAAGAAAACATGGGTGGTAAGCTGTTTGGTATGGAATTTTTGGACCTGACTCCCAAAGCAAAGTCAACAAAAACAAAAATAAAGAAGCAGGACTATGTCAAACTAAAGAGCTTCTGTACAGCAAAGGAACCATCAGCAAAATGAAAAGGCAACCCTGTGAATGGGAGAAAATACTTGCAAATCATACATTCAAAAAGGGACTAATTAAAATATATAAAAATACATTAAAAACTTAAGCAACTCAATAGCAAAAGAACAAATAATTTGAGTAAAAAATGGGCAGAGGATTTAGATAGACATTTTTTCCAAAGAAGACAGAGATGGTCAACAGACACATGAAAAGATGTTCAACATCACTAATTATCAGGGAAATGCAAATCAAAACCACAATGAGAGGACTTCCCTGGTGGCACAGTGGTTAAGAATCCACCTGCCAATGCAGGGGACACAGGTTTGAGCCCTGGTCCGGGAAGATCCCACATGCCATGGAGCAACTAAGCCTGTGCGCCACAACTACTGAGCCTGCACTCTAGAGCCCGCAAGCCACAACTACTGAGCCCATGTGCCACAACTACTGAAGCCCGCGCACCTAGAGCCCGTGTTCCACAACAAGAGAAGCCACCACAATGAGAAGCCCACGCACCACAACGAAGAGTAGCTCCTGCTCGCCGCAACTAGAGGAAGCCCATGCGCAGCATCAAAGACCCAATGCAGCCAAAAATACATAAATAAATAAACAAATTTATTTAAAAAAACCCCACACAATGAGATATCACCTCACACCTGTTAGAATATCAAGAGACAGCAACTGTTGGTGAGGATATAGAGAAAAGGGAACCTCTGTGCACTATTGATGGGAATGTAAATTGGACGCAGCTTCTATGGGAAACAATATGGAGGTCCCTCAAAACATTAAAAGTAGAACTATCATATGATCCAGCTATCTCATTTCTGGATACATACCCAAAGGAAAAGAAAACAGGATGTTGAAGCTTTATCTGCACTCACATGTTCCATTGCAGTAGTATTCACAATACCCAAAATATGGAAGCAATTTAACTGTTTGTCAGTGGATGAATAGATAAAGAAAATGTGTATATAAATACACTGAAATATTATTCAGCCATGAGAAAGAAGGAAATCCTGCCATTTATAAGAAATTGGATGGACTTTGAGGGCATTATGCTACGTGAAATAACCCAGACAGAGAAAGACAAATATTGCATGATACCACTTATATCTGGAATCAATCAATCAATCGATAAAAGTCAAACTCATAGAAATAGAAAGTAGAAAAGTAGTTACCTGCCTTGGATAGGGAAATAAGGAGAGGATAATAAAGGGTACAAACTTTCAGCTGTAAGATAAAAAAGATCTGAGGATCAAATGAAAACAGGGTGACTACAGTTGATAATAATGTATTGTATAACTGAAATTTACTGAGAGTAGAACTTAAATATTCTCACCCAAAAACTCCTATCTATCTATCTATAGATAAATATGTATTTTGATGGATGTGTTAAAAAAAGAAATAGTATAGATCTATGTTTACTTATAGGAGATATTTGCTAAAAATGTAATCTCTTGTGAAAAGAAAGCAAAATGCATAATTTTCTATATAAAATAGTATGATACCATTTTGTTACATTCATGTATCCATAAATAACACGTATTCAGTGCCCTATTTCCCACATTTTATGGTTTTCTAGAACATATAAAGTTATTCTATTTATTTTTTTTAAAAAAATCATGGTTACCAGGATTTTACTTAAAACAAAGGAGAAAGCTATAGAGACATTTCATCTAGTAACATTTTAAATAACATACTATAATCATCACCTGTTAAGTACCAATTAAGAAACACCTTTTTTACTTCTGCTGCTGCTGTTGCTGCTGTTGGGGTTATTCAGTAACGGTTCTTGAGAGATAAATTTGTGAATCTTTCTATAATTGAAAATTTCTTTACTTTACCCTCACAGTAGATATCATTTACCTGGAAATAAGATTCGGATTTCAAAATAATCCCCTGTCCCCAAATTTTGAAAGCTTTGACTAAATGTGTTTTTTCCTTTGCTATTAATGTTAAGATATAGGGAGGATGTTCCATTTCCATTAATTTATAAATAATCCACATTTTTTTCCTCAGGAGGCATTTTTCCTTCCATTTTGACCATTTTTGATTTTATAATACTTTTTAAAGAGAGAAATGCAGAGTATAACAATTAAATTTCATAAGGATGTGTGTAATTTTTTGTCTTTTATTTTTCCATGCTAGTTCCATTTAGTAGGGCTTTTCCATTTGGAAAATCCCTATTTTTATGCATTTCTGGAAATTTTTCTTCTATTATTCTATTGATATTTTTCTTGCTTCTATATTCACTCTACCGTCTTTATAGAAATTTTATTAAGATTCATTAAGTAATCAAATATGGTTTTATTTCCCCCCCAAGACAAAACATGGTGTGTCTGGAATTTTAGTAAAAGATACAATCAGATTGATGTGCATCACTAATGAGGAGCGACTTAATATGACTTTGAAGGATTAAGGCAACTGAAAGCGTTGGAGTAAATATCTCTATTCTATTATTCAAAACAATATGGGGTCAGCATCATTTCCTTTGTCTCTCCCCTTCAATTTACAACTAGTAGGACATCCGTAAGCCAACGGTTCCTCTGCACAGCACACCAGAACACTGTAGAGATACATATATCTGTATAGCTTATGGTGGGGGGATTGGACATTGTGGAGGTTGCAGAACCAGGGAAGCAGTGGCAGCAGTGCCTTCACTCAAGGTCCAGCAGTGGCAACGGCACTGGTGACCGCAGCACTGGCACCCCCTCTGGCAGAGGGGATCTAAGGTAAAAAGTGGCGAGTGGAAGTCTATCTGGCTCTGTGAGCTGCAGCTGAAGGGTCCTGTTGCAATTCAGCAGTACCCAGTCCTCAGAGGAGAGACATCTGTAACAGGGGGGAGGGAAAGGAAAGGGAAGGAGGCAGACAAAAAAGAATATCGTTATCTGCTATCTGCCCCAGAATTTAGCCAGAGGACCATCCAGAACCTCTGGGATTCCCTCACTTGAGGATCTCCCCTATGGGCTTGTCACACACCCAAAGCCCTAAGGTCCAAGCACATACTTCACCCCACTTTGTTCCCAGCCTTTTTTTTTCTTTCTTTTTCTTTTGAAAGCTTCCAAATACAGCCGTAAGGATCTATGGGGAAAAAAAAAGCAAAAATGTGTGCTATAGTGTCACCTGCTGGGAAACAATAGAAAGGCCTCTAATTGCCAATCTGTTGGACTGTTAGAATCAAAGTAAACAAAGCTTTACCTAAAAAACAAAGATGTTCACTACTTCAAATGTGCCAGCATAGGCACATATCATCAAACAACATGAAAAATTGTAGTAATATGGTATTACAAAAATAAAATGACAATTCTCCAGCAAGTAAACTGAAACTCACAAAAGAGTGTGATCTACCTGATAGAGAATTAAAAATAGCTGTTATGAATAAATTCAATGAGTTACAAGAAATTTCAGAAAGACAAGTCAACGAACTGGGGAATAAAATGAATGAACAGAAGGAGTGCTTTACCAAAGAGACTGAAATTATTGAAAAGAATCAAACAGAAATTCTGGAGCTGAAAAACTCAATAAACAAGACGAAGAATGCGTTAGAAAGCACTGGAAATAGAAAGATTAGCTAGAAGAGAGAATACACAATCTGAAAGATAGACATCTAGAAATAATTCAGCTGGAAGAGGAGACAGAACTAAGATTTTTAAAAAGTCAAGAAACTGTGTGAGAGCCTTCAGGCTCCATTAGGAGACCCAGCATAATAATGGTTATGTCAGAAGGAGAAAAGAAGAAGAAGGGGGAAGAGATGTTATTTAAAGAAATAATATCTGAAAACTCCCTAAACCTGGAGAAAGAACTGAGCATACAAGTCCACAAAGATAAAATAATGTATTGTGAATATTTATAAATGAAAGAATTTGGCTTTTCAGACTATAACAACATATGAAAGCAAGTTTGAAAGTGATGATATTTTTGTGTTGTTAGGGTTATATCAGGCTGTAAAGAGAAATTCCTAGCTATGGAGAAATTTAATAATTATGCTAAGTGACCTGAATGAAAATTATTATTTTAGAATAAGAGTGTTAGATGTAAAAAGTGTTGGCTTAAGATTATTCTGAGGATAAGATGGTATATTCTGAACATGAGAAATATAGTGAAGTGTCTCTTTATCTATTTGGGTCCAAACACTATTAAGAAGATGAAACCAATATACAGACTCTCTCTTTCTAAAATATGTCCAAACTTAAACACACAAAATTTGTAATTCTATGCTAGTAGTGCATGCACCCCGCCTTCCCAAATTATCAAAATATGTGATTACTAGAATAAGAAGATTGTGATAGAGGAACATATACAACACGGATATTAAAGAAGGATCTATGATTCCTGATAAATAATTAGTTATAGGCATCAACAATAAGAGAACTCAAAGAAAACACAAGATAAGAATTAGAGAATTATCTTTTCCACTGTCTACATTTTGTTCTAACAAGGACTGCTGCAAAGACCCCACCCCCACCAAAAGAGGTAAGGGCGACACTCTCTTTATAGAAATGAGTTCTAACCCACAGCCTATATCACAGTAAACAATGAAAAGTTAAAAGCATTTCCTTTAAGATCAGAAACAATAAGCATGCCCATTCTCACCATTTTTATTTAACATAGTATTAGAAGTCCTAGCCAGAGCAATCAGACAAGAGAAAGAAATAAACGGAACCTAAATTGGAAAAGAAGTAAAAACTGCCATTGTTCACAAACGACATGATATTGTACACGAAACATTCTAAGGACGCTATTAAACTAATAAATGAATTCATTAAAGTTGCAGGATACAAAATTAACATACAGAAATATGTTGCATTTCTATACACTAATTACAAACTATCAGAAAGAAAAATTAAGAAAACAATCTCACTTACACTTGTATCAAAAAGAATAAAATGCCTAGGAATAAATCTAACCAAAGACATGAAGGCTTGTACTCTGAAAACAATAAGACATGGATGAAATAAATTGAAGACACAAACAAATGGAAAAATATACCATGCTCTTAGATTGGAAGAATTGTATTGTTAAAATGTATTGTTAAAGTGACCATACTATCCCAGGCAATCTACAGATTCAGTGCAATCCCTATCAAAATACCAATGGCATTTTTCACAGAACTAAAGCAAATAATTCTAAAAATCTATATGAAACCACAAAAGATATCAAATAGTCAAAGCAATCTTGAGAAAAAAGAACAAAGCTGGAGGTTTCACACGTCCTGATTTCAAAATATGTTACAAAGCCACAATAATCAAAACAGTACGGTACTGGCACAAAAACAGACACATAGATTAATGGAACAAAGCAGAGAGCCCAGAAATAAACCCACGCTTATATGGTCAATTAATCTATAACAAAGGAGGCAAGATTATACAATGGGGAAAAGACAGCCTCTTCAATAAATGGTGTTTGGAAAACTGGACAGCTACATGCAAAAGAATCAAACTGGACTACTTTCCCACACTGTAAAAAAGTAAACTCAAAAATGGATTAAAAACTTAAATGTAAGACCTGAAACCATAAAACTCCTAGAAGAAAACATAGGCAGTACCTTCTTTGACATCTGTCTTAGCAACATATTTTTGGATCTGTCTCCGCAACATTTTTTTGGATCTGTCTCCTCAGGCAAGAGAACCAAAACCAAAAATAAACAAATGTGATTATGTCCAACTAAAAAGATTATTAACAATGAAGGAAACTATCAATTAAAAAAAAGGCAGCCCACTGAATGAGAGAAGATATTTGCAAATAATGTGTCTGACAAGGGGTTAATATCCAAAATACACACAAAATTCATACACCTCAATATCAAAAAACAACCAAGCAACTCCATTAAAAAATGGGCAGAGGAACTGAATAGACATTTTTCCAGAGAAGGCACACAGATGGCCAACAGACACATGAAAAGATGATCTACATCATTAATCATCAGGGAAATGCAAATCAAAACCACAATGAGAGACGATCTCATACCTGTCAGAATGGCTATCATCAAAAAGTCAAGAAACAACTAATATTGGCAAGGAGGTGGAGAAAAAGGAACCCTAGTGCACTGTTGGTGGGATTGTAAATTAATGCAACCACTATGGAAAACAATATGGAGCTTCTTCAAAAAATTAAAAATAGAACTGCTATGTGATCCAGCAATTTCACTTCTGAGTATTTACCTGAAGAAAACAAAAACATAAATTCAAAGAGATATATTCACCCCATGTTCATTGCAGCATTATTTACAATAGCCAAGATACAGAAGCAACCTATGTGTCCACTGGTAGATGAATGGATAAAGAAGATGTACCATATATATATATCATATACATACCTACATATACACACGGTGGAATATTAGTCACAAAACGGGAAATCCTGCTATTTGTCATAACATGCATGCATCTAGAGGATATTAAGCTAAGTGCAGTAAGTCAGAGAGAGACAAATACTGTAAGATTTCATTTATATGTGGAAAGTAAAAAACAGAACCAAAAGATAAAACAAAAAGAAAACAGAATCAGATACAGAGAACAAATGCGTGGTTGCCAGAGGGAAGGGATATGGGGGGATGAAAAAGATGAAGAGGATTAAGAGGTACAACCCTTCAGTTATAAAATAAATAAGCCATGGTGAAAAAATCTTTAGCATAGCTAACATGGTCAATAATATTGTAATACATTTTTGTGGGGACAGATGGTTACTAGACTTATTGTGGTGATCATCTCATAATGTATGCAAATGTCAGATCACTATGCAGTGCACCTGAAACTAACATAATATTGTTCATGAACTACATTTCAATTTAAAAAGACAGAAAGAAATGAGCCCTAGTTTCTATATCCTGAAAAAATGTTCTGTTTTCCATTATTTATGTCAAGGTGCTTTTGTCCTTGACAAAAGATAATTTACCTCATATATTTCAAAACTTGATGGTCAAAGGAAAAACTTGAAAAGTCTGACTTTCAAATATATACTTTTCAGTTTTATATGATATAGAATATTAGAATATCCTTTTATACAGACTGACCCACCTTGGAAAAAGCATCCAATTGTCCTTCATTTATTCATGTATTCATTTTTAAAAACAGTCAATGCCAGGACTGTGTTGGAGATACAGCAGGGATTAAGATAGATTTGATATTTCCCATTTTCAGTCCAGGAAACAAACAGAAGCAAAGACTTTTGCCAGGAACAACCCTGGCAATATAACCTATTATATGCCAGGAATTGTTCTGGGGATACAGCTGTGAGAAAGAAAGATAACAGCACTTGCTCTTAAGTTGTTCACAATCCTGTAGTGGAAAGCAAAGACTGTATTCCTAAGTTAGGTTGCCTGAGCAACTCTGTAGCTCCAAGTTCAGAAACACTATGTGTAAAGGTTTAAAAGCATATATGAATTGAAGACGGTTTTATTGAAGAAATGTGCCTTTTCAGAGGGAGGTCTTGGGTTGAGTTATTAAGAAAATCAATGCTAGTTTTGGTGAAGGGCTATGAGTAAGTGTGTAACTGGTCACATGCAATGCTGCTATGCCCAGTTAACAATTCTCTGCAATGAGTTATGCAGGAAGGAATTCTCTCTACTTCTGCACATTATATATGACTGCACTGACACTTTGAAGGTTGGTTGTTTGGGGAATGTTAGGAGATAAAACGATTTCACTGAACCTTGCTGTTCTCTGGATGAGCACTGAAAGGAGCTTCCTTTAAAACAGTCTCTCGAATAGAAGAAGCACAGGAAGGAAGCCTTAAGGCCATTATAGCTGGAAAACTATTTTGCAAGTACCAACAGATTCCCAATTTGATGTCTTTCAGAAATAAGAGTGAGCAATAAGCAATAGGTAGTAGAGGCGGTGCCAGTGTACCTGGGGTCATGAATAGTGTGATTTCATCTGTGTCCACAGCTGGAAGTATTTGCTATCATTTAGCTGTATGTACATACATCAATTTCTTCACTGATATAAGCTTCTGTGTGTGTGTATGTGTGTGTGTGTGTGTGTGTGTGTATGTATATATATATATATATCTCAATACCTTGATAAATATAAGCCTCATGTGTACATCTCCTAAAATACATTTCATGCCTTCCCTTTCAGACCAACATTCATTTCAAACCCACTCTATAAAAATTAATTCATTACAGAAAGCATATTAAGGAAATAACTGTTGTATAGACAGGTCAAGAGATGAGGCTGGTGTTGAAATAAGAGTAATTTAGAATGCAATATGGACAAAAATTGAGATTTGATTTAATAAATAAACTAGAAAATAAATCACTGAGCTTATTCAGGGATAATATTTCAATTTGCAACCTACACCAACACTGAGTTCACATGAATCCAATCATTAAAAGGTCGCTTACAGTTGACCAGAATGAATTTCAACCTCCCAAAGCTACCCATTATATAAAAGTAGTTTTATACTAAAGAGAAGAGATACTTTTATAGAGTAAAATAACCATAAAATGAATGAAGGTATTTCAAGGATATTAGATATTTGCAAAGTAGTTCTTTACAAAAATGCTCCATTAGGAATAAAGACTAAATGTTTTCTATAGAAAATAATGATGGGATTTGATATTGGAGGTGTCAGCTATGAAGACCACATGGTTATTGTGAGAAATAACATTTAACCTTTCTCTTGTGGCTGATGGAGGCCAATGCAGTATTTTATTATCAACATTGGCAGGTGATTTATTACCACTGCTTCTACTCCAGTAAAGCCACATTAGGCTGTGCTCAATGTATCATTTGTTATCTTCAACCCCCCTGCACACTTCCTGCATGCATAATCTCTTTGTTCTAGCAAATTTTAAACATAGAAGAGTAAATATTTAAGTAATTACTCCAGATTAATCAGAAACTACGGAGGTAAAGTCGACTAGCTAAATAGATTATGCCAGACAATGCCTGACGTAATCATAAAGTTCTGGCTTCAGGAAGAGTGATGGTTATACATCCGAAACATCCACTATGCATAATGGTGCATTAGTGTAGATAGAGCAGTGACAGAGAATAAATCACAGGCACAGTTTTAGAAGGGAATAAAATTTTGTGGAATAAATTCAGGTCAGATAGCTTTCAACAGTTTCTGTTTTCAGAACTTACTACCTAAAAAAAAAAAAAAAAAAAAAAATCAGTCAAATTGTCTGAAATTGCTTGGCAGATGCACTGAGAATGGTTTCCCTATCTTTCAACTCGTCTATTCGACATTAGTGTGGAAGCATATTTAGGAATATCAAATAGTTCTATCCTCTAAACTTTCACATTTTATATATGTATCCCTGATGAGTATTAGCATCTTTGGAAATGGAAGTCTTTGCTTCAGTAAAATGTGGTTAATGATCATCACTCTTAAATACAGAATGAACTTGTTTCCATACGTTTTTCTTTCAGTCAATGATCATAAATATTAACTAAGCTTATAAAGTGTTTTAGAGAAGAGTTCTTCTCTGTGTGGTGCTTTACTCTATGAGAAGTGTTTTTAATTACCTTAATTCCTAGCTTCTTTCTACCTCTTTATTCACTCTGCCCACAGGAGGTGGAGTAATTTACATGACTGGCAAATTTGGAAATAATTAACCAGGCAAGCTTTGCTCATCTCTGCCCTTCATCTTGATAGTAAGCAAGTCTACAGAGATAATCCATTCTCTATTGCTCGTTTAGGGATAGGTCTCCTCTGTGCTACTGTGACTGGGTCACTATTAATTTTGATGTTTGATATTAAGAAGCTTATTATTGGTTTTATATATAATCTATGTCTCCCAACCTATACTTTAGAAGTTATAATGGAATATTTTTGTTTCTCATTATCACTCTTCTCAGAACTTGGACAATTGAGAGGGGGGTTATTTACTGAAAATGCTCAGTAACTCCAACATGTCCTATGGATTAAAAAATATATAGATTCCTTCTTTTCCTCCATTTCAGGCAGTTCCTTTTGCTAGGATTCCATATGGTTGCCTATTCGTTAGCCTGGCAATCTCAAAGCTTGAATTCATTTCAGTTATTAAAAGAAAATAATAAGCACGCATTTCCTAAAATAAATGACCATAGATAAACATTTAACCCCCAGCATACGTGTGCCAAATATTCTAAGTGATTTTGAGCAAAGAACTAAACAATGTGATTGGACCGGAAATGAACACAAAGATTAAAAACTGAATGAAGTGATAAGGGAGAAAACATGGAGAGGATAGATATTCAATAAAATACATGTATGGAGGTGCTGTAATAAATAAAACCTGGCTGACATTATGAGGACCAGTAGACATATATTTGATTCAGAAATAACTGGAACTAAATCCTGACTATGCTACATATTTCAACTTTGAAAGCAATCTTTCTGAACCGAAGTTTTATCAATAGTAAAATTGTGCAAAAAACTTTTAAGTCATAGGGAAGTTAGCAGATTTTTCTTAATAATGTATGTAAAATACCAACACATATTAAGGAATCAATATATGTTTTCTCTAGTTCTCTCCAAAGTTTTTTAAGGTCTCTTTAAGAAAACTGACACACAAAGAGATGGGTATAGAGATATGGGTATAGAGTAGGAATTGGAGAAGAATAAAGTACTCTAAGTAATTACTGTTGAATAAAATAAGATAATAAGCATAAAGTGGTTATATGCAGATGCCAAGAGACTGATTGTTGGATCTGGGTGAACTAGAAAAACATGCTGAATGATATAATATTTTGCCTTAAATTTATATTCCTTGTGTGAGTTTGTGTATAATTGAATGTGAATATAAAAAGGAGATGTAGACTAGTAAATAGAACACACGTTCCTAAAATATGGGACTATGGAATAACGTGGGTAAAAAATTGGATATGCTAAATAAAGCTATTGCTATGGGAGTTATATAACTCTGGGAGTAACTGAAGTGATCAATGGCAGTAGACTATAAGTTTCAGTAAGGCAGGTATTTGTTATCCTTGTATGAAACAAAGTTCATCTCACGCAATGCTTGGTTGATGGTTTATTGATATTATAAATAAAACTAATGTAGTAGTGTTGAGCTTATAAAGAAGGTAAGTTGACACTAGGAATATAAATAATTCTAAATACTTTATTTTAAAGAGCACAGCAAATATAACCTTAAGAATGTCTGCTAAATAGTGGTAATAAATCTGAAGATATCTTCAATTTTGGCTGTGTAAATTTGCATGACAACATACAGAAACAGTAGTTGTATCTTTCCGTTTCTGTCACTCACAATAATACACATTGGTAAGCTTATTTAAATGTCTGTAACTTGAAACACAGACACATACACATATGCACATGCACGTATAAGTACGGCAAATTCATTGTAAAAAGCAACTGTCCTCAATATATTCAATTCAAAATTTAGTAAGAAATGGAAGGATTAATTGTTGGAGGTGAGACAAACTTGGATAGGCCAGTCTTGAAATTAAACCTGCTTACTTAAGTGTAGCACATACAAGAACACAGAAAAATCATATAAAGTCATAGAGATTCCAGGAGTGCAAGACAGTCCATCAACTGAGACCCCCAAATGGTAGAAACAAGCTGTATTTTCAAGGAATAACTTCACTATCCTAATATATAGATAAATTGTGGTCCCAGGAAAACTCTGACATGCCAACTTTCAGGAATCCAAGGAGTCACGTCTAGATGATGATACACAAAAATTAGGGACACAGTCACATTACTTTACTTACGTGGGAGAAATGGAAAAAGCATAAGCTTGTCTAGGTGAGGAGGTTACAAGATAGTCAAGATGAGTACAAAAAGAAAAAACCGAACCATAGCAGTACCTCACTGCACCGTTTGTGCCCCTATTTATTTTATGTCACAAGTCTTGGGACTATAAAGTATAGAGAGGGCTCTGTCTGGTCAAAGCTGCCTCAGAATAGCCTAGGCTCTGCATAATTTTTTTGGTATTGTTCTTTCATTCTTCTACATTTTAATTTGTGCCTTATGTTACCGATCTGGATTGTCGTAAGTATACTGGGTTAACCATTTTATGTGTAAATATCTCTATATCTTTTCATGTATAAGCTTCTCAAATTCTGCTATTTTATGTACTGGTTCCTCTGAAGATTATTTCATTCCAAGAGAATAATAATAATAATGATGGAGCTATCTGCTTCTGACCAAGATGGATTAACAGGATCTGGACTGACCCTCCCACCTGAAAATAACAACAAAATAAAATGAACAAAATAATGAAACTATGCTTTGCAAGATCCTGGAAATCAGACAACAAAGGATAATGATCCCTGAGAAATGGGAAACAAATGAGGTAATCCCTACAAGTAGCCAAGTTTATTGCCTTGAGAGAGTTCAAGTCTGTTGCACAGGGAAGACAAACCAAAGAAAAGTGACCAACTTCTTGAGTTGAGATGGAGCTGAGAGTTGGGAGGGAACAAGAAGACTGGAGTTTGCAGGACAAAAATGATAGAGGAGAGACTTGTACACAGAGAGGACCATAAGGATCTGCAGAGGTTGCCCAAGAGTATTCAGCTGAACAAGGCTATTTGGAAACAGCAAAAGGAAGCCAAGGGAAGAACCACATAAAAGATTGGAGGCAACAGTGCCTGGGACACATACACAACACTGGTAATAGTTCCTATTCCACCAATAAAATCAGGAAACCCCAGGATTCAAGGGGAAACGTGCAGAGATTACAGACCACCTTGCCTCAACAGTGGAAAATAGCTAATCCAAGATTGAGCACTGCTCTGGACTTGCCCACTAAATCTTAAAAGTAAGACATGAAAGGATCAAGCTTTTACCAAGTAACTTCAATATGCTCCAGAAAGAAAGCACAAGAATATTTATACAAGTACAAAAATATCCAGCATGCAACAAGGTAACATTCTCAGTTCCTGGCATTGAATCAAATGTTCCAAGGCTAGCCAAAAAAAGTAGGAAAACCGTCCCCCAAATAAGGACAAAATCAATCAATATATACCAGGAACAGACACATATGTAAACATTATGGAGAATATAAGTCTGGGTGTTTTTTAGCAGTGACCACTGTTCTTCTCACCCAGCTAGACCCATAACTGAGATTTATCAGAATTCTTCCTGATTTTCCCTGGGGACTCCTGATGGAGGTTCCTGGAGAAAAAGCTTGCAGGAGGATCTTAACTTCTTAGTACATTTACAATCCTTAACAGCTACACTCTCACACCAGGTCACAGTCAAATTTAATCAATTCACTAAAAATATCTGGTTTATTCTCCTTTTTTGATATTTTTTTTCCTTTTCTAGGGAGTGTTGGCTTTTTGTTTGTTTGTTTTATTGAAGTATAGTTGATTTACAATGTTATGTTAGTTTCTGGTATACAGCAAAATGATTCAGTTATACATATATATTATTTTTTATATTCTTTTACATTATGGCTTATTAGAGGATACTAACTATATTTCCCTATGCTATACAGTAGGACCTTGTTGTTTATCTATTTTATATATAGTAGTTTGTTAGTTCCAAACTCCTAATTTATCTCTCCCCCACCCCTTTTCCCCTTTGGTAACCATAAGTTTGTTTTCTTTGTTGTGAGTCTGTGTTTTGTAAATAAGTTCATTTGTGTCATATTTTAGATTCCACATAAAAGTGATATCATATGGCATTTGTCTTAGTCTGACTTACTTCACTTAGTATGATCATCCCTAGGTCCATCCATGTTGCTGCAAATGGCATTATTTCATTCTTTTTTGCAGCTGAGTAGTATTCCATTGTGCATATATACACCAGCTTCTTTACCCATTCATCTGTCCATGGACATTTAGGTTGTTTCCATGTCTTGTCTATTGTAAATAGTTCTGCTATGAACATTGGGCTGCATGTATCTTTTCGAATTAGAGTTTTCCCCAGATATATGTCTGGAAGTGGGATTGCTGGATCGTATGGCAACTCCATTTTTAGTTTTTTAAAGAACTTCCATAATGTTTTCCATAGTAGCTGTACCTGTTTACATTCCCACCAACAGTGTGGGAAGGTTCCCTTTTCTGCACTCCCTCTCTAGCATTTGTTATTCATAAACTTTTTAATGATGGCCATTCTGACTGGTGTGAGGTGATACCTCACTGTAGTTTTGATTTCCATTTATCTAGTAACTAGCAATGTTGAGCATCTTTTCATGTGCTTATTGGCACATGTTCATCTGTATGTCTTTTTTGGAGAAAGGTGTATCTAGGTCTTCTGCCCATACCTTGATTAGGTTGTTTGTATTTTTGTTATTGAGTTGTATGAGCTGTTTGTATATTTTGGAAATTAAGCCCTTGTTGTTCACATCATTTGCAAATATTTTCTCCCAGTCTGTAGCTTGTCTTTTCATTTTTTTTTTTTTTATGGTTTCGTTTGCTGTGCAAAAAGCTTATAAGTTTGATTAGGTCCCATTTGTTTATTTTTGCTTTAATTTCTATTGTCTTGGGAGACTGACCTAAGAAAACATTTGTACAATTTATGTCAGAGAATGTTTTGCCTCTGTTCTCTTTCAGGAGTTTTATGGTGTCACGTCTTATGTTTAAGTCTTTAAGCTATCTTGAGTATATTTTTGTGTGTTGTGTGAGGGTTCTAACTTCACTGATTTACATGCAGCTGTCCAGCTTTCCCAACGCTACTTGCTGAAGAGACTGTCTTTTCTCCATTGTAAGACTCCACACAAAAACTACTAGAACTGATGAACAAATTCAGCAAGGCAGAAGGATACAAGATTAACATACAGAAATCAATTGCATTTTTTACGCTAACAATGAAATATCATAAAGGGAAAGTAAAAAAATAAAATCCCTTTTAAAATAGCATCAAAAAATTAAAATACTTAGGAATAAATCTGACGAAGGAGGTGAAAGGCTTATATGCTGAGAACTACAAAACACTGATAAAGAAAACTGAAGATGATTCAAAGAAATGGAAAGATACCCAACATACTCTTGGATTGGAAGAATTAATATTGTTAAAATGGCCTTACTACCCAAAGCAATCTACAGATTTAATATGATCTTTATCAAATTACCCATGACATTTTTCACAGAACTACAACAAACAATCCAAATGTTTATATGGAATCACAAAAGACCCAGAACTGCCCAAGGAATCCTGAGGAAAAAGGACAAAGCAGGAGTCATAACCCTCCCAGACTTCAGACAATACTTCAAAGCTACAGTAATCAAACCAGCATGGTATTGGCACAAAGACATATGGACCACTGGAACAGAATAGACAGCCCAGAAATAAACTCACACACATTTGGTCAATTAATCTTCAACCAAAGAGGCAAAAATATACAATGGAGAAAAGACAGTCTAGTTTATTCTTTTTACTAGTTTACATTGTGGTCTGTAGCTTCTGTCCTAGGCGAACAAATGCTAGGGTCTTCTTTCTTCCTATAGGTCCCTGTCTCTTTCTAGATTTTGGGTTAGTCATGGTGTTGATCAGGTGAAAAAATTTAAGTCATTCAGGAGAAACCAAATGTATCTTTGTACTGATCAGTGAGAGTAATTTCTTCTGTGGATTTTAGTTAGAATACTGAAGTTTTAAACTGATCTGTTTCCTAGGCTGTATTTTGACTCTAAGAGACAAAAGGCATAATTATTTCTGTGATGCCAACTTCAAACTTTAGAAATATTTTATTACTCATTCAAAAATCTACAAATTAAATAAGCCATTTTCGTATTTTAACCTCTCCAACTTCCGTTAGAACTTCCTATGATTTGTTCTGTTTCAAAAGATTTTCTGTAGTTCTGATATAATATTTGTTCGATATACCTTATTTACCATATCCATCTTCAAAATGTCTAAATTTTCTCTTTTTAGGTAAGTTTAAAGAGAGAGAAATAAATGAAATATGTAAAAGTCAAATCAATTATTAATATCTCTTTAAACCCTATGAAATAAGATGCAGAATAAACATTTTCTTCAGCTCAACACTGTGAAGGTGTTTTCACAATTTATTTTGTTTAATTATTAAAAAAAAAACCTATGAATTAGATGTTACGATTGTTTACCTTCCAAAAGAAGAGTGAGGCTAAAAGAGTTTTAAGGAGCTAGCTCCAAACTGCTACTGAGCAAGGAGCAAGGATAAAATTTAAACTTAATTCTGATGTGGAAGTCTATTTTTTATAAAAACAAAATGGAGTTTATGGCAACTACACTCAACAGATACATAGTATTTCACTCAAACACTATTTCTAGCTACTATTCTCTAACTTAATTTTTTTAACCCATTATTAGAAAAGCTGCATCAAAGAGAAGGCCTAATGATTGCAGTTTCAAGTCTAGAAAATTCATTGTTATGGGTATAAATATGTTAGGATATAGAAATATAGTCAGGAACATTGTGGAGGCACAATGTTACCTACTGAACTGCACAAATATGCTATTTAGTTGTGCACATGTGTAAGAAGGATAATGTCATTTATTAAAAGAAAAAAACAGTTGCAAATGGCATTTTAATTTAAAATATACATATATAAAAAATCTCTTAAATGGAAAATTATTGCAAATCCACAAATTGTTAAATTATTTATACAATTTTCCTTCTGTTAATTAGAAAAGTTGAATAATGCAACATTTTCTTGTTGAATTTCAAAGCTAAAGTTACGGAAGAGGTAAGTGATCTATTTTCTGAAGTTAATAGTTATCTTGTAATTAAATTAGTTAATAACTGATACAAGTATTGGTTCAAGTATGAATAAAGAGTAAATTAAATATTCTAATAGTCCCAGCTTTTAAAAAAAGGATTTTTTTAAAATTTCATAATTGAAACAAATGGAATTCATTTGATAAAATACTGGATTAAAATGTTTATTTTTATTGCAATTTATTTTATAATTTTAATAGATAATTCATGGATATTGAAGATTATTTCAGAGACAAAAAATGCATAACAGACAGAATTATCTATAATTTCTAATGCCATATATACTGATTCTTTTCCTGCTTTAAATTTGATACTGTACTTAGTTTATTTTAGTTATGTAATTCAGTTACCTAATTATCACTTGTGATTTTAAAAATTAAATTGCTTGTTGCTAAAATATTTTTATTAATCATTTACATAAGTTGCATTGGCTTTTCAGAAAGTGATGCTAAATGTCAGTCAATATGATGAATTCAATCAGAAAACAGTTAAAAATTAATAATAGTTCATTGTATGGTTATTAGGATAAGTGGTCAATTACTAGTAAACAGTAGAACTGTTGCATTCTACTGAGTTGAAATTTACTAATTTTTCCTTTTGTAGATATGTTTCACTCATAGCAGCTGGCATGAGATTCCCCTTTCATTCTCTTTTGGAAACTGATTATGAGAATACAGGATAATTTTTACTTTCCTATATCTACTCCCATGTAGAGAAGTGTTTGCAATATAAATGGGAGTAGTATTAGTGTTAATTCAATACCCCAAACAAGCTTTTTTAATTTTTCTATGCTAAGCTATTTGATCTTTTTCAAGAGACTTTCTAATAGAGGAAAAGAGTAGGTGGAGAGGTGGGAGTTCAATATGAAGGCATAAGGTCACCTCTAATTCATGCTTTATTTACACATAGTGTTGTTTTAATTATAACTTAATTAGTAGTTTTGACCTTAGAACTTAATGCATTTAATAGTGAACAATCCACTTAAACAGTTCAGAGTCTGAATTCCTTATTATAAAAGATGGCCATAAAGAGTTACTGTGAGTCTCGAGATACTGAGTGGAAATACCTACTAGTATACAATGTTCTTTGTAAATATAAGACATAATTATTATTTTTCTTGATTGTTTTCCCCGTTGGAGTCTCTGTTCAAGATACTAATTTGAGTATCGTAATAACTTTATTCCTTCATGTACTAAGGTAAATCTCAACCTATACCTCTGTTAAACACAGAAATGATTTCGTTCTCAAATAATACAAGTGAAATTTCTTCTCTACTCAGAACAGCTTTGGTATGATTGGAAATGTTTATGATACATATGGCACACATTATCTCTCAAGAGTTCAAAGTGAATGTTCTTGGGTGAGCACTGAGCTTTTTTATTAGCAGATGAATTGACAAAGAGGAAAAACACAATTGACAGAATCTATAGCAAGAATCAGAGAAACTTATTTCTAAATATAGCTCTTATCACACTGCATGATGTAGTTAAGTTTGTAACATAGAGTTAGTTTCTTTATCTGTCCAGTAAATATTAGGGTATCTATTTTACAGTTTTTGAAGGAACATAGTATGAAATTATACACACACATCTATGTTAAAATGATGTACAAAGTAACACAGGTTTTTCCTTTGTCTTACTTTGTTTTAAACTGGAGAGTATTTTTAAGAGTAAAGTTTCTTTTTTAAACCATTTTATGATGTATGATTGACATATGATAAGCTGTGGTACTTAATGTCTACAATTGATGAGTTTGGAGATAAGTGTACACCCATGAAGCCATCACCACAATGTATGCCATAAACATATCCATTACCTCCAAAAGTTTCCTCCTGCCTTGTCTATTTATTATTAGTTTTCTCATAAAAACACTTAACATAAGATTCACCTTCCTAACAGTGTTTTAAGTATACAATACCATATTAACTGCAGACACTATGCTGTACAGTAGATTTCTAGGACCTAGTTATCTTGGGCAACTGAAACTATGTACCATTTTTCTAATACCTCCTTATTTCCCTCTCCCTCCAGTCCCTGGAAACCACCATTCCACTTTCTGCTTCTATGAATTTGAATATTTTAGATTTCTCATACAAGTGGTATCATGCAGTATTTGCCCTTCTGTGTCTGGCTTATTCACATAGCATAATGTCCTCCAGACTCATCTATGTTGTTGCAAATGGCAGAATTTCCATCTTTTTTTTTTTTAAGGTTGAATAATATTTAATTGTATATACCATAATTTTTTTACCCATTTATTGGTCAATGGAGATTTAGGTTACATCCATGTCTTTGGCTATTGTGAATAATGCTGCGATGAACATGGGAGTGCAGATAACTCTTTGAGATCCTAATTTTATTTTCTTTGGATTTATACCATAAATGGAACTGCTAGATTATATGATAGTATTACTTTTAATTTTTTGAGGAGTCACCATACTGTTTAGTTCTTGCATCAATTTACATTCCAACCAACAGTGTACAAGGATTACCTTTACTTCACATCTTTGCCAACACTTTTTTTTTTTTTTAAATAACAGCCATCCTAACAAGTGTGAGGTTTTGAGTACAAGGGGTTTTATTTGGTAGATGATCCCAGGAAACAAAATAGGGAAGCAGGAGTCAGAAAAGATGGAAGGCTGCCACATAAAGGCATATTTTCAAGTAAGTTACTACTGTAGGAAATCTGAGTTTATTCCTACTGGTGCAGTTTGGAAGCCAGTGTAGTATACATGCCTCATTGTAATGCCACTTAGAGGCAAAAGATCTGGGGTGTTTTTGTGCTGTCCATCCTTGACTGACGGCCCTTCTGGAAGGGACTTTACATTGCTGACACTTCTGTTGTGCAGTGTTCACAGGGAGAGCAGATCTGAGGGGGCAGAGAGCCTTCAGACATACAGATCCAAGTTCTGGCACTCGGAGGTCTGGGCTACATGCACAGCAATGGGAAAAGCGAGGGGATGGGACATTGGTTGTGTCTGTTGTTGACCCATTCACAGCTCAGATCTATACCACTTTATAACCATAGAAACTGTGAATGTTTCTTGACGGTAGTCAGCAGTCACAACAATATCTGAAGAAAAGACAACAAGAGAGTTGGTGTGTCAAGCTAGGTGTAGTAGTTAACGCTGAGGAAATAATTAATATTCATCACTTTTCTCCTCTGTCAAATATTTTGATGCTCTTCATTCTTGATAGGAATATCTGCTGATCTATATTTCTTACCATGTGAAGTAACCCAAATCTATGTTCCCAAAGGGATCTGAACCTCTGACTATCATGTCGTTTCTAGGCATGGTTGGTGCAATTGTCTAATCATGGTTATGATCATGGAAACAATAAATGGATTCAGAGTACATTTCAAGTCCTAGACATAGTATTTCTCTGATCTCATCCTGTAGTAAGAAGTACCATCTCATGATGATCAGTATTAATGAGTCTGAACATTTTAGTGGTCCCTTTCTCTGTCTACTGGTCTACTGGAATGAAGAACTCAAATGATCAAGTGGCAGCCTTAGCTTTTGTTTCAGTGGAATCTTTCTTCTGTCCATTATTAGAATTACTCCTCCACAGAAACCTGGACCTCTAGTCCAACAGAGACTGCAAGTGTGAAAATAGGAAGCAGAAATTCCCCAAGGGGGTACTTCTACCACCCCCTGGTTCAGAGACATGTATTCTATCTAAAGCAACACAGCGCCATATGATAGCCATTGGCTCAAAAAGTCTTGAAATCCTTCAGGGTTTCAGGCCCAAGCTGATGCTTTAGAATGCCTTAAGTCCAATCCAATATTCTATTAGTCTGGTGACTTCTGTATGATGTGGTACATGGTAGGACAAGGGAAAATCAAGGTCACGTGCTCATTCATCATAATGTGGGTCTACCTTGTGCCAATAGGCTAGCCAGAGTATGTTGTTTTCAGGTCAATGGGAAAGACACAAGAGAAAAAGAAGAAACACATGAGGCCTCTTTAGCCCTAGGCTTCACACCACCATAATGTCATTTCTGGCTCATGCAACTGGCTAAAGTGAAAAGTCAAAGAGTGAGGAAATAAAACAACCTACAATTAAGGCAATGATAAGTATGTGGATTCATGTAGGGGTGAACAGTTTGGGGCAGTCCTTCAATTTATCACATTAACTGACTTAAAAAAAATAGTGTCATATATATATATATTTTTAGTTCAAAAAATTAAAGATAATGTATGAACGCCCTCATATGAATATTTTACATACCTCATCTCAATATTTTACCTGAGATACATTTTAAATAGAGCTTCTCACTCTGTCAACAATACTTTATAAATTAGTGTAGTAAATTAGTATGTTTGACCCATTTATAGTTAGTTAAAAACATGTGAAGTAAAAAGCAGAAATATGTAATTGGGTTCAAGATACACACCTCATTTATGAAAGAAAATTTTTAAACTCTTAAAAGCAATGCAAAATTACTAAAGTTGGCTTAAAAGTATCTAAATGTTGACAAAAAGTAAAATGAAAAAAAATGAGATGGATTACCTCATTTTAACCAAACTGAGAAGTTTGGTTTAGAGAAATGCATTTTTAAAGGACAACAAGAATCAAATAAAGAAAAGAAAAATCAGTCAAATTTTAGGTAGTGAGAAACAATTGATGTTCGAATAGAAACAAGCAGATTAATTCTCCTAAACTGAATACCTATGCTCAAGCTAAAATTAAAATAAGTTTGGTTAAATATGGTTCTACCAGCTTAAGAAGAATAAAAATAGAAATACTTAGATATTTTGATATATACTCACAATAATGCTCTTTTTGTATTTTGTTGGTTATTTGAAAGTATCTTCATTTTGGAGTTTGCACATACTTTTTCTAAGTGTTTACCAGAGGTAGGTGTTCCACAAGATTTAGTGAATAATCAAGGATTCGTCTGAAATCAATAGAAGGTAGCAGCTTCACAACAAGTAGCAAATGAACAAAGAGCGTAAATTCGACATATCGAGATGATGGTAAGGCAAATTTAGGGAATCCATAGATAAACAGAAGTAGGAATAGAGTTTTACCTAATAAAAATTCATAAAAACTCAAATGAACTGAAGGAAATTTATGGGTTAAGGTCTTATTATAAGAAGCGACATAAATCAAAAGAATATGAGTCATCTTAGATATTATTGTTGCTCATAGAAAAAGAACAAAACACCCTTCAATAATGACAAGATATTGAAGAAGAAAATTAAGACATTTAAAAATTTCATTCAAACTCATTTATCCCATAATGTTATTATTAACATAATATTACCTAAGTTGACAACCGATATGGAAAAGTTAGGCATAATTCCAACAATTAATTCAAGAAATATTTCCCCCTATGTTATCTGAGAAATGGTTGAAAATACATTTGCTTGTACAGACATAGAATAAATATGATTTTACTGACATAATACGACCTAAATATTTCTAATAATATCTCTTTTTTCCTTTCAAAAAAGAATTTATGCACTCAATAAATCTACTCTGACAATGTCTCAAAGCGCAAGAAGTTTCTAAGACAAAAGATAATATACAAGGAAATTACGTTCTGTTACCAAAAAAAGGAACTGATTATGTGATCCTCAAATGAATAAGACATAAGACTGTATCATAAAGATACAGAATAAAGATTCTGCCTAGAGTGACTGTAAAAAATTACAAAACACCATAGTACATATGGTAGTTTATCTTTAACAAGAAGTCCAGAAAATAGCTAATTACTTTGTTGGGAACCCCCTTACAAGATTTACAGGAGGACAATTTTAATTATTCAGTCTCATGCTATTATGCTATTTGATGACACATCATTATCAAATAGACACTTTGTTTTCAGCAGAAATCATCCATCATTGTCAAACCAAAGCTTTGATCAATACATTTATACTTTATTACTTAGATTTTAATTTACATTATTTCTCAATTTTCCCTGAGTAATCATTTAAAAGGCTGGTCAAAAACCACGAAGGATTATTTTTAAACTATTTGAACAGCAACCATAATTTAGAACAAGTGAGTTGCAGCAGCAGTTCTTGCCTCTAGAGACTAGGCTCCAAAATGACCCCATATGCCATCGAATGAATTGCATAAAGATATGAGCTCAAAATAAGTTGCTCTTAACCTTGAATGTGTGAACAATTTTGCATATCCATAACTGTCAATATGGCACCCTTCAGGATACACTGGTTTCTCTGGGCACAGAGCCAATCAGTCTTATGTTCAGTTATATGTGAGCCAGCAGGACTTCTGACAGGTGCATTGTGGTGGTGAACTGCCCTCATCTACACTCTTTAACTCTCCAGTGACTTTTTGTTCTGTGATGCTTCCTAGGGAACAGGTCGTGATAGAGATGAGTAAAGCATAACATGTGTACCTTACAGTGATGAGGGCACCAGTAGTGTCCAAAGATAATATTCTAAAAAACAATATGACAATTCTGCAGGCCTCTTGTACATGCTCACTCATTGGAAAAAGCCATTCCCTGATTATCTCTTCAAACAGATGTAACTAGGTAGTTAACCTAAAATACCCAACGACCTTAGAGTATAGTAACGGATATGGACTTCATGCTAGATCAAGGCTGTCATGTAGATGCCTCCATTCCTAAAAATTTCCTTTAAATTTTAAGACCTTCTGAAAAGTAATTAGATAAGCCCCTTTCAAAATTAAGTATTATTGTCAAAAGTCCTATACCTATTGAACACCTAAATTCAACAGGCTTATTTAAAGTTGTTCCAGGAAAAGTGCCCTGATATGTGTTTTGTCTAATGGGAGGATTCTTTTTTCAACTCTAGATATAATGAAAATGAATGTTCCCTTTAAGAAAAGTACAATATTAAAATGTTAGTGATACATTCTCTTGATGATGTTACAGAGGAACATACACTCCTATACTGCTGGTAGAAATACACAGTTGCACAACATATATAAAAAGTTATTTGGTAATATCTAAAAATATAGTTACTGATTTGTCTCTTTATACAGAAATCCCTTCTTTAGGAATCTCTTCCAAAGATATCCTAGAAATACTAAAACGTCATATGCACAAGGTGATTTACTGTTGTCCTATTTGTCAAAACAAAAAAAACCGGAAGTAATCAAAATGTCCATTTATAAGGGACTTGTTGAACAAACTATGATACATCCATGGAAGGGAGTACTATATATCTCTAAAAAGAATGAGGAAAATTTTTATACATGATTATAGATTAATCTCTAAAAATCTTTTCATCTTTTTTGCAAAACAAAGTGATCACTATACTACCTTTTATTTATGAATGGGGTAAAAGATATATATAAAAGAAGTTAGATATATATGCATCTATACATATATATATACACACAACAGATGCTTATATTTAAAAAATGTAAGTAGAAACAAAAAACTAATGAAAATTATGACATACAGAGTGGAAGAAGAGAGACATAAGGAGGAAGAAATTGAATGTATACTTCTCGAATATATCTTGTTTTACAGATTGGAATTTAGAGCCTTCTAACTATTTTGCATAATTAAAACATTAAATATAAATTAATAAAATAACCCCTTTAAGTGGAAAGCAAAATAAAACTAAACTAAACTATATATCAATTTGATGGCTTAACCATGCAATATTTTTTTTAATGACCTTATAACACAGTAATCTTAAGGTCATCCTTACTGGGATATATCAGAATTAAAAAGAACTGAAAAGAAATCTCAAACAGTATTTAGTGACCATGTTCACAGTAAAAATATTGGCATTATTACTTTGAAGATTTGCATGTAGACAGATATATTAGATAGATACATAGATGATAAGTAGAAAATAAGTAACTGTATTAATATCTTTGGAAAATACAATTTTGAGAACAAAGATAAAAAAATTTAAAGATAAAGAATTTTAGTAAAAACTTCATATTTTTAAATTTTAATTGCAACCAGAATATAAACTCTTGGGGTGTTTATTTTCTCTTAAAATATGTATTTTCTGGCTGTTAAGCTGAAAAGGCCTAGAAGCAATGGCCGAACTGGCCAAACCAGATATAACGAACCAAGATTGTGGTATCTAAATAGCACTACATAGTAAAGTAAGCCAAGACCTCTTGCAAAAATAGTAGATTCTGCTCTGTGATAAAGAACTATACAATGTAAGCCTGGAACTATTTGTCATACCAAAAAGCAGCACAAAGAAACTACCTGAGTCCTGTTGGAAGGTCATGGGTGTCAAGTAAAGTGTTTCTACCAGTTGAAGACAGTTTGATTTAAACATCAAGAACTATAATGAATGCAATGAACCCTTCAAACATGTTAAAAATCCATGAGTTCATAATAATTTTAAAAAGTTCATTCATCACTCCTCTCGAGGTTGCTAGGGCATTAAGTCATTGTTCTGGAAACTTATAAATACATAACAGAAAAGAATCAAGCATTTACCCTTCCTTTCGTGTACCAATGTATTTAAGGGTAATCAAATAGTTGATGAGTAAATTTTTTTATGTAAGAATCACACCTAATATATCCAGAAAAAAATGGTAACATTGAAACAACACAATTTTGCATACCTTAATGAAGTAATGGGTCTTGCCAATGATGTTAAAAGGCTGCTAAAACATTAAATTAAAAAATGATGAAGAATTTTATAGCAGAGAGATCGAAAAATGAGAGTTGACCATATACTCTGAACCTCATAAGACATTCTTGACAAAAAAAAAAAAACTAAAATTGAGTCTAATCAAACCCTTTGATCTAATCAATTTATGTAAAATATAGGGAATACAGAATTATGTTAAATGATATCATAGTGATACAGATAATTAAACCCAAAATGTAGAAAATTATTTAAGGCAAAATAAATAAGAAATAAAATGCAAGACAAAAAATGAAGAGATTTTACAGTTTAAAAGAGACCAGGAGATATACAAAGTAAATAAAAGAGGAAGTTCTTTTTGATGTTGATATGAAAGAACCAATTATCAAAAAAGACATTTATGAGACAAATGGAGACATAATCATGAAGGGATATTAGATGATATTAGGAAATATTTTCCTTTTTTAGGTATAATAATGGATTCAGGTTATGTAATTTTATGTTATGTAATTTTATGTAAGTAATTTTTTCAAAAGTATTTCTTAGAGAAGCATGTTTTTTTAAGGGTAAACTTTTATAATGTCTGTGTATACTTTAAAACAATCCACTTTAGTGGGTGAGGGAAAGCTGGGTGGCATACCACACCTTCCCATTTCCACACCCACTGAATGTGGAGGAAGGGAGTCAGGAGACTCAGACACTTCATCAAACTAATGAATAAAGTGCTTAAGTTGAAAAAGCTGACATTATTTAGTATCAAAGAATGTAATCAGTTTATTTTTGATTATGTTATTTTTCTGATATTCAACTAATCTATGATCATTGGAGAGAAGCAAAGGTTTTTCTGGAAATTCATTGATGGTGGATTGTTTATATAAAGGCTGGGATTTGACCAAGTACACAAGCCAAGATTATGAACTTTCTCAGACTTAGTAATAAGACCAAGAAGTATGAAAAATTAGAACTCACACAGCACAGGATGAGGTGATATGTAAAACTCATGAACTCAAATAAAATAAAATAAAATAAAATTGGATCATAAGAACGTTGCCTTACAGTGGCTACAGGTCTTCCCCTGTTTTTTAGTTAAGAAAACATGGGCTGTGAAATCAGTTTCCATTTCACTCTATATATTCTTTATATTTTTATACAGTTCAGATTTTATTACACATGCTATACAATGCACTTATTTATTAGTTCTATCATTGTGAACAAATTGTATTCTCTTAAAAATTTCTCAAAGAACACCAAACTAGTGCTATATAAACTGCATCTGTGCAAATGTGCTCTCCAATTTCTGGTAGGAGAGGCTGCAACATGAGGAGCTAGATGTCTTAAACATTCTTACATGAAGACAGCAGTGACACTACATTTCAGAGTACAGTGCTAGCCAACAAATTTGCTCTCATTTAACCATGAAGTACTCAGATTCTTTCAAAAGTATACACTTAAACTTCAGAAAAATGTTTAATGGTTTGGATTTATTTTCTGAACAAAATCTAACACTGTTAGAGGTTAATTTTGAGCCAGGATTCATTTTTTTTTTAATTTAATTACCCCCAAGTATTGTCACAACTTATAAATATGCTAGTGACTAAAAGATTAAACTCACTTTCTTACCTCTAACCTCTGACACTCACAAACACTAAGACTTTACAAGAGGTAATTTCAAAGTTAAAAAGACATTTCCCCATGCTAAATTAGGAATAAGCTCTGGAAAGAATTAAATTAATTCTGCAGAGAAAAGGGGAGGATTTTATTACTTTATTATTTGTGCTAAATTTTGCCTTTAGAAAAAAATAGGTAAATTAATAAATGAGTTTGTATTACTTAGCCGTAAAAAAGAATGAAATAATGCCATTTGCAGCAACATGGATGCAAGTAGAGATTATCATACTAAGTGAAGTAAGTCAGAAAGAAAAAGACAAATACCACATGATATCACATATATGTGGAATCTAAAATAGGACACAAATGAACCTATCTATAAAAAACAGAAAAATAATCATTTACATAGAGAACAGACTGGTGGTTGCCAAGGAGGAGGGGGTTGGGGGAAGGATGGAGTGGGAGGTTGGGGTTAGCAGATGTAAGCTTTTATATATAAAATGGATAAGTAAAGGTCCTACTATATGGCACAGAGAACGATGTTGAATACCCTATGATAAACCATAATGGAAAAAATATAAAAAGAACGTATGTATGTATAACTGAATCACTTTGCTGTACAGCAGTAATTAACCCAACATTGTAAATCAATTATACTTCAATATAAATATATACATACATACATACATGAGTTTGGATTCAAGTTGCCTAGCCACACAATACATTGTTTGGTTACAGATATTAATTTTCTTTCTGATAATTTGTGGAAACATTTAAAAAATACCAAAAAGACCATGAACCAGAAAAATAATTTAAAGAAATCAATTTAAGAATTCTTAAAAATGTATAGATACTATTGTAAATAACAAATGCTTAAAATAATAATAAATTGCCAGGCAAAATTTTGTGAAAATGTTCAAAATCTGTCAAAACTCTTGAACATCAATATGTACTGTAACAAATTTTAAAAATAGTTTATAGAGATAAATTTTGGGTCAGTATGTAAATTCAGTATATTGGGAAATGAGCCATTTAGAGAACTTATAACTTATTATACTGATTTTTAAAGACATTTTTTTAGAGCAGTTTTAAGTTCACAGCAAAACTGAAAGGTATGTAGAGATTTCCCATAAACCCCCTTTTCCCACACATGCACAGTTTCCTCCATTATCCACATCCCCACCACAATGGTACATTTGTTAAAATTGATGAACCTACATTGACACATCACAGCCACCCAAACTCCATAGTTTACAGTGGGGTTCACTTTTGGTGTTATACACTGTATGGGTTTGGACAAGTGTATAATGACAAGTACCCACCATTATACTATCATGCAGAGTAGTTTTGCCACCCTAACCATTTATACTGATTTTTAATTAATTTGCTGAATTTTATTTTCATTCATATTGACCTAGCACCCTGGCACATTCTCTGACAAGAAGAAACTATTTCAACAGGGTCTCCTCTGATTTCCTCACAGCTGTTCTTAGATTTTACACAGTACAGATGCTTAAAACATAGTTAATACCTTAATAAGTAAATGAATAATATGACAAAGAAAAAGTATTTAACTGACTGACTTTTTATGACCAAAAGTGAATGTAATTATTACACCAAAGGAGACAAGAAAGCGTTAAATCTAGTCCCAGGTGTGAGAGGAAGAAGCAACAATAGAAGCCTAAAGAAATACTGCAGAAACATTTTCAATCTTTTTTTATTCCAATTAGAGTTATCATTCTGGGTTGCTTAAGTATCATTTTAAGTATCAAATGACATGTTATTAATCAGACTTCTGAGGAAAATGGAGAGAAAAATATCTTACATGTGATAGCTGCTCAACATTTGAAGATATCAATTATATTTGTCCCTCAGGCTTTCACAAGCTAAACATTCCACATTCCCTCAAGTGTTTCATGTGTCACATTTTCACTTGACTCCATATCCTCACATTATTCTCTATCTCTCTAAAAACATGACTCTCAGAGCTGGACATACAAATGTGAACTGATCAGCATGTTTGGAACATCACTTTTCTACTTAACTGTTTATTTTAATGTATCTTGTTGTTCACTTGTTTTGTGACACTCCCTCCCTAACGCCTTAATAGTCATAGTGACTTACACTGAACTTATGACAAACTGTATTCTAAAGTTTTTCACAGGAGTTGTTCTCAAAGATGTACTAATCTGCATTTATGAAAAACATTTTAATAAAAAATATAAATTTCATGTATTACTAAAAAAGTTATTTACTATACTAAGAATAACCCTCACACCAAAAATATTAGATCCATGCAGGCTACACAGGGATGTTCCCACATAAAAAGAGCCCTTCAAGATCACAGTAGATAACTGGTTTTCCTAAATTCATAGAGTCAGAGAAATTTAAGTAAAATGAAGAAGCAGAGGAACCGCCTCCAATTAAAGAACAAGAAAACTCCCCTGAAAGAACAATGAAACAGACCTCTCCTGTCTACCAGAATCCGAGATCAAAAAGGAGGTAATAAAAATACTGAAGGAAGTACGAAAGGCTATCAATAGAAATGTAGATCACCGTAACAAGGAACAAGAAAATATAAAGAAGAGCCACTTAAAATTAGAAAACTAATTTGCTGAGATGAAAGTCAAGCTAAAAGCAATAAATAACAAGTTAAAGAATGCAGAAGAAGGAATAAGTGATGTGGAAGATAGAATAATGAAAATCACCCAATTAAAACAGCAGACAAATGAAAACACAAATTAAAAAAAGAAAGAAAGGAGTATGAGAGACCTATGGGATCATATAAATCGAGGCAACCTAAGCATAACAGAGATCCCAGAAGAAGAAGAAAGAGAAAAGAGGATTGAAAATGTATTTGAAGAAATTATGGCTGAAAACTTCCCAAACCTAAAGAAGTAAATAGATATCCAGGTACAGTTAACAGATAGGGTCCCAAACAAGATGAACCCAAACAGACCTTCACCAAGACATATTATAATTAAAATGGTAAAAGTTAAAGATAAAGAGAGGATTCTAAAGGCACCAAGAAAAAAATCAAAGAGTTAGTTACAAAGGAACGCCCATAAGGCTATCAGCTGATTTCTCTACAGAAATGTTGAAGGCCAGAAGGGAGTAGCAAGGTATATTCAAAGTCCTGAAAGTGAAAAACCTAAAACGTAGGATACTCTACAAAGCAAGATTATCACTTAGAAAAGGAGGAGAGAGAAAGAATTTCTCAGACAAGAAAAAACTAAAAGAATGGAGCAATACTAAACCAATCCTGAAAGAAATATTGAAAGGTCTTCTCTAAATAGAAAAGAAGCAAGAATCTATAGGAGATAGATCTACAATCAACAGCAAAAGGATAAATATGAAGATATAAAAGAGGATATCAAAATCATAAAATGTGGGGGAGGGGTGTAAGAAAATATGTTTTTTTTTTTTTTTAGAATGTGTTTCAGTCTATATGACTATCAGTCTAAAGCAAGTAGATAGAGTAATAGATTAACATACTTAAAAACTAATATATTCCCTACAAAAGACCCACTTTAGGGTAAAGGACCCACATAGATCGAAAGTTAGGGGATGGAAAAAGATATTTCATGCAAATGGAAATGACAAGAAAGTAGGGGTAGCAAGACTTATAGCAAACAAAATAGACTTTAAAACAATGGCCATAGGGACTTCCCTGGTTGTCCGGTGGTTAAGAATCCACCTTCCAATGCAGGGAACGCAGGTTCAATCCCTGGTCAGGAAACTAAGGTCCTACATTCCGCGGGGCAACTAAGCCCATGCACTGTAACTACTGAGCCCACTCACACTATAGACCATGTGCCACAACTAGGGAGCCCGTGAGCTGCAACTACTGAGCCCATGCATTCTGGAGCCTGCATGCCACAACTACTGAGCTCGAGTGCTGTGGAGCTCGCACACCACAACTAGAGAGAAGCCCGTGCGCTGCAACTAGAGAAGCCCGTAATCCGCAACGAAGAGCTTGTGAGCCACAATGCAAGATCCCACATGCCGCGATGATCCCATGTGCCGCAACTATGACCTGACACAGCCAAATAAATAAAAATAAATAAATAAATGTAAAAAAACCACAAAGGCCATAAATAAAGAAAAAGGAGACCACTATATAATAATAAAAAAATCAATACAAGAAGAGGATGTTACACTTGTTAACATATATGCACCCAAGGTAAAACAAAACAAATACTAACAGACATAGAGGGAGAAACTGATGGGCATACAATAATAGCAAGAGACTTTTAACACCTCTCTGACAATAATGGACAGATCTTCTAGACAGAAAATAAATATGGCAACAGAGATCTTAAATAACACAATAGAACAATTAGACTTAATTGATATTTTCAAGACATTGCATCCAAAAAATCAAGAATATACATTCTTTTCAAGTGCATATGGAACATTCTCTAGGATAGACCACATGCTAGGACACAAAACAAACCTCAAGAAATTTAAGAGAACAGAAATTATTTCAAGCATCTTTTCTGACCACAGTGGCATAAAACTAGAAGTCAACCACAAAAAGAGAGACAAGAAAAAAAAAAAAGACTGCACAGAGACTAAACAACATGCTACTAAAAAACCAATGAGTCAACAATACAATCAAAGAGGAAATTAAAAAATACCTTGAGACAACTGACAATAAAAACACAACCATACAAAATCTGTGGGCTGCAACAAAAGCAGTCCTAAGACAGAACTTCATAGCAATACAGGCCTTCCTCAAAAAAAAAAAAGAAAGAAAAATCACAAATAAACAACCTAACCCACTACCTAAAAGAATTAGAAAAAGAAGAACAAACAAACCTGAAGTCAGCAGAAGGAACGAAGTAATAAAGACCAAAGGTGAAATAAATAATATAGAGATTTAAAAAATAGAAAAAAATCAATAAAACCAAGAGCTGGTTTTTTGAAAGGGTAAGCAAAATCAATAAACCTCTGGCCAGGATCACCGAGAAGAAAAGAGTAAGGACCCAAATAAACAGAAAAAGTAAATAAAAGAGGAGAAAAACAACAGATACTGCAGAAATGTAAAAAAGAAAAAAAAAAATCCGTAACTACGAACAATTATAAGCCAACAAATTGGACATCCTAGAGGAAGTGGACAAGTTTCTAGAAACATACATTCCACCAAAACTGAACCAGGAGGAAACATAATTTGAACAGACCTATCACCAGATGTCAAACAGAATGTATAAAAAAACAAAAACGACCTGCAAACAAAAGTCCAGGACTGGATGGCTTCACTGGGGAATTCTACCAAATATACAAAGAAGAATTTATACCAATCCTTCTCAAACTTTTCCAAATGATCGAACAGGTGGGAACACTCCCAAAGTCATTCAATGAAGCCACCATCACTCTGATACAGAAACCAGATAAAGACACCACTCAAAAAGAAAATTACATGCCAATATAGATTCAAATACTCTCAACAAAATATTAGCAAACCAAATCCAACAACACATAAAAAAGATCATACACCATGATCAAGCTGGATTCATCCCAGGGTCACAAGGATGGTTCAACATACACAAATCAATCAATGTGATACACCACATCAAGAAAAGAAAGGACAAAAACCACATGATCATCTAAATAGATGCAGAAAAAGCATTAAATAAAATTCAACATCCACTCCTGATAAAAAAAAAAAACTCTTACCAAAGTGGGTATAGACAGAACATATCTCAAAATAATAAAAGCTATTTATGACAAACCCACAGCTAACATAATACTCAATGGTGAAAACCTGAAAGCCTTCCCACTAAAATCTGGAACAAGACAAGGATGCTCACTCTCACCACTTCTATTCAACATAGTATTGGAAGTCCTAGCCTTGCAATCAGACAAGAAAAAGAAATAGAACGTGTCCAAATTGGAAGGGAAGAGTTAAAATTGTCATTATATGCACATGACATGATACTATATACAGAAAACCCTAAAGATTCCACACAAATCTACTAGAACTAATAAATGAATTCAGCAAGGTAGCAGGATACAAGATTAACATACAGAAATCAGTTGTGTTTCTTTACCCTAACAATGAAATATCAGAAAGGGAATGTAAAAAAAAAAAAAATTCTCTTTTAAAATCACGTCAAAAAAATTAAAATACTTAGGAATAAACCTGACCAAGGAGGTGAAAGACTCACATGCTGACAATTATAAAACATTGATAAAGGAAACTGAAGATGATTCAAAGAAATGGAAAGATATCCCATGCTCCTGGATTGGAAGAATTTATATTGTTAAAATGGCCATACTACCCAAAGCAATCTACAGATTTTAATGCAATCCTTATCAAATTACCCATGACATTTTTCACAGAACTAGAACAAACAATCCTAAAATTTATATGGAATCACAAAAGACCCAGAATTGCCCAAGCAATACTGAGGAAAAAGAACGAAGCTGGAGGTATAACCCTCCCACACTTCAGATAATACTACAAAGTTACAGTTATTAAAATGTATGGTATTGGCACAAAAACAGACATATGGATCAATGGAACAGAATAAGAGCCCAGAAATAAGCCAACACACCTTTGGTCAATTTATCTTGGACAAAGGAGGCAAGAATATACAATGGAGAAAAGACAGTCTCTTCAGCAGTGGTGTTGGGAAAGCTGGACAGCCCCATGTAAATCGATGAATTTAGAACACATCCCCACATCATACACAAAAAATAAACTTAAAATGGCTTAAAGACGTAAATAAAAGACAGAACAGCGTTAAGTCTCCTAGAAGAGAACATAGGCAAAATATTCTCCAACATAAATTGTACCAATGTTTTCTTAGGTCAGTCTCCCAAAGCAATAGAAATAAAAGCAAAAACAAACAAATGGGACCTAATCAAAATTATAAGCTTTTGCACAGCAAAGGAAACCATAAATAAAAAATGAAATGACAACCTATGGTATGGGAGAAAATATTTGCAAATGATGCGAATGATAAGGCCTTAATTTCCAAAATAAACAAACAGCTCATACAACTCAATAACAAAAAAACCAAACAACCCAATCAAGATATTGGCAGAGGACCTAAATACATATTTCTCCAAAGAAGACATATAAATGAATATGTGCCAATAGGCACATGAAAAGATGCTCAACATCGCTAACTATCAAAGAAATGCAAATCAAAGCTACAATGAGGTGTCACCTCGCACTGGTCAGAATGGCCATCATTAAAAAGTCCACAAACAATAAATGCTGAAGAGGTTGTGGAGAAAAGGGAACTTTCCTACAATACTGGTGGGAATGTAAACTGGTGCAGCCACTACAAAAAACAATATGGATTTTCCGTAAAAAACTAAAAATAGAGTTGCCATATGATCCCACAATCCCACTCCTGGGCATATCTCTGGAGAAAACTATAATTCAAAAAGATGCATGCACCCCAATGTTCACAGCAGTACTATTTACAATAGCCAAGACATGGAAGCAACCTAAATGTCCTTCACCAGATGAATGAATAAAGGATATATGGCATATATATATATATATATATATACACATACATACACACACATATACATACAATGAAATACTACTCAGTATTAAAAAGAATGAAATAATGCCATTTGCAGCAACATGGATGGACCTAGAGATTATCATACTAGGTGAAGTCAGACAGAGAAAGACAAATATCATATGATATCACTTATACGTGGAATCTAAAATAGGATACATATGCACTTATTTACAAAACAGAAATAAACTCACAGACATAGAAAAAAAAACTTATGGTTACCAAAGAAGAAAGGTGATGGGGAGGGATAAATTAGGAGTTTGGAATTAGCATATACATACTACTATGTACAAAATACATAAACAGGGTCCTATTGTATAGCACAGGGAAATATATTCAATATCTTGTAATAACCTATAATGAAAAAGAATATGAAAAAAGAAAATACATATAACTGAATCATTTTGCTCTACACCAGAAACTAACACAACATTGTGAATCAACGATACTTCAATAAAATAATAAATAAATAAGTTATTTATTAAATATCTATTGAATACCTGATATATTACCAGTACTATGTTAGGCACTAGAGAGACAGGGACAAATAGATGAATACTCTGTCTTTTTATTAATTGCTTCATATTAGATGAAGCAGAGAAAAAGAAAAAAAATTGTAAAGAAATACATTTCAAAAATAAATCACAAATGTTCATAAACAAGCAATATTCTGAGAGAAATATAGAAGGTAAGACACCCAATTTCAATACGATGATTAGGGAAGGCTTAGGAGGAGGTAACATTTAATTTAAAATATAAAACATGACAGTAAGCTACCTGTGAGATTGTGGCAGAATAAAAATGTCCACAAATTCACTGCCACTTTTCATATCAAGAGGTGGAATTTATGTTTCCTTGTCTTAAATTTGGGGGACTCAGACTTCCTTGAAAAATAAATTATGCTGGAATTGAATCTGCCAGTTTCCACACTCTAGCTTTAAAAGATTACCTTCTCCTTCTGATCTCTTTGAACACTCTTGGAGCCCTGAGGAGCCAAGGCAAAATAGCTTGCTAGTGAAGAAGTCCTGACGTTACATGAAGAGGAAGAATGGGCCAGCTGAGGCCAGCCCTTTCCCCACTAAGGCACCAAGGCTGTGAACAAAGCCATCTTGAGGTAGGCAGACGAGATCAGCCACCAACCATATGCCATTGAGCAACCACATTCCATTCAATGTAGAGCAGAAGGATTGGCCAGCTGAGTGAGTGCTGCCTGAATTCCTGATCCACGCTATTGTGAGATTTAATAAATTATTACTGTTTTAAGCCACTAAATTTTGGGGTATGCAGTAAGAGATATATATTGAATAAATACAGTATGATGATGACAACGGGAATGAAAGGGAATATAGGTATTTGAAATATATTTTTGAGATTAATTCAACAGGACTTGAATTCACAAGTTGATTATATGTGGGGGATGGTAGGGAGGAAAGGAATCAGCGATTATACCAAATAGTGTGATGTCACTTATTACGGGGTAAAATTAAGGGTAGAAAACACATCCCTAAAAAGTGGAGGAACTCAAGAGTTTCATTTTAGATTTTACTGTGATTAATATATTCAAGTAGTGATGTCACACAGAGAGCTAGATAATAGACAGTGGTGCTATCTAATGAATGATCTAGGCAAGGAATTTATGTTAGGAAGTAATCAGCAATTAAATGGAAGATAAATTTCAATGAACCAATGACATGTCCTAGGGAATGAGTATATGGAAAGAGGAGAAGAGGAAAAAGAAATAAGCTTTAAGGAATTCCAAAATTATGAACATAGACAGAGGAAGATGATCCAGAAAAGAAAACAAAATAAAGCAACCATGAAGTGAGAGCAAAACTAAGAGATAACATAAAAAACTTTACTGTGTTTCAGAAGGAATGGTGAAAATAGGTGAAAGATCTGAAAAGAAAAGACAGAAATATGTCTATTGAATTTATCAACAGTAAAGACAGTAGCTTGATACCAGTAAATAAGATGCAGAGTGGGAAGTAAAAGCAACATTGGTTAGATGAAGATTAAATGGGTGTTGAGTAAAAGGAGACAAAAAAATGTAGTAACTCTTTTGTGGCTCTGAAGGGGAAAAAACAGATGTAGTAATATCTGTATATGAGGTGGAGGACTTACTTTAGTATTTTTTAATGGGGTTGTCTAGGGCATATTGTCATGCTAACAACAATGATATATTTAACAGTAAAGATTTCCAAAGACTAAAAGCAAGAAGATCATTTGATGTGTTGAAATCCTTGAGATGGTGAAAGAGTGGACGGAATCTACAGCACACATGGAGGTATTGAATGGTGCTTGGCTTCCTCCATTGTAACAAAATAGGACAAAAGAAATAGATGGGTGCAAGCATGGTAAAATTTTATTTATTGATTGACTGATTGCAGGTAGGAGGAAGATAAGTTCATTTTTGGTGTTTTATATTTTTTCAAATAAAAAAAGGGAAAATCATCTGCCAAGACCGAGGAGAGAGGGAAACTGTAGACGACGTATGGTATGAAAGGAAGGTATAATGATTATCACTGGGATTAGAATAAAAGAAATTTCAGAGGAATATATTAGGATTGAAAATAGAGATACAGTGCCATGTGTTTTGTTTTCAATTTTGAAAATTTCATATGTAAGCTATACCTCCATTTTTATATTATCTGTTTTCCTAAACAATATTGCTATGTCTTCATTAAAAATACACTGATAAATATGTTAAAGAGACATAGGTCAAGGTCAGAAAGATGTGGCAATATTCCATAATTTAACAGTTTTATTGAGATATAACTGAAATACAATAAAGTGCACATATATAAAGTATATAGTTTGATAAGTTTTAACATGTGTATACACCCATGAAACCATCATCACAATCAAAACAGTAAATATACCTATCATCCCAGAAAACTTTCTTCTGCCTTTGATAGTACCTCTCCCATTCCTCATTACCCATGTAATTGGTTAATCGTTTTTTGTGGGGTTTTTTTTTTTTTTTTTGTCTTTTATCCATTTCAGCAATCACTTTCTTCTAGGTGATGTATTTAGATTATTTACATTTGATGTAATTATTTATGTGATGGCTTAAGTCTGCCATTTTCTTTTTTATTTTCTGACTGTTGTTTTTTTTTTTTTTTTCATTTTTGTTTCCTTTTTCCTGTCTTTCTATGGGTTACTTATTTTTAGAATTCCATTTTTATTTATTCATAGTGTTTTTTACTGTCTCTTTCTATAGCTTTTTTAAGCACTTGCTCTAGGTTTTTATTACTCGTAATAACTTATTAAAGTCTAGGATGTATAACTTTAGTGGATTTGGAAGGGGGGAAGCATTGCATGCTTATAAAGGATAGCATAATGGATGTTTTGGTGATAGAACACTTCTATATCTTGATTTTGGCGATAGTTATATAAATTCATACACGAGTAGAACTATACACACACATACATAAACAAACATATGAGTGCTTGTAAAATAGATGAAATCTGAATAAGACCTGTGTACTACTGGCAATCTGCTGGATTTGATTTTGTACTTAAAGTTAAGCAAGCTATCACCATTGGGGAAACTGGCTGAGGCGTACTCAAGACTACTCTGTGCTATTCTTTTCAAATTCTTTTGAATCTATGACTATTTTTATATACAAAGGGGAAGAAGATAGAGGTCATATTTGATTTTATGTGAAGTCAAGAGAAAATAGAATCTTATCATGAATCTCTCAAGAACTATAAAATGTACTAATTATAATCACAAATGGCTTCAACCAAGTAGTGGTTTTAACTGGACTTATTAACAAAGATAATTTATTTAAGTTACATCTCAAAATTACATAAACATCCTACATATAATTAGCATTACACCCTTTCTTTTTGCTTTCTAAAGTAACAAGTTGTTTTTGTTCACAGACATGATTAATATCTTTTCCTTATTCAGCTAGACATTATCTTCATGGATAATCAATCATGCATTCTAGCCCAATGAGCATGGGGTTTATGACAATAAGACAAACTTTTAGAAACTGAATTACTTTCATTTAAATAATTAAATTTATATAGAAAGGGGGAGGAAAGAAAAACACTTTAGTGCTGAAAATAGCCTTGTTATATTGCTGAAGGGTATGTTCCTTATTTGATTAAAATGTTCCAGAGAAATGGCTGATGAGTATACTTAATTCATATGGTAAATGTCTTCAATAAACACATCTAAGACAGGAGAATAAGACAATATATGAATGATATATGACCCTATTTCATGTCTACGAGATCCATTTAGCATAATTTCATTTTTTTCTTTTAAAAATCATTATTATTTGAAATTTAATGTGGGAAAAAGATGTTTTTAAACTTAAAATGTATTATAATATTTAAGAATATCATCAGAAAATAACTAAACAGTCATGCCTTCCTTCCTTTTTATCCCTTTTCCCTTTCACTTTAAATACACACATAATATGCACACATAATTATACACATATATGTAAGCTTGCAAAAACGAGATTATCTCATTTCCCTCTGATGTTCCAATACTATAGACATTATACCCCCAAATGTGTATAAAACAGTTCTTCATATGATAAATTTATAAATAATAATGATAATAATAAAGATAATAAAAGAGAAAAAGAAAACAAATGTCTTTCTCAAGCCTAAGAAAGTTGAAGGTTCTACATTTCTAAAACCTGTTAGTGAAAAAATTGAGTGAAGAAACCACTGTCCAGCAAAACTGGAACCAGAAGACTCTAACAACCAGAATATTGGAGAAGTGTACAACCAGAAAAACAGGGCTGACTTGGAACTAAAGGGGTGGAGCAGGAAAGCACCTAATAAGCCCAAAAAGCACCAGTGAGAGAAATCAACTTTAAACATTGCAAGTCCCCAAAAGCAGAAAGCCATCAGCAGTTTACAAAAAGCCCTGTCCCTTCTCTTGCAGTTTTCTCCTTTCCTACAAGCTAGCTCCAAAATCACTGAAGCTTCGAGAAAACAAGGAAGAGCCCACAACACTCTCTCCCCAAACTTTAGCATTAGCTGCAGGTGGGAGAGAAGGCCTTATCTTACAATGTGGATCGAACTGTTGCTCCGTATCTTATACTGGGTTTTTGATTGAGGCTGTGTTTTGAGATTTTTTTTTAATGACTTTAAAATTGTGTGTTAAATAAAAGTAAGCAAAATATTACAAACCGTGGCCAGTTTTTATTCAGGGTCAGAGAAAGATTATCACAGCTAGAATAACTATTAGAAGATAAGAATAATCATGCTTATTCAACATACCAGTTTTATATACTTACACTCAAGCATGTATACATATTTTTACTTAAGTGTGCTTTTATTCAATGCTGTAATTGCTCTTTTGCTCAATAACATTTCATAACATCATCTATTAACTACAAAAAAAAGTTAATAATAATTTTTTAATGATCTGTTAGAATTGACAAACAATCTATTCTTGTTTGTGTGTATTTGTTTTTAAGCAGTGAATTACAGAACTACTTTTGTCACCTCTAAATGACTACATTCTAATCTGAAGATTTTGATTAACTGATCAACCACACTTGAAGGGAACATCTGGCTGACTAAATTTACCAAAGCATTTACAGAATTATTGTCCAATTTAAAGCATTTTTATTATACTTTAAATAGCCACATACACTTAGCACTGTTTCTAAACCTTTGTTTTCTACTGTTAATCTCTTTTCCTGGAATCCATGCTATTTTGAATAGGATCTATCAAGAGAAACAAACAAAAAAATGGTTTTAAGTTAAACAGTGTTGGGTCAAATCCTCCTCCTCTTCCTATGTATGTGTTCACAGGCAAGATCTTTAACTTCTTGTTACCTCAATTTCCTCATTTTTAAATCTGAACATATAACTCAAATGTTATGAGGATAAAGTGTTTTCAGGCATTTAAAGCATATAATGTTCAAAAATATTTAATTTTATTTCTTCTATATTCTTTTCTTCATCCTTTTTGCTGCCCATTACCTTATTACCCAAGAGATAAATGTGCAGTATTCTTCTTCCATGAAAAGGCATAACCAAACATCTTTGAATTACAATCCCAAATTTCTTTGTAGTTTCATTATAGGATTCTTTCCTCCTGCAGAATCTCTACACTGAAGATGGGAAAATATATTAGTGCTCTACTGTTTTATGTTCCTGGATTTTAACACCTTCTTTGGTAAGCATGTGGATTAAATCCATAAGACTTATTCCAACTCTGAAAAATATACCAGTAAAGGAAACACTAAGAGGTTGCACTGTGACTATTTCACATTAATGTATACATCACAAATGGCTACAATTTTATGTATTTATTTCTCTAATGGGGGTAGGAAAAGGACACAGGAGCCCTACGGAAAAAGAAATTCAATATCCTTTCACACTCATTAACCATAAAATACCAGATGTTCATTATCAATTCTATTCTGTCAAGAAATGCCAAAAAACCTGAATGACTGGAAAAACAGCGTGTTTGATTAATGACTTTTTTAGTCGATTAAAACTGTTTTAAGTTATTTCAATTCCTACTGCTAAAAATACATGAATACATTTCTCTATCTTAGCAGATATAACATAATAAATATAATTTCATTTGTTGAAATTAAATTTCTTCACATAATCATATTCTGTGAAATTCATATGGGATTATTTATCCCAATTTAATTCATATGGGATTATGTTGACTATGAAGGAAATTGGGAATGGATATAACCCTTTTTCCAGAAAACAAACCAAAAATTTTCTTCTTTAGGATAATTGTTTTATTATATTTTATTTCTTTAAAATACAATGTTTAATTTGGGTTCACATTAAATCAATCAATTGCATTGCTTTAGCCGAAATTTCTTTAAACTTTGCTCTTTCCTTATCCTTTAAATAGCAGTATTTTTGTGCCCTGAGATATTATACCTATTGATAAGAAAGAAACAAACAAAAAGTATGTCATTTATTGACTTTTCTTTGGAGGTGTAAGTCACATATGGACATATTCCCATGAGAAAAATACAGTGCAATATATGTGACTATGAATAATAAGCATTTCCTTCAGAGATAATTCAGCACTAAGTTCAATTTCTAAAATTGCAATTTATATAACATATAGCACTATCATTTATAGTTTCACGTGTTGAGCAGCAGCACATTATCAACCTTTATGTTGTAAAGACTGAATCTGATTCTATATTTAGATTCTCAGCTGTTTGGTTTTTTCACAGATGCTTCCACCACTAAGATGAGCTTTTAAGAACAGATGAATGTGTCAAAATGTTTGTCTTTTATAGAGGAAATAAAAATAATTTATATTTAAAATGATTACTTGTTTTAAGGCCAACATCTACTGAGCTCTTTGCACTAGGATTGGAAAGCCATAAGGACACAAATAAAGACATTTCAAAGGAGGTCATGTCAGAAATGAGAGAGTCTTAGGTTTGCAAGTCATAATCGGTTCTCCTCTGTCTTTCTTAAAAGAACTAAATACTCAGATTACAATCACAGACAAAAGAATTACTTAATTTCCCCAAATGCTAAAGACAAAAGAATTACTTAAATTCCCCAAATGCTAATTTGTCTCTAATTTATACAAAATCATGTGTTCCTTCCATGTATAAGTGTAGCGCAAGTAAGGTCAAATGAAAAGTAGGTCAGGAGCTTGTCACATGAACTCTATTCTATATTATTTTGATTTCTAAAATTGAGTGAAGTACTTAAGAGCACAAACTTGGGAACGAGATATACCTGGACTCCTCAACCCAGCATTTCCGGCTATACAAATGGTGGTTAGTTTAACTTCTCTGCCCTTCTATTTCATCTCATCTGTACAACAAAGGTAATAATGGTAACTTCCTCAGGATTGTTTGAGGATTAAATTACATGTGAATTTAAAGTGCTAGTACAGTGTTTTGCATATAGTAACACTAAAATCACTTTTATTAAAATTATGACAATTTTCTTTTTTATCATGAAATAACTCTTGCACATATTAAAAACTAAAATGTTAAAAATATATATAAACATGTGAGCCATCTTTGCAACCTAGACCCAAAATTCTATTCTCAAAACTATCAAAAAGATCATATATATTAGTACATAATATTCACCTACAATTATATGTTTCATTTTTATACAGGTGGGAATGCACCATCCACATTTTCAGTTTCCTGTTTTTTAATTTAAATACCTCCTACTACAATAGTAGAGTCATTTAGAGTACAGATTGGCCATTAATAATTTAGTCTTCTATTAAAGGATATTCATGTTATTTACATTTTGTATGTTATTACAAATAATATTCTAAAGAATTTTAATTAACAAACATCTTTAGATGCAACTATAAACACGTGAAAAAAATTCCTACTGGATAAATTGTTGCATGAAAAAATGTGTGCATGTTCAGTTTTATACATAATCATAGGTGGCCAACATGGTAGTGCCTATTTCTCCACATTCTACTCTTATCAAATTTTAATTATGGCATATATTTTTTTTACTACATAGCTCTAAAGCTTACTATAGCTTTCTCTTTTTTATGTCTTCAATGTCTTTATTTCCACTTCACGCTTTCAAAGGTGGTTTAGCTGATTAAAGCATTTAAATTTGGCAGTTTTACCCTTAGCACTTTTTTTTTTTACAGTAGGTCCTTGTTGGTTATCTATTTTAAATGTAGAAGTGTGTACATAGCTTTAAGTGTATTTTGCTATTTAGACTTTTATATCAATATATTAATAGAACATTAGGCAAGTAATTTATTTCAGCTGTGTTTCTTTTTCCCTTGGAAAAATGGAATAACAACAACAACAATAATAACAACCACAATAATATAATCTACTGTGACATTGTACTGATTAACTGTTACAATTAATGCAAAGGCTTGCATATTTTTAATGCTTGCTTGAAAATAAATTGGTAGTTATTTTCTTTCTTGAAGGGTACCTATTAAAATCTACTTTCCTGTAGCAAAATTAAGTAGCATATTTCCTCAGAATAAAGGAGAGCTATATAATTCGTGTTTTAATCATTGTTAGGTTCACTACCTTGACTATAAAGGCATTAAAAAACTGTTTGGCCATACTCATTATCTAGTATACCTGGGACTTTTCCAATATTCAGTGATGTTAGCTGGAAAGGCTTATGCTCAATTAAAATTCTGATGGAAATTTCAACCAATCTATTTTTGTGCAATAAAGACTCATGTTTTTATTCAGAGCAATAAATCCATGTTCACTTTACCCTGGAAATGTTTATTCCTGATATGTAAAATTATCACTAATAGGGTGTGATAGGTGTGTGGTACATAGAATTACTGATCCTAACCCTTTTTTTTTCTCCTGCTTAATATTCCACAGTGTTTGCCACTGGACTTTGCATTACTTTCCATTTTGTTGACCAGAGTGAGCATCTACTTATCAACATACCTGTCTATCTAGAGAAAATGATGGATTTTAAACAGATTATTGCAATGTTTTTTGATACAAATGAGACCAATGATGGAAATAAAAATAGTGGAAAAATGTTTTAAAATATCTGGAATTATTAATTCATAACAAATCACTTTTTTCAGAAGTTTCATTTTTCATAATTATATCATCAATTTCTGTTCTTCTCACATCTAAAATATCCATGCTATAAATAAATCAAGTCTGAAATAAAGGTAGAGAAAGGCCTAATTACTGCCCTAGATTTCTGACTTCACACTAGCTTGAAAATTTGGATGAAGTAACTCAGTTCAAATATATATCCTTCAATGATATTTAATATGAAATTAAGACAAATCATTTTATCTAACTGAAAAAAAAGTTAAAGTTATTTCATTATTTTCCTGGTTTATATGCTAATGTTTTTTTTTTTCTTTGGCCAAAACTTCAACCACATTTATCTTGTTGTCTAAGTTCATGCTTGATATATACTGGATTATGAAATAAATTGATTGAATATGTGATAAGTATATACATAAACAAATTAATTAAAATATGCTTTTTAAATCATTAAAACATTAATAAATGGACTACATAAAAATTAATATGAAAATGTCTGTAGAAGCACTCAAATATATTAAAACAACTCAATAATTGCTAAGAGCATTACAATATTTTAACCATTTCACAATTAAAATGTCTAGCCTAAAAAATTATAATATATTTTAAAGTAAAATTTATATTATTTCTATGTGAAATATAAAGCAGAACGTGTTCATTTAGAAGAGATATTCTGTAACATTCACTGACAGAATAAATTCTATTGCTATCATTTCAAAATATAACTTCTCTAATCAGTTTACTATTTTGCTTCTGTGAAGCACTTAAATAATTGGAGATCACATATTTCTTAGACTGGTTGTCTGCTGAGTCTGATAAAATCTGAAAATTACACACCTTTCTGGTACCTCAAAATTTATCTTTTTGAATGTTTTGGCATCTTTACTATCCTTTGGTCTATTAAAAGCTTTAAATTGAACTAAGATACAATTCTGTTGGTGACTAAAAGGAGTGCTTTTAATCCCAAACAATGTATTTCAGTACTCTTATCTTCTGTAGGATACCCTGATCACAAAGACATGTAAAACTACAGCATTATGAGATCTCTACTTTCTCATCATTTTACAGAATATTAATGAATAGTGTCCATGTCATTGACTCCCTTGATTTTTGCTTAAGCAGCCTCTTGGAGGTACATGATCTTATCTCTATGGTTTCTGTCAAGCCATAGTTCTTAGAAAGACACGTTTACTACTTAAACATAGTCATTTAAAGCACATGGATTTGGCAGCACACTGACTCTCAGAATGCTTGACTATTGTGAGCTGGGCCAACTTAAACAAGATGATTAAGTCTACACATCGCCATAATATCAAGGAAGTAACACAACAGGAACAAAATAATTTTCCTCACTCTGGACTTATTTTACTGTTTCTTAAGACATATTTTGGTGATTGAACCAAATATTTAAAGATATCTTTATTTAAATTGGACAGTTGAAGAAAAATACAAATTTTTAAGATAATATTTAATTTTCATACAAACAGGATTTTATTCTTTTAAGGTGAGCAAATACTAATGTACATTGAAAAATGTTAACTTTAAAAAAAAAACCTACTCCCATTTAAGCAATAGAATGTGTACAAAAAATTTAAGGCATATGTAATAAAATTAACAATCTTAGCAACCAGTCTAAGGGTTTAGACTTTCCTTTTTATCACAAACCAGATGGGCCTTTTCAGTCTATCTACAATTTATAAAATCAAGTTATACATATTAACCTAATTATACAAATAAATAATCTAATTTATAGGAAGATAACTCATACAGTCTTAGACTCAGAAGAAATCTTTGAAATTCTCTACTCTAACCATGAATTCAATAAAGTTCCCATACATCCCTGTAGAATATAGTGACACAGAACCCACTATCAAAGTATCCCATTTCTTTTTTATGTAGTACCATATTTTTAGAAATGTAGCATTTGTTATATAGAGCTATAAATCAGACTCCTTCTGGCTAAATGTAATTCTAATCTCTTGAAAGAGTCAGAGTAAATCTGCTTCAAGTTCAACAATAGAACTCTTCACACTCATGAGGAAATATCATTTATCTAACAAATTACAGCTATTTCAAATCAAACATACCAAGTTCTTAGAATTCATAGGCAATAAACCAGAAACATGAGAATAAATAAACAGCCAATATAGGTCATTTATTTATGATAAATCCAAGGTTTGATAGTCAACCTAACATTAAACATATAGCACTAGGAGTAAAAAAAATGAAAACAAATGCCACTAGAAGACACTAAACAACATAATAGTTTAGCATAAACATGTGAAACTTCCATTTGAAACAGATTCAAGTGAAGATTCTCTTGTTAAATGAAGGGTGAAGGGCACAAGGGGACACTCACTGAGCTTCTCATTCACTTCGTTTCTTGTAGCAACCAAGGTTCATCTAAGGAAAGACTTTATAGTCTTTAAGAAATATAGTTTGAAATAATTAAACAATATGAAGTTTGATTCAAGAACATTTTTTACGTTGTCTTGATGGATGTAGTGGTCCTTTTCTTAGCAAAAGAAGAATAATTGTTTCTCCTGGGGATGGGTTTAGCTTCTCAAAGGAGAGAGAAACTATTCACCTATCTACCTAATTGCAATGTCAGATACTCACATGCTCCAATTCCATAATCATTAACAAGAGAAAATATCACAAGTAAAAAATCATCCTAATCCTTTCAGCAAATGTGTAACCATTAAAGAGGTGAAACTGGGCAGCATTAAGAAAACATTTTTGTTTGTCTTATGAGTGGTTATCTATTTCCAGAAAGAAAAGGTCATTTTCCATTATTAATGTGGTAGAACTGATTCAACATGTTAATAGTGTGGTGATGTTGCCCAATGATAAAGCTGAAAATTATTAGGCACTAGTATTATATAAGGTCCTGTAGCAGAGCCCTCTTAATAGACTTCATCTTGTCCATGCTTCCCTTTAATTCCATTGAAGATAAATGCAATTCCATTTAAAACAACTGTAATGCTTAAAGTTGATTTGCTTCAATTAGGTGGTTTCAATCTATGATTTTTGTAGCAGAGTTATGAAACTAAAATAAACAGATACTTTTACAATTTAAAATGGAATCAACATCACGTCCTAAAAATATTCCCTTTTTGAAAACACTGTCATCATTAGGAAGTTTGATCCAACATATTTATGGTATCACATGGAAAATACACATTCATATACAATGTTTAATTTAATTGATTCATTTGCTCAGCAAATATTCATTATGCACTTACAATATTTGGTGCCACTGTTACTACAATCAATACAAATCTGTTTTTGTTTATTAAATAAAAGTATAGTGATAAAGATAGATACTGCATGCATATTTGTTAAAAAAGAAAAACAAAAGCATGACACTCCCAGATCTTAGTTTTATACAAGTCACTCTTTGTCCTTGTTGCAGTAGAGATTTTAGAACTCACTGGGGATTGAAGTAACAGAATGAGAGAATGGAGCAGTCTCAAAACACAAATGTTCCCTCTCAAAATTTGTACTAAATTTTGAATCTGCATGGGAAACACAGCTAAAGTGCTTTGCTGAAAACACCAAAAAGAGCTGAAATGAATTGCCTTGGAAAGGCAAAAAAATTGCCTAGGAAAGGAAGACTTAATAAGGTTTCAACTGAAATTCATAGAGGGCCACATCCTAGTAAGAAGAATAAACCAGAGGTAGATACTATCTTACTAAATGGTAATTCAACTCAGGCCCAGCTTCATCCCAGGCAACACTGGGATGATCAGTTACATATCTCTAATACAGGAAATAATAATGCTCGCTGAGGAAGGCTAACATCATATTCTATAGCTAACTTATACAAAATGTTCAAAATATAATAATAAAAATCTTAGACATATTAAGAGCCAATAAAATGTGACCAATATTTAAGATGATGTTCAAGATAAAATCATGCCATAGAAGTAGATCCTGAGTTGATCTAGGAATTAGAGTTATTCAGGAAAAGACTTTTAAATAACTATGATTTATATGTTTAAGATAATGGAGGGAAGAATAGACAAAACAGATAAAAATGAGAATATAGTCAAAGATTCGAATGCACAGAAAAGGTAAAATAATCATTATAAAACTGAAAATAACAATATTTGAAATTAAGAATTTAATAGATGGGTTACTGACATGTTTGATGCAGTAGAAACAACCAAAAGTGCAATGAAGAAGTCAGTAAAAATATCTAAATTAACACAGAAATAAAAAAGAATAGAAAATAATTAGAGCATGAAACACGCTCTGAAAGAAAAAAAGGCAAGCACAAATACAATTTAGGGAATAGTAAAAATAAGAGAGTATATCAATGAAAAGAAAAAAATGTACAATAAAGAATATCTAAAATATTAAAATCTGATCATTTAAAAATGTAATAAAACATGATGAGCTTCTAGAAAACCTAGGTTTAGCAGGAGTAAGGAAGAGAGAGAGAGGGAGAAAAGAAGGATAAATTACTATTATCGGGAATAAACATAAGGCCATCAATACAAATCCTAAAGATATCAAAAAAAGGAGCTATTATGAAGAACTTAAAATGAATAAATTTCACAAAATTTAAATGACAAATACCTACAAAAACACAGCTAAACAAAGCTGACAAAGAAGATATAGAAAATCTGAGTATTTACTAATGATATTGAATATCTTATTAGAAATCTTTGTCACAAAGTAAACACAAGACCAGATATTTCCATCAATTAATTTTTCCGATCATTTACAGAGAAAAAAAACAAAAAACAAAAAACAAAATGCTGATCATCCACAGATTAGAAAAGGAGGTAACTCTTCTTTGGCATTATGGTTCTAGTGCACAAATAACCTTACTACCAAATCCTAAAAAGGATATAAAAGAGGAAAATTACAGATCAGCCTACCTTATGAACAAATATGCAAAAACTTTTAAGAGATAAAACACAACTTAACACATTTAAAATAATAAAAATGATACACTGCCTGCTCTCAGACCACAGTAGAATTAAACTAGAAATCTATAACAAAAAGATAGCTGGAAACTCCCAAACTACTTGGAAATTAAACAACATACTTCTGAATAACACAAGGGTCAAAGAAGAAATTTCAAGAAAGAATTTAAAATATTTTGATCTAAAGGAAAATTAAATACAACTTAACAAAATCTGTGAGACACAGTAAACAGCGCTTAGAAGGAACTTTATAGCATTGAATGCATATATTAGAAAAGAAGAAAGATCTAAAATCAATAATTTAAGTTTCTATATTAAGAAACTAGAAAGAGAACAGCAAATTAAATCCAAAATAAGCAGACGAGGAGAAATAATAAGTATTAAAGCATAAATAAATGCAATTTAAAGCAGGAAATCAATTAGAGAAAGTCAATGAAACCAAAACTTGTTTCATTAAAAAGATCAATAAAATCAATAAACCTCTAGCCAGGTTAACTAAGAAAAAAGATATGAAAGAGAGGACATCACTACAGGTCCCATGGAAGTCAAAAGGATAAAGAAGGAATACCATAAACTTTGCCCTTAAATTCAATAACCTAGATAACATGCACCAATTCCTTGAAAGACACAATCTGCCAAAACTCATACAAGAAGAAACAGACAATCTGATCCTTGGTATTTATCCAAAAGAATAGAAAACTTATCTCCACACAAAAACACACACAGAGATGTTTATAGCAACATTATTCATAATTGCCAAAACTTGGAAGCAACTAAGATGTCCTCAGTAGGTAAATGGATAAATAAACTGTGGTACGTCCAGACAATGGAATATTATTCAAAGCTAAAAAGAAGCGAGATATCAAGCCATGAAAAGACGTGGAAGAACCTTAAATGTGTATTAATACATGAAAATAGCCAGTCTAAAAAGGCTACATACTATGTTTCCATCTATATGACATTATGAAAAAGGCAAACTATGGAGATAAAAAAAAATCAGCATTCGCCAGTGGTTAGATGGGAAGGAGGAATAAGTAGACAGAGCACGGAGGATTCTCAAGGTAGTGAAACTATTTTGTATGATATTACGATGGTGGATACATGTTTATACATTTGTCCAGAATCACAGAATGTACAACATCAGTGTGAACCCTACTGTAAACTATGGACTTTGGGTGACAATGCTCTGCCAATGTAGGTTCACTGATTTTAACAAATGTACCATTGTGTTGGGGGATGTTGATAGTGGGAGAAGTTGTACAGGTGTGGGAGCAAGGTTTACATGGGAACTCTCTGTACCCTCTGCACAACTTTGCTATGAAACTAAAAGAGCTCCAAAAAAGTAGTCTCTTAAACACGTACACACACACACACACACACACACATGCACATAGACACATACCAAACAAACCATAAGAGAATATATGCAAGTAATACCAAGGGATATATACAAAGGGTAACTTATCATTATTGAACCAAGGTTATTCCAGAAATGCAAGGGTAGCTTATCATTCAAAATAGCTAATATGTTTTACCATATCCACTGAGAAAAGCAGAAAAATCATATGATTTTCTTCACAGACACAAATCAAACTTCTGACAAAATTCAACTCCTATTCATGATTTTTAAAAAATTTATTCAGTAAACCAAAAATAGAAGGGAATTTCTTTAATCAGATAAATACTTTATACCAATAAATGGCAAACATCATATACAATAATGAAATATTAAATATTTTTCTTTCAGTTTGGGAATGAAACAAAAATGCCCACATCTGTCAACACTTTTTATACCAATGATAATAAACTGGGTTATAGACTTTACACGCTGCTAGTTTGACAGGTTGGTTATATCAATTTACATTCCCTCCAACAATGCATGTGACTTATAGTTGTTCTACATCTTCGCCCATACTGACACCACTTGCAAGGGCTATAGGAGAGTGGCAGATGTCATCAGGCAAACATCTGGCTATGTCAAGGAGTTGATGGAAATGATCTAAAGGAATGGTGATAGATACAACAGTTTGCTTGTTAAATATGGTCAGTTCAGGATAGCACAGTGGAAAAGATTTGGGTAGTGGATCTGACTAAAGGACAAGAAACTATAGAGCATTTAGGGGATGAAGTTGGTATAGAGAATGTCTTTGCTCTACGCAGTGAGTGATAACAACATGGAATTAAAGCATGATGGGTTAGTGGCAACAGTTCCTTTGAGAAGTATCAGCACCGGGGCTAGGATTAGAGGACTTATTTCACTTCACATCACTTATATAATCTCTAGGTGTTTGTCAAATAGGATAATATGGTAATAATAGTGTTGATTTCCCTTATCTATAATAAATAAAGAAGAAAACTTCAACTACAACAACATCTGGTAGACCATAAGTGCTAAATAAAATGCTAACATTTTGTATTGCCAGTCCTAATTTTCTCCCTCGTTGGCAGCTGTAGTCTTTGGGGATTTGGAAAGTAACAAAAATAACGAGGCTAATCTGACTTAACTTTTAGAAGAGTTTGTTTGTTAAGACCTTGATGCCTGATGGCGTCATGAGAGCATGCTAAACCTTTGTTAAGCCACAAAGTAAGGCTTTAGCAATGAAAATTTGTCAACAAAATTACAAAAACACACAAACATACTCCAAATTTTATCTCACCATGACCCCTATTGGCAGCATGAGAAGGAGGAGAAGGAGGAAGAAGGAAAAAGGAAGAAGAAGAAATGGTGACGAAGGACATTCACAATACAGAATTAAGATTTTGATAAGCAATAATAGCTGTAGATGCCAACAACCAGACTGGTGATCAAAAGACATTCCAGATCCATCTAAAATTTAGACAGTCATTCACACTGGTTTTCTATTGGGTTTGCAAACTGCTAGGGAGAGCACTATAGTGGGGAATTCAGAGTCCATGGAAGCAAAAGAGGAAAACAGTAGCTGTTTTGCTAATCTGTACCAAACCAGTAGAGTATCTACCACAGAATGTTAGTTCAGTCCCCGAGGAATTTTTGCACAAAATCAGAGAATTTAAGGATGAGAACATTGTTCCATGTCCCTTCCCTTTTTTAAAAAAATTAAGAATTTAAAAAAATTATACAAAGCCCAAGCCAATTTATTCTAAGAAGGCAATTCTTCCTTAAAACTTTCTTTAAAACAATCTCTCAACTTTATCAATGTCATTTACTTATTTAGGAATTCAACAAAAGAGACTACTTCTGGCTTTCAGATGAAGATGCATGATGGTGAAAAAGTATCATTACATAAAAGTAAGTGTCAGCAAGAAGGCTAAATTTATGATACTGAATGGCGAAGAAGATAAATTGTCATGGTAATTTTTCTATTATATGTGAACAGAATAAAACTGTGCAGCACACCAGTTACTAAGTAGTTTTGTATAGCATTGAAAAATCACATCCTTTCACATTAGTTACATTACTTTCAATTTGACACGTATTTTCTCTAATAGCCTCTTGAACACTAAAATTGCAATAAATTCTACTAACTGGACTGCTCATAATAAAAATTTCATACTAGGTGAAATTTATCTTTGTAGCTCTGCCACTCTCCATATTTGCCCCTCTCATTTTCCTAGGAGAAGACAACCCTCCGATTTAAGAACTTTTGTGACTTTCGGTCTTCCTATTCTATACCCCCTGCTTTCAGTGCCTTGACTACTTTCAGTCTTCCACTGCACACTCTAAAATTGTCACTTGAGTCATCTCACATCATGCCATTAAGAAAACTTTGCTTCTATTTTTAATTATCTTGAAAAGATTGCTAATCAGTAGACACTAATATTTTGTGATAGCTCAAATAACCAACATCCTCTCTGCAGACTTGCCTCTATCGCTTATAACCTCTCTGTCCTATGTCTAATCTCTTCTTGCTTAGTGGCATTCATTCCCTTCATTCTATAAAAAGTTACCATTATTTCTCCCTAAAATTTTTTTTTTTAATATTCTTGTCTCTCTAATTACCAATATCTCCTTTTTCTTTTCTGTTTTTTTCTCTTCTCATCAAGTTGTTGGTACATATTCTCCTACCATTTACAATTCAAGCAGATTTTGGCTGAATCACATCCCAGAATCTGCTCTCGGGCCAACAGTCATTGCAATACTTTCAAGACTAATAAATACTTCTCTATCTTTAATTCATTTACGTTGTCTATACCTAACCTTGTCATAAATTTTTGAAGAAAAATCCAACAGTGCATGGAAACGCAGAGGTCTGCTGCCTGGAGTAAAATGGCTGGCTTCCAGAATATTTCTTCCCGTCTCAGAATAGAATTTAATTGGCAAATTCATCCTTCCAGGATCTTCCACAAATTTGCAGGTTCAGAAACTTTATTTGATTAGAAAATACAATTTATCAGATTCAGGAATCAATCTGAGAATCAATCTGAGAATGACAGTATAGTATATTGTTTAAAGCACAGATGCTGGGCCAAGCTGCTTGGGATGAATCCTGATTCTACCATTTTCTAGTGATGAGACTTAAGCAAATTACTTAACCATTCTTAACCCTTGGTCTTCCACTCTGTAAGATAAGAACATTAGTAGGGATGTTGCAAGGATTACATGGGATAAATACAATAAGACACAAAGAACAGTGCCTTCTCATTACAAATGCTTTATAAGTATTAACTATTATTTAATTAACTATTAACTGTTAGCATTTTAAGCTAAAAAGCTAATAAGAGAGTGATAGAAAGCACTTTGATAGAACCCTATACCCTGACATAATCTTTTGGTGACTGAACCCAAACTAGAAATAACTAGAGAAGCAATTTGGACAAATCATCATTCACTGTCAGTAAATATAAAGAATGTTTGAACTGAAATCCAGGACATGGTGAAAGAATTTTCTTTAAAAATAATCAGAAATTGTCATTAGTGTATAGGAAATAGACTGAAATAAACATATTATTTGTAATAGCAAGGGAGATTTCTTTGTAGATGTTGTGTGAGAGAGCCAGTCCCAACTCAGAAAAGAGTCACTTGACTATAGCTTCCTTCAGTTCATTGTCCAAAAGTTCACCCATCTATAATTCCTCGAGGAAGCAGTAGACACTGAAACCAAGGTTCATTCCTATGTTCAGCACAGACAAAAAACAGGCCAGAGAAAATGTACTGGCATTCTATGGACTACTGAGTCAGCAAAATTTATAAGACACAGTGAGGATCTGAGCAGACTGGACTTTTATTATTTTTTCTTATGAGATTTGAGAGAATGTTGAGTTTGAAAATGAATTAATGTCTATGTAGGACAATCTCCAAAGGTTTAGGGCTATTAATGTGAGAAATATGTACAAACTATTAGATAGATACATTGATTCCTCCAGAAAACAAATTCCTTTGCTCTCCTTCTTTTACTAAGTTTAAGCCACATGACTTAAGAGGAAAGGTAATTTCAGATACAGTGAGAAAGAACTAGAAAAAGTTGTCAACAAGTTCCCAGTTGACAGAAAGGAAATATAAAAAATTCTTCTGATTCCAGAAGGAGAGCAGGAAAAGGAGAGGATAGAGGAAAGAGAAAGAGGATAAACAAATCACTTTGCTTTTGTTTTAAACGCTGAGTCAAAAGAAGGTGAATATTCAGGGAAAAAAAGCTCCTATAGGATAGAAGAGAGAATCGTAAGTAATAGATGTTGTGTGTGCACTGCTATGCATTTTGGCCTTTATAGGAAATGGTTCCTAAGTCAAAAACCAATGGCTTAGCTGCAGCACATTAAAAATATAGCAACATATCTTTACTTCTTTATTTTTTATAAATTTATTTATTCATTTGTTTTTGTTTGTTTGTTTGTTTTTCGCTGTGCTGGGTCTTCATTGCTGCGCATTGGCTTTCTCTAATTGAAGCAAGCAGGGGCTTCTCTTCTTGCGGTGCGCGGGCTTCTCATTGTCATGGCTTCTCTTGCTGCAGAGCACGGGCTCTAGTAGTTGTGGCACACGGGCTTAGTTGCTCCGTGGCATGTGGGATCTTCCCGGACCAGGGATTGAACCCGTGTCCCCTGCATTGGCAGGCGGATTCTTAACCACTGTGCCACCAGGGAAGCCTGCAACATATCTTTAGATAAGGAGAGACCAGAGTTTCTACTGCCCAGCTTTCATGTCTCTTTGAAAGGATGCAAACATCATTGCATGCTCCCGTTGGGAGCCAGAGGGCCTGACATGTAGTCCTGCAGATGGTGGCAGGTTGAGCAGGTTATAAGCCACGGAAGGAGGAATCAGCCAAGATTCAGAAAGAACCAAGACAGTACTGATTCACTTGAAGGCAAACCTCAGAATTTGGACAGCACCTAGAGCACAGGACACTTATATAGCAAAAGTCTGTGGGAATGCCTTGTGTCCAGATGTATGAGCGACATCTGCTTAAAGGTTAGTGAAAACCTCAAGGTTAGCAAAAGGATGGACAAATGAACTGACTGCTCCTCTTCAACCACCACGATGACACTTAAGTTATTCTACAAACACATAAAACATGTTGGGGAATCAATAAAAGAGGAACAGTCCTGAAAAAGAGTTAAAACTTTAATAAATATTAGAACAGTAGAAACATAATTTTATTCTAGGCGGGTCAGATAAACTATTACGGGTCCCTGCTTCTCTTGCAGCCCAGAGTACTCATATAGACTTACGTGAAGATTGGCATGACGCTTCTGAGAAGGTCCATAAATGGGGGACAAACAGCTAGCGTTTTCACTGTTCTCCTTCCTGCAGCCTCGAACATGAGTATTTCAGATGGAACTGTAGATGACTTCTTCTGACAATGAAGTTGGAACCTCATGTTGAGCATGGCAGAGGAGAAAGATTTTCTGAAGACAATGGAGATCTCATATCAGCTGTGTCTGCCTTTCCCCAGAACTAGCTCTGAATTGCCATCTTTTGAACAGTGTTACGTGAGAAGCCAATATTATTTGTGCTGTTTCCCTAAGTGATAAATTCCCTAAGAATTTGGTACCTAAAACTACGATGCTGCATAAATGTGTAATTGACTGAATGGGAAGGATGGGAGGTGAATAATAAGGACTCACAAATATCAACTGGAAATTTTGATTGGAAACCTGATGACCCTTGTAATGCAATGGAAGAATATTTGGTCAAATTTTCACCTTCCTTATCTTGAACAGTGGACTGAGTCATCAGGCTATATAAAGCAGTAACAGAAATGTTAAAAATAAAAAAGATTTGCGATATTGTTCTATGTTTAGCAAAATCCTGCAAAACAGAGAAATCAGACCTGAGCAAGTCACTCAGGGGGAAATCACAACACTTCACATTGACAAGGGAAGCAAAGTTGGCAAAGTCTGTTACCTTGAAGTATTGCAGGACTGAAGAAACAAATGCTCTTCTCCAGTCTGAAATGATCAACAATGGTTGCAAAATAGGAGCCTTACCTGGAGACAGTGTGACATGACACAAGGTAGGAATTCTCAGGTGTTCAAATTCTGGATATTTAAAGAATATGTGATGTGATGTGATGTTTACTACACTATTTCAAATCACCAATGGCTTACTCTTTGACAATACTCTCCTAAATTGCCTCCTCCCTTCATTAATTGTTACATACTATTTATTTTGAAATATTTCAGGCATAAAAAAGAGAATTGTATAAATAATCATATATATGTTATATATTATATATGTTATATGATATACATATGATCATATATACCATATTACTATGCAACAATATAAACAATGGATAATCACCACCCAGCTGAAGAAATAAACCTTTTTAAGCATAGTTAAGTCCTAGCTCACATTCACCTCTCTACTGTCCCCTCCCCCCAGAGCTAACTGCAATCCTGAATTCAATCTTTGTAATTCTCATGTTTATTATACATTTCCTAATTATGTACTTGTCTCTAAATAATGTGCATATTTTTCCATATAAATGGTACCCTACACCGGGGGTACCCAACCCCCGGACCAGTACCGGTCCACAGCCTGTTAGGAACCAGGCTACACAGCAGGAGGTGAGGGGCGAGCGAGCAAAGCTTCATCTGCTGTTCCCCATCGCTCCCCATCGCTCACGTCACCGCCTGAACCATCACTCGCATTACCACCTGAACACGTCCCCCATCACACCCCGCCCCCACCGTCAGTGGAGAAATTGTCTTCCATGAAACCAGACCCTGGTGCCAAAAAGGTTGGAGACCGCTGTCCTACACTGTATGCCGTTCTGAAAATTCCTTTAGTTCAACTCTGTATGTTTTAGGTTTATCCACTTTGATAAATGTAAATATAGTTTACCATTTTTACCACTTTGTTGGTTTCCACAGAATGACTATACCAAAAGTACTGATTTGGTTATTCACGTTGTTTCAGAGTTTCATTATTGTTAATGCTGTTTTGCTACAGCAAAAAATGATACAAACATTATTTTTATATTTTTTTCTTGTACACATGTGGAAGACTTTCTCTATATTACACACTTTGGGCTATACAAAATGGGTGTCTCAAGAGTATGCACATATTTACTTCTCCTAGGTATTGCCAAATCGCTCCCCAAAGTGGCTGTAACAGTTTACACTTCCAGCAGCAATATATGAGATTTCCTATTTCCTTACTTTCTTTCCAACATTGTTATTGGAAGACATTTAAATTATTGTTCAGTTTAGGGAAATGACAAGTATTTAATTATAGTTATAATTTTACATTTCCATAATTTCTGAAGAATTTGAAATTCTTTTCATATATTTATGTATTATACAGCTCTCCCCCGCAGAAAGTGAGTTTGCATATTTTGCTACTTTTACAATTTAGCATTTCTGCATCTTACTTTTGATTTACAGGAGAATATTTTGAATTCTAGATACTAATTATCCGCCAGTTATGTGTATTTCAAATATATTCTTCTAGCCTAAAACCTGGTTTTTACTCTTTTTAATAGTATCTTTTCAAGCAATAAATTTAAACATAATCAAGTTATCACACTTTTTCCTATATGTCTTCTGTTTTCATATATCTTAATAAATACTCTGTATCCTTCAGTCATGAAGAAAATTCATATTTTCTATTAAAATTTCTAAAGTTTTCTTACACAGAAATATTTAATACCTAGGAATTTTGTATACAATGTGAGAAGCAATGATTCACTTTTTAAAATGGAAAACAAATTTTATCATCACTTGTTCTCCACTGACCTGTAATTCCACCTCTGTCATATATAAAGTATTAAAAAAACATGGGTCTATATCTGGGCTCCTTCCTTTGTGGCAATGACTGTCTTCACCACAGCAAAATTCCAGTGTCTCGGTTACCAATGGTTTATGGTATGTCTTAACTTGTGTCACTGCATTGACTCCCTCCTTATTTTTCCTTAAAATTATCTTGTTTGTCACTGAGTCTTTGCTAGTTCATATATATTTTTATATCAGCTTGTCAAGTTCCACCAAAAAATTTAAGATTTTAATGAGAATTACATTGAATATATTCATTAATCTGGAGAGAACTGACATCTATGTGACAATGAATCATTTTTACACATGAACACTATATATATATATATATATATATATATATATATATATATATATATATATCCAGTTGTTTATACCATATTTTATGCAATTAATAAAGTTTAAAAAAATTTTCTCCATAAAAGACTTGGACATCTCTTGTCAAATGCATTCCTGTGTACATCATATTGTAAACTTCATCCTTTGAAACTGATATTTTCATATTCTTTTTATCCAGGAATAGGAATGTAATTAATTGAAAAATGATTTTGTAGCCAAGAAACCTACTTAAAATCTTATCCATTCTATTAATTTGTCAGTATATTATCATTGTTCCTTCTCTCCAGTTCCTACACTAGTTCCTATCTTTGTCTTCCTGAGTTGGTTAAGGCCTCAGATATAATAGTGCATTAAAGTGGTTAGAAAAGATATTTGTTCTCATTCTTCGCTTTTAAAGAATATGCTTCTAACATTTTGCCATTAAATATTATGCTGTTCTTCATTAGCTTTAGGAAGTATCCTGCATCCTTAGTTTGCTAAAAGTTTTTATGATACATGGATACTGACTTTCAGTAAATACATTTTCCACAAATATGTACTTAATGCATTTTTCTCTCTTTTAATTTTAAATAAGGAAAATTATGTAAGTAGGTTCTCTAATAAGTCTAATCTGTCCTTACATACCTGGTGAAACTTACTTGGTCATAGTATACTATATTTAATGTATTGCTGGATTTACTTTGCTGAAATTTTTAGGACATTTTCCTTTGTTCATATTGGCACTAATCTATGATGATCATCCCATAGGTGTGTGGGTTTATCTCTGGGCTTTCTATCCTGTACCATTCATCCATATTTCTGTTTTTGTGCCACTACCATACTGTCTTGATAACTGTACCCTGTAGTATACTCTGAAGTCAGGGAGCCTGATTCCTCCAGCTCCATTTTTTTCCTTCAAGATTGCTTCTGCTATTTGAGGTCTTTTGTGTTTCCATACAAATTGTAAAATTTTTTGTTCTAGTTCTGTGAAAAATGCCATTGGTAATTTGACAGGGATTGCACTGAATCTGTACATTGCTTTGGGTAGTATAGTCATTTTCACAATATTGATTATTCCAATCAAAGAACATGGTATATCTCTCCATCTGTTTGTGTAGTCTTTGATTTCTTTCATCATTATCTTACAGTTTTCTGCATACAAGTCTTTTGCCTCCTTAGGTAGGTTTATTCCTAGGTATTTTATTCTTTTTGTTGTGATGGTAAATGAGATTGTTTCCTTAATTTCTCTTTCTGATCTTTCGTTGTTAGTGTATAGGAATGCAAGAGATTTCTATGTATTAATTTTGTATCATGCGACTTCACTGAATTCATTGGTTAGCTCAAGTAGTTTTCTGGTGGCTTCTTTAGGATTTTCTATGTATAGTGTCATGCCATTTGCAAACAGTGACAGTTTTACTTCTTCTTTGCCAATTTTGATTCCTTTTATTTCTTTTTCTTCTCTGATTGCTGTGGCTAGGACTTCCAAAACTATGTTAAATAACAGTGGCAAGAATGGGCACCCTTGTCTTGTTCCTGATTTTAGAGGAAGTGTTTTCAGTTTTTCACCATTGAGAATAATGTTTGCTGTGAGTTTGTCATATATGGCCTTTATTATGTTGAGGTAGGGTCCCTCTATGCCCACTTTCTGGAGACTTTTTATCATAAATGGATGTTGAATTTTATCAAAAGCTTTTTCTGCATCTATTGAGATGATCATATGGTTTTTACTCTTCAATTTATTAATATGGTGTATCACATTGATTGAGTTGCCTACACTGAAGAATCCTTGCATCCCTGGGATAAATCCCACTTGATAATGATGTATGATCCTTTTAATGTGTTGTTGAATTCAGCTTGCTAGTATTTTGTTGAGGATTTTTGCATCTATGTTCACCAGTGATATTGCCCTGTAATTTTCTTTTTTTGTGTGATATCTTTGTCTAGTTTTGGTATCAGGGTGATAGATCAATGGAAGGGGATAGAAAGACCAGAGAAAAACCCATGCACCTATGGTCACCTAATCTATGACAAAGGAGGCCAGAATATACAATGGACCAAAGACAGCCTCTTCAATTAGTGGTGCTGGGAAAACTGGACAGCTACATGTAAAAGAATGAAATTAGAACACTCCCGAACACCATACACAAAAATGAAATCAAAATGAATTATATACCTAAATGTAAGGCCAGACACCATAAAACTCTTAGAGGAAAACACAGGCAGAACACTTTCTGACATAAATCGCAGCAAGATCTTTTTTGACCCACCTCTTAGAGTAATGAGAATAAAAACCAAAAAAGAACAAATGGGATCTAATTAAACTTCAAAGCTTTTGCACAGCAAAGGAAACCATAAACAAGATGAAAAGACAACCCTCAGAATGAGAGAAAATATTTGCAAATGAAGCAATGGACAAAGGATTTATCTCCAAAATATACAAACAGCTCATATAACTCAATATCAAAAAAACAAACAAATCGATTGAAAAATGGGCAGAAGACCTAAATAGACCTTTCTCCAAAGAAGACATACAGATGGCCAACAAACACATGAAAAAATGCTCAACATCACTAATTATTAGAGAAATGCAAATCAAAACTAAAATGAGATATCACCTCACACTGGTCAGAATGGCCATCATCACAAAATCTACAAACAATAAATGCTGGAGAGGGTGTGGAGAAAAGGGAACCTTCTTGCACTATTGGTGGGAATGTAAATTGACACAGCCACTATGGAGAACAGTATGGAGGTTCCTTAAAAAACTAAAAATAGAACTACCATGTGACCTAGCAATCCCACTACTGGGCATATACCCAGAGAAAACCATAATTCAAAAAGACACATGCACCCCAATGTTCACTGTAGCACTATTTACAATAGCCAGGACATGGAAACAACCTAAACGTCCATCAACAGAGAAATGGATAGAGAAGATATGGTAATATATAGAGTGGAATATTACTCAGACATAAAAAGGAAAGAAACTGGGTCATTTGTAGAGACGTGGATGGACCTAGAGACTGTCATACAGAGTGAAGTAAGTTGGAAAGAGAAAAACAAATATCATATATTAATGCATATATGTGGAATCTGAAAAATTGTTTTAGATGATCTTATTTACAAAGCAGAAATAGAGACGCAGACAAAAAGAACAAACATATGGATACCAAGGGGGAAAGGGGGGGTTGGGATGAATTGGGAGATTGGGATTGACATATATACACTATTGATACTATGTATAAAACAGATAACTAATGAGAACCTACTGTGCAGCACAGGGAACTCTACTCAGTGCTCTGTGGTGACCTAAATGGGAAGGAAATCCAAAAAAGAGGGGATATATGTATGTGTATAGCTGATTCACTTCGCTGTACAGTAGAAACTAACACAACAATGTAAAGCAACAATACTCCAATAAAAACTAATAAAATAAAATAAACTTATTTCCCCCCCAAAAAAATAATCTATGACGACCATCCCAGATTTTCTGCCAAAAACAGTGAAAAAAGAAAAATTATGGAACACACAGTACATAAAATTTTCAAGGTGTTTTAAATGGATCACACTTAAACTTCATAACAGCTTTATAACGTAGGTAGTATTCATATACTCTTCTTTTATTTTTCAGCTAAGAGGTCAAAGTTTAAGGTGGTAGAATAACTTTCTCAATGACTATAAAAATGTTTATGGGAGAGACAGCATTCTAAAAAACTCAATTATGTTATCTGTTAAAATCTTCATTTGCTTTAGGCCCTATTTAAATGGCAGATTATCCAAAAAGCCTTCATCGACACCTGAACATTCTTTTAACCCATCCTCTCTCTTCCCTATTCTCTCTACCCTTGGTCTTCTGAACATCATGTCTTTGTGACTTTCCTCTTCCCTTCATTTTAATTTGTCTGTAATACAATTAATGTATCCTTCTTCTTATGCATTTGACTTGATTATAAGCTCTACAGGTCAATAACTCTCCCTTATCTGTTTTTGAAACTGTATGCAGTGCCTTGCATGTTGCTTTTTAAATATATAATGATTACCAACCCAGATATTTTCATAGTGGATTGAATTATTCTTCCTTAAAGCCAGAGTTTGTATTTTGGAAGAGTTGTTGGTTTTTCTTGTATTGTTTAAGTGAGAAAATTCCCTTGAGAAGTGAAGGAGAAAATTAGTTTAGAAGAGAAACAAAGTAATTAACATAGGATATAAAGCAAGCAATAAAGACAGTCAAAATATTACAAACATAGTGAAATTAAAATGGCATTAAGGGAACTATCAAAGTCAGAAGAATCAAAAATGGTAAATTTAAATTGTAATTTATTAAATTTTACATAATCAACATTCTAAAAATAATATCTTACAGAGTATTTCTGCAGGCTTTATTGGGTAAAGTCAACAGAAACTAAGGTAATTCAAGATACCGAGAAAAAGGAATGAGGAAACTGAAGGAAAAATGCAGCACTTTATTAGCCTAGGAATATGATTACGAAGACTACAGAGGAAAGCGATAGAGGAAATAGAGATAGAAGCACCAAAATCTCTTCCATTTCTGTTGACTAGTTCCATTTTGTTATATGAAATCTATATTTATTCCTGTTTCTCTACAAACAATTGCAACTTTGAAATCACAGTATAAAAAATAAAATATTTCCCTTATCCATCTTCCTATATTGTTTTTAATTTATTTTATCTTAATAAAACAAGTTATATTGTGCAATTATAATTCAGATTGTATTAACAGTCTCTTTATATGAAGACAAACATCTATTCAGAGCACACATTTGAGGCACACAATGGGATCAAAATGCCCACATGTCAGTAATCTCATTTATCTACTTTAAAGATACATTCACATATTCAATCAATTATTTAAGTGTTTTATATGAATATTCATTTTTCTCCTTGGAGGAATACACACACACACACACACACACATGCACAAGACATGGCTATAGATAACAACATGGGCACAGACCTCATGAGCTCATTCTCTAATCATGGAGCAAAACTTAGTAAGACACTTTGGAGAATAAAAAAATATGTAGCCACAATACAAATTAGAACTACAAGAGTCTTAGAGAAAATAAAGTGTGGTTGCAAATTCTGGAGGAGGTTCCATAACCTGGATCTAAAGGGTCTATGATATTACTGAATGTGCAAGTCAGGTGGGACATCTCTCTGAGCAGTAATATACATTAAGATGGAGGTGAAAATTAATATTCTATTGAATGGTAACAATACAGAATTAATTGGAGTTGAGGATAGCTACTTGATAAAAGTGAGAAATTGACAATATTGGCCAAGTGATAAGAGATTTAAAAAATTAGTACACTAGTCTGATGATATTTCTGCTTGATTATAAATTCTTGGAGCATAGCTTATCCACTGTACTTGAGAATGCAACCTTATTTGAAAAAGTTTTTGCAATGTAATCAAGTTAAGATGAGGTCATACTGGATCGGGGTAGGCCCTACTCCAATGACTGGTGTCCTTATAAAAAGAGGCAAATTTGGACACAGAGACACACAGACAGAGGGAGAATGCCATGTGACAATGGAGGCAGAGATTGGAATGATGCAGTTGTCAAGGAACACCAGGATTACCAGCCACCACCAAAATCTAGGAGAGAGGCATGGAACAGATTCTCCCTCAGAGCCTCCAAAAGAAATCAACCTTGCCAACACCTTGATTTTGTACTTCTAGTCTCCAAGAACTGTGAGAGAATAAATTTCTGTTGTTTTAAGCCACCTAGTTTGTGGTGATTTGTTATGGCAGCCCTAGGAAACTAAAACAGATCTCCTTCTCATACCTCGTGTGAAAGAATTCCAAGTGGCTCAAATAATGTTTTATTTAAGTCTTTACTTTGAAATATACATAGATTCATAGGAAATTGCAAAAAAATGTATAGATAGGTCTCATTCCACCCTTTACCCAGCCTCTCCTTTTAACATCTTGTATAAGTAGAGTACAGCATCAAATTCAGGAAATTGACGTTGGCACAATTCATAGACTTTACTCAGATTTCACCAGCTACACAGGCTCTCATTTGTGTGTGTGTGTGTGTGTGTGTGTGTGTGTAGCTATATGCAATTTTATCACAGAGGTAGCTACATGTAAGCACCCCAACAATCAAGATATTCAACTGTACCATTACCACAAATCTCCTTCAGGCTATACCTTTACAGCCACACCCAGCTCTTCCTACTTTCCCTAAACTCTTGTAACCACCAATCAATTATTCATCTTTCTAATTATGTTATTTCACAAATGTAATGGAATCATGCAATAATGACTTTTTTCACTTCACATAATTTTCTTGAGGTTCATTAAAATTGTGTGTATATCAATAGGTTGTTTCCTTATATTGCTGGATATTATGGCATGGTGTGGATATACCACAGTTGTTTAACCCTTCACTTATTGAAGGACGTTTGAGGAGGTTCAAGTTTTACACTATTTTTAAAAATAAATAAGTAAATAAACCTGTTGTGTACAAGCGTCTGTGTGAAAACAAATTTTCATTTCTCTGGGATAAATGCCCAGAAGTGAAATTGCTGGATCACCTGGTAAGTCCATTTTAGTTTTAAAAGGGAGTGCTAAACTATTTTTTCAGACTAGCTAGGCCATTTTAAATTCTCATGTATCAGTGATACAAGTTTTCATCAGCATATAGTTTTATCACTATTTTTTTATTTTAGCCATTCTGAGTGGTATATAGTAATATGTTATTGCAATTTTAATTTGCATTTTCCTAATGGTAATAAATTTGAACATCTTCTCACATGATGATTTGATAACTGTGTATCTTCTTTGGTGAAATGTCTATGCATTTTTTTTGCCATTTTACTAATTTTATTGTTTTTTCAAGGTTGATGTTTCATAGTTCTTTATTTAGTAAAGATAAAAGTTCTCTGGTAACTACAAGATTAACAAATATGTTCTCCTAGTCTGCAGCTTGACTTTTCATCCTCTTAACAGATTTTTTACAGACCAAAAGTTTTTAATGTTAGTGAGGTAAATTACCAATATTTTCTTTTATGGATTATGCTTTTGGTATCATGTCTAATAACCCTTCACTTGGACTTAGGACCTAAAGATTTTTTTCCTATATTTTTGTCTCGAAGTTTTATAGGTTTACATTTTACTTTAATTCCATGATCTATTTTGAGTTAATTTTTATATAAGGTGTGAGTTTCACATGGAGATTCACTTTTTTTGTCTATTGCTATCCCATTTCTCTAGCTCCATTCTTTGAAAAGGTAGCCCTCTTCCACTGAATTGTTTTTGTTCCTTTATCAAAAGTTAGACATATTAGTGTGGATCTATTTTTGAGTTCTGTATTTGGTTCCATTGATCTATGCGTCTCACCCAGCAATATCACAGTCTTGATACTGTACCATGAATTTGGTATGTCTCTTTAACTAGTAAATCTAATTTCATTTATTTCAATAGCATTTTATAGTTTTATTATAGTTACACCTAATGATTTCATTTTCTGTGGTGCAATTGGGAGTTATATTGCATTTTTCATTTCATTTCCCAAGTGCTTGTTGTTGGTATATAGAAATGCAATTGATTTTTGTGTGTTGATCTTGAATCCTGTGACTCAGTTCTAAGCCGTTCTATTTTTTTTCTTTCTGTAAATTCCTTGGGATTTTCTACATATACAATCATTTCATCTACAAAGACTTTTATTCCTTCCTTTACAAACTGTAAGCTTTTTTATTTTGTATTTTTTTCTTATTGCAGTGGCTAGAAATTCTGGAATTATTTGAATATGAGTCCTGGGAACAGACATCCTTACCCTGTTCTTGATCTTAGGAAACATTCAATCTTTTATCATTAAGTATTATGTTAGCTGTAGATGTTCTTTATAAGGTTAAGGAAGTTCTCCTTTATTCTTAGTGTATTAAGAGTTTCTTTTTTTTTTAAATCATAATTTGGTTTGAATTCTACCAAAGGCTTTTCCTTTCTTTCTCTCTTTCTTTTTTTTCCCTTTAAGTATAGGCCAATCCTAAACACTGTGTCAACTCCAGTTGCACAGCAAAGTGACCCACCCATATATATACATTTTTTTTTTTCTGATTATTCTCCATCACAGGTCACCACAAGATACTGAATATTGCTATACAGCAAATCTCGGTTGCCCATCCATTCCATGTTATACAGTAGTGTCAAAAGTGTCAATTGCTTTTTCTATGCCAATTGATATCATCATATGATTTTTCCTTTTAAGTTTGCCGACATGGTGGATGACAATGATTGATTTTCAAATACTGAATCACCTTTTCACACACGAAATACATCTCACTCATTCATGGGTATTATTATTTTTATATTTTTAAAATTTATATAAATATACTTAAGAGTTATTAGAAAGTTTTTAAAGTTATATATTTGTATAAATACATAAAAGTTATATTCGATTTGCTAAAATTTTGTTGAGGACTTTGCATCTATGTTCATGAGAGATATTGGAACCAGATCACCTCTGTCTTGAAAGGGAAATGAATGACTGAACTTTTAGTGAGCTCTCTAAGATTGTGGATGGATTTCCACTGTTTAGATGGTTGAAACAAAAAAGGAGAAGCTCACTAGGAGAGAAATAAGAAATGTCAGTGTAGGTAATATTGGATAACGCCTTATTTTTCTCTTGAGTAGAAAATAAATGGAGTCTTACTTTTCATAATACTTTGAATTATTTTTGTCTCTTGGAGCTCTGAATCTTTTGGTCATTGTTTCAAATATCTTAATTTAATGCACATAAAGGAGAAATTCGTATCCCTTAATATTTCACAACTCCCCCACACAAATAGCTCAATTATCAAAATGCTTATTAGTTTATCTTTTAAACTAATTAGTTTATCTTTTCAGGTTTCTTTAGAGTTCTACGTAGAGTGATTAGGCATTGCTCCAATTGTACTTAACGTACTATGGAATATTTCTTCATGATACTTCTTCCAATTAATAGTTAAATAATATTTAAGCTGCCAAAAATATGTATTTATTCTGTAATTATAATTTTCAGATCTAGCTCCTTAAGTAATTTACAAAAAAAAATTCTAAATACACTACTGATTACTATAAAAACAATTTATAGATTCCATTATTTAGAAGTTTAACTATAATCTGAAATATACATTTCAAAAAGAAATATGGCTAATTCAGAATAGTCAGGCTCAAATAACTTCTTATCAAAAGTCACTGAAACTAATTAACACTGCTTCAAACTTGAATTGCATTTACCTGAAGTACTTATTCTAGTGAAAATGTGAAAAAAGATAATTTCAATGAATAACTTACTCTTGCCTTTTCACTTTTTACTTCCCATGCCACGTAGTAAATCTTCTGATCTTTAATTAAACGTGGTAACAATATTCTCATGAAATCTAATACTGATCTGTAAGCATGAGTTAGACAATATTTGTAAAACTTGATATAATGTTAATTTACAATTTTCTGCTCTACAAATGTTTGCATAAATAATGGATTGAGTTGTTGCTGTTTCCATGATCTTTGTTTAATTAGACACTCTTGGCAATTCAACACATTGTAGGGAAAAAATGACAGATAATTTCTTCTTTGCATTAAATATAATTACATGAGCTCTTTGGAAAATACATTTCCAAAAATCTTCTTCATGCCAAAGTAGATTTTCTGTACTGTCTAATGAGAAGAGACTGTGTTTAATTCTGTTATAAAATATTCATAATTCATTTTAATAGTTCTAGAAAAAAAAGACTAACAGAACTTTTGAAAGAAGGCATTAATAATCCCCTTCTCTGCAGATATTTCACACACACACAACAAATGAAATTCTCTTTCTTCTAGACATCTACAGACAAAGAGGTGCACACACAGATCTCCAATTTAGAATATTCATTATGAATCTAAACAAGGGTAAAATATGGTCCTGAAATGTAGGATTAACTTAGTTCTCTCTTACAAACCCTTGTGTACAAATGCATACACCTACACACATGTAATGATACTCCACTAGGAGAATGGAAATAAAGTCTTCCATACTAACATAAAATATTCCTAACAAAGGTAAATACATTATCGGGATACAAACAGAGCAGAGTATATAATCATTTCCTAGTAGAGTCCTCTTTATCACAACACAGCAACATCTGACACTAGAGAAAAAGCTATCAGTTGCCAAGTTCTGCCTAATAACATACAGCATCCAGTCAAACTTCTTATTCTTTCACTGTTAAAAATCTATCTTTAAAGACAAATAACGTTACCATAAGGAGATATGTCTGTGCATATATATGTGGGTGTGCGTGAGATTAATTTTCTTTAGAGAATTTCAAGATGTTCAAGAGATTCAAGAAGCTCTAACTTCCTAACACAAGGATAGGGAATTAGGAAAGAGGAGGAGAGTATACGAAAGTGCTTTTGTAAAACTAAAATAGCACTGTTGATACAAAACTGTCTGCACAGGAGGGAAAAAATTCTATAAGAGCGCAAGAAGCTCACTGAGCACTGAGTTTCAAGCTAAATAATATTTTTTAAATTCACACATAGACAAACTATTATAGAATGTTACACTTTAAAGACAAAAAGAATGTTCCAAACTCTTTCAAACAAAAAACAATAGAACAACAACAGACAAATGGCCTTCCAAGAAACAAGCATCAGACTAGCATCATACTTTTCTTCAGTAGGAGATATCAAGAAATTGGAGCAATGTCTTAAAGGAAGAGAAAAAAATGGGATAAAATCTAGAATTCTGTTTCCCACCAAATTACTAGTCAGTTTTCAATTGACAAGAAATGTTTATTAATGCAAAATCACTGAACATTGACTTGCACGGAAGTGTCCTCACAAGGAAATTACTTGCATATTGACTTCAGAAAAAAATAAGAATTGTGAATATATTTCTTATGGTCTTTATTCTCAAATTCTCTTCACCCCTTAGTCTCCAAAAGCAGCAGTAGGGAGCTGTGGCAGTGGTGAGTTATTTTTTGTAACACTGCTATAGGAACAAATTTAAATCCTGTTTATTAATACTTAATGGTAAAATGGCTTTTAAGAAATGACTCTCCTGCCATCTTCAAGATACTGGAACATATAGTTCTATCAACAAGCAAAAACAAATTCAATCAGAGAACGCTGGCTGTTGATTACAGTGTTGCCAAATATAGTCACGGTCCAAAAAGATGTAAACACAAAGTCAGCATGATTTTAAGAGTTAAAAGAATGTAAAAAGTAAAAATACGTTTGCCACTGATACTAGGCACATTCTGAATGGCACTGCTGCTGTGACATTAGAAACCTGATGATGAGATGCAACTGTGTAGACCACTAGGTTCTGAATTAAACAAAAATTACCCAATCATAATAATAAACCAATATTTGTCAATTTTCAACTTTATAAATCAAGGTACAGAGAAAGAACAAAACATTTAATTACGCTTGACACAACAGAATACACATATTTTTAGCTTTAAAGTGAAAGTCAAGGTAAAGAAGCATAGAGGCACTTACATGCTCATCTCACAAAATGGAAATTCAAATGATAATGTTTACATTGATTAAAAAATTCTAAATTCCAATATTAAAAAAAAAAAGCAACAGGGATAATCAATTTAAAAAGTTTAGGGTGTGAAAATTACCAAGGATTGGAAAAGGAAAGAAGTGGGAGTGCTAGTGCAGAAATAAATTAATAGCTCATCTATCATAGCCTCAAAACAATGGAAAAATACCTACAGTTGATGAATCAAAAAATAGCAGCATAAGCATATATGTTAGATATGTGAAGGTAAGTGCCAGAACACCGCTAAACAGGGATAATTAAAGTCTCACTGAGTACATTATACTAGGGCATGTAGAAGGTTAGGGCAAAGAATTGCTGAGTTTTTTTTTAACTCCATCAATACGATTTGCTTTTATTTTTTAAAACTATGTGTATTACCTTGATCTAGTTTTTATAATTTTTTTAAAATGGCTTAAATTTTAATGGTATCAATACTTTATTTTTTGTGAGGTGAGTTTTAACAAAAATGGTGTTCTGATCATTTAAAATATGATAAAGGTCATCCTTTATATTACTGAAAAAGAATTACTGAGATTTCTAGAAAATACTTTTGTTAATGCATTAATATTTCAGACACTTTTTATATTATAAAATGTCATTTTTCATTTTTCTGAAGTTAAAAAATATACATCTATATAATGAATTCCACGTACAAATACTTTTTTGGGTTTTTCTCCTTAACTTTTCTTTTTTCATTTCTGTAAGTATAATGGTTAAGAGTTTAGGTTTCTGAATCTTAAAAACTCAGAAAACAGTAAAACCATGAATAATATGACAATATTCTTAATTTAGTGTGATGAGTGAGGCACTATGGTAACTGCTTTACATGCATCATTTCATTTATTAACCACAGCAGCCTTCTCACTTAGGAATTCTTATGACCTCTGTTTTAAATACAAGGAAATAGAGGTTAAAGAGGCAAAGTAACTTGCTCAAGATTTAATTTTTCATTTAGTTAATAGATATTTATTAAATGGGCACTATTCTAGATATTTGGTATATATCTATAGGAAAAATAGATAAAACCTTTGCCCTCACAGGACTTATAGTCAACTGGGTGGATATAATAATTTTAAAATAAATCATATAAATAAACTGTACTGTTTTCTATAAAATGATAAATTTTATGACAAAAAATATATAGCATAAAGCAGATTGTTGGGCATTTGCAATTTTAAATATGATGGTCATGATAAGCCTCACTGAGAAGACATTTAAGCAAACTCTCAAAGGATATGAAGAAGATAGCCATTTGGCTATCTTTATGAAGGCCACTGAAAACAGGGAATAACCAGAGGGAAAGATTTAAGACAACAGCATGAGGTCAAGGGTGTGTCTGGAGGAGACAAGGAAACTATAAAGAATAACATAGGGTCCCAATGGCCATTATAAAGATTTTGACTTTTAATAAAAGTGTAACAGGAAATTATGAATGTTCTAGAAATCTTATGAGGAACAAAACAGTGACTATACCTAAGTGAATGAGGGCAGTCTTCATAAGGAAGCTACATTTCAGCTGGGCCTGAAGAGTCCATTCACCAAATCCTCTGGAGAGAGGAACAGGGCAGAGATGAGAGGAAATACCATGTCAAAGCTGTAAGCTTGTACTGTATACTGTACTTATACTGTATATGGCATGAGAGGGAACAGGGTCTCTATACAACAAAATCAGAAGACCAGAATGGAACAAATATTGGAAACTTGATGCCATACAGAGATTTTGAACTCTGTTTTGTAGGCTATTGGGCACCAAGAAGATGTTTTTTTGACAGATTCAGTTCAGGTGTCCTTTTAAACTTATTCTATCCAACAAAATTAACAACTTACAATTCTATTCTCCAGTTGAACTTGGTTCTTACACTTAGGATCAAATGTCTTTCAGGAAGATTTCTCTGCTGGTATTGTGGAGGATATGCTGGACAACTAAACTAAAAAAAAAAAAAAAAAAAAAGTAGCATGCACTATTCTAGGGTTTTGAGTCCAGAGCTACGGAAGCCCAAAGTAGGAAGCAATTACTATCCATGTTTACGGAATTGGGGTGACACACAGGAGTTGGTCCTCCACAGAGATATAGACATTGCATAGGTATTGAAGAAGGAAATTCCATATAGCAGATGTAAGGATTAACAACAAATAGATGACAACTCTCTTAAAATTAAGAATTACATATAACAGAAACACACACACTAAAGCACGCTTCACAAGCTACAAAAGCCATTTACCAAAAATTCTGCTTTCATTATGTTATTAAAAATGAGGCTTCCATCAGCAAGTACCTTTTCAGATAAGCTCAGATAAGCTTTTCTGATTCTTGTTTGAAAAATTAGAATTTTGAATTTGGTAACCTGTAATGTTCCTTTCAGTTTCATGAGTCTATGAAATGCTGAAAGTAACATTATATATGTGCATTTTTATTTTGCTAACCTACAAATCATTTTCATCCTTTACACTATTTATCTTTTTCTCTAGAGTCTGACTTGTAGATAATTTTGTACTATAAAGCCAACATGAAGACTTTTCTACTTATTCAAATATTCATCAAAATGAATATTATAATTGCTATATAACACAATTATATTTAAGTCCCCAAAAGTATCAAATTTCCAGGTGACCTTTATGTTACACATTATATGACCTATCTCTTTCCTGAGACTCACACAAAATAATTTGTTCTATGACAACTTCCTTCCTGTCATTAGTACATGCATGAGCTAATCTTTCCATGAACAGAGAGATATAAAAACATGTTCAAATATAATGTTACTTCATAAGGGGTAATATAAAATCTAAAAGTATCCTGTGTCTTTATTATTCCACGCTATGTACTTCTTTGAATTGAAAGACATTAAATAGAGATTCAACAGATGAGAGTGGAATGAAATACTACCTAGTGATTCTTTTCCAATTAGTGGAAAAACTAGTATAATAACCATGTATGAGTAAGTTTTACACAATTCTTTAGTATATTTCTTCTCAAAGGACATTCTCAGTTGATGTTCACATTTAGATTTAGGACTGAGTTGTTTATGTTAGATACTTTTTTCTATATGTGAATCTTTCACTGATGTTTACCAAAATGCAATCTATCCCAATCTTTTTACTTATCACAATGTACTGGAAAAATAATGTTTTTATTAATATGACCTTGCATAGAACACTAATACTTAAATTTTTATCTTTCTAAAGAAGAAATTGTAGAATCTGTTGCCTAATGAAGAAATAAACATGATTTCAATTCTGCCTGATTTGAGATATCTAAAAAAATCAATCTTGGAGAGGAGTCAAGATGGCGGTGTGGTAAGATGCAGAGTTTGTGTCTTGTCACAACTAGGGTGAATGCCAGATGCTGGTGGGGGGCCCCAACACTCAAGGAGATGGGAAGAACTCCCAAGCAAACTGGTAAGAAATGGGGGGACTGAGCGGGGAGGAGAAGTGGAAGCTGGACAGGACCAGTGTCCCATGAGGGGTGGCTGAGAGGGTGGAGGGGTTCCCACACCTGGAGGGACCCTCGGGGGCTTGGATCAGAGGGGAGTGTGCACAGCGTTTCCCCTGCCCAATCAGCTGGGGAAGTCTACCCGGCTCTCAGGCCAGGACTTACGCCCTCAGAGGTCCCCTCTGGGCTGGGTTCGTCTGGGGGCACAGAAGAGCGGCGGGGAGAAAACAGGAGAGGCTGGCAGGAGGGGCCCTCTAGGACCAGAGGAGTGGGACGGGAACAGAGGGCGTTTGCCCCACCCACCTGAGCCCAGGAAGCCTGCTGAGCTCCCAGGTGGGGTCCTCTGCTCTCTGAGACCAGAGGCAGAATGCACGCCTGGGCCCCTTCTGTTCTGTAGAGCCTAAGCCCCACTCCCCACTACCCCCTCCCCCCACCTTTTCCAGTCCTGTGGGGACTAAGCATAGGCCTCGCCCACCACCAAAACCTCACCCCTGCTTAGGCCCGGCCCTCCACAACCAAGGCCCTTCCACCTTTTTTTCTTTTTTTTTTCTCCTCCTCTTTATTTCTATTATGGTTCTGTTTTACATTCCGGTTGTTGTTTCTTCTATATTTTTATTTTTATATTTTTTCTAACATACTTGTTAGTTTCCTACTCTAATTATATTTTTCACTTTGTTATTGTTCTTTTTTTTTTTTTTGCTGCCCCATGTGGCTTGCAGGATCTTGGTTCACGAGCCAAGGGTTGGGCCGAAGCTCCTGCAGTGGGAGCTCCAAGCCCGAACCACTGGAGTAACAGAGAACCTCAGACCCCAGAGAATATTGATTGGAGTGAGGTCTCTTAGAGGTCCCCATCTCAGGACCAAGACCCAGCTCTAACCAACAGTGTGCAAACTGCAGTGTTGGAAGCCTCAGGCCAAACAACCAGTGAGACAGGAACACAATCCCACTCATAAAAAAAGGAAAAAAAAAAAAATGAGATGGCAAAAAAATTGTGTCACAGATGAAGGAGCAAGGTAAAAACCTACAAGACCAAATAAATGAAGAAGAAATAGGCAATCTACCTGAAAAAGAATTCAGAGTAATGATAGTAAAGATGATCCAGAATCTCAGAAATAGAATGGAGGCACGGACTGAGAAAATACAAGAAATGTTTAACAAAGATCTAGAAGAACTAAAGAACAAATAAACAGAGATGAAAAACAAAATAACTGAAATGAAAAATACACTAGAAGGAATCAATAACAGAATAACTGAGGCAGAAGAATGAATAAGTGAGCTGGAAGACAAAATGGTGGAAATAACTGCTGAGGAGCAGAATAAAGAAAAAAGAATTGAAGACAATCTCAGAGACCTCTGGGACAACATTAAAAGCACCAATATTCGAATTATAGGGGTCTCAGAAGAAAAAGAGAAAAAGAAAGAGTCTGAGAAAATATTTGAAGAGGTTATAGTGGAAAACTTCCTAACATGGGAAAGCAAATAGTCACCCAAGTCCAGGAAGCACAGAGAATCCCATACAGGATAAACCCTAGGAAAAACACACCAAGGCACATATTAATCAAACTATCAAAAATTAAATTCAAAGAACAAATATTAAAAGCAGCAAGGGAAAACAAAAAATAACATATAAAGGAATCCCATAAGGTTATCAGCTGATTTTTCAGCAGAAACTCTGCAGGCCAGAAGGGAGTGGCAGGATACACTTAAAGTGATGAAAGATAAAAACCTACAACCAAGATTACTCTACCCAGCAAGGATCTCATTCAGATTCGACAGAGAAATCAAAAGATTTTCAAACAAGCAAAAGCTAAGAGAATTCAGTACCACCAAACAAGCTGTACAACAAATGCTAAAGGAACTTCTCTAGGTGGGAAACACAAGAGAAGTAAAAGACCCACAAAAACAAACCCAAAACAATTAAGAAAATGCTAATAGGAACATACATATCGATAATACCCTTGAATGTAAATGGATTTAAAGCCTGAACCAAAAGACACAGACTGGCTGAATGCATAGAAAAACAAGACACATATATATGCTGCCTAAAAGAGACCCACTTCAGACCTACAGACACATACGGACTGAAAGTGAAAGGATGGAAAAAGATATTCCATGCAAATGGAAATCAAAAGAAAGCTGGAGTAGCAATAGTCGTATCAGATAAGATAGACTTTAAAAAAAAGACTGCTACAAGAGATAAGGACACTACATAATGATCAAGGGATAAATCCAAGAAGAAGATATAACAATTATAAATGTTTATGCACCGAGCATAGGAGCACCTCAATACGTAAGGCAAATGCTAACAACCATGAAAGGGGAAATCAACAGTAACACAATAATAGTAAGGAACTTTAACACCTCACTTACAGCAATGGACAGATCATCAAAACAGAAAATAAATAAGGAAACACAAGCTTTAAATGACACAGTAGACCAGATAGATTTAATTGATATTTACAGAACATTCCACCCAAAAGCGGCAGAATACACTTTCTTCTCAAGTGCATACAGAACATTCTCCAGGATAGATCACATCTTGGGTCACAAATCAAGCCTTGGAAAATTTAAGAAAATTGAAATCGCACCAAGAATCTTTTCTGACCACAACGCTAGGAGATTGGAAATCAATTACAGGAAAAAACTGTAAAAGCCACAAATACATGAAGGCTAAACACTGCACTACTAAATAACCAAGAGATCACTGTAAAAATCAAAGAATAAATTAAAAAATACATAGAAGCAAATGACAATGAAAACAAAATGACCCAAAACCTATGGGATGCAGCAAAAGCAGTTCTAAGAGGGAAGTTTATATCAATTCAACCTCACCTCAAGAAACAAGAAGAATCTCAAATAAACAATCTAATTCTACACCTAAAGCAACGAGAGAAAGAAGAACAAAGAAAAAACCAAAGTCAGTAGACAGAATGAAATCATAAAGATCAGAGCAGAAATAAATGAAATAGAAATGAAGAAAAAAATAGCAAAGATTAATAAAACTAAAATCTGGTTCTTTGAGAAGATAAACAAAATTGACAAAACCTTAGCCAGACTCATCAAGAAAAAAGAGGAGAGGATGCAAAACAATAAAATTAGAAATGAAAAAGAGGAAACTCAACTGACACTGCAGAAATACAAAGGATTATAAGAGACTACTACAAACAACTGTATGCCAATAAAATGGACAAAAAAGAAGAAATGGACAAAGTCTTGGAAAGGTACAATTTTCCAAGACTGAACCAGGAAGAGTTAGAAAATATAAACAGAATTATCACAAGTAATGAAATTGAAACTGTAATTAAAAACGTTCCAACAAACAAAAGTCCAGGACCAGATGGCTTCACAGGTGAATTCTATCAAACACTTAGAGAAGAGCTAACACCTATCCTTCTCAAACTCTTCCAAAAAATTGCAGAGGGAGAAACACTCCCAAACTCATTCTATGAAGCCACCATCACCCTGATACCAACGCCAGAAAAAAGATATCACAAAAAAGAAAATTATATAACAATATCACTGATGAACAGAGATGCAAAAATCCTCAACAAAATACTAGCAAACAGAATCCAACAACATATTAAAAGGATCATACACCATGATCAAGTGGGATTTATCCCAGGGATGCAAGGATTCTTCAATATATGCAAATCAACCAATGTGATATACCATATCAACAAATTAAAGAATAAAAACCATATGATCATCTCAATAGATGCAGAAAAAGCTTTTGACAAAATTCAACACCGATTTATGATAAAAACAATCCAGAAAATGGGCATAGAGGGAACTTACCACAACATAATAAAGGCCATATATGACAAACCCACATCAAACATCATACTCAATGGTGAAAAACTGAAAGCATTTCCGCTAAGATCAGAAACAAGACAAGGATGTCCAATCTCGCCACTCTTATTCAACATAGTTTTGGAAATCCTAGCCACGGCAATCAGAGAAGAAAAGGAAATAAAAGGAATACAAATCGGAAAAGAAGAAGTAAAACTGTCACTGTTTCCCGATAACATGATACTATACAGAGAAAATCCTAAAGATGCCACCAGAAAACTACTAGAATTAACCAATGAATTTGGTAAGGTTGCAGGATACAAAATTAATGCAAGGAAATCTCTGGCATTCCTATACACCAACAGTGAAAAATCAGAAAGAGAAATTAAGGAAACAAACCCATTTACCATTGCAACAACAACAAAAAAATACCTACGAATAAACCTACCTAAGGAGGCAAAAGTCTTGTACTGAGTAAAGTATAAAACACTGATGAAAGAAATCAAAGATGACATAAACAGATGGAGAGATATACCATGTTCTTGGATTGGAAGAATCAATATTGTGAAAATGACTGTACTACCCAAAGCAATCCACAGATTCAACATAATCCCTATCAAACAACCAGTGGCATTCTTCACAGAATTAGAACAAAAAATTTTACAATTCGTATGGAAACACAAAAAACCCTGAATAGCCAAGGAAATCTTGAGAAAGAAAAACAGAGCTGAAGGAATCAGGCTCCTGGACTTCAGACTATACTACAAAGCTTCAGTGATCAAGACAGTATGGTACTGGCACAGAAACAGAAATATAGATCAATGGTACAAGATAGAAAGCCCAGAGATAAACCCACGCACATACGGTCACCTAATTTACAACAAAGGAGGCAAGAACATACAATGGAGAAAAGACAGCCTCTTCAATAAGTGGTGCTGGGAAAACTGGACAGCTACATGTAAAAGAATGAAATTAGAACACTCCCTAACACCATACACTAAAATAAACTCAAAATGGATTGAAGACCTAAATGTAAGACTAGACACTATAAAACTCTTAGAGGAAAACATAGGAAAAACACTGTTTGACATAAACCACAGCAAGACCTTTTTTGAACCACCTACTATAGTAATGGAAATAAAAACAAAAATAAACATATGGGACTTAATTAAACTTCAAAGCTTTTGCAGAGCAAAGGAAACCATAAGCAAGATGAAAAGACAACCCTCAGAATGAGAGAAAATATTAGCAAATGAAACAACAGACAAAGGATTAATCTCCACAATATACAAACAACTCATGGAGCTCAATATCAAAAAAACAAACAATTCAATTAAAAAATGGGCAGAAGACCTAAATAGATATTTCACCAAAGAAGCCATACACATGGCCAAGAGGCACATGAAAACATGCTCAACATCACTAATTATTAGAGAAATGTAAATCAAAACTACAATGAGGTATCACCTCACACTGGTCAGAATGGCCATTATCAAAAATCTAGACACAATAAATGCTGGAAAGGGCATGGTAAAAAAGGAACCCTCCTGCATTGTTGGTGGGAATTTAAATTGATACAACCACTATGGAGAACAATATGGAGGTACTTTAAAAAACTAAAAACAGAACTACCATACGACCCAGCAATGCCACTACTGGGCATATACCCTAAGAAAGCCATAATTCAAAAAGAGACATGTACCACAATGTTCACTGCAGCACCATTTACAATAGCCAGGACATGGAAGCAACCTAAATGTCCACTGACACATGAATGGATAAAGAAGATATAGCACATATATACAATGGAATATTACTCAGCCATAAAAAGAAATGGAACTGAGTTATTTGTAGTGAGGTGGATAGACCTAGAGTCTGTCATACAGAGTGAAGTAAGTCAGAAAGAGAAAAACAAATACCGTATGATAACACATATATATGGAATCTAAAAAAAAAAAAAAAAAAGGTTCTGATGAACATAGTGGCAGGGCAGGAATAAAGACGCAGACGTAAAGAATGGACTTGAGGACACAGCAGGGAAAGGGAAGCTGGGATGAAGTGAGAAAGTAGCATTGACATATATACACTACCAAATGTAAAATGGATGGCAAGTGGGAAGCAGCTGCATAGCACAGGGAGATCAGCTCGGTGCTTTGCGGTGACCTAGAGACGTGGGATAGTGAGGGTGGGAGGGAGGCTCAAGAGGGAGGGGATATGGGGATATATGTATGAATATGACTGATTCACTTTGTTGTACAACAGAAACTAACTCAGTATTGTGAAGCAATTATACTCCAATAAAGATCTATTTAAAAATAATAAATAAAATAAAAATTAAGAAATCAATCTCTTACCTTTATAAGTGGGATAAAATGCTGAATTTTCTTAATCTTTAATATAGTTTAAATCCATAATTTATTTTCACAACTATCAAAACTCCTTATAATCTCTGAGAATATGACATTTATCAAACTGTGATAATCTCTCATACTGAATGAGAAGTAGACTGTTAAACATTTCAGTCTTCATGTGATAAGAAAAATCCAAGAGAGAAAAAATAATTGACAAATTTTGGTTTTGTCCCACTCACAAAAAATTATTCACTCTACATCAGACTTTGTTCAAGATATTAGATTTTATATATACATACTTGAGCAATTGAATTAACCAAGTCTACTTGTTTTAGATTCACTTATTGAAAATATCTTTTCAGGACCTAATCCACAGGGATGCAACAGTGACTTAGAGAAAAATTCTGCCCACATAGAGTTCACATTCTAGTTGAGGGACAAGCACTATAAAATAAACAAACAAATTAGCACGTAACTTATTGGTAAGTGCAAAGGTGAAAAATAAGACAGCAGATTGAGGGGTGAGCGATAGTGCCAGTGATTATAGATTATGTGGTTAACGAAGCCTTCCTGAAGTGTTGATCACAGAACTTGGATGATATGAGGAAGCAAGTTGTGCAATAAAAGATTAACCCTGACCAAAGAATGGTCTGACCCTTTGTCCCCAACTCCTGGGAGGGAATCTCTAAGCCCTGGGAATGTCCTGACTTATAAGAGTGCCTTGTTTACCTGGGGACCTTGGACCATGCCAGATAGTCTATGCTAACAATGTGATTTATGGTGGGGCTCTTGGGCAACTCTGTTATCAGCTCAGTTTCGAGAGGGCCTGAAGACTAAGGTGAGCTATGCAGATGTTTGTCCTTGTCTATGTGACCAATATCCAATAAAATCTCTGAACACCAAGGTTCCTGTGAGTGTCCTTGGCTGACAATACTCCATGTGTATTGTCACACATTGTTCTTCAAAGAAATTAGTGCTGTCCACATGACTCCACTGAAAGAGGACAACTGGAAGCTCTGGCCCTCATTTTCCTGGACTCTACTGCGTGCACCTTTTCCATTGCTGATTTTAATCTGTATCCTTCCACTGTAATACACTGTATCCATAAGGATAATAGCTATTCTGAGATCTTTGAGTTCTTTCAGTAAGCTACTAAACCTCAGGGTAGTTCTAGGGACCACATGAATGTTGCACAAATCTGTTGAAAATCCAGGGCAAATTGATTATTTTAGGAGAAAGAGTGAGTACAAAGAACCTGAGGTAAGAATAAATAATGTGCCAAACTTCCACCAGACACATTCTCAGATCCAAAGCAGGCACATAACTCTCCAAGGTATGACCAGTTTTATGCTTACCGACTATGTGTTTCTCATTCTTTTGCTATGGTGGATCAAGAAAAAGTGCCCCTTTGATCAACCAGGAGCAATTAAGAATGGTCCTTCAGGTAATCCCTTAATGGCTTCTTTAAACATACTCAGGAAAGCCCAACCCCTGTAATACTGCATACCCAAACAGTATTACGTCATTAAGATTTGGAATAATCTTGAAGGGCAGTCAGAATTTTTTTCCTACCTACCAATAAAAAACCCCACTTGGCTAATTAAAAAAAAAAAAAAAAAAGCAGTGAGTACAGTTTGCCTGAGGTTTCACACAATCAAGCAAAAGCAAAAATAAAACTATGACTAGAACAGAATTAGAGTTAAAATAGCTGTAAAATATGATGTGAGTGAAAAAATAATACAGTGCCATTATAAGGCATCTGGATGTTCTTATGAATGTGCAAGCTACTTGAGCAGGAAAGAGCAAAATATAACTTATTACTTGAAAAGCAAGTCCCAGGTGCCATGTGTAAAATATGACTAAAAGGGAGAAAGACTAGAAATAAGGCAATCCGTTGGAGGTTATTGCATTAATGTGGAAGAGTGAGGGTGGTGCTTTGTACTTGGTGGTGACGAACAGGGGTTAAGATAGTGAGCAACTGTCAGATTCAGGTCATATTTTGAGTGTATAGACAGCAAAACTTACTGATAGATAGAATGAGGATAATGACAGAATGAGGGAGATCAAACATAAACACTTCAAGGGTTTTGGCTTGAACAGCTAGGTGCCTGATGTTCCTAATTGCTGCGATGGGAACACTAGGGGAATGACAGATGTGTAATGGAGATACCAGGTATTCTGCTTTTAAGTTTGAGCTACATATTGGATATTTTTTAAGAGATATCAAGTAGAAAGTTGGATATATGCATCTGGTACTATAAGATGATGTCATAGATAAAGATACATAGTAGGAAGTAATTAGTATTTTGATGGTATTTATTAGGGTAGGCAAACTATGGCCTGTGGGTCAACACTGAACCAGCATCTGTTTCTACAAATAAAGTTTTATTGAAAAACAGCCATGCCAACTAATTAACACATTGCCTATGACTGCTTTCACACTACATTGGCCAAATTGCATAGTTGTGATAGAGACTATATGACCCACACAGCCTAAATAATGTACCATTTGATGCTAAAGTATGCTGACCCCTGATCTAGATGGTATTTAAAACCATGGAAATTAATAGGTACTCCTAGGACAATAGTATTTTTCCCTCCCAGAAACTTGTCTTTTCACTCCAAGAATTGTACTTATTTAAATGATAAAGTATATGGTCACTCTGAAATTTTAAGCCATAAGTAATAAATACAGTGAATATTCAGTACCATGGGATTAGATGAGATCATCCAGGAAATAAGTATAGTTGAACAGAATAAGACATCTGAGGACTGAGTCCTGATAGAATCTAAAATTTAGAATTTGGAATGAGGGCAAGCCAAAAGAGGAAGTTGTTTAGATGTGTCAATAGAGGTAGGGGGAATATGTTCTGTCCTGGAAAAAAGTGAAGGAAGATAAGTTAAAATGTCTTGATTGAATCTATTGACCTCTGATTTCTTGTAGTTCAATTTATACATTACGCCTGAGTATTGTGATACATTGAGTAAACTAACAAACCTACTAAAATGATGGTGGCCTTGCTAAGCTGTAACAACAACAAAACTCATGACGATAACATTGATAAAGTTTGTGATTTGGAACTGACTACATACATTATTTCACAAAGTTATCTTTGAAGAAAGCCTGTATTTTCCCCCAACCAAACGAAGTTTCGTAGGGTCAAAACTTATTAAAAATTGTAAGGCCCTCAAAATTATCCTTTTATCTTCTGTTTTCATTCTTATTCTCCTGTCAACAGTTAATCATTTTCTCACTGCATATACTCAATATCCTCTTTTTGTATTTACTATGTCTTAATGAAATTAGCTAATATAAGTTCTTCTTGCCGATTAATTAATCTACTAAACCTACTAAAAGTTTAATTATATTAACTCCACACTTTATATTTATTATATAAAATTATATATATAGCAGGGGATTCTCGGAAGATGGCAGAGTAGGAAACACCAAGAATCTGTCTCCCCACGTAGACGACAATTTGTAGAATGTCTCTGATGTAAATGTTCTGGAATTCTGGAATCTATTAAAGGCTTGAAACTTCCAGGGAAAGGTCCAGAAGGTAAACTGTAGTTAATTTCAGACCATTTCAGCTGTTAGCACCATAACAGCTACACATCCTCCCTATCCCCCAGCCCCTATGTCAGGCAGCAGGGCATGCATTCCAAGAAGAGCTGCACACAACTTGTACCAGCCAGTGTGGACAAAAAGGGCCCTGCCCTCCAACTACAGAAGACCTGTGTTCTGAGCTGACTGTTCCTCCTGAACAGAAAGGTTCAGAAGAGGTCACACAAGGAGGCAAGTAGCCACCTCCTCTCATTACTGCAAGCTCCTCCTGCTCTGGCTGAAGTAACTTCCAAGATGTTTAAAACTCCTTGTTTGGGAACCAGACATTAAAGACTAGGACATTCAAAAACAAACTTATATATGGGAAAAATTAGAAAGTGGCCATGCATGCCAAAGGAAAGGTGCAGGCTCATAAAAGATCTAGAAGACCTTAAGTATGCACCTCAAGCTGATAATCAGCTCAGAGACAGCACACAACAATAAAAAAAATAAAATAAAAAACAAACAAAAGAAAATCCTAGGGAAGAGGGAGAATCTGATTTCTAGAGTTACCACATTATTAGACTCAAATGTCCAGTTTTCAACAAAATTCTCAAGGCATACAAAGAAACAGGAAAATATGGCCCATTCAAATGGAAATAATAAACCAATAGAAAGTGTTTATGAAAAGACCCATAGGTGGATCTATTAGACAAAGGCTATAAAATAACTGTCTTAAAGATGCTTAAAAAACCAAAGGAAGATATGAATGAAATCAAGAAAATGATGTATGAACAAAATGGAAGTATCAATAAGATGACAGAAAACCTAAAATAAAAAAAAATTCTGTAGCTGAAAATATAACTGAAATGAAAACTTCACTAGATGGATTCAAAGGCAGATTTGAGCAGGCAGAAAAAATAAGCAGTTAATTTGAAGATGGGGCAATGAAAATCATCAAGCCCATGGAACAGAAAGAAAAAAAAAACTGAAGACAAGTTAATAGAATATAAGGAACTTGTGGGACACCATCAAGTAGACCACATAAGTACTGCAGAAGTCCCAGAAGGGGAGGAGAGAGATGAAGGGCAGAGGCATTATTTGAAGAATTAATGGCCAAAAAATTCCCAAATTTGATGAAAGACATATATATAAACTTCCAAGAAGCTGAACAAACTCCAAGTAGAATGAACTCAAAGAGACCCCTGTGAAACACATTTGAAAGACAAAGACAAAGAGAATCTTGAAAGCAGCAAGAGAGAAGCACCTCATCACATACAAGGGATTCTCAAAAAGATTATAGAAGATGTCTTAGCCAAAAGGCAGTGGGTTGACACATTCAATGTACTAAAAGAAAAAAAAAAAACCTGTCAATCAAGAATCCAGTCCAGTAAAACTGTTCTTCAAAAATGAGGAAGAAATTAAAACATTCCTAGATAAACAGAAGCTGAGAGAATTTCTTATCACTAGATCTGTCTTGTAAGAAATACTAAAGATAGTCCCACAGGTTGAAATGAAAAGACACTACACAGTATGAGGAAATAAAGATCTCAGTAAAGGTAAACACATGGGCAATTTAAAAGGTTAGTATTATTGTAACAATGGTGTTTAACTCCACTTTTTGTTTTCTACATGATTTAAGAGACTAATATATCTTTAAAAATAATTATTAGTACAAAGCAAATATTATTATAATTTTTCCTACATTTTGTTTTCTATATAAGTTAAGAGACAAACAACTTAAAATTCTATTAGTATGTTTTTGGACACACAAAGTATAAAGATGCAATTTGTGAGATCAACAACTGAGAGAAGTGGGAATGGACCTATAAAGGAGCAGAGTTTTTGCATGTTATTAAAGTTAAACTGGGGACTTCCCTGGTGGCGCAGTTGTTAAGAGTCTGCCTGCCAATGCAGGGGACACGGGTTCAAGCCCTGGTCCCAGAAGATCCCACATGCTGTGGAGCAACTAATCCCATGTGCCACAGTTACTGAGCCTGTGCTCTAGAGCACACAAGCCACAACTACTGGGCCCGTGTACCACAACTACTGAAGCCTGCACACCTAGAGCCCATGCTCCGCAACAAGAGAAGCCACCACAATGAGAAGCCCGCGCACCACAATGAAGAGTTGCCCCTCTTGCAGCAACTAGAGAAAAGCCCGTGCACAGCAACGAAGACCCAATGCAGCCAAAGATAAATAAATCAATTAATTTTTTTAAAAAGTTAAACTGGTATGAATTCAAATTATAGTGCTAAAACTTTAGGATGTTAAATGTAATCCACATGGTAACCACAAAAAAATAACTATAGTATATACATAAAAGGAAATGAAAAATCAATTCAAGAATTTCACTACAAAAAATCAACTAAACAAAAAAGAAGCAAGAAATGGAGACAGAAGAGGTGTAAGGTGTACAGAAAACAAATAGCAAAATGACAGAAGCAAGTCTTCCTTATTATAATTACTTCAAGTATAAGCAGATTAAACTCTCCAATAAAAAGACAGAAATTGAAAGAATGGATTTTAAAAAATGATCCAATTACACGCTATCTACAAGAGGCTTACTTTAGATCAAAAGACAAAACAGCTTAAAAATTAAAGGATGGGAAAAGATATTCTATGCAAATAGTAACCAGAAGAGAGCAAGAGTGGCTGTGCTAATATCAAACAAGAGACTTTAATTTAAAAAAGATTTCAAAGGACAAAGAAGGACATTAAATATTAATAAAAGGTTCAATACAGCAAAAATAAATAACAATTATAAACATTAATATACCTAATAACATAACATCAAAATCTATGAAGGACAACTGACAGAATTAAAGGGAGAAATAGACAGTTCTACAACAGTAATTGGGTACTTAATACCTCACTCTCCATAATGGAAAGAAAAACCAGAAAGAAGGTAAGTAAGGAAATAGAGGACTTGAACAGCACAATAAGTCAACTAGATCTAAAAGGCATTTACAAAACATTCTATGCAACAACAGAATACACATTCTTCTCAAGAGCACATGGAAAATTTTCCAAGATAGATCATATGTTAGACCACAAATTAAATCTCACTAAATTTAAAAATAAACATATCATAAAATGGAACTTCTCTGATCACAACAGGATAAAGTTAGAAATGAATAACAGAGGGAAAACTGGATTGCAAAGCTACAGTAATCAAAACAACGTGGTATTGGTACAAAAACAGACCAATGGACCAATGGAACAGAATAGAGAGCCTAGAAATAAACCCACACACCTTTGGTCAATTAATCTTCAACAAAGGAGGAAAGAATATACAATGGAGAAAAGACAGTGTCTTCAGCAAGTGGTCTTGGGAAAGTTGGACAGCCACATGTAAATCAATGAAGTTAGAACACACTCTCTCACCATATACAAAAATAAACTCAAAATGGCTTAAAGACTTAACTATAAGACGAGACACCATGAAACTCCTAGAAGAGAACATAGGCAAAACATTCTCTGACATAAATCATACCAATGTTTTCTTAGGTCAGTCTACCAAAGCAATAGAAATAAAAGCAAAAATAAACAAATGGGACCTAATCAAACTTATAAGCTTTTGCACAGCAAAGGAAACCATAAACAAACGAAAACACAACCTATGGACTGAGAGATAATATTTGCAAATGATGCGACTGATGAGGGCTTAATTTCCTAAATATGCAAACAGTTCATATAACTCAATAACAAAAACCAGAAGAAAACCCAATCAAAAAATTGGCAGAATATATAAATAGACATTTCTCCAAAGAAGACATACAGATGGCCAGTAGGCATATGTAAAGATGCTCAATATCGCTAATTATTAGAGAAATGTAAATCAGAACTACAATGAGGTACCAACTCACACCAGTCAGAACGGCCATCATTAAAAGGTCTACTGATAACAAATGCTGGAGAAAAAGGAACCCTCCCACACTGTCGGTGGAAAAGTAAATTGGTACCGCCACTATGGAAAACAGTATGGAGGTTCCTCAAAAAATTAAAAATTGATCTGCAATCCCACTCCTGGGCATATATCTGGAGAAAACTATAATTTGAAAAGATACATGCACCCCAATGTTTATAGCAGCACTATTTACAATAGCCAAAACATGGAAATAACCTAAGTGTCCATGGACAGATGAATGAACAAAGAAAATGTGGTATATATACACAATGGAATACTGCTCAGCCATAAAAAAGAATTACATAATGCCCCTTCAGCAACATGGATGGACATAGAGATTATCATATTAAGTGAAGTAAGTCAGACAGAGAAAGACAAATACCACAGGATATCACTTATTGTGGAATCTAAAATATGACACAAATGAAGTTATCTATGAAACAGAAACAGACTGACAGACAGAGAACCGACTTGTGGTTGCCAAGAGGGAGGAGGGGTGGGGGAGGAATGGATTGAGAGTTTGGGATTAGCAGATACAAACTATTATATATAGGTATAACTGAATTACTTTGTTGTACAGCAGAAACAAACGCAATCTTGTAAATCAGCTATACTTCAATAAATAATTTTTTAAAAGAGAAGAAAAAAAACTGGAAAATTCACAAATTTATGGAAATTAAACAACACATCCTTAAATAATCAATGGATCAAAAGATAAATGACAAGGAAAATTAGAAAATATTTAAGATGAATGAAAATGAAAACACAACAGCAAAAGCAGTGCTAAGGGGAAATTTTGTATCTATAAATACTTTCCTTAAAAAATAAAAAAGGTCTCAAATCAATAACCTAACTTTACAATGTAAGGAACTATAAAAAGAACTAAACCCAAAGCTAGCAGAAAAAAAGGAAATAATAAAAATTAGAGCAGAGACAAACAAAATGGAGAACAGAAAAAGACTTAAGTAAATCAATGAAACCAGAAGTTGGTTGTTTTGAAAAATTTCACAAAATAAACAAACACGTAGCTAGATAGACTAAGAAAAAAAGAAAGAAGGCTCAAATTACCAAAAGCAGAAATGAAAGTGGGGCCATTACTACCAATTAGACAGAATATTTTTTAAAAGATTATAAGAGAATATTGTTAGCAATTGTATGCCAACAAATTAATTAACACAGATTAAATGGACAGTTTCCTGGTAACAGAAAACTTACGAACCCTAAACTATGAAAAAATAGAAAATGTAGTATTGTCATAAAGATAGACATATAGACGAATGAAAAAGAATAGAGAGCCCAGAAATAAACCCTCACAAATACTGTCAAATTATTTTTGACAAGGGTGTCAAGACCATTCATCGGAGATAGGATAAAATTTTCAACAAAATTTCAAAAATCAGAAAATAATGTGTTGGTTATTATGTGGAGAAATTGATGATGTGGAGAAATTTGAATCCTTGTGCACTGTTGGTGGGAATGTAAAATGGCACAATCTCTGTGGAAGACAGTATAGTGATCACTCAAAAAAATTTAAAATAGAATTACCATATGATCCAGCAATTCCACTTCTGGGTATATACCCTAAAGCATTTAAAGCTGGGTATCAAAAGATACATTTGTACATTGATGTTCATATCAGCAGTATTAACAAAAGCTAAAATACGGAAGCAACCCAAGTGTCATTGGTGGATGAATGGAAAAGCAAAATGTGCCATATACATACAATGGGATATTCTTCAGCTTCAAAAAAGAAGGAAACTCTGACATATACTACAATATGGATGAACCTTGAAAACATTATGTTAAGCCAGTCACAAAAAGATAAATAGAGTATGATTCCACTTATATGACATACTTACATGAGTAGTCAAAATCATATAGACAGAAAGTACTGATAGAATGGTAGTTGTCTTGGGGTGGGCAATGGGGGAATGGGGAGTTGTTGTTTAATGGATATAGAGTTTTAGTTTCGTGAGAGAAAATGGTTCTGGAAATGGATGGTGGTGATAGTTGCAAAGCAATATGAATGTACTTCACACCACTGAACTATAAACTTAAAAATAGTTAATATCACAAATTTAATGTTATATGTATTTTATCACAATAAAATAATTGAAAAATTATATATTGATTTATATATAAATATGGAAACCAATATCTAATTTCAAAAAAATATTTATTGACAAGAAATGAGATTTGGGTACAAAGCTGTCAATGATGATTCTAAAATGAGCATTATTACGAGCAATTATTTAAATTCTACTTATTGATGGAATAGAAAAAATATTTTAATATAATGATAATTCCGTGCATGACTTTATCCATGACTTCCACATCAAATTAATTAAACTAAAGAACTATGTAACTAACTATATGTTAATAAATCACTATAGAAATTTAAAAAATAAGAACTGTTGATAGTTTTGCGTCAATTATTTTCATGCCTAATCGTTTTTGGTTATTAGTGACTCAGATTAGAGCATATTTATTTAATGTTCAGAATAAGAAATAAAAACTGAAATGGTATTAACTGGAATTATGGAATAGGTAAACACAAGTTATCAGTTGGTAATGACAGAAAATACATTTTATATTCTGTAATATTCCTGAGAACTTCAAGTATCTTAATACAAAAATGAGTTAGAATAGACTGCCTGATACAGTCAAAGCAAATACTCAAGTGATACCCATGTCTAGTTCTTTTATGTCATTCTTAAGAATTGTGGCATTTAATTTTACTCTTATTTTGTAGATTTCCCTCGTATTTGGCACCAGAGGTAATTTTCTATCTCTGTAGTTAGATTATAAACTTCTCTTCCCACTTCTTCCAAATTGCACTATTCTGTCTGTCAAAAACAGCTGGGCTGCATAAGAAAATAATACTGGTCGATTAAAAAAACGCAATCTAGAAATGTGAACTATTTGATTACACTAAAATAGAAAGTTTAAACTAATCATTTGCTAATCTTCTCACATCTTCTTTGAAACAGCTTTTGATGAAAAGGTTAGCAGAAACATCAAATTTGTAGGTTCTGAATGGTTTGTCTGCTGGGAAAACATACACAGTATTTTCTAAATGTGTTGTTAAGTAAACTATGGTTGATTTCAATAAAATTATTTTGGTTTCAAGAGGAATTCTGCATAAATACTCACAAACTGAGCTAAATTCCTTTCAACATCAAACTACATTTGAGTTAGTTTACTGTTAGTCATTTTAAAAATGTAAACAAAAAATTCTAAAATTACTAAATTTGGATCCAAACATGTAAAATGTTCTTGTGTATCTAAATTGCTCATTGCCTTATGTTACTAAGGAAAAACTGTTGAAAAACTCATTTCCTATAATGAGTTTCTTAGGATCAAGTGTAAATTAAAATGCATCAGAGATACAGTGCTTATGCTTTTTTGGTTATGAAGTTATTTTCTCCACAAACTGTCTGCCAGGCTTTGAAAAGCTGAGGTGCCTACATAAAACTTTATGTTAACCGCTGCCAAATATGAGTGACATGTGCCTCTCAAAACACTGGAGAATATGAAGAAGAAAAACCCCATAAACCACATAGCTAGAGATAGAAGAAAAATTAATAAATAAAAGAATAAAAAGGAGTAAGTAAGAGAAACACAATTATAAATTCAATAATGCCAAGTATATAAATTACAGCAATAAAAAAGGACTTCAGCTCTCCTATTAAAGGGCGCAATTAAATTGGCTTTTTAAAAGGTCAAAATATACTCTGCTTACAAAACATACACCTAAAAGAATGGAGATATACATTTTTTAAAGAAAATGATAAACAGGCAAAACAAAAATAAAGCAGAGATACCAAAATTAATCTCAAGCAAAGTACAATTTAAGATAACACTGCCACAGACAATAAAGACGGTTATTTAATAATGATACAATTTAAATACCCAATCAATACATGCTATTCAAAAAATTGTACAGGTCTGTTTTGTGCTGGTCTCAGCCTATGGAGAGTAAGGCCATAGGCTAGAAATGCCTGGGGGCCCTCTTACTGGGGTCAGGGATGGGGTCTAGAGTTTCACAGACTCACTCTTTACCAGTGATTTTAAAACATAAGAGCTGGAATTTGAAGTACAGGAAGAGAAAAAAACAAAGTGGCCCAAATGGTCAGTTATGGAAATCAACCAAGATCTCTAAAATAAAAGAACCTCGGTGGGGAAGGGCAGCCTGGCTCTTTACCTAGTCCTGTGGCTGGCAAAGTGTTTGAGACAGCCTTCCTTGAAGCAGATGCCTCTTTGAAATGGATGCCTTTTTGTAGCAGATTCCTTGGCAATCAAAACTTAAGTCAGGCACTTGCATTACAAAAAGAAAAGCCAGTGCTTGCATTACAAAAAGAAAAGTCAGGGCCTACACTACAAGGTCAAATATGTAACCTCAAAATACATAAAGCAAAGTGTGTGGGTCAAGTAACAGGATTTGTTGGAGGTTTTGTTAAATGGGAAGCCGATTCTGAAAGAATTTAATGTTCGGGATATTTATTAAGGAAGGCCCTTAGAAGAAGGATTGGGTAAAGAAGTCAAGTCAGATTCAGGCCTGACAATTTCAGCTAATGCCACGTGAGTCTGGGGAACTGAAATGTCCTCTGAGGGCTGTTCGTGCTGAGCTAGACTCTACACTCGAGCGTAACCATTCACTGGGTGTGCACTGCTACCTCAGACCACGACTGGGCAAAGCGGCCCTACAACCGAGGCAGTTCCTGAAGGGGCTACAGCTGAAGGCTTTCTACTGCCAGCACTCCCTCCCTACCTTGAAGGGGGATCGTACTCAGGTAGTGCATCTGTGTGTCCTCCACGGTCCACCCCAATCAGATCCAATTTTACACATACAATCAGGGAGCAGTTCTCTAAGATTCTGTTGAGCATCTCTTCTTGACGGAAACTTAGACAAGGAAAGTTAGTGGGATGAACTACAATCCACATGATGACAGCTCATTTCAGGGCCATAATGATACTCATTTTCTCCCTACTCTACCACCCCCTCAGCTTCTGCTAGTATCTCTGCTGGCCTAGCTAATGGTGTGACCCAGATCCTCATCCCTGAGGAGCCTAGGACTCTGGCCACCATGCCAATCTCGGGCCAGTTGTAAAGTTACTATCAAAAGTAAAGAAAGAATATTAAACAGGACCCAAGTGGAGTCTGGGTACAAACCTACTCCTCCATTATTCTTCAGCAACTCTTCCTCTCCTGATTACTATCATCAACTACACCTGTGAAAGTGGTTATTCCTCTTCTTGCCTGCTGGATCATGGACAAACCTGAGCCAAAGCGTCCAGGCAGTAGCCATAGCTCGACAGCTCAATGACACCCTTGCTGTGTCCCAGGCAGAAATGTTTCTCCTTTGGAAACCAAGGCTTCCAATGTTGTGAAGATAGGAAGACAAATTCCTCAAGGGAGTTATTGGGATTGATTATAATTAGGGCCACTACTGTTTTCATTACTGCATATGTAGACCTATGTAATCTTCCTATTCAGGCTAAGCACTACATAAAGATCTTTTATGAGAAGATATATTATATTCTGGAGAATGACTCTCTCATTTTAAAGTATCATTTCAGAGGTGGCACTTCAACTGTGACTTCAGCATGCTATTCCAATGCTCTATCCAAGTTGCAGCTTTTGGCTGATGTGGTATATGTTAAGGCCAGTGAATCCCATTGTAATGGTCCTATTCACCACATTCTTCACTATAAAGTAGCTCCTCTGGACAGACCCTATGGTACGAGGGATCCTGTGTCAATGGATCAAACACTCCATTAGCTTTCAAATACTGGTGCTGGCTGAGGAACCGCATACAGAAAAGGCAAACTTTTACCTGGAATTTGTATCTCTTCCAATCAGAATAAATGTCTGGTTCCAGGTTAGAAGGAACTCCAAATGTCAACTTGTCACCAAGTGGCATCTTGGTGCCTTCAAAGAATGATGCCATTTTAGGATCTTAGTATTGTTCTCTGTTGCCAGCAGGTTGAACATTTGAGATGGCAGTAGCTAGAACAGCCTTGGTAAGTGAGGGCCCATGCTGTTGGGTCTGAGAATCAACCCCATATCTGCCACCCCATGACCATTTTTTAAAATGAGTTTATTGTGCCAGCCCTGGGATTACTGATGACAGAAGCTGACTGGTTCCGATTTGCTGAGTCATTTTGCTTGTTTGCTTTTTCAGTGACTCTTCCATGGTAGTGATCTCTGATGAGGATTAATATAACATACAAGCATCTTCACACTTCTTACCCACCCCATCATTTCCATCTACATGCCTCTACCTTAGACACCTTGTCCCTGATCTTCCAATCATTCTCTTTCCTGGATTCTGCAAGGCTATTTGTCACGAAGAATGAGTCAGTATATATTCTAACCTTGGAGCGCTTCTTTTATTACACTAAGTGAATGACCTGGTGTACAACCTGAAGCTCTGTCTTTTGGGAGATACTTCCCTTGCCCTCTGTCTTTCGAGTCCAGCCCTGAATGAAGCTATAGTGCAGCTACTGATTGTTTTTAGCTTGCTCCCACATTTGAGCTGGCCCATATATAAAACAAAATGGGTGGGCTTTCCTCGTGGCGCAGTGGTTGAGAATCCACCTGCCAATGCAGGGGACATGGGTTCGAGCCCTGGTCTGGGAGGATCCCACATGCCGCGGAGCAACTGGGCCCGTGAGCCACAACTACTGAGCCTGCGCGTCTGGAGCCTGTGCTCCGCAGCGGGAGAGGCCGTGATAGTGAGAGGCCCGCGCACTGCCATGAAGAGTGGCCCCCACTTGCCACAACTAGAGAAAGCCCTCGCACAGAAACGAAGACCCAACACAGCCATAAATAAATAAATAAATAACATCTGATTGTCTTAAAAAAAAAAAAAATCCTTAACCTCATTTAAAAAAAAAAAAAAAATGGGTCATTTTCTTCCTCAGTCAGTTGGTCATGACATGTTCCCTGTTTGGCCACAGGTAGGTGTAAACTGAGGAAATACTGACGGATCCCATGTGGGGTCTGGGTTTCCTGCACATGCGGTTTTCCTGTGCCTCTGGTCTTGCCCATACTCAGTCTTGGATGTACGACTCCCACTTTACAATGAATTATTCTTGGGCCTACCAAACTTTGGTTAGGCTGACAGAACCCGTCTCATGATGGGTAATCTCAGAATTAGAGTAAATTTCCATCCCATAATCAAGTAGAAAAACAGGAGCTGTCTTCAAAAAGGGTTCAATTTTCTACCTCATATTGCATCCCATTGCTTCAAAAACAAGAGGCCTGTATTGTGATTCTCATGCTGGAGTCTGTCACAGATTCCATATGGCAGCTTGGTGCAGCACTAATCTCTTTAAAACTAGAGGATCTGCCAAGTTGTATGGACCCAGTGGAAGGGCTATTCACATTTCAACCTGGACCTGATGCAGAAACTCTTCCTACTCTGGATGTCACTGAAAGCTTGCAGCCTTTCACTCACCTGGTTTATGGGACACAGCAGTATTCTCAAGTACAGGGTATACTGTCTCTAAAAACCAGAATAGCTTAATAAGAGTCATGCTTCCTTATTTGCTGGAATTTTTTTTTCTTTTTCCTTGGATAGGAAGTTCCAGCATGCTCCTAATGACTAGACCTCTACAAAGTTGTTGATGTGGCAGCTCCTAAGTCTTTGTAGGGTCTCCATCTGACCAAAACTTATGTGTCTTACCAAGGCCCCCAGATTACTAGCTAACTCCTGCTCATCCAGCCTGATTAAATGAGGTAATCAATATAGTGGACAAATGTGATAGTGTACATAATGTCCAGAGATTCCAGACCTCTTTGAACCATGTTATGGCAGAGGATAGGAGAGTTAATGCAGCCCTGGGGTAAAACCATCAATGTACACTATCATCTATTTCATATTAAAGCAGATTGTTTCAGATTCTCTTTTCTGAAAGAAAAAATTTAAAAGGTATTTGCCACTTCAATAGCTGCATATTATGTACCTGTGGTTATATTTATCTTCTCTAGCAAAGATCCACCATGGTAACTGCAATGGAACCTACCACACAGTAGAGTTTGCAGTAGTCTGTAATCTTCCAAGATGTCTTTAGTTTGGGGGGTCAGACTACTAAATTAAAGGGAGACATGATAGGAGTTATCACCCCTGCAATCTTCATGTCTTTAAAAGTGATCTTAATTTCTACAATACACCCTACAATGACATGTGATGTTGTTTATGAATTACTCTCTTAGCTGGAGGTAGAGAAGTTGATTTTCCTAAGCTACTATTGGCCTAGCAGACTACAATAGCTCCTTCCCCACAGGCCAAAGAAAGAATGTGAAAGTTGCACCAAGATCAAAGTATGTCTACCCCAGTTGTTCATTCAGGGATCAGGGAAATGTATTTGTGGACCCAGTGATGCTGCTGTGAGTCACCTGGGCAGGATTCCACTTATTCCCTGCCTTCCATACACTCTCGCTCCAACCAATATGTCATGATGTTTCTTTGAGTAGCTGAGTATCAATGTCAACTTCAACCTAATAATCCACAGTCCTCAAAATATTTGGATAGTTCCTTTTATCCAGTGAGCATTTATTCAAGTAAATTACCATAGGTACCTTTGGGGAACAATTGAGGGGATACTTATTGTGTACATATGTTACAGTGTTGTATGTTCTTTCTCCTGGGAACACATTCTTTCCTTTAATTAGTGGATTCTAGGGCCAAAAACTTCTTCACGTCTGGAAACTAAACAAGAGACCATAACTTTCTATTTTTATGATAGCCTTCAATCTCCTGATTATGCCCCTTTGATTTCTTCTGATGATATAAGTTGAGAATAACCCTTCTTGCTATGTCCAGCTTTTGGGGTTTTTTTTGTTTTGGTTAATTAGTTGTTGTATATCAGAGTTGTTGAATATCTCTGAAGCTGATAAATTAATAAACTTTGGAACATCATCGCATCTTTAATTGGTAAGTATAAGCAATCAATTGGTAAATTTAAGCAATTTAACATAAGCAGTTAAGAATCAAACAGCAGGACCTAAATACTTTAACCTATTGCCTTACAAAAAAATAACAGAGTTTCTTTTCATGGACTCCAAACATCTTTGAAGCAGCAACCATTCTATGTTTCACAGATTCAAAGAATCCTTGAATTGAAATGAGCAATTAACGATCCTTATTTATAGAAACTTAGACTCACAGAGGTTAAAATGATTTACCTAAGGCCACACTTGGTCGACACTCAGTCCATGGTGCATTCAGTAAGTCATTTTGTTTTTCATTGTATTTTATCAACATACTTTCATGTCCTACCTATTTTCCTGTAATTAGATAATGCTGGTAATAGCTTCAGATGTGATATATATATAATTTATTTAAGTAAGTTAATTTTGCATACAGTTGAAAGAATTTTGAACTTTAGATTCTCTAAATGTCCATTTCAAAGGTTTCTAGATATAGTGAAGCAAATTGATGTGCATTTGCATAGTGTATAGAGAGATGATTCCTCAAATTCCTCCACACAAAGTATGTGTTTATGAACGTGTTCACTCAATTTATTGCTTGGTTAACATTTCCTGAGGGAAAGAAAGCAAAGTAAAAAAAAAAAAAAAAAGGTTAATTTGAATATCTCAAGATTAAAGTAGTCTTTTGAGCTATGGGAAAGATACTCTGAAGCTTAGGGTCATACTTTTTTTTCCAAAGAGAAATATCTTTTGGGAGAAAGAAAATAAATAAGAACACTGAACATCTTTGTTAACTGTCTCAAAGGAGAAAAGCACTGGAAAGTTTACACTTTATATTAGGTAATGCGAAGACCTATTATTTTGGAAACATACACTTGACTCCCACCACCGGGAGTTCATGTGACCCCCGACTGCTGGTCAGCTTGCCTGGCAAGCGAGGCACAGGCAGCAAAAACGAGACTGCTGATCTGTCTCTCTCAGCCTTAGGAATGATCTGCCTTCTGAAACAACTGAGTATTATTTTATGCTTCTGGAACTCTGAAAACCAGGGGAGGGAAACCAATGACTTTTAAGTTTGTGGCAGCAGACACAACCCAGAGGATTGGGTCTTGCTGGAAATCCATAAAGACCAAGCTTCAGTGGATAAAGTCACAACTGTCTATCTCCTGGAGTCCTGAAGACTATAGTCTGGCATGTTTTATGGCAGGGTTGTTACTCTTTAAACAGTATTTCAATAATTTATCTTCCTCCATATAAAGATTTTCACTTCCAGCTGGGGTGACAAGAAGAGCAAGTGGCAAGAAGAAGGTGAATTCTTCAGGTCACCCATTGAAAGACTGAAGAACCAGGAAGATAGGCAACTCAACAACGAAGAAATTAAATGGGGCTTCCCTGGTGGCCCAGTGGTTGAGAATCTGCCTGCCAATGCAGGGGACACGGGTTCGAGCCCTGGTCTGGGAAGATCCCACATGCCACGGAGCAACTAGGCCCGTGCGCCACAACTACTGAGCCTGCACGTCTGGAGCCTGTGCTCCGCAACAAGAGAGGCCACGACAGTGAGAGGCCCGTGCACCGCGATGAAGAGTGGCCCCCGCTCGCCACAACTAGAGAAAGCCCTCGCAGAGAAACGAAGACCCAACACACCCAAAAATAAATAAAAATAAATAAATTAAAAAAAAAAAAGGAAATTAAATGAGAAGGGAGGAAAGAAGCCAAGACACAATAAGAATACAGTAAGTCCCCTACATACGAACCTTCAAGTTGCGAACTTTCAAAGATGCGAACATGCCCCTGTATGCCAGCTGTCGTACTGTACCACTGTACTTTTCAAGGTACTGTACTGTAAGATTAAAAATGTTTTCTTTATTTTTTGTGTCTGTTTTTTATTTATTATCTGTGTGAAAAGTATTATAAACCTATTACAGTACAGTACTATATAGCCAATTGTGTTAGTTGGGTACCTAGGCTAACTCTGTTGCCCTTAAAAACAAATTGGACTTACGAACGTGCTCTCAGAACAGAACCTGTTCGTATGTAGGGGACTTACTGTAATAATTTCTTGGTTAATTAAAATTATCACTGATTGTAATTATCATTATAAGTAACACATTAATTCTTTAAAATGTGCTGGAGTTCCACTACAATGAAAACTATAAAATGTTTCCAAGAGAAATTAAATGAAACCTAATATGTGGAGAAAAAGAACTATGTTTAGGGATTCTGAGAGACAATATTTTAAAATATCAATTACTCTAATTGATCTACACACTTAATCCCAAAGTCCCAACTGGGTTTTTTTGTGAAAATCAACAAGGATATTCTAAAGTTTATATAGAAATGCAAAGACATATATAAAATAGAAGACAATAGCAGAAATCCAGAAAAAGATTTTCACCTATAGAGTCACTAATTTATACAAAGACACCCACACAATTAAATGTGGAAGGAAATAATGGAGAAACTGGATATGCATTTAGATAAAGTAGACTCTTACCTCTCCCAAATATCATAAGCAGAAATTAATTCAAGATAGAGCTCAAACTTATATGTAATGTGGAAGCTAAAACAACTCAGTCTCTAGAAGAAAACACTGGAGAATATCATGAAAAGTTATTTTTAAACAAGACTCAAAAAACACTAAACATATTTGAAAGAAAATTGACCGAGTAGATTTCATCAGTATTCAAATTTTTAGTTTAGCAAAAGACACTGTTAATTAAATGAAAAGGCAAGGAAGGCCTTTTCCTAAGAATTCAGGCCCAGAATATATAAAGGACTCCAATAAATTAACCAACAAGTAAACAAACAAACAAAATGGTCAAACATTTGAACAGCCCCCTCACTCAAATGGCCAATAAGCATATGAAAAGATGCTCAGCACCATCAGTCACCAGTGCAATGGAAGTTAAAACCACAGTTAGATACCATCACACCCCCATGAATAACTGACTTTAAAAAAGACTGACAATTCCAAGTGTTAGAGAAGTTGTGGAGCAAATAGAACTCCCATTTATACTCATGAGAGGATAAATTTTTTCAACCCCTTGGAAATACTCCTGCAGTTTTTGACAAAGTTGGATACATGCCTACACTATCATTAAGAATTTCCACTCTTTGGTGTATACCCAAGAGAATTAAGTGCAATGACACATACAAGAATGTTCATAACAGCTTTTTCATAACTCCAAACTGGAGACAACCCTAATTTCCATCCTCAGGAGAATGGAGAAAAATATTATGTTTTTTTGTTTTTGTTTTTGTTTTTTTTACAAATAATGGAAATTGTATAGCAATAAAAAGAACATACTTCTGATAAACAAAAACATTATAGAATCTCAAAAGCAGGTTGAGTGAAAGACCAGACTCAAAGGTGTACATATTACCTGATCCCATTTACATGAAGTTCAAGAATAGTCAAAGCTGACCAATGGTAACATGTAAAAATAATGTTAACTTGGAGTGGGAGAATTATTCTGTATATCTCAAGCAGCATTATGATTTCTCAGAGATGTAAGTATATGAAAACATAGTTATATATTTCTTTAATGCATGTATATGTGTGTACTCAGAATTTGGCTAATGTCTCTCAAAATAAATTTCTTCCTGCTGCTTTTTTTTGTCTCAGACACAAAAATCAAATAAATGTTATTAAATGCAAATAAGACATGAGAAGATCTTCCCTGAAAGGTGACAGCATGTCACTCTGAGTAAAGGAAAGCTTAAGCAACATGGTAAAGTAAGAAAAGTTTGTCTTATTTCCACTAGCTTCAAACTCAGCAATCACCTGTTCCTTCCCTCATCCCTCCAAAAGCTGTTTCCATGGGTCTCTTTATATTCTCTCATACACCTGATTTCAGAAATGAATCTCTTTATCAGTTATATCTTAACCTGAAATTTTATCAAGATGAACTTTCTCAAATTTAGTATCCTTGCGTGGGCAATACCAAAAAGATTTCAGTTATCATTAAGCACGTGATTGTTGCAAACTATTTCTCCTGATGATTCTTTATTCCAATTATCAGTTATTCTGGACATAGACTGCATAGGCTAATTTAATACAGTCTACCTTCCTATGAAAGAGAAGGCTTCCTTTGTAATTACAACTCACCTATTTCCTGACTGGTCCTTTCCACTCTGACAAATTGCTGTGCCCCAATACTTTTTATCATTACTTTTATCACAACTGTGCTCACTTCTATGTATTCTTTTTGTTCTGGTTTCTAATCCAGTATTTTTGTGTATTCAGATTCATCTAGCCATCTAATGCCGAGATTTTGCTTGTTTTATATTTAAATACTTATCATTTAATTATTACTACATTTAGATTCAGAAAGAAAAGAAACTCAGTCTATTAACCATATATCATGAATATAGTTCATGATATAAACTAAATTATTAATCTTAAACTAAATTATTAAACTTAATTATTAACCTACATAGCTTTAAAACAAAACATACAATTGTTGTTCAGACATTTATATTATTATGGGTTTTACTAGATATATTCAATTAGCTATATCAGATCACTGTATGTATTCTAATACATTACTATTAATATATAGATAATATATTACCATTTCCCTAGGTCTGTGAGGAATTAAAGTTAGTGGACTTTTTTCCTAGTTGCTTGTTCCCTATTTCGTAAATCTCAAGTGATTATATAACATTGTACTGGAAACTAGTAAAAGTAGATTTTACCTCTGGCTGTGTTGCTAAATTGCCATATGACCTTGTACAAACTACTTCGTGTGTGAGCAATTTTTTAAAAATTAGCCGAATGAATCCACAGTCATATTCTATTCATTTCATGTTAAGAGAATGGAAATGCCCCTCCAAAAGAGAATGCTAGTGAAAGTACTCTAAAAATATGCCATATTTTTATTTACAAATAGTATTACATTTTAAAAGCCAGAGTCAGTGAGTATTCTATATTAAACTCATATTTAAATATATATTGGTGGCTGGAGACAGCTCAGTTTATATATTTTTTACATATGTGATATCAATTAAAACCTAACTTCTAACTAAGAGGATTTCATCTTTAGTATCAATATAGGACAAAATACTAGTTGTACTTAAGGGAAAAACAAGAGTTATTAGCAAATTTACTGTCTTCATTTTACCAGCTCAACAATAAATATTTGGCATTCAGTATCTTTCCATTTTTATTTGAAATATAAAGGAAATATATCTCAACCAACATTTCCATGAGAAAAAATGTTGATTAATAAAAATTATGTTTTTATTCAAAAACTAGTACTTGGGTGTGAGTTATAAAAATAACGGAATTTTAAAGTTTGATTTATCTTTTTAAATGAAATCAGTGATAAGGGAATATCTTCATTCCAGGAGCCTGAGCATCAGGGAGCAGCAAACTTTAACTGTAAGATATTTACTTAATTTCTCACTTCTTTGTGAGAAATATTTTACTGTGATTAGATAGAACGTATACTACTAATAAACTAAAAATATCACTAATCATCATATAATTGTGTGTCCATGTGTATGTTTGTGTTCATGTTTTGATTGCTTTGGCTTGTTTTGGTTTCTTTAGAGCAGTCTAACTGTATAAAATTATTATAGAAATTACTCAGTATGATGGTATATTTTATGTGGCAACCTGGCTAGGTCATACTACTTAGTTTTTGATCAAATACCAGTTTAGATGTTGCTGTACAGGAATTTTTTAGATGTGATTAATCAGTAGATTACCTTCCATAATGTGGATAGGCCTCATTAAATCAGCTGAAGGCCTTAAGAAAAAAGACTTAAATACTTAACAGAAAAAGGCATTGTCTCCAGACTGCTTTTGGACTAGAAATTACAACATCAACTTTTTCCTGGATCTTCAGTCTGTTTAGTCTGTTGGCCTGCCCTGCAGATTTTGGACGTACCAACCCCCCAAATCTTTCCTCTCTCTCTTTCTCTGCCTCTCCCCCTGTCTCTCTCTCTCTCTCTCTGTCTCTATCACACACACACACGTATATGCATACAACACACACACGTATATGCATACACACATTTCCCATTGGTTTTGGTTTTTTGGTTTTTTTTTTAATAGAACCCTAATACACTAATGACTAGTACACAGAAGTCTGCTGGAGAAAAAGAGAGAGATAGAGAGAGAGAAAGAGGGAGATGGTAATATGTTTAATTGATCTGTTTCTTTGTAGCAGGAAGTATTCAACATTCACAGTTCAGTGTGCAGAGGAAAAACAGTTAATATGAGGACACAACTGATTGTAAAATATGTTTACAACACTGTAAACATTGTAAAGCATTTTCATTCCAATAAATTCTTATGGGACTAGTATAACAGACATTTAAATAAGTTTTCCAGCCAAAGTCAAAGATATCAAAAGGCGAAGTCCAATACTTCAAAAAAGGAAAATAAATGTAACACCAGCTTTTTTTTTTCCCAATACAAATAAAAAGTAAATAGAATATCCTTATGTCATAGCAGCAGGTAACTGCTTACTATGTATTTTCTAAAAATAAATATTCTGCACACATTGATAATTTATATTTTTGGGGTATGAACATCTGTTGTTTAATCATTGTTTTTGCAGTAAAGCAAATATAAAGCATATTTAACCTTAATTAACTCATTAAGGGGAAAGTAGCCAAAAGCATAAGGCTTCTGAGAACACTGATTTTAACTCCATTACTAGGAACAGAATAATATCTTGTTCTCTTTATAGCTGTGTTATAGGTCCCTGAGTAATTCAATTACAGTACGGCATTGAACCACATATGCAGAGCATTAAGTGTAGTTAAGCTTTCCAGTCTCTAGAGGTCTCTGCACATCACTTTTTCACTCACTGCCATCCTTGCATCCTGCCAACCTTTCTAAAGCAAACACTTCAACAATGTGTAGGCAGAACTGCTGCTCTCCAATAAACACAGACAAATTCTTCACTTATGTGTCTTGTCTCATGCTTGTATCTTATATTACAAAAAGATTATGAGAATGTAAGAAGAGCCAAAAAGATTCGAGAAGAAAAAATTGTTTTCTGCCTAATTTTTTTCTAATCACGCAAGGAAGATCTCTCCTTCCTGTAATTCTCTCATGTATCCCTAGTCTGAAATTGTTTCACCTACACCAGGTGTTTCTAAAAGTGCACATAGCATTTTAATTCTCTTAAAAATTATATACAGTATACAAGGGTCAATTCAAGTCAACAAATGTTATTTTTGATTCTATTAAGTGCTTTAGGATGGGAAAGACAAAGAAATGCCACATTTTTCTGCAGAAAGCATCCAGAATGCAACATGGATGTTGATTCTCACACTTGAAGATGATCAACTCTTTCATCAATATTCCCTTATCTTACTAAACTAAAACTGTATGGCATCAAAGAATAAGACTTGTGTATAAATTAGCATTTGCCACTGTGGGTCAAATCCTGAGGACAGGAAATAGAGACCCTCCTTCAAGGCCTAAGTTTCATTTTGTTTAGTTTCTTTAAAATATATCAAGATGGATCACACTTCCTCCTTGGGAATCTGCTTTATGAGGAAGTTTACACCACTTTGTGTGACTTGCAGAGCAGAGCATATCTATCACTTGGGCACATGGGCCAGTAGCAAGCAAGTAGAACATTTTGAAGTAGTGGTAAAAAGAATCTCAGTCCACATATCACTTGTCTAGCAGGACAAGTGATATGACTAATAACAGATTAATATCCAAAATATATATACAGCTCATACAACTCAATATCAAAAAACAAATAATCCAATTTAAAAATGAGCAGAAGACCTGAATAGACTTTTTTTCGAAAGAAGACATACAAATGGCCAACAGGTACATAAAAAGATGCTCAACATCGCTAATTATCAGAGAAATGCAAATCAAAACCACAATGAGATAGCACCTCACACCTGTCTGAATGGCTATCATCAAAAAGACTACAAACAAATGTTGGTAAGGATGTGGAGAAAAGAGAACGCTTGTAAAATGGTGGTGGGAATGTAAATTGGTGAAGCCACTGTGGAAAATAGTATGAAGGTTCCTCACAAAACTAAAAATAGAACTATCATATGATCCAGCAATTCCACTCCTGAGTATAGATCCGAAAAAAAAGAAAACACTAATTTGAAAAGATACATGCACTTCAATGTTCATAGCAGCATTATTTACAATACTCAAGAAATAGAAGCAACCTAAGGGTCTTTGAACAGATGAATGAATAAAGAAGATGTAGTGTGTGTGTGTGTATATATATATATATATATACACACACACACATATGGTGTGTGTATATATATATATATATATATACACACACACACATATGGTATATATACATGTCTATATATATATATATATATACTATGTATATATGTATATGTATTATATATATACACACACAATGGAATACAACTCAGCCATAAAAAAAGAATAAAATTTTGCCATTTGCAACAACATGGATGGGCCTGGAGGGTATTAGCTAAGTGAAATAAGTCAGACAGAGAAAGACAAATACTGTATGTCATCACTTATATGTGGAACCTAAAAAATAAAAGCAATGAATATAACAAAATAGAAACAGACTCACAGATATAGAGAACAAACTAGTGGCTACCAGTGGGGAGAGGGAAGGGGGGAGGGGGAAAGATAGGGGTAGGGGAGTAAGAGGTACAAACCACTATGTATAAAATAAATAAGCTACAAGGATATATTGTACAGCACAGGTAATGTAATCAATATTTTATAATAAATGGAGTATAACCTATAAAAACTTTGAATCACTATGTTGTACACTTGAAGCTAATATAATGTTGTAAATCAACTATATCTCAATAAAAATAATAAATAAAATAAAAGAAAGAAGTTTTCTTAGGGCTGTTTCAGTAAATGGTATAGTTAGAATTCCAACCTATTCAGTCTGTCTTCAGAACTTGTACTCTTAGCCCTTATAAACTACAATCTCTCAAGAAGATATACACTACCACTGATTACAAGAGGGGAGAAATGGGATCAACCAGTTGTATCATCTAAGGCAAGCATCTTTCCAAGTTCACGTATTAAGACCAGGCCAAAAAAACAGTGAAAAAACTTCAGAAACTTTCTACATTACTACTATCTCTAACAGAATGCCTAAATACACTGAACTGTTACATACAGAATTTTCTCTATACTTACCTCTATTATTTGGAGACAAATATTGAAGTAGTCTTCCTTTACTTCTTACGTTTTTATTTCTTAATCCAGAAGACATGTCATGGAAATAGATGAAATATACATACATGTTTTTTATTGAATGGAATGGCTAAGGTAAATAATTAAATTATACCTTTATCTAGTTTAGGTGTTCCCAAAGAGACATTTGCACTGAGCTTTTAAAGTTATAACACTCTTATCAAATTTCTTTTTTTTTTTTTGTATAGAAGATAAGAGACAGAGATAGAGAGAGATTTGGAGCATCCATACCTATTTAATCGATTTTGGTTGCAGGAAATACTCGACATTCACATTTTAGGGTACAGAGCAAAAAAAAAAAAAAAGTTAAAATGAGGACAAAACTGACAATATTTGTAAACTGTGGTATATCAATATTTTATGGACATTAAAAGTAAAATCATGGGTTTAGCCAAAGTTCAAATAAAAAATGTATCCCCTGCATTTTGTGAGACCTTTGACAACTCCCCTAAGTAGTCCCCTAGTCCTCTCACCTATAAAATGGGGCAAATAACAATACCTACTTGATTACATTAAGAGGATGAAATAAAATACAATCTTAGCAGAACGTTGGGCAATAAATGTTAATTTTAATAATGCTAACTGTGCTGATGATGGTGGTGTCTTACATCTAATATTTATAATTAAGCTTGGTATTTGTAATATGATGATTACCAAAATCTCTTATTCCATCCTATTCCCAAGATGTTATTGTTGATGTAAAGTCATCTTTTACATCTTATTTTACAATAAATAAAATGTTTACTTACATCTTATTTTAACAAAAAGATTGAGATCTCAAACATGGAGTTTGGAACAGGGCCCAGGCAAGGTCCACAACGCTCTTCCATAGCTTTTGTTCCTCATTTCTCTTCACATTCTGCTCTAAGTTAATGAGAACTTTAACATATCTTTTTTGCTGATGATCACTAAACTTAAAATTAATTTTGATCCCTCTAATGCACCAAAAACTCAAAAGACAAAAATAAAGAAAATAATTTTCATCCACAAATCACTTAAATTAGGATTATCACTGTTTCTTCAGGCTCCAAACCTAGAAACACTCTCAAAAATCATTTAACTGGTAACACTCCTTAATTACTATATCCAAGTTGTCATAAAACTGTATTTTTTAATTAAGATATCCTATTTTATTTCATTTTCTCCAAACTAGTGAAACTATTCATATGCAGTGCATTACTCCCTCACACATACAAGTTGAAACAATGCCTTAATTGGTTAACAACTATTAAAGACCAGATACCTAGTCAATTTTTCTTTCTAGGTATAAAGAAAACGTACAATGTAAAAATTTAGTTCTCGGCTTCAAGGAGTTTAAAATCAAGGTACAGAGACAAAAAAATATCAATATTACAAACTACAAATGGAAGAGAATTTCTCAAAAACAAAAGTGAACTAAGGCAGAAAAATCTTCACCATAACCACTGAGTGGAAGCTCTTTCTAAATCTCAGAGGATTAGCAAAAGTTTTGATTTTGGCCTTAAAATATAGGTAGAAGATGGACAGGTATAACTACAGATCAAAAATCTTCCTGGAAAAGAATGCCATATAAACTGAAACAGGGTAGAAAGAGCAGATCTGTATGCTATTTAATTTTATCATTCTATTTTTAAGCAGATTTTAAAGCCAATGACCTCCTAGATAATTTTTAAACAAGGTCTCATAAATTTATTTTGGTATTCTCAGATTAAACTGATTAGAAAAATGAGAGCTAACATTGATACTTATAAAATAAAATTCCACTATGAATTTAAACAATGCCTATGATGAATATAGTCCCTAAAATTATATTTGGGGAGAGATTTCTAAATTTTGTAATTTAGAAATTACAAAAAGAAAAACATAATCTGTCAATGCCTAAAAATTGCTGCAGATTTGTCATAACATGAATGTGGATACCATATTTATGTATTTACAATATATGGAAACACTGAGACAGATTTCATCCAATATCTGCATAAATTTTCCTGAAAATATGCTAACATTTTAAAAGGAATAAAATCACATGAAAAGGTAGATGGCTGTATTTTAATAATCTTTTCTGTAAAAATGAATTCCACTACTTCATTCCTGTAGAGCCAGGATTTGAGAACCTATGTGTGAAGTTCATATCCTTTCCTATTCTGATGCCCATTATCTGGTACCATAGGGTATTTTAAATTTCTCTAGGCTAATCTGAGCAAAATATACTTAATGATCTCCACAAATTGTTTCAAAATATAGAACTCTGAATAATCCTTTATATTTTATTACTATCAAAAGCTATTTAAGTAGGTGGCAATCAATCATCAGTAAGATCTCAAGTTTCTACAACATTAGTCCTTATTTGTTTGATTTTGTTTTTGTTCTTACTCTTCCATCCTTTGAAACCTAATCTTTAGATAACCCATTTAGACATCTCTGATACTAATATTTCTCCCAGAAAATATGATTTTCTGTGCAGGCAAATTGGATTTCCAGTGGTATTATTAATCTTTATACAATTTCCCAGGCTTCTGGCTCTCATTTCTTTCTCTAATTTATAAACACTTGCATTTTTCTATGTCTTTCACATACTAAAATAGAGCTTCTATTATAGATCATGAGCATTACTAAGGAAATGCAAGTAGCAGTTATCTGTAACCTTGTAATCTTTACACATACATACCCACAAAGAAACTGAAACACAATTTCTTAAGTTTACTACAGAAAATAAATAATTTGAAAAGACTATTTCAAAAGGGTTTTAAATTTTCTAATGAAAATGAGCAAGAGCAAGAGATGGGGGAGAGATGGGGGTGCGGGTAGGGTTAGTAGATAGGTGGATGGAGAGATAGAGACAGCTAGATAGATAAAATCAAAATGAATTACATTTACTTTTCATTTCTTTTTGTAGGTCTTCACCCCATTTTCTTCTGTCTTTGAGGTGACAGAAATTTTGCAAAAATAGCTTTCGCTTTATTTCCAATTGTGGCAAATATGGATAGTGATGTTAAAACACAACACACACCAATGTTCCATGGATTTTGATATGCACCCTGTCCTCAACTGTTCCAGTAAACTAGAGAAGTAGAGCAAATAATACACATTTTATATGTTTTGAGATTTTTAAGTAATTTTTAGCAATTTTAGAAGTTAAGTAATTTTATAAATATATAAGAAATAGATTTAGCCATTTAAAAATCTCAATAATTGTTTCATTATAACTAAATCATGGTATATGTTTTTCTTTTCAAAGGTGAAACTTGTATATGAAATCAACATATGCTGAAATAATCAGGGTTTTTAACCTACATTTTAAACTTCTCAATAATTGTTTTTTCCCTTCCCTTAATTACAGGTACAGAAATGCAGCATTTTCTGAACCCCAAATTCAGCTTCCCAAAGAGAAGTAACATAGTCAATCCTCCACTCTACTCTTATTTCTCTTGGTGAAAAAGAAGAAAGTCCATAATATACCTTCATTTTGGCATGCCAATATATGTTAAAATTAAAGAAGAGTGTATGTTTGCAAAGGCAGTGGTGCACAAAATGGATAATATAAATTAACTTTCTTTACATACACTAGTTATCAGTGACACCAGTATACAGTTATTCAGAGTTAAGGAATTATGGTTCGTGTAAATTGTTTGGATATTAAATGTCATAAAAGAAGCACAAGACAGCCTAACAGGTAGCATTATCTTGATGGATCACCACAGACTGGTATGTGGTCCAGAGTTCAAGTTCAGGACTTTTTCACAATGGGGTCCCTTAGGATTATTCAGGCTAAACTTCTAGTTGTCTACTTGTGCTACTCAATACTGTAGCCACTAACCACACTGAGCACTTACAACGTGGCCAGTTCAAATTGGGATATGCTATGAGCATAAAATACACAATAGAATCTAAAGACAGTACAAAACAAGAAAAAGAATGTAAAATATATTATTATTAGATTAAATATCTAATATTTAATCAATATAAAATATATTATTAATAATTTTATATTGATTAAATATTGAAATGATAATACATATTTTGGATATACTGGGTTAAGTATAATTGTTAAAATTAATTTCATCTGTTTAACTTTTTCATCATGGCTGCTAGAGACTTTTAAATTACAAACGTGGCTCACATTTGGGGCTGGAATTATAGTTCAATTGGATGGTGCTGGTCTAGACCATAAGCCCTTTGAACAGAGGGGCCATTCCTGTCTTGTTTTAAATGATATCCTTAGTACATACTGTGAATGATCAATAAGTGTATTGAATGCATTATTAGTGAATGCCAAACAGAGCCTTAAAATCAGGCTAAAGACACCCTGAAAAATCTTTGCTCTCTTATTCCTCTACTTTTTTATTCTGAACTGACCGTTACCCTTCTGTGTTGTTTTAGCATCAATCAGGTTTCGATTAATACTTCAGTTTCCCACTTTCAGATATGCTAATACATAAATGCTTCCTTCCTTTAAGCCCTAGTCCCTTGAATGGCTTAAAGTCTCCTTAGACAACTAATTGTATTTCCTTCCATAGGGTGATATGCTGGATAGTCTCTTGTCCACTCAGCATCACCCTCAGCCTTTTCAAAGGCAGAAGAATGACATTTCCCAGAATCTCCTTCTCTGTACAGTTCCAAGTGCCAGGTTGGAATCTGTCAGTGAGAAGCACTTGCTCAAGATTTATAAGGCAAAAAGGCTTAGACCATTGTTTTCCCAAGTCAGTTACAGGAAGATGCATGGGCAGACTGAGGTTCAAAGCTGCTCCTAGGTAAACTTCTCTTTAAGAAAAAAATAAACTATGAGTGTAAAATGGCCAGGGCCCCTCCCACAATGTTACAAAGGACCTATGCAAGAGAGCAGTCCTGAAGTTCACACTTCATTAAGCCTCACTCTCAGTCTACCCCGGCACCAGCATCTCAGTCAGCAACACAGATGCAGGAGTAGCTCAAGAAATTTACCTGACATATTTATTTTAAATGATTTTAAACTCTTTCCAGATATTCATTACACAACCAATATTAATCAGTTGAGCAGGTAAGCACTTCCCATGTATAGGATTACACACATGCACATACTTTTTCACGTACTGATAAAACCAAAGCAGATGAAAACAAATTTGAAATCCCATCACTTTATCTAGCCATCTGCCAGAAGTTGTGCCCACATAATTCTGATCACTCATCTGTTGATGTGAATGAACTCTGTGCTCTTAATACTCTCCTCTCCTCTAAATTCCAACCTTCTTTGCCTACTTAAGAACATTGTTCCAGTGATTCATATTTCTTTGTGTTGTTTCAACTTTTCACCTCTCTACTAGTAATTCTCATGAATATTCAAACATGTCATTATTTCTCTTACAGATTAAGAAAAAAGAAAACTTGACCTCACTTTCTCCTTCCCCTTTATGGCAACTTGTTATGAAATGTTTCTCATACTCACAGTCTCTAATCTAACTGCCTTGTTCTCTTCCCATTTTCCTCTGAGACCATTCTAATGGCTTCAGTCAGCCATACTTCCACTAAAATTCTTTCTTTGTGTTATGTGGGTAACATTTTTACAAATCATCAGGGACTAAAAATATTGCTAAGTCTAATAGTCTATTTTCTGTCAGCAATCTACTTGATGTGTAAGCATTCTTTAAACACTTCCTTATCTGTTGGTTTCCTCTGACCCCACACCACTGTCCTTGGTTTCCTCTGACATCGCCAGCCCTCCTTTATTGTCTCCTTGGCTGGTCCTCTCTCATCTTTCCTATTAGTTAATGTTGGAATGTTCCAGAACTCTCTCTCTGTTTTTGTTTGTTTGTTTTTGTTTTTCTATATACCCTGTCTCCTTGAGTGATCTCATTCAGTTCCAGGACTTAAAATAGCATTTCTGTGCAGACAACTTCAATATTTATAACTCTAGCCAGATTTTTCCCCTGAACTCCAGCCATATACATTTAATTACCAGCCTTCTATACCTACATACCTTCATAGTTAACTAATAGGCAAGTGAAACTTAACATGTTGAAAACTAAACTTCTCACCTTTACCAGACACAGCCGGCTCTCACAGCCTTCTCCCCCTTACACAAATGGCAATTTCATTCTTCTAACTGATTAAGTCAAAATCCTTGAATTCATCTTTGATACCTCTATTTTTTCACACCCACATCAAATCTATCAGTAAATCTTTCAAAAATAACAAGAATCCAATCACTTCTGATCACTTCTACTACTAAAAGCCACCATCATCTCTCACCTGGATTATTGCCATATTTTAAAACAATATCCTAACTGGTCCACAATCAAAGTGCTCATAATCCATAATGATTCTTTAGAATATAATTTAGTGCATGTCATGTATCTGCTCAAAACTTATTGTCTTCCTATGGGACTTATTAGAGCCAAATGATTTTACAATGCTCTAAAGCTTACAAAAACTGAATCCCAGATGCCTTTTTGACCTCCCACTAATTCCTAACTGCCTATGTCTCTCCAGTCACAGGGCCTCCCTTCTTGAGCTGACTAGGCGTGTTCTGCGGGAGATATGCGTGGTCCACTCGACATATCCTCTTTTTGAGTATCTACCTTACAGTCTGACCTCCTTAATGTGTATGCCTCTGTTGCTTTACTGAGAATCAGAACTTAAATTTCTTCAAATCCATGGCATAATAAATTCAATGAAACAATAAAATGTTTTAAGTGCTTACTTGAACCTTGGGGTTTTTAGAAGACAGAATTTCTTTCTCCCCTTACTCATAAATCAACCTTGTCTTTATAAAAAATAATGTTAATAAGTGATTAGCACTAAAAAAAAAAAAAAAAAATACTCCCACCACTGGGAAAGGCAATAGAACTGATGGATAAAGGCCAAGAACCACTGACAAGTACAACAAACCTCAAGTCCTGAGTACTTATTCTTACCAACAGAATAAAGTACACATGTACAAATAATGAGAAACATTCAGTCAAACTGAGACACACAGTATGAATAATTCTTTAGTTGAAAAGAAAAGCCACTTGAAAATATTTTTGACTACACAAATTAGTTGAGACTTGAGGCTTGTAGGAAAATTATGGTATAATTTTCTCGTAAGTATAGCTAATAAAAGAAGGATTAAGAAGTACAAATGGCATGGTGAGCTTAGCAGAACTCCATATAAATTAACTGATTCATGGGTTGAATTTCAGAAGAAAACAAAGCATCATTTTTTATGACTCACTACCCCATGTTGCGTATTGAAGGTGGAGATGGCGGGGGGCTTGTCTTTTGCAAGCATACATTAATGGAGATGTAAGAAAAGCTCTAATTTCCTTAAAAATGGGAAGATTCTGACATTAAGAAATCAAAATAAAATCTGGTTTATGATAAAATAACCTAGGGTATTACACACAGTATTCTGAACTATTCATAATAAAACAAATATATTTTGCATGTATTATAAAAATCTGGAAATGCAGATTTTATAAGAAGTTTATAAAACCTTATAATAAGTTTATGAAGCCCTACATTTTTGAGGATGAAGAGAGCAGTGAGATGGCAAATACTATATTTTAGTCTCTCTCCACGCATATTGCTTATTCAAGTAGATACATATTTTAGTCTTCAATAAATAAATGCATGTATACAGTAGAAATAAATGTTCTATTTTATTTATGTTAAAGATTTTTTTGATGTGGACCATTTTTAAAGTCTTTATTGAATTTGTTACAATATTGCTTCTGTTTTATGTTTTGTTTTGTTTGGCCTCGAGGCATGTGGGATCTTAGCTCCCCGACCAGGGATCAAACCCACACCCCCTGCATTGGAAGGTGAAGTCTTAACCACTGAACCGCCAGGGAAGTCCCCAAAACAAGTCTTTTAATCTTAATAAACTATCAGATGTGTTTTCACTCTTTTCTCTTCCTCATTTCCCTTTATCTTCCACTACATTTTTATTATTTGAATCATTAACATATACATTTTTCACATATTGCCAAGTGTAGGACAACTGATTTCAGAAATAAGAACGAAATAGCTTATTGCTCCCCAGTGCCAGTTAGCATAAAAATATAATAATAATGAATATTGTTCAGCCCATTCCCTGGTTTATTTTTCTTAAAGTAAATAAATTAAGATGGGAGTGTGTTTTATCTGAGGAAATATGTGGTGTCAAATTTATTCTCAGGGAAAAAAATAAAAGTCAGTAAAATACAATTATTTTTAAAAAGCCAAGATCCAAAGTAAAAATGAAAGTAAACTGTAAGGAACTGTTTTTCTCGTATATCCAATCTAATTATTTGTTTATTATGAATATAATTTTTGAAACTATACATCATAAATTTACAAAGGCACTGTTCGTAAGACTCAGAGTTTGGATAAGGCTTTGCTTTTTAGGTTTGGCCTAGTCATAAATAGTGCTTGCTAAGCAAGTGAATGGCAATAGTCTATTACATGAAAAAGAACGTCAAGTTGTCTGCAGTAACACACAGTCAAAATCAAAGGAAGTATATGTTCTGAGTTTTCTGGCTATGTTCCGAATTTATAAAGGAGGCTAATGAAGTACGTAAGTACAAAACTAAGACCTACCTTTGCATTAATGTAGAATATTGAACAACAATGGAGATATAAAATAATGGGGTAGACATGGAAAGTAGGTAAAATATTTCTGAACACTCAAGCCATTTATTTGAACTGGAAATTTAATTGAAAGAGAATCATCAAGCAATTTACATCCGAAGTTTTATAATTTTTATTAAATCTAAGCAGCAAATTGTTGAGCATCTATTAGATGCAAAGTCTGTATTAATCAATGACTTAGAATCAATTTATGCCCTTAATGATTTATCCCCAAATGAACAGACTTGTGTATAGTCATGAAATTCATTTTGAAAAAGAGCTGTAAGAAAACAGCAAACAGGTGATTATGAAAGGATAAGGGAGAAATTCATTTTAACTGAAGATTTCATCTGGAATCCAGCCAATCCAGGTTTCAGCCAAACAGTGAAAGATCTTGAATACCAATCATGTTAGGATGATTGGGGTTTCTTCTGTGCACAAAGAGGAAACAATAAAAATATATTTGGGTTTGTGATACAAAAGGTTATCTGCTTTAAATATGTGAATGTAGAGGCATTGTCAAAATAACGCAGAAAGACAAAGTAGAAAGTAGATAGTTCAGGAGATAAGAGTCAAGGTGAGGATGAGGATGTGGAGAAAAGAGAACCCTACTTCACTGCTGGTGAAAATGCAAATCAGTAGCCACTATGAAAAACAGTATGGAGGTTCTACAAAAAATTAAAAATAGAGCTACCATACTATCTACCAATTCCATTCCTGGGTATTTATCTGAAGAAAACAAAAACACTAACTGGAAAAGACATACGAACCCCAATGTTCATTTCAGCATTATGCACAACAGCCAAAAAATGGAAACAACCTAAGTGTCCACTGAAGGACGAATGGATAAAGAAGTTGTGGTATGGTATGTATGTGTGTGTGTGTGTGTGTGTGTGTGTGTATGTATGTATGTACGTGTATGTGTGTATATCTATTCCAGTGTGTGTATGTGTGTGTGTATACATACATACATACTAGAATATTATTCATCCATAAAAAGGAACGAAATCTTGCCATTTTCAAAAACATGGATGAACCTTGAGGTCAGTATTTTAAGTAAAAAAATTCAGACAGAGAAAGACCATATGATCTCTCTTATATGTGGAATCTTAAAAAAGAAAAAATAAGCTCACAGATACACAGAACAGACTGAAGGTTATCAGAAGTAGGGTGAGAGGGGTGGACGATATGGGTGACCTGTTTTGTTTTTGTTTTAGTTTCAATAAATTGAATTTTTAAAAACACCATAGTTTGATAGTGTCAGCTAAAATATGCAATTAAGTTTTCACAATTTTCTTTTTTTTTAATTTTGTTAGTCTCAAAAGACGTAAGGGAGCAAATGAAAACTCTTTATAATTTTTTTCTAAAAATATTCTTTTCTCTTACTGAATGAGAAGTCAGTAAATTATCTACTTTCTCTGACCAAAGAACATGCATTTTTCAGACACTTGTCAAGAACTTAGGGTATATTTTCCACACGAAAGCTCTGCTTTTTTCACTTCTAGTTTAAAACAGTGGAAAATTACTGGTGGTTTATAAAAAAACGTTTCATTTATTTATTGAGTCACTAAATCAAATTAGGTCTATTATTCTTAAAAACTCCATGGTACCTCACAAAACCAGAAAGACTGACTCACATAAATTCCATACTTGAATAGCTTATTATTTTTGCAGCAGAACTCAAGGTACTGCCTTGCTTAAGAAACTGTAAGAATCTCTCTTCATTAAAAAGAAAATCTGAAGCAACTGCATTAGGTACGGAAAAGAGGAAAGCAAATGGAGTTTCCCATGAGTCTAGTTATAGCCCTTTATTCTTCTGCTTCCATATATGAAACTTAATAATTGAACCTATACTATTTATACTCTTTCTCACATGAATGCTGATGACCCTCAAAACTGTATACCTGTTCCAAACTCACCTATCAATTCCAGACCCACTGTCTGTTCAGTAGCCATAATTAAAAGCCCAACGGGCAAAAGAACACTCCAGGTGGCCAAAATTTAAATAATCATATTTTTCGCAATCTTACTTCTTTTCTATTACATGTACTTCTACTCTTCAAACAGAAACAAAATTCATTATTCTCTGCATAATTATCTACTTAACCAATCAGAAACCTGAATATCAAAAATGGTTCTTCCATCATCCTCGCATCTTTAAAAATGATCATTAGTCATCATTAATATCAGGGAAGACTGTTGGATAATTCACAAAGAGAAAAATAGTTAAGCATCATCTCCAAATAAGCTCCTTAGCCAAATATAAACAAGAAGAACCATGATTATTCTCTAATTCCTACTTGATAGCCTAATCCAAAATATTTTATACCTTTTGCTTTATAAACTAAGTTTTATTGAGAAATACACTGCTAGAACTCCTAGCCATTAGCACACAGTGAAGCAATTTTTGTGAGCAAGAGATAAAAGATTAAAGTGAAGAAGCAAAGAAAAACTTATTAGTATAAACAAGAAGAAAATAACAAATGAAAAGAAATATGCCTCAGTTGTTCCACAGATTATCTACAAGTTTCGATTCTTACAGGAACACAAAATATATAAACTTGACATATAAAATATGGCTAAATAATTATTTTTAGGAACACAGTTTCATTCAGTAAGGCCTACTATATAAACCTCTAAGAATGTGAAAAGAAAATAATTCTTGCCCCTTAATCTTTGTCCGCATTTAAGCTGAACCAAGAAATGTGGTCTGAGAGTCAAAATATGTTACAAAAAATCATGTCTTTGTTATTATTATCTATAAACAAACTTAAAAATAAATATACATTATACCAATGCTTTCTGTTGTTACTAAGCACTAATCACTTTTAAATGAGCTTTCATATATAAGAAAATGGATCTAGTTTCTTAACTTTTATAGATAATACATTCTAAATGTATATCAGAGTAAAATATGAAAAAGACAGACAAAACATTCTTCAGTATTAAAAATAATAATATGCTTATTATTGAAAATAATAATGTACATTTCACCATTTCTGAAATCAGTGTACATCTTAAATAGATTTTTTTTACTTTGAATTCAACACTGTACATTCCTTGTAAGATACTTTTTAAATGATAGTGCACTTTACAATTCATGGTATCTTAAAAAGTCTAGAAGACTCATATTATAAATTCCCTAAATAAATCTGATTTTTAAACAACATATTTTTCAAATCTTTCTATTATTTTATACATGTACTTTATTATTTTTTTTCACAATGGAACACCAACTAGCTTAAGAACAATGAATGTAATGAATCTTAAGATTCATTGCATGAAGCATGATAATAATTTCTAACTTTGCCTCAAGGAAATTAAGTTTATGAGATATAAGTTTCTTATCACTTTCCCATTTCCCACTCATTTTATAAGTAATAACATAAAATGCAATAAAATATTCAAATAATTGCACAAATGCTGCTGTACAAAGATAGCTAGCAGGCAGCAGTACCATTTGATGATTCAAAATAATCATTCATCAACTGGAATATAACAGTCAGAATTTGGTGTAAAAATAATAGATTAAGAGTGTTAATGTTTAATCTATGAAAATGTTGTATGTATAAAATTTAGTATATTTAAATGAATGTCAATACACAATATTTTATTCCAGTTCAACATTTTAATCCACTGGTTAAAGGTTTCACTGTTAAATGGTAAACATATATTTAAAAAATGGCATTCAGAACAAGTCATATAGCCATACCTAGCTGCAAGGGAAGCTAGGAAATTAATCTGCAGCTGCAAAACTGGGTGCCCAGCTATAACTTGGGGATATCTGTCACCCTGAGAGAAAGGGAAGAATGGGCGTCAGAGGACAGTCGGCAGCCTCTGCTGCACCATCACCAGGAGTACAACTGGTGCAGCCTTTCTCAAGAGCAACAGGGCAATATGGATTGAAAACTTTAAAACGTTGAATCACAACTTCACTTCTAAAAATTAACCTAAAGAAATCATCATGATATTTTACCAAGTATTGAGGATATACATTTTAAGTTAAAATCTAAACAATACAATATTCTAGGGAATCAGAGAATTACAGTCTACCACTCACCCTGTAAGTTTAGGTCTATTTACTTGTCTGTTCCCTGCCCTAAACTGTATGAACTTTGAGGATCAGGATGGTTTCTTATTCATTTTTGATTCCATGGACTCAGCACTCAATATGTATTTGGAAAATAAATGAATAAAAGAAAGAATTGTGAGTGTGAACAAATATTTAGCTACAAGAATAGCTATTGCAAAAGAACTGAATGTAGCAAAAGAACTGAAATAACCTTAATATCCAACAAGAGAGGACTGGTACAGTAAATTATATGCACAATGGACTACTATGTGGTTTTTCAAAATGGCACTGGAGTAGACTATGCAATGACTTATAAGGTTTCCAACATATTGTTAAGTGTTAAAAGAGCAGGTTATGCAATTTTAGGTAAATTATGATCCAATTTATACTTCAAAATACAAACATATATATCCATAATAGTTGGAAAAATGTATACCAAAATTTTACCTCTAATTATTTTTTTCTTTTTATTTCCTTATATGTTATAATACAAGGACACAATAACTGTGTGTTGCTTTTGTAAATAAAAACATACTTTCAAAAATGAAAAAAAATAAAAAAATAAAATTAAAAAATGGCATTTATTCTGGCAATTTGATTGGACAGTAAGATTCTTTTTTCAGGTGCCATGTGCTAATATACTACTGCTTTTCGTATGCCTGCAACTCTGATTTGAGATTATTAGAGGCATGTATACATAGAACATATTTAACAAATGGTACAGCACAGAGACTGACCAAATGCCAGCTGAATATCAGCTGATAAAAGATGAGAAGTAAATATCTGCCACATTATTAGTTCTGAAACTTACAGCATTTTAGTGGCATATGCCACAGACTGAATTTTTGTGTTATCCCCAAATTTATATGTTGAAACCTAATCCCCAATGTTATGGAATTTGGAGTTGGGGCCTTCGGGAGGTACCCTTATGAATGGAATTAGTGGCCTTATATAAGGGACCTCAGAAAGCTCCCCTGCCCCTTCCACCATGTGAGGTCACAGTAAGATGATGGCCATCTATGAATCAAGAAACAGGCCCTCACCCAATATAGAATCTGCTTGTGCCTTCATCTTGGATTTTCCAGCCTCCAGAACTGTGAGAAATAAAATTTTTTCTCACTTATAAGCCACTCATTCTATCATTATTTCTGTTAGAGTAGTCCAAATGGACAAAAATAGCATATAAATTTATGCTTTTTTTTCTTTAGTAATTAATTCACTATTACTATGTAAGCCTAAGTATAATACTTTCTAGTTGCATAATGAATTTAAATATAGTTTCTATATGATAGACATATAAGAAAAAAGATACTGAGAAATTACACAACTTGGTTAATACCACAATTATCCAAAAACAAAGCAGACATGAAAACTAAATATATTGAGTTCAGGCCCAATTTTCTTTACATCTCTCTAAGAAAAGTGATAGTTTAGTCATAGCGGTTTGCTTAGAATTATTAACACTTTAGATTTCTAACACATAAAATTCTGATATGTGTGAAGACCCATGAACTTATTATGAAGTTCACAGTTCAAAAACATGGAGAATGCAGTGGTTAATTTTTCAGGCTCTGAAGTTAGATTGCCTGGGCTTCAAAACCCCTCAGTGACACTGCCTAGTATATGATCTTGGTTAAATCTCTACATTTATGAAAACCTCAGTTTTCTCATCTGCAAAATGGAAATAGTTATCTCTACCTCATAGGGTTATTATTAAGAACAAGAGATAATAAAAAGCAGTAAAGTGTCTCTCATAAAAACGCTGAGGGGCTTCCCTGGTGGCGCAGTGGTTGAGAATCCGCCTGCTAATGCAGGGGACACGGGTTCGAGCCCTGGTCTGGGAAGATCCCACATGCCGCGGAGCAACTAGGCCCGTGAGCCACAACTACTGAGCCTGTGCGTCTGGAGCCTGTGCTCCGCAACAAGAGAGGCCACGATAGTGAGAGGCCCGCGCACCACGATGAAGAGTGGCCCCCGCTTGCCACAACTAGAGGAAGCCCTCGCACAGAAACGAAGACCCAACACAGCCAAAAAATAAAAAATTAAAATTAAAATTAATTAATTAATTAATTAATAATAACTAAAGGTGCTAGTAATTTTTTTTAAATGCTGAGAAATTGTTTTAGCTATTATGGATTTTCATCTTACAAACAGGAGAGGACATGGGCACTGAAACATGGGAGCTGGTTTTGTGGAACATGTAACTGGAAGACTGAGTTGGAATCTTGGTCTTGCCACTTATTAGCAAAGTAAGCTTGAGCAATGATTTTATTTCTGTATATTGGTTTCCCTTTCTCTAAAATAGGTAAAACAATGTTTGCCCTGCTACTATAAAGGATCATTTTGAGTGTCAAATAAGTTAAGGATTGTAACATGTGTAAACCACAAAGCTCTGTAAGATATAAAGTGAACAACAAAAAGGTAGAAAACTGGAGAACCAGTAGCGATATAGAAGTTGTAAGTTACCTAAAATAGTGATTTATTAGTAAGTTTTAAGGACCAATAAATGTTTTGAGAATGCATTGTAAAATTTCTACCCAATTTATCTAACATGATATCAATATATCCCCTTAATCCCAACACCAGGAAGAGGAAGTTAAAAAAAAAATTCCAGTAAAGCAAAATATGTACAGCCCAATTACGCACAGAACAGCCACAACTTACGAAGTAAACAAAACACAGTTTTATTTTTGTGTCCCCACTACCCTCACTGAAGCTTCCTAAAATTTATTCGGTGTGGATAATTTTCACCTGCCCCTGGATGAAAATTCTAGCATACCAGCGGCTTTTCCTCCATTATTGATAATAACTGGTCCTATGGTAACTTAAATTTCAAATAATTTCAATTTTGCAATTAGAATAGACAATGTCAGATATAAATGAAACTAAGAACTTGACTTAGAGATAAATCTTTTCCCCTCCCCTAGTTTGCACCTATTTCAAGTTATTTTTTGTCTAGAAAAGAGAAATGGTCATTTTTTCTACCCCCTCCTTTTTCACTTTTCCTTCAATGGTTTTGTGTTGTCATTTTGCTGACTCTGAACTCCAACTCAGAAGGAGGAGGAGTTAGGTGGGTCCTTTCTTGGCTGAGTACCTTGGCCATCTCTGTGCCTGCAGATGATTAAAGCTACACTTTCTCCTGAGTTGTATCTGATGGGTACCTCTCTCCCAAACTTTCTGACCAGGAAGATTGCATCTCCATCCTGAGTGGACACTCATAACTCCTTCTTTACCTCCTGTGTGTCCAGCAAGTTATACCTAGGCCCTTTCAACTGAGGACTCCTTATCCCTCTGGGTTCTAGAAAATAGAAGCCAAGACAACCCCAAGTCCCTCACTAGCTCTCTTATTTCGGATTCAGATCTGGCCCATGTAAACAGTTGCTTATGCCTTGCCCTAGCAACCTGACACAGCAGACCTCACAGGATGCATCTGCCCTCCCTGGCTGTGCCACCAGAGCAGACTATGAAGTCCCCAGCTGGAATCAACCTCTGATCCACAGTCTGCTTCAGCTTTTTTACTTTTGTCTGGCAGAAGTTTTTCATCTTTCCCAAGTGCAGTAAGTAGGTCAATGTTTACCAAGTAGTCCCATTGGCTAGTCCCTCATTAGGGTGAGGTGAGAAGAAAGCACCATCCCCATCACTCTGAGACTCAGAGCATAACAATCCCTCTGTGCAAAGAAATTTCCTCCCTAATCCAATTACCCCTTTTTTATATCTTTGAGCTGGCTAGAGGTTCTGAAAACATTTTCTCTTAAATCCGCATGAAAATGTCAGCTTCATGTTCAGTGTTGATATCTGCTACTTCATTGTAGACCTTGAGACACCAAAGAGTTAATTCAGCATCCTGTTACCTGCGGATAATCCTGCTGGCCACACACCTAGAGCTGCTTGCAGATGCTCAAGCAGCTCCTCAGGATGAAAGGTTGTGTCATAAGCACAGTTTAGGCCATGTGTTTATGAAAGAATTTCCCCTAAGAGAAACAGTATATGGTATCACAGCAAGTCTGCTGAAGCAAGGAATCTATCACAAGAACTAATTTTTCCAAAGATGAAGTACAGAGTTCAAAAAGTACAAAATTCAGTAGAGGTTTCCATAGTGAATGGCGGGAAATGTATTATGTATGTTATTCATAAGTCAAGTCTGTGAGGCAAAAGTCAGCCTTAGATTATCAGTTGAAAGCTTGATTTTCTTTCAAATCCTAGAAGATAGGAATTGGCATCTTCTTTCTTGGTGCTACCAAGAACATTTTATAGTACTGCAATGAGCTAGTAAGATTTTAGGAAGATCTTCCCAATCTTGCCTTGATATTCTAATTTTATTTTATCCTTTATTGGATGTTCTACAAAAGAATACATGCAGGACAGTGTCAGGAACATAGTAGATGAAAGAATTATAGAACAAAGGAAAAGACTAGGACTATGAGGTTTCCTACTTGAGTTAGAACCTAGGTGCAATAATGTGTAATAGGACAATTTTACAAAATTATATATGAGAAAAATGATATAACTCTTCTGCAAAAAGGTATCTTTCACACCAATCCTCTCTACAAATGGTTATAAATCCCAAAGAGGTCAGAAACCTGTTAAAGGTGAGCTCAATGAACACTGAAAACCATGGGGTTGATCGTGTGTCAACACATATACCTATACTGGTGACAATAACGCTGCATTCTGCTTGAGCAGGACCCAGAGCATACAGAAAGCAAAACACACTTTTAATTTTGTAGCTTGGCCATAGTTTTCTTGAAGACCTCAACTCTTTCCTCTGCGACTAGACTTTATGTCCTAAGTATCACAGCAGCTCTTTGCCTTTCACTTCTACTTTTAACTACTTAATCCAAAAGTCATTTCTACATCAAATGGAAGATTGAAAATAAATAGCACAGATAAGTGAGGACTGAATATTAGGGATCAATCTTGCAGAGGGGATGACTCCTAGAAGCTCTCTTTTCCTTAATAAAATCTCAGAGTTCCATTCAAGTTCCTTTCCAACTTTGAATTAGTCAATATAGAAGCAATCAGAGCAGTCTTCATAAAGTGAGGAACTTCAACCGTTTTTCAATTTGGCCTCCTCTTGATGCTGGCAAAACATCAATGAAGAGATATAGAAAGTAAGAGAATGGAAGCCCAGCAGAAACAAGAAGCAGCAAGTGTGTGTTTGAGTTTTTTCTTTGCTTGTTTGTTTGTCCTTTTGTTTTGTATGTTTGTTTCTGAAGTAAAAGATAACATTTTCATTGTTTCTCATAAGAAACAAAATAAAGGCAGAGAGAAATGTCCATTAATTAACACAAAGAGGGCTAAAACAATAATTAAGATGAAATCATGCAGGACAAGGCAACAGAAGATAGAGTAAAACAGGGCAAAGCAAACAGAGAACTTCAGGACCCAAACCTGAAATCTGACTTCCTGGTTACGTGTAACTAGAGAGTAATATTAATCTTTACTAAGAAAACAAAGTAGGGAGGATTAACCAAGATGGTGGAGTAGAAGGACGTGCTCTCACTCCCTCTTGCGAGAGCACCAGAATCACAACTGGCTGCTGGACAATCATCGACAGGAAGACACTGGACTTCACCAAGGAGGATACCCCACATCCAAGGACAGAGGAGAAGCCACACTGAGATGGTAGGAGGGGCGCAATCACAGTAAAATCTAATCCCATAACTGCTGGGTGGGTGACTCACAGACTGGCGAACACTTATACCACAGAAGTCCACCCACTGGAGTGAAGGTTCTGAGGCCCCCATCAGGCTTCCCAACCTGGGTGTCCGGCAACGGGAGGAGGAATTCCTAGAGAATCAGACTTTGAAGCCTAGTGGGAATTGATTGCAGGACTTCGACAGGACTGGGGGAAACAGAGACCCCACTCTTGGAGGGCACACACAAAGTAGTGTGCGCATCAGGACCCAGGGGAAGGAGCAGTGACCCTGGGGGAGACTGAACCAGACCTACCTGCTGGTGTTGGGGGGTCTCCTGCAGAGGTGGGGGGTGGCTCTGTTTCACTGTGGGGACAAGGACTCTGGCAGCGGAGGTTCTGGGAAGTGCTCCTTGGCGTGAGCCCTCCCAGAGTCTGCCATTAACCCCACCAAAGAGCCCAGGTAGGCTCCAGTGTTGGGTTGCCTCAGGCAAAACAACCAACAGGGAGGGAACCCAGCACCACCCATCAACAGTCAAGTGGATTAAAGTTTTACTGAGCTCTGACTGCCACAGCAACAGTCAGTTCTACCCACCACCAGAGCTTCCCATCAAGCCTGTTAGATAGCCTCAACCACCAGAGGGAAGACAGCAGAAGCAAGAAAAACTACAATCCTGCAGCCTGTGGAACAGAAACCACATTTACAGAAAGATAGACAAGATGAAAAGGCAGAGGGCTATGTACCAGATGAAGGAACAAGAAAAAACCCCAGAAAAACAACTAAATGAAGTGGAGATAGGCAACCTTCCAGAAAAAGAATTCAGAATAATGATAGTGAAGATGATCCAGGACCTCGGAATAGGAATGGAGGCAAAGATTGAGAAGATGCAAGAAATGATTAACAAAGACCTAGAAGAATTACAGAACAAACAAACAGAAATGACCAATACAATAACTGAAATGAAAACTACACTAGAAGGAATCAATAGCAGAATAACTAAGGCAGAAGAACGGATAAGTGACCTGGAAGACAGAATGGTGGAATTCACTGCTGCAGAACAGACTAAAGAAAAAAGAATGAAAAGAAATGAAGACAGCCTAAGAGACCTCTGGGACAACATTAAACGCAACAACATTCGCATTATAGGGGTCCCAGAAGGTGAAGGGAGAGAGAAAGGACCAGAGAAAATATCTGAAGAGATTATAGTCGAAAACTTCCCTAACATGGGAAAGGAAATAGCCACCCAAGTCCAGGAAGCGCAGAGAGTCCCATACAGGATAAACCCAAGGAGAAACATGCCGAGACACATAGTAATCAAAGTGGCAAAAATTAAAGACAAAGAAAAATTATTGAAAGCAGCAAGGGAAAAATGACCAGTAACATACAAGGGAACTCCCATAAGGTTAACAGCTGATTTCTCAGCAGAAACTCTGCAAGCCAGAAGGGAGTGGCATGATATACTTAAAGTGATGAAAGGGAAGAACCTACAACCAAGATTACACTACCCGGCAAGGATCTCATTTAGATTTGATGGAGAAATCAAAAGCTTTACAGACAAGCAAAAGCTAAGAGAATTCAGCACCACCAAACCAGCTCTACAACAAATGCTAAAGGAACTTCTCTAAGTGGGAAACACAAGAGAAGAAAAGGACCTACAAAAACAAACCCAAAACAATTAAGAAAATGGTCATAGGAACATACATATCGATAATTACCTTAAACGTGAATGGATTAAATGCTCCAACCAAAAGACACAGGCTTGCTGAATGGATACAAAAACAAGATCCATATATATGCTGTCTACAAGAGACCCACTTTAGACCTAGGGACACATACAGACTGAAAGTGAGGGGATGGAAAAAGATATTCCATGCAAATGGAAATCAAAAGAAAGCTGGAGTAGCTATACTCATATCAGATAAAATAGACTTTAAAATAAAGAATGTTACAAGAGACAAGGAAGGACACTACATAATGATCAAGGGATCAATCCAAGAAGAAGATATAACAATTATAAATATATATGCACCCAACATAGGAGCACCTCAATACATAAGGCAACTGCTAACAGCTATAAAAGAGGAAATTGACAGTAACACAATCATAGTGGGGGACTTTAACACCTCACTTACACCAATGGACAGATCATCCAAAATGAAAATAAATAAGGAAACAGAAGCTTTAAATGACACAATAGACCAGATAGATTTATTTGATATTTATAGGACATTCCATCCAAAAACAGCAGATTACACGTTCCTCTCAAGTGCGCACGGAACATTCTCCAGGATAGATCACATCTTGGGTCACAAATCAAGCCTCAGTAAATTTAAGAAAATTGAAATCATATCAAGCATCTTTTCTGACCACAACGCTATGAGATTAGAAATGAATTACAGGGAAAAAAACGTAAAAAAGACAAACACATGGAGGCTAAACAATACGTTACTAAATAACCAAGAGATCACTGAAGAAATCAAAGAGGAAATCAAAAAATACCTAGAGACAAATGACAATGAAAACACGATGACCCAAAACCTATGGGATGCAGCAAAAGCAGTTTTAAGAGGGAAGTTTATAGCTATACAAGCCTACCTAAAGAAACAAGAAAAATCTCAAGTAAACAATCTAACCTTACACCTAAAGAAACTAGAGAAAGAAGAACAAACAAAACCCAAAGTTAGCAGAAGGAAAGAAATCATAAAGATCAGAGCAGAAATAAATGAAATAGAAACAAAGAAAACAATAGCAAAGATCAATAAAACTAAAAGTTGGTTCTTTGAGAAGATAAACAAAATTGATAAGCCATTAGCCAGACTCATCAAGAAAAAGAGGGAGAGGACTCAAATCAATAAAATCAGAAATGAAAAAGGAGAAGTTAAACAGACACTGCAGAAATACAAAGCATGCTAAGAGACTACTACAAGCAACTTTATGCCAATAAAATGGACAACCTGGAAGAAATGGACAAATTTTTAGAAAGGTATAACCTTCCAAGACTGAACCAGGAAGAAACAGAAAATATGAACAGACCAATCACAAGTAATGAAATTGAAACTGTGATTAAAAATCTTCCAACAAACAAAAGTCCAGGACCAGATGGCTTCACAGGTGAATTCTATCAAACATTTAGAGAAGAGCTAACACCCATGCTTCTCAAACTCTTCCAAAAAATTGCAGAGGAAGGAACTCTCCCAAAATCATTCTATGAGGCCACCATCACCCTGATACCAAAACCAGACAAAGACACTACAAAAAAAGAAAATTACAGACCAATATCACTGAGGAATATAGATGCAAAAATCCTCAACAAAATACTAGCAAACAGAATCCAACAACACATTAAAAGGATCATACACCACGATCAAGTGGGATTTATCCCAGGGATGCAAGGATTCTTCAATATACGCAAATCAATCAATGTGATACACCATACTAACAAATTGAAGAATAAAAACCATATGATCATCTCAACAGATGCAGAAAAAGCTTTTGACAAAATTCAACACCTATTTATGGTAAAAACTCTCCAGAAAGTGGGTGTAGAGGGAACCTACCTCAACATAATAAGGGCCATATATGACAAACCCACAGCAAACATCATTCTCAATGGTGAAAAACTGAAAGCATTTCCTCTAAGATCAGGAACGAGACAAGGATGTCCACTCTCACCACTATTATTCAACATAGTTCTGGAAGTCCTAGCCACAGCAATCAGAGAAGAAAAAGAAATAAAAGGAATAAAAATTGGAAAAGAAGAAGTAAAACTGTCACTGTTTGCAGATGACATGATACTATACATAGAGAATCCTAAAACTGCCACCAGAAAACTGCTAGAGCTAATTAATGAATATGGTAAAGTTGTAGGATACAAAATTAATGCACAGAAATCTCTTGCATTCCTATACACTAATGATGAAAAAATCTGAAAGAGAAATTATGGAAACACTCCCATTTACCATTGCAACAAAAAGAATAAAATACCTAGGAATAAACCTACCTAGGGAGACAAAAGACCTGTATGCAGAAAACTATAAGGCACTGAGGAAATAAATTAAAGATGATACCAACAGATGGAGAGATATACCATGTTCTTGGATTGGAAGAATCAACATTGTGAAAATGAGTATACTACCCAAAGCAATCTACAGATTCAATGCAATCCCTATCAAATTACCAATGGCATTTTTTACGGAGCTAGAACAAATCATCTTAAAATTTGTATGGAGACACAAAAGACCCCGAATAGCCAAAGCAGTCTTGAGGCAAAAAAATGGAGCTGGAGGAATCAGACTCCCTGACTTCAGACTATACTACAAAGCTACAGTAATCAAGACAATATGGTACTGACACAAAAACAGAAACATAGATCCATGGAACAAGATAGAAAGCCCAGAGATAAACCCACGCACCTATGGTCAACTAATCTATGACAAAGGAGGCAAAGATATACAATGGAGAAAAGACAGTCTCTTCAATAAGTGGTGCTGGGAAAACTGGACAGCTACATGTAAAAGAATGAAATTAGAATACTCCCTAACACCATACACAAAAATAAACTCAAAATGGATTAGAGACCTAAATATAAGACTGGACACTATAAAACTCTTAGAGGAAAACATAGGAAGAACACTCTTTGACATAAATCACAGCAAGATCTTTTTTGATCCACCTCCTAGAGTAATGGAAATAAAAACAAAAATAAACAAATGGGACCTAATGAAACTTCAAAGCTTTTGCACAGCAAAGGAAACCATAAACAAGACCAAAAGACAACCCTCAGAATGGGAGAAAATATTTGCAAATGAATCAACGGACAAAGGATTAATCTCCAAAATATATAAACAGCTCATTCAGCTCAATATTAAAGAAACAAACACCCCAATCCAAAAATGGGCAGAAGACCTAAATAGACATTTCTCCAAAGAAGACATACAGACGGCCACGAAGCACATGAAAAGATGCTCAACATCACTAATTATTAGAGAAATGCAAATCAAAACCACAATGAGGTATCACCTCACTCCTGTTAGAATGGGCATCATCAGAAAATCTACAAACAACAAATGCTGGAGAGGGTGTGGAGAAAAGGGAACCCTCTTGCACTGTTGGTGGGAATGTAAATTGATACAGCCACTATGGAGAACAATATGGAGGTTCCTTAAAAAACTAAAAATAGAATTACCATATGACCCAGCAATCCCACTACTGGGCATATACCCAGAGAAAACCGTAATTCAAAAAGACACATGCACCCGAATGTTCATTGCAGCACTATTTACAATAGCCAGGTCATGGAAGCAACCTAAATGCCCATCAACAGACGAATGGATAAAGAAGTAGTGGTACATATATACAATGGAATATTACTCAGCCATAAAAAGGAACGAAATTGAGTCATTTGTTGAGAAGTGGATGGATCTAGAGACTGTCATACAGAGTGAAGTAAGTCAGAAAGAGAAAAACAAATATCGTATATTAATGCATGTACGTGGAACCTAGAAAAATGGTACAGATGAGCCAGTTTGCAGGGCAGAAGTTGAGACACAGATGTAGAGAATGGACATATGGACACCAAGGGGGAAAAACTGCGGTGGGGTGGGGATGGTGGTGTGCTGAATTGGGCGATTGGGATTGACATGTATACACTGATGTGTATAAAATTGATGCCTAATAAGAACCTGCAGTATAAAAAAACAAACAAAAAGACTAATACTAAACTTTCATTGGGTTATTTGTATGGAAATATGTTAATATAAATGTTTCAGACATTACATGAAATTTCTAAAAATCTTATATTTGTATTTGTATGGAAATATGTATGGAAATATGTTAATATAAATGTTTCAGACATTATATGAAATTTCTAAAAATCTTATATTTGTATTTGTATGGAAATATGTTAATATAAATGTTTCAGACATTACATGAAATTTCTAAAAATCTTATATGTTCTGGTATAATGTTATAAGTAATAATCCTAGTTATTACTTTAAAATGTATATCTCAGAACTAACTAATTTTCTTGTCAACTGCATTATTATGAACTTTCATCAAATCTTTAACAGTGGTCATTTTTAAGTCTTTTGTCGTTTACAGACAGTTCTGGGTGTACTCTGATGCTTTTGCAAATATGTTCCTATAAAAGGCTTTCATCTTCAAGAAATTCATGGAAAAGACTCTGACAAGTACAGGTTTCTGGTAACTGACTGTACTGCTGCACTGAATGAATAAGCATTTTCAGAACTCTAATGATAAACTGATGAACTCATAAAAGTGCTAACAAAAGATCAAGATGAAAAAAAAAATCAATTACATGGGACTGAGTGAACTGATGAGGATGAGTATAATTTTTGTGACTTACTGGCTGAATTAAAAAAAAAAAATCCCACAAGGACTCAGAGGCAAAGAATATACAAATCAATTTTCACTGCAAAGTGAAGGAGCTGTTACAGTGGAGGATTACTGGACTGAATGTCAATATTATGACATAGTATGAGTGTGTTTCATGTTTGGTAATTGCAATCATTGTTGCTTTTGTTGTGGTCATCCATGTACAATGCTTGGTGTCAGTCTATTTATCTCTTGTAAAAATAAAATACAGTGTGTGTGTGTGAAAAAAAAAAAAAGAAAACAAAGTAAACAAAAGCACTACATTACATGGTTGGCTATTTGAATCAATGTCTTAGCCCTCTGATAAAATTCCGTCATTTAACCAAAGTGTTATTCATAGTTTTACTCAAGGAACTCTTTCCTTTTCATAACAACCTTGACTAAGGCAAACAAATAAAGAATCATGATATAGAAATTCCTAAGAATCTTTAGGGGCCTTCTGTCATCCAAGACAGGGGTTAGTTTCACTAGCTAACATAAGTAGCTCAGCCTTACCAACACATGCCCTCAATCACAATTTAAACTCATTCGTTGCTTCAAAAATAATTCTACTGAATTATTGTTCTTGCAGGGGCAAAATAGCAAACAGCTGTGAAAAAATAATTGCATTCCTTTCAGAGTTTCAGACTTACTCTTGTCTTTGATCTTAAATGATCAAACCCTTGAAGAGGACACGTGCAAATATTTTAGACTTAATATAATTAATACCCAGTTTCATCTTAAGAGAGAAGAGGAAGTTAATGGATAACATTCTATATAATTATTTTATAGTTTTGAAAATTAATGAAATAGCCAAGCAATTCTTCTTGAAACTATTGTTACATGACAAGACAGTATTACACCAATAGGCTAATTTTGATTATAAAATCTTATAAAAATTTTAGAACTGGTTTCTGATCTCAGAAGACAGGATTTTGTCTCTTCTACACTATTTGATTATTTATTCATATCATCTTGGTTCTTTCAAGGTAAAGGTGAAAGAGGTCAAGTTACTCTGGTTAACACAGATGATGAAATATTCTAGGTTTACACTGTCGAATGAGAAAAAAAATAAATGAACGTCTTAGCAGGTCTCATGAAGAATTCAAACATGTTTCAGGGTACAAGAGTAACTTTACTGTCACTATGACACAGCATGTGTATCTTGGTTGTTTCCCCCCGTCCACTTCCTACTGAAGATTACTGTCATATACTCCAAACAAACCTCCTCCATGAGCTCGACTGTGGCCCTTAGTCATTTTCCAATACAAGGCATATCTGTTGGATATTATTTTCAGACCCTGCAGATGGCTACTTTACAGATAATTGCCTTTGGTTCATGCCCTGATTTCTTCTCTGATAATCTACAAACCTGAGGTGTGACATTCGTATACTGAAAGGTATAGTGGCCTATATATAGGGAACTGTCAATAGCCAATTTGCTGTCACATGTGCTTTATACTTAAGTTGTGAATTGTCTTATACCATTATAGTCTTCGAGTGATAAACAGTCACTGAGAGAATACTCTGATGATCTGCTGATCTGTGATGGATGCACTGAATATAAAAACAGAGTCCCCAAATAACTCACAAGAATAAAGAAAAAGACACCATAGGGACAAGACTAGATATACAGTAGGGAGAGGGGAAATGCTAATAAAAATATGTACAAGGTAAAAATGTGCCAACTGACTGAGGGAAGTTGCATGGATGAGGAGAGGCCGTCCAGGAAAGTCACAACAGTGATAATATTTAGAGAAACAGGGATGGGTGGGTATGGGTAGGAGCCTGTGGTTGGTGTGAAAAACAATGATCTTACAGATGAGTTCAAGGAAATTCAAAAGGTCTCTACAGCTGGCAAGTAAGATACAGATGAAGAAACTGGAAGATGAATCTGAAATGAGGTGTTGATAAACCTTGTATGCAATATTAAAGGACTATTGAATTTTTGTCTATAGGAATGGGGGATTCTCATGATTTTAAACAGAGGTTCCACAAATATACTGTTTGTCTTCAGTTTAATAACCATCTTACTCATACCTCCATACTTCCTCTCATTAATTACTACTCTCCTTACTGCCCTCTCTACACACAGGGGCATTCTATATCTGAGCCTTTATTCCAATGATGTGCTTTTTCTGAAATTCCCACCCCCCTCTTCTCTTCCAATCCAAGTCGTGTATTTATTTTCAAATCTAACTCAATGGCATAACTTAAATGTCATGATCTTAGCTTACTATCTTTCTTCATGTCCCCCTCATATCTGTTTTATTTTAAGTAATTAATGCATACATACATGAGTACAGTATTGATAATTGTGCCTTGTAACTGGTTGTTTATTAAAATTATATGCAGTGTACTTGTTTATTTGTTTAATTTTCATATGTGTCCGGAACATGTGTCTAGACTTTATAATCAGAATCTTTGATGGAATAACTACAGTATGTTTTGTTCTGTTTTACTGGGGGGTTGTGTTGTTTTGCTTTATAATAAAAGAATCACTATTGATTCTGTTGAAAAATATCAGATTGAGAAGCCATTATGTAAATATTTCCCTCTATATAAACTTACACATCAAAAGCAAAAATCTTTTTTTAAAGACTCTATAGTCTAATTTTCAAGTTTTATACATCTTCTCAGCCTCCTCAGTAAATAGATTATAAACTGCCAAGGATGGAGATCAATTTTTTATATTTCTATAACCCCCACTGAATATTAGATATATCTTAATTTGTCTTAACTTATACTTCATTTTACTTTTTCATTCTGAATAAATACTTCCCTCTATTCGTGCAGTACTCATCAAGTCTTCTGAGGCAGTATTATCTTTAAGGCTGGAAGATTCCTTTGCTTGAGTCTAACCATGTGGGAATTAGGACTAAAAAGAATTCATGTTATAAATGTTGATAATAAAAGTAACAGTTTTGTATAAAAACACATACAGGTTTTCTTAGTAACTGATATACTTTTTTATTTTAAAGTATCTTTAAAAAATCACAATAGTGTATCACTTGAATAAATTTAAAGTTTCTATTTCATGTCTTATCTAAAATTAAAATTTATAAAATGGTACTTAATGTTAATGGTAATTAAACCTTCCCTATTAATTTGATTGCCTACTCCACTGAAAGTAAGGACAAGAGATATCTTCCAGGAAAGTATGAATAGAAAAAGGAAAATTAGTTTTGCTACAATATCTACCATTATTGAATCACAGTTTGAGTTGAGTTGGCAGATGAAGCTGCAAGAAAGTGAGGTTAGAAGCATTCAAAGATTTATTAAAATCTTTTCATTTATAGCAGGGAGCTTATTAAAATTCAGGAGTCTGGGTCTGAACAGCAGAAATTCTGATCTGAATTTTATCAAACCGCTTGAGACAAATGCTATAGTTACAGTCAGCCTCTCCCATTACAAAGTACTTTTTGCTTAAGTATTCTATGCAATTTCTGCCATCAAATTAATTTACTTGCAAACCTGGTAGCCAGGTTAGGTCAAAGCATGGGAAAGAAAATGCTCCTGGTGTTATATTTTTTTAAATTATAATTAGTACCTTATTAAAATAAAGTTGAAATTGAATACTTGAGCTTTTTAAAAATTACTAAATCTTAACATTTTAACACTTATTTCAATATTTTTAACTCTTTCATCTTAAAAAATTTTGCTGTTTATAATGAGACATTCAAATGAATCTTCAAAACAAGTTTTCAAGAATGGGAATAAGTAATAAAGAAAGTAACAAGTTATAACTCGAGTTAAAATTTAGGTGAGATTTTATTCATTGTTTTTAAAAATAAAGGATTTTTATAGAGATATAAGTTTTCTCTCTCTCTCTTGAGAAAATGAGTGCTCATTGATGATGATTATTAAATTAACCTTGTACAAAAGAAACTATTTTTCAATATTGTTGTACAATAATCCGAATCGACACTTCATATACCAAATAACTTTAGAGTACAGCCTGAATATCATACAATTTTGTGGCTTACAGGAAGGAATTATCTTGTATTTCTGACAAAAAAAAAAACTGTTGGCTTGTTTTGCCACTGAGATAATCTTTTTCAAATCAATACCTTTTGAAAACATTTCAGAAACATGAACACAGAGTAAGGAAAGTAATAATAAACTAAAATTTAGTTCCATTACTTTTTAAAAATCTCTCTGAATGTAATATTAGTATAAAGATATAGTAAATATGGCAAGCTTAAACTTCTTTTTTAACTTAATTATATCCTTTGAAGTAGTTCAATCAGAGCAAGGAGAGAAGTTTAATAAGGTGTTTCAATTTTCTCCATAGACCTATTTAATTTTAATTATGTAGTAATGTGCTCAATATCAAGATTTCATTTAATTTAATGAAAATTAAATTTAAAATTATCTTGAAAGAAGCTTTTAACATATGAGATATATGCTATAATAAATACATAAACGTTTTTCTGAAGCTGTCATTTAGAAAATCATTAATTTGCACATGTGAAATTATGGCTATTTCCCTAGCATGACTACTACCCTTTGAACAACAACCATGAAACAATACATTCAAAAAAGAGTTGCTTTGGTGATACATTAAAACTGATATCCTAATACTTAAGGAAATGAGCCTTATATTATACACTTTGTAAGTGTTTCTGTTTCATTTTTCCTTCCAAGAAAATATTAAAGAAGACAAAGGAAATTAATGGACCACTTCAATATTAACTTCCATCTGTGAAGTATGTAAAAAGTTAAATAAACAAAAAAAAATGAATGAAAATTCATTATTCTGTCTGATTTCTCTCGATTAGAGTTTTCATGCTTAGATGTAGTCTAACAGCTAGATGAATAAGTGAATGCACTCTCCTCTCAAACCGATATAAGTACAGTATATAATGTGAACTCTAAAGTGCTAATTTCTGGATTTTAGGCTCAGTGGGTGAACATATGGTGCTTATAAAACAGTTAACTTAATTAATCTCTATGACCACATGATACATCCTCAAGCATGAATAACTTAGCAAACATCTTATTACTACTGTTGAAAAACTGAGTAAGAAAGTGTGCTCTACTGTCAGTTTTCACTAAGAAAAATAAGCTACTACACAAAAAGAAAACAATATGTTAAAAGAGCATACTGGAAACATAAAGAACATCCTGAAAGATGAACGATGTCTAAAATTATTTTTATAACTAGTATGTAAATTTGGGTAATAGGAAAAGGTAACTTTTATGAATTTTATGCTGGATGTACGCTTGTTCATGTTAAAGCAGTGGCTCAGAACCTATGGAGAGAGGTACCAGGGAAGAGAGTTCATTCACTCATTGCTTTACTTAATACATATTATGAACACTTAATACAATTGTGTTGATAAAGACTTGAATTGGGTTGCTCACCTTTACTGTAGAAAACATAAAACCACAGTTTGCCTTAACATTGCCTAGGGGAGGTGCAAAGTCCAGTCATGGAGAAAAGAATTCCTACAGAAACTGAAAGACCTGCAGAAACTGATCTGAAGCTGAGACCAGAAGCACAAGTGGAAATGTCCAAGCAAAGATTAGGGTGTGAAAACTTGTGTGTGTGTGTTTTGTGTGTATGTGTGTGTGTGTGTGTGTGTGTGTGTGAGAAAGAGAGAGAGGTGACTTGAGCTGCAAATTTTAAAAAGTTAGCTATTTTCATTATTGCTGAGGCACAGAATCATACAGTAGGGTGAAAGCTATTGTAATGCAAGTCCAGGAATCCATATGTATATGTGCACCAACTACTCACAGAACAAACAGTATGTCTTTGCACAGCTTATTTTTTTCCAAATGAATATAATAAAATGCAAATGTATTTAAACTGTATTGCTGAAATCAGATTATCTTTATCGTTTTTTTTTCAAATGGACACTGAAAGGTCAATGGCTGTGAAATAGCAACAATCTCTAATTTGGTAAATTTTAAAATGCCCTGAAGTATCAGTAGCCATTGTCCTAGGTTGTCTAAAAACTCCAACAATATCTAACACAATGGTAAAACATACTTTCACACAAATTTGTACCATATTCTATGGGTTAAGTAGTCCAAATATGTGAGACACATTAATGACTGTATGATATCAACATGATTCACAGTATACTATGAAATTCATTTTTATTTTCACAATTATGGACAAAAATACATTTATAAGATTAACTGCAGGGAAGATAAGTAAGAAATGACAATGTGAATAGAGCGTGGTAGTAGAGAGGATGTCTAGAAAAGTGGAAGCCAGTTTAGCAAAATTAGAATAACCATCTTTGGTGACTATAGAAGGTAAAGGACAAATATGTTTCAGATGATTTCAGGCTTTTTAACCTGAGAAACTTGGACCATCAAGATGGGCCTATTTTTAAGAAAGATACTTGCCTGAATTCCTGTCAAATATACAGCAAAGAAGAAAAGAAAAATTCAAATATGCCAATTCCATGAATATGAGGAAAGCTGCAAGAGGCATTTCCATGACAAACTCATCTGTAGCCTAACCCCTGGGAGATGAATTTCAGCATTTCGAACATATAGTTACAAGATACTGAAATAAAAATGTCAATTAAAATCTACTACTATCATGAGCTTCTGTGACAGCCTCATTCCTTCATATTTTATTGTCATTCTTTCCTTTTTCAGTGGACATCTTGGTCTATGATTTACCATGCTACCGGCTTTGCCTACACTTTCTATGGGTTACATGCTGCCTTTTTCAGGACAGCTTCAAAATGAGTAAGTTTCAAACAATAGTTTTGGTGAGAATAAGTTTCTCTGGGTTTTGTTGACACACACTATAATCATCTAAGCAATTTTTAGCCACACTGGGGGAAAAGAGGCACTGGATATCCTGAAAGCCTCCTTCCTACACTGATTGTAATGGGGAAGAGTATGGTGTTCTTTTGCCTTGAAGTTTCGTGTAAGCAGTTGTCAAAAATAAAAAGTTAACTAAATACACTACCATGTGTAAAACAGACAGCTACTGGAAACCTGCTGTGTAGCACAGGGAGCGCAGCTCGGTACTCCGTGATGACCTAGATGGGTGGGATGGGGGATGGGGTGGGAGGGAGGTCCAAGAGCAAGGGGATATAGGTATACATATAGCTGATTCACTTCATCATACAGAAGAAACTAACACAGCATTGTAAAGCAATTTTACTCCAATAAAAAAAAAGCTGACAATTGAGAGTCTTAGAGTGTGTTGAAAGACCCCCTATGAGTCAAGAAGCAAGAACTAATCTGAAAACCACATGCCCACTCCTCACACTCACATTCACTTGTAGAACATCCTTGGAGACCTTACTCACTCACTACCTGACATGCTAAAGTCAGAGGTTATAAAACATGTAATTGTGATTGACATGTGGAAATGTCTGTTGACCTTATTTTTGCAAGGTAATAAATAACCCTATTTAATTGTGTCATCTTGACATATCTGTGGTCTCAGGTTTGCTCAGCAACCAGCACATCTCTGTGCTTGGTGAAGCCAGTAATAAGCAAAATCAGCCCAGATGGAACCAAAGAAGCAGAACTAATTATTTGAGAACTATATTCCTCCCTTTGGTATGATTTTAATCTCTACCTTCTATGCAAAATAAGATTTATTTCAGAGAATAAAATGGATGTGGATTGCTCTGTGATTTGCAGTTTTCAAGTTTGGAGAACATGGTGGTACTTGCATAGCCAAAGATAAACAATTTAGTCCTTTATATTCAGTATTATAAATAAACATTTTTAATATTAGCTATGACCCCAATACCCTTTTAACGACCATTTCAGTTGTTGCAACAAGAATCAAGGGTCATTTCTTCATTAGAAAGGTAATAGTTTTTAAACAGGAGTATGAATGAGCTGGATAAAAAAAGAGGCCAATCGTTGTAATAAGCCAGGCAATTAAAGGGATGATAGTACCATGCTATATCAACTAGATAATTATGAACACAATTTCAGAGCATAAATACTAATAATTGGAAAATTTTTATTTGTGTCATATTTTAATAACTGTGAAAATAAATACCAATGAATTTGGTTATACTCATAAATATACTCATGAAATGCATGTTACTGCTGTCATCTCACAGAAAAACAGAAAAAAATATTTTTAATATCTAATAGGTTAAATATTTTTCAAATTGTCTTGGGATTTTGAGATCATTCTTCTAGAGATTTCCTTTTTCCATTAATTAATAGCAGAGCTACATCTCTCTGTCTCAACTGTATCTTCAGCAGTTTGCAGCATTGAAGTCATAACAGTCCCTGCATTTAACAGGCTGGAGCAACGGTGACATCAATCCCATTTTTCCTTCCAAATATTTACATACTTTTAAAGAAATAAAAAGCAAACAGATCAGGGTTAAAAGGTGGCCATACTGTCTCTGAAGATCTCAGCATTAACAGCAGAGTAGAGTGGCACACCTTCTATTAACTGTGTGCCCTATAAGCCTAAATACACAGGGGGTGTTGATGTCAGTAGGGCTAAGGAGAGCCAGATATTGCATGCTGTAACATTGTCAGATCAGCCAGGTTCTGAGAAGTCAAAAATAAAAAGTTAAAGATATATTCAGTTTTGTTCTCCTATCGCCACTGCAGCTACTACTTTGCGTTTATATAGGCCTTTCTACAGTATCTAGGACAGTTTCATCCCCATCATTAAGCAACACTAGTAGACCTTTGTGACTCTAGTCCACCACCCTCATTTAACTTCTAAAACAGAGTATTTTTAAAAACATTTTCACTGTTTTCATTTTGCTTCTCTGTTGAAGATTTTAGGAGAATATTTTAAGCAGACATAAATAATAATAGGCAATTACAAATTACAACAGTATACACATAGCAAATTATTCTCTTCACTAAACGGTGAAAAGTGAAAACTAGGGCACTTTATTTTGGTGTTATAAAAGTTCTTTAACAACCTAGGGTGTGGAGAAAAGGGGACCCTCTTACACTGTTAGTGAGAATGTAATACAGCCACTATAGAGAACAGTAAGGAAGTTCATTAAAACTCTAAAAATAGAATTAACATATGATCCAGCAATCCCACTCCTGGGCATATACCCAGAGAAAACCATAATTCAAAAAGATACATGCACCCCAATGTTCACTGCAGCACTATTTACAATAGCCAGGACATGGAAGCAACCTAAATGTCCATCAAAGGGGGAATGGATAAAGAAGATGTAGTACATATAAACAATGGAATATTAGCCATAGAAAGGAACAGAATTGTGTCATTTGCAGAGACGTGGATGGACCCAGAGACTGCCATACAGATTGAAATAAGTCAGAAAGAGAAAAACAAAATCATATATTAACGCATACATGTGGAATCTAGAAAAATGGTATAGATGACCTTATTTGCTTATTTCAAAGCAGAAACAGAGACACAAACGTAGAGAGCAAATGTATGGATACCAGGGGGGAAAGGGGGGAGGGGTGGGATGAATTGGGAGATTGGGATTGACATATATACACTATCGATACTCTCTATAAAATACTTAATGAATGAGAACCTACTGTATAGCACAGGGAACTCTACTCAATGCTCTGTGGTGACCTAAATGGGAAGGAAATCCAAAAAAGAGGGGATATATGTATACGTATAGCAGATTCACTTTGCTGTACAGCAGAAACTAACACAACATTGTAAAGCAACTATATACACCAATAAAATTTAATTAAAAACAAAAAACAACCTAGGATGGGCTTCCCTGGTGGCGCAGTGGTTGAGAGTCTGCCTGCTAGTGCAGGGGACGCGGGTTCGAGCCCTGGTCTGGGAGGGTCCCACATGCCGCGGAGCAGCTGGGCCCGTGAGCCACAACTACTGAGCCTGCGCGTCTGGAGCCTGTGCTCCGCAACGGGAGGGGCCGCGATGGTGAGAGGCCCGCGCACCGCGATGAAGAGCGGTCCCCGCACCGCGATGAAGAGTGGCCCCCACTTGCCGCAACTGGAGAAAGCCCTCGCACGAACCGAAGACCCAGCACAGCCAAAAATAAATAAATAAATAAATAAAAATAAAAGTAGCTATAAAAAAAATAAATAAATAAAGCTCTTTAAAAAAAAAAAAAAAAAAACAACCTAGGAATTTGTCCACTTGTGTTACAGTATAATATAGTATGATTAATCCAGTTTCACTCATAAGATTCAGCACAATGTGTCAATTCGCTAAAATATAAAAATGTGACATCAGGCTTCCCTGGTGGTGCAGTGGTTGAGAGTCCGCCTGCCAATGCAGGGGACACGGGTTCGAGCCCTGGTCTGGGAAGATCCCACATGCCGCGGAGCAACTAGGCCCATGAGCCACAACTACTGAGCCTGCGCGTCTGGAGCCTGTGCTCCGCAACTAGAGAGGCCGCGATAGTGAGAGGCCCGCGCACCGTGATGAAGAGTGGCCCCTGCTTGCCACAACTAGAGAAAGCCATCGCACAGAAACGAAGACCCAACACAGCCAAAAATAAATAAATAAATAAATAAATAAAATTAAAAAAAAAAAAATGTGACATCACTGTGTGAAAATGAATGAAGAAAAACCTCATGGAGTCATGAAACCCTGAAGGGGCTCGACCATTTGTCGTATCTTACTTTACATAACCCAGCAGGAAGAAGGAAGATTTTCTCCTCGCTCAGCAACAACACAGTCAATGAGAAACTGCTGCAACTCAATGAGAAGCCACCACAACTCTGAACTCTTGCTCCCCTCTAATGAACTTTTATTCAAAACAGGTAATCCTGACTTCCTCCTTTCCTCTGTACAAGAACACTCTTCTCCTTTGTTCTCCAGACTTGCCTATGGTTCACTATAGTTTGCATGTCCCAAACTGCAATTCCTCTGCTATTCCCAAATAAACTTGATTTTGCTCGCTCAACTGCTTAGTGTTTTGTTTTAAAAGTTGACATTACTTTGTGTCAGAAGCGGGGTCTGAAACAGACAAACCCCTGAGGAACTAATCACCCTGGAAACCAGGTGTGGTACTCACTTGAGCCCCTTTGCTCTCTGCCTCCATGAATCATATTTTTTCCTTTTGATATGGTAAGTATCCTCTTGGATTACAGCTCTCTCCTTTTTGCAAAGCTTTCCAACTTTACTCTGGATCTGTTTTTGTTTTTATGAAGGCATCACCCTTTTGATGAGTACTCATTTGTTTTCTGAATCTCTGGTTTTTAAGTATGGTATCCCAACCTCCTATGTTATCTAAGGAGGGTGTTCCTACTGGGACCCAGGACAGTTTTATATTTAAAAACTGTAGTCCTTCCTCATGCACATTTTTAACTAAATGGACCAAACTAACAAAAGATAATTTAGAACTTCAACCGCCATTATGTGGAACTTTGATCTCCCCAAACCTGTTTTTCACAGAACTGAACTTGAAGACTTTGGCCCTAAAATAAAACAGACTGAATGGAATGCCTATTTCATTTGGTTCCTTGAGGCTTTCAAATGTGTTCAGAATCCAAAATTACCTCTTTACAAAATACTCATTCAAATTGACTGAGGCAAATAAATAACTGAGAAAAGATATAAAGGCATCAGAGGCCTCTTCACGCCCTCTACACTCCCATACCAACTTACTTTTTTCCCTACTGCATCTACCTCTTCTCCTGTGTACTCTCTACTTTCACATTCTAATTCTCTCACCAAACTTTCTTTTTTCTCCAATACCCACCACTTCCTCTCTCAACACATGGGCCCTCCTAAAGTTGACGGGACTCTTAGGAATTATTTCATAAGCTGTTATATTATTCCTTTAAACAGCCAAAGGAAAACTAAAATTAAAAATTAATTTAAAAACTTTGCCAAATTCTGATAAATATCAAAGCTACACTCTACACGTTAAACCTTACTCAGAACCTGCAGATGGGATCCTCAAAAAAACCTGGCAGAAGTCAGAAAAAGGTGAAAATTCTTACTGGAATTAGCTCTTCCAAATCTCTGTCTGTAGTGTACAGTTGAGAGAGAAAAATAAAATTTTATGCTGTCCCTTCCTTTCAAGTCCAGACCCATTGGTTATTGATTCTTTCTCTCCTAGGGATAGCTATTGCTTTATTGATTGTCTCATTTTGTGTCCTAAGTGCTTGGCTTTACTTTCTACCTGCCTAGAACATACAGGTTCCTTCTTTTGGCTATCTTTGGTAGTGACTCTGGATCTTGGGATGGTAATAACCTTTTTTACCCTCTTTGAGGATGACTCTTGAGTCCATGGAGTTAATACTGTCAGAAATATTTCCTGTTTGTCCTGGCTGAAACCTGACAAGATATTGGAAAGGATTTAATAGCTCTATAACCAGAAATTTGGCCCAAAGGGTAGCTAATATTCAGAACTGTAATAGGGAAGAACAAATGTGACTCCATACTGGATCTATTTCTTTTACTTTAAACTTTGTATTCTACTGGTTTTGCTACAAGTTAAAAATGTTGCCTATAGCCTGAAATATACAGGATAGTCAAAATCTCAAGGCTCTGACCTTTAAAGGTATACAATTTTCCATAAATATAGAGATAAAAAAGTTTCAGAACAGAGAATAACGTTTGTCTTTCTGGAAGATTATAGGAACATGGTGACCTGACCTCCGAGGACAGCTGCAAGAACAAAGGATTCCAACACCAAGAAGTCTGCAACAACCAACCACATTTCCTTCCCTTTTAATACGAAAGAAACCTGAATTCTAACTCAGGTAAGATACTTTGGGACACTAGTCCACCATCCTCTCAGTCTGCTGACTTTCCAAATAAAGTCACTATTCCTTGCCCCATCAACCTGTCTCATCATTTACTGGCCTGTCCTGTGGCAAGCCGTAGGAGCTTGGACTCCGTAACAGAACCTGATAGGAATTTTCTATGAGAAAAAAGCATTTTTCTAGAAATTATCAAAAATATTCATAAAGTTGCCAAGCTACATAATGTTAATATAAAAGAAAGTTGACGATTGCTTACTTCTTAGCTTTCACTGGAAATTAAAGGTTTCTATGGGCTAAAAAACTTCTAATATATGTGATTAAAGCTACTACAATAATAACAAAAACATATCCATGTGCAAGAAAAGTAAGATGTGTGTTTTCAGTAAAAGAAGGTGTGAGGAATCAAAAAGCATTTTGTTGAGAAAAGAGAAAGTGATTTTTTCCTAAGAGAGGCTGGTTATTTCAGAATGGGAAAGAGAAAAAAACCATAGGACAAAATCTGAATGTAAAGAAGAAAGCTGTAGAAGGTTTGTGGAAAAGAAATCTTTGGAAAGGAATTGCATGCATGGTCAGGGCTGGCTAAGACTGGAATGAAATTAACTGAGTGAATAAACTTTACAATTAAAGGTAAATTCGTACAATTAGAAACTGATTTTCAGTCTATTAAAAGGACTAAGTTTGCTTTCACTATTGGTCTGCTCCTGAAGAGATTATGAAAGGTTTTTCTTTACCTCCTGAAGTATCTGCCTAGAAAACAAAGGTCTGCATTTTACCAAAATAACTTCCCATGCTTCCTATTGTCTATATCAGGTCTTTGATTACTTAGAAAAACAGAGTCTTTTGCTCATAACTATGTAATCTTCTAAGTTCGCCTTTGAAATCTTTTTGTCACTTTGGTTAAATAGATAATTAAGAACTGTTTCATAATAATCTGTGACTCAATTTAGTCAAATATCCGAAACCTTTTGATATAATTTACAAACTTCCCAAAAATCAAATCCTAAATAAAATCTTTTGAAAAAAACTTTGAGAATTTTCAGAATGCCCCTTGAACATCTCAAAATATTTTTATAAAAAAAGAAATATTAAACTTATTTGGTTTATTTGACATGTTAAATTACATGGGAAGCATTGTCAAATAAAGAGAAATACTAAGCCTTCTTTATGTTGTATTTTTATAGGTATATGTTGACTGTCTTTGAAGCTTTGTTACATACTTGTAAACTGGACTGTATCCTGAATTATAGTTTGCTCAGGTGCCTGGCTACGACTCTCCAAACTACCGTTTCCAATTTTTTTCCACCCATCAGATTTGGAATCAGTAAAGAACAAAAAACTTCCCTTGAATCTCCTTGGAAGGGACTATACTAAGTCCTCCTCACTAAACTTCAGGGACTTGAAATTGGATACACATCTCAAAGATGACATTTAATTCTATACAAATGCTGAAAACCTCTGAATCAAATTGATGAGGAAGAGAAATACCTGACATCAATATAGACTGCCGGATCAAGACTTCACACTTTAAATAAAAAAACATTCTTCTTCCCTTTCTTTCCTTTATTCTGGCATTGGCCTGGAAAGATAAACACCAACATCTGTATCTCCCAGGTTATTGCTAAAGGAGGTAAATTTTCAGACTGCTGGATTTATCAGCACAAACTCTGATCTGTCTGTGATTCTAGAGACCGCCCTAGTCCATTTCCCTGACTCTAGTTAACACCCAAACATGGGGAAATTTGTGTCCAGGCTCTTTGCAAATAAAGGGACGAAAGGAAAGAGTAACCAGAATAAAATTTCCTGTGTGGTCTACAGACCCTTAAAATTTCACTGGCCTCCACGGCTGCCACTTTTCCAGTACCAAGCCACAAATTCAGATGGAAACAACCCAGACAGATACATGATGCCAGGTTTGCTCCCACAGGAAGAGCCTTTCTCCCTTGGGTCAGAGTAAGTGCCAATGAACTTACGATCAGAAATCTCTCCCTAACATTAGGAGAGCTATTCAATTCCATGCCAAAGCAATAGCAGCCCAACAACAATCGCTTGACTCACTGGATAAAACAGCTTTGGATAATTACATAGCCCTTGATTACCTACTTGTTGAACAAGGAGGTTTTTATGCCATAGCAAATACCACCTGTTGCACATGGACAAATGTCTCTGGAAAAGTAGAAACTCAAGTATACAAGATGAGGGAACAAATGCACTGGTTACAACAAATTTCACCTAACTCTCCATGATCCTTTAACTCTCCATGATCCATTTGTTTAGTTGGCCACCTTCAGGCCTAGAGTTCTGGTTTAGAACCATGATACAAACTGATTTCTCATATTACTTTTAACTCTGCTTTACACGCTGTTTTTAAGCTTTTGTATTTACTGCCTATCAAATTCTTGTAGAAACAATGTACCCAACAAGGTGATGCTAGCTTAACGCTTCTAGATGATCTCCAACACTTATGAACTTGATAAGATATAGACCTTAGATGAGAAATGTCTGAGAGTTCTCCCTCCTATCCTACCTTGTTACTGAAATATGGCCTCAGTGGTTTCCAATCTGTACACGTTCCCTCTGATATGAGACATGACAATAAGGAAAGGTTCCTCCTGGCATTGAGGGACAAATCTACTAAATAGGAAAAACCTGACTCTTGATCAGTGATGCGTTTGAGTAAAAATCTTAATCAAAAAAAAAAAAATGTGAAAATGAATATAGGAAAACCTGATTCAAATGGTGTCAGGAAGCCCTCATGGGGTAGCTCTCATGCGTGTACCACCACTCGCGGCTTACGTTACATCCTCCAGCAGGAAGAAGCTTTCTTTACATACCCCAGGAGGAAGGAAGATTTCCTCCTTGCCCAGCAACAATCCACCTAATGAGAAACTACAACTCAGTGAGAAGCTTCCACAACCCTGAATTCTTGCTCTCCTCCAATGAACTTTGATTCAAAACAGTTTTTTCCAACATCCTCCTTCCTCTATAAAAAGAAAGCTCCTCTCCTTTGTTCTCCAGACTTGCCTATGGTTCGCCATAGTTTGCACGTCTCTTGCAAAATGCAATTCCTCTGCTATTCCTGAATAAATTCGATTTTGCTGGCCAAACTTCTTACCCTTCTGTTTTAAAGGTTGACAACTGCAACTGAGTTGTCCTGAGCTTGGAATAAGAAAATTAAGAGTAATGAAAGCTACCTTAACCAGAGTGATGGTTGGTTATGCTTATTCTGAAAGCTGGGTGAAATTATTTCTTTGGGTTGGCTATTATGTAACAAAGGGAAGTTTAATGTTTCTATTTTTTTGTGAAATGATTAATCATTTAATCAATAAGGAAGGTCTGCAGAAGAATGTCTCACTTTGAATTTGACAGCCCTATGTAAAGCACAGCTCTAAACAGAAATATCTCAGCATTGGCAGTCAGAACTCCAATCAAAAAAGTGTAGAAAGATTACTTTAAATCAGATTTATTCCTTGAATCCTCCACTCTTATCAATGTATTTCCACATCAAATCCATCCACCTCAATGTTATCTAAGGCTATGCTTTGAGGCATAAAAATGAATGTAGAAGAATTTTTATATCTTCGTGACATATTATTAAAATTCCAGGAGATTGAAAAACTTTGGACATTTCTTAAAATTCAACATAACTTTCTTTTCTAAAACCTGACATGAAAAATGTATATGTCATCACATTCTCTAGCTTTCTTACTCCAAAAGGTATTGGTATCAGCTGTGGAAGTCAAAATTAACAAGAAGGATAGGGGAGAAAAAGAATCTATCAAGTACTTATATAGTTTGAATACTGCCTTAAATATTTTTAATATTGCCTTAAATATTGCAATATATAGTCAAAATATATTACAATATATTCAAACACATATGTTTATGCACAATTTAAATTATAATTATATATGCATAATTTTAAATTTGATTCCCATAAACATATACCAATCTTAGTAAAACTATTTTCATTTTAGGCATAAGGAAATTGCAATTGAGAATAGCAAAATTATACATCTAAGATCTCAAAGCTTGAGTATTTCTTCTTCATTTTAATATCAGAGGATAAAAGCTCAGAGAAGTTATGTGACTTCTCACAAGGTCATACAGAATTTAGAAGTGAAATTGGAAGTTCTCCTTCTACTACACCACTGTGCTTCCAAGAAATAAGAAGACAGAGCTTTTCTTAAGCTAATTCTGAGTCACACCATCTCCTGGGATTCTTGCATTATCACCCATTAATCACAAAGCTGCAATCCAAGTACCTTCTACCCTGCATTTAGTTTCACGTTGGGTTTTCTGTTTATTTGCTTGTTTCAGAGGTGTGGAGTGATATCTAGAAAAGTTAAATAAATTTACCTGAGGTCAAACAATCAAAATTGCAAATTTAGATTCAATCTCTGTTTTTTCTGCTTCTCAGTTCATTTGACTCTTGCCTCAGGAAAGAGTGGCAATATCATTTATTTAGTACTAACTGTTGAATAGACATTGGTAATATGCCCGAATATCTTGTAAAAAAATCTTAAAATTTTGGATTCACAAAGCACACAAGTGGTCCACCCTTGTTGTTGATTCTATACAAGAGCCCTGACAGAAGTAAATCGGGGAATTTTCTTACAGTCCTAATAATTTTTCAGAGAAAATGAGCCCACTGGGTGTTTTGTTTTATTTTTCACTCCATAAAGTAAATTGGTCAATATTTTTCAACTTATAATGAGAATCCATCATTACCTATATCCTTGGGTAGAAAATTAACGTATTTTCTATATATAAGAAAATTGTTTATATCATATCCCAATAATAATAAACCTATAAACAAAACAAATACGAATAAAACTAAACAACAAAATCTATTATATAATGTATTTTCTGAGTATGTCATAGAATTGGTGCTAGTCATCCTCATCTCCCTGTATTGGTGAAATACTCACACAGGAAGAACAAAGACTCGTAACAACAACCCAAGGCACTGCAGCACCCTGAAGTGAGTTTTACTCACCTCAAGTATAATTATGTTCATTATTATTTTCCCAATATGGGAATTTTGTTTTATGCTAATTTTTTGAAATTATATTCTACTCATTTTTTGTAGGCTAATTATGTTGTTCAAAATAATAATAGGAATACTAAATTTACCAAGTATGTGTGATAAAGCAAGGTTTATATAGTTTATAAGAAATTGCTTCCAGAATGTTACAGTCATATTTCAAAGCATAAGTAAAAGTCATTTTCAGTTGACTAATTGCTGATCAGGAAGTTTGAAGGTTATTTTGTATTTCACTGGCATCCTCTATCTGAATTCTCTCTTCTGTCTCCTATTAAACTTTCTTATTTTGAGTCTTAATGACTTTTTATACAGGAGGTCTTTCTGAACAGGTAAATAGCTTTAAGGGTGAAAGAAACAACAGAGTTTAAGAAACTTGTAGTCATTCTGCTAGCTAACTAAAGCAGGGATTTGAATCTTCATCTCTAGAGTCATTTATCTAGCTATGCCACTAGACTGCACGTAGTAAGCATTACCAACACATTATTCCAAAAGTGTTATCTTTCAAGGCAATGAAATTATGGTGCAGTCTTTTATTTTTAGGATGTGTGTTCCTGAAGCTGTCTTCAATTCCAAAATATAGCCTTCTTAAGAAGGCAATTAAGGAAGGCAACCTTTTTCTCTCAGTAAGTTTTTTAAATTAAAAAAAGAAAAACAGAAGCATCTGAATATCTTGACATAGGCTTTTAACTGCAAATTCTTAAATATTAGTCATTATATCATAATTTACAATCATTATAATTATTATTTAAATGTGTTGCTCTACTTAGTGTTATAAAACTACTCTGTGAAACTGTATGTGCTTCAGTGTGTGTGTGTGTGTTGTAGGTAATAAAACTATATTATAATGCACATACTCCTTGGTATTACTCTTTTGCTTAACAGTGTATTATATATTAGGTATCATATATGTCACTAATTATTCCTCTGCAAACTTTTTGACGCCCACTTATATGTGGAATCTAAAAAATAGAACAAAGCAATGAATATAACAAAACAGAAATAGATTCACAGATACAGAGAACAAACTAGTGGTTAACAGCAGGGAGAGGGAAGGGGAAGGGGGAGGGGAAAGGATAAGGGTAGGGGATTAAGAGATATAAACTACTATGTATAAAATAAATAAGCTACAAGGATATATTGTACAGCACACAGAGTATAGACAATATTTTATAATAACTTTTAATGGAGTTAATCTATAAAATTATTGAATCACTATGTTGTACACTTGAAGCTAATGTAATATTTTTAATCAACTGTATGTCAACAAATATATATTGAGAGAGTTAGGATTCACCATCAGAAATGCTGACTTATTTAGTTTGGGTGAAGTAGGAAAATATGTAGCTTTATCAAGCTCCTCAACTGATTTTGATGAACAGTCTTAGGAACTACTAGTGTAATTGTACTGATGTGTTTTAAAATCAGTCATTTATTTTTAGACATTTAAGCTCTTCACTTTTTCAAAATTGTAAACTGTAATCTTTTGTACACATGGCTGTCTTCCAGAGTTCATTTCTCCAAGTAGAATTGCTACAATGTTTACTAGATGTTGCTAAATTTGCTGCTTTTCCTTTCTAATATTCAATCTCCAAAGGTATACTCATAGTGACCAAAATAAATGTAAGTGTATGTTAATTACTTTTAAATTATATTTCAGAGAATTTACTTAGGGCATAAGATTATATTTTTACTTTTTTCTTAGCCTGATAGTTGGCAGAGTTTCAGTTCACACATCAAAAAGTGAGCATTTTAAGATGATTCATTTTTTTTTTTTATTGTCTGTCTTTTCTATAATGTAAAATCTCCATGAAGGCAGGAATTTCTGACTATATTGTTTACTGCTGTATCTCCAACACCACAAACAATGTCTGATACATAGTAGGTATTAAAACAATATGTGTTAAACTAATTAATGAATCATTTTTCCATATATCCAGTTAAGCAATCTAAGAAATTTGGGTCATCACTTCCTGGATTCCTACTTATCAAACTCTCTTCTATCCCAATTCAAAATTCAATGAATTGGGAAGCTCTGTTGCATTTGCTTCACACAACAGATTTTGTCCTTCACACTGATTTCACCACCTCTACTTCATTTTTTTGAGTCTCCTAAGCATTTTGTGAGCAAATTTCTTCAGCCTCTACTTCCAACACTCTTCCACACTCAACAGAATGAATCTTCTAATCTGATCTCAAAGTGCCTGCAATTTTCCAGCAATCTAACTCTTATTACCAGCTACCCTTCACATCCATACACAGTATAAATACTTCAAATTTCTCACTGGAGAATTGATCATTCATTTATCTGTCTTCAAGTTCACCGAACTTTTCTTCTGTCATATTCAAATTTCTCTGAAGCCCAGTTAGTAATATTTTTCATTTTAATTATTGAGTCAGTGCTCAACTTAAAATACCTGTAAGTCTTGTTAGGGTTTGTTTTAGGCTTTTTTTAGGGTGGCATAGATTAGGTCTTATTTTCTGGCATGGACCTTACTCCTAGGATTCAGCCTTTCTAGCATATCAAATATACGCAGGAATGTATATGAGGAGTTAACATGGTCTCTCGACTCTTGCTTGTCAGAACCTCAATGTCCTCAAAGACTAATTGATCCCTAGTATTTCTTCCTACCTTTTAACTCTCACATTTATTGTTGTAGGATTCCTGCAGTCTCACCCTGCAAATATATAACAAAGTCCTCACCCAATTTCTCATAATAAACCACACACAGAATTTGAGGTCTCCTCTCTGCACAATCACCGTTTCTCCTGTGCTCAAGTCCAACTGACTTGAACTGTAATTTCTGCTTCTTCAGCTCAGTGAAACCATTTTGCTCTTCTTAGTCCTTAGTTTACTACTCTGTGGTTAGGAACTGTTCCTATCCATAGAGTTAGAGATATCATGGGGCTCACTGCATAAATTTACATTTTGTCAGGACTAAAAATCTTACAGAGAAAAATCTTACATTCCCTACACTCCAGTTTCTGAAAACAGTTGCTTCATGTTTTCTGTCCAGTTTTACAGTTAGGTAAAGTGGAAGAGATAGTCTGGCACTCATTACTAGGTCATAATCATAAGTGAAATACTCAAAGCATTTCATTATTATTACTCATTTGTATTTAAGCATTTAACTTTGTAGCCCATAATAATCTGTCAGTCAACACTGGCTAAAAAGTATGTAGCAGTGGGGGCGGGGGTCTGAAGGGAATTTAATACAAGCAAGCTGCAAAAACCTCTAAGATACCATTTAAGATTTTTAAATTATGCACATAAACTCTTCAGTATCTCAATGAATTTCCTTTGTTGCAATCATAAAATCCTATAGTTAGCCAATTAATTTTTCATATACCTCAATGATTGAGGTACATAATTTGCTGATGAAGCAGCATAGATCATTATAACAGATTGTTTTTCAACTCAAATCATATGAAACTATCTATTGATGATTCAATACTACAGTTTAATAAATAAGAGTCCCTTGCTCTTTTTTTGCATATTTTGCTGTTTCAGTAAATTGTTTAATTATTATGCTTGCCAAGTTTTACTGACTAAGCTATATATGTTAGCTCTTGATTTTACATATTTTATTGCTCACATTACATATTTCAGAGAATTACCTCATGCATATTCTAGATTGTTGACAAAGTCAACATTACCAATTATGAGGGTCAAGTTATCTACTGGACTTTGCTCATTTTCATAATTTGCTAAGTGAGCTACATATTTAATCAAAGTCTGACATTTGCAAAATAATGTATCATAGAATAATATTTTATTCATAAAAGTTTATTGACATAGAATAGTAATCTTCCATTCATGCGTTTCATTTCATGTTTGTACTTTAATATTATTTTGCTTGAAATCGTTTTGAAAGACAACTTATTTAACTATTTAACTATAACACAGTAAAAGTACTAAAGGAGCTACTATTCCAGAAATAAGCTGAAACATGAAATTCTAAAAACTGTATATGGCCTCTCAAATTATTTTTTATTTTTTAGTGAAAATGTTATGCACTCTCTAGGAAACATGTTTTTTGTTCATCTTATTTATAGGAAAAAATCCTTTTATAAACAGTATTAGTTTGTTGCAACTACCCTAAGAAAGCACCACAGACAAGATATGTTAAAAAACAGAAATGTATTTTCTCATAGTTCTAGAACCTAGAGGTCCAAGATCAATGTTGCAGTAGGTTTGGTGTTTGGTTTCTTCTGAGATCTATCTCCTTGGATTTCTTAATTTTTATTTTTTATTGAATTATAATTGACATACAATATTATATTTGTTTCAAGTGTACAAATGACAATATTTTATACGTCATGAAATGATGACCATGTTAATCTAGTTACCATCCATCACCATACAGTTATTATAATATTATTGACTATATTCTTTATGCTGTATATTACATGCACGACTTTTTATTTATTTTATAACTAAAGGTTTGTACCTCCTATTCCCCTTCACCTACTTCACCCATAACCCCACCCCTTCCTCTGGCAACCACCAGTTTGTTCTCTTTATCTATGAGTCTGTTTTGTTTTGTTTGTTCATTTGTTCTGTTTTTTAGATTCCACATATAAGTGAAATCATATGGTATTTATCTTTCTCTGTCTGACATATTTCACTTAGAATAATATCCTCAAGGTCCACTTACGCTGTCACAAATGGCAAGATTTCATTCTTTTTCATGGCTAATATTCTATTGTATATGTATATACCACTTTATCATCATTCATCTATCATCTATCATGTAGGATGCTTCCATACTTGGTTATTGTAATAGTTCTGCAATAAACATAGGTATACATATACTGTTTCAAATTAGTGTTTTTGTTTCCTTTGGATAAATACTCAGAAGTTGAATTGCTGGATTGTAGGGTAGTTCTATTTTTAGTTTTTTGAGGAACCTACATACTGTTTTCCATATTGGCTGTACCAATTTACAATTCCACCAACAGTGCATGAGAGTTCCCTTTTCTCCACATCATCTCCAACACCTGACATTTGTTTTCTTTCTGATAATAGACATTCTGACTGGTGTGAGGTGATATCTCATTGTGGTTTTGATTTGCCTTTCCCTGATGATTAATGAAGTTGAGCATCTTTTTATGTGCATGTTGGTCATGTGTATATCTCCTCTGGGAAAATGTTTAGATCTTCTACCCATTTCTTAAGTGGGTTATTTGCCTTTTTGATTTTAAATTGTATGAGTTATTTATAAATTTTGGATATCAACCCCTTATTTGAGATATCATTTGCAAAAGTCTTCTCCCATTTGGTAGATTGTCTTTTTGTTTTGTTACTGGCTTCCTTCAGTGTGCAAAAGCTTTTTAGTTTGATGTCATCCTATTTGTTTATTTTTGCTTGAAGAGACTTTTTTTTTTTTTAAATACTGTTAAGACTGATGTTAAAGATACTACTGCCTATGCATTCTTCTAGGAGTTTTATAGTTTCAGGTCTTACATTTAAATCTTTAATCCATTTTGAGGTTATTTTTGTATATGGTGTGAAAAAGTGTTCCAGTTTGATTCTTTTGCATGTAGCTGTCCAGTTTTCCCACCAACATTTACTGAACAGACTTTTTCCCATTGTGTATTGACTCCTTTGTAGATTAATTGACCATTTAAGTGTGGGTTCATTTCTGAGCTCTTTGAAATGAAACTTTTTTTTGTTATCACCATACTGTTTTGATTACTGTACCTTTGTAGTAGAGTTTGAAATCAGTTTGAAATCCAGGTTGGTTCTTCTTTCTTAAGATTGCTTTGGTTATTCAGGGTCTTTTGAGGTTCCATGCACATTTTAGGGTGATTTGTTCTCGTCCTGTGAAAAATGCCATTGATATTTTGATAGGGATTGCACTGAATCTGTAGATTGCTTTGGGTGGTATGGATATTTTAACAATATTAATTCTTCCAATCCATGAGCATGGTATACCTTTCCATGTATTTGTACCATCTTCAATTTCTTTCACCAATATCTTATAGTTTTAAAGTACAGGGTTTTCACCTCCTTAAATTTATTCCTAGGTATTTTATTCTTTTTGATGAAATTGTAAATGGGAGTATTTTCTTCATTTCTCTTTCTCATAGTTCATGATTAATGTATACAAGTTTCTGTATATTAATTTTATATCCTGAATATTACTGAATTCATTTACTAGTTCAAATAGGTTTTTGGTGGCATCTTTAGAATTTTCATATCTGCAAATATTGACAGTTTTACTACTTCCTTTTCAATTTGGATGCCATTTATCTCTCTTTCTTGTATAATTGCTATGGTTCAGACTTCCAATACTATCTCAAATAAAAGTGGTGAGAATGGGCATCTTTGTCTTCTTCCTGATCTTAGAAAAATAGCTTTCAGATTTTCACAGCTGAGTATTATGTTAGCTGTGGGTTTGTCATATATGGCCTTTATTATGTTGAGGTACACTTCTTCTATACCCACTTTATTGAGAGTTTTAATCAAAAATCGATGTTGAATTTTGTTAAAAGCTTTTTCTGCTTCTATCGAGATGATCATGTAATTTTTATCTTTTGTTTTGTTAATGTGGTATATCATGTTGATTGATTTGCAGATGATAAATCATCTTTGTGTCTCAAATAAATCCCACCTGATTATGGTGTATGAGCCTTTTAAAGTATTGCTGAATTCAGTTTTCTAATGTTTTCTTGAGGTTTTTGCATTTATGTTTATCAGGGATATTGGCCTGTGATATTCTTTTTTGCAGTGTCTTTGGCTGGTTTTGGTATCAGGGTAATGGTGGCCTCCTAGATGAGTTTGAAAGCATCCCCTCTGCTTTACTATTATGAGTAGTTTGAGAAGAACAGGTATTAACTCATCTTTAAATGTTTGGTAGAATTCACCAATGAAGCCATTTGGTCCTAGACTTTTGTTTTGTGGGGAGTTCTTGATTATAGATTAAATTTCATTAGTGATTGATTGGTCTGTTAAGATTTTCTACTTCTTCCTGATTTACCCTTGGGAGACTGTTTCTAGGAGTTTATCCATTTCTTCTAGGTTTTCTAATTTGTTGGCATACAATTTTTCCTAGTCATCTCTTACGATCCTTTGTGTTTCTCTGGTGTTGCTTGAAACTTTTCTTTCATTTCTGATTTTATTTATTTGGGTCCTCTCTCTCTCTCTCTTTTTTTCTGATGAGTCTTGGCTAAAGATTTTTCAAAAAATTTTTTAAACTATTCAGAGAACTATCCCTTTGTTTCACTGATCTTTTCTATTGTGTGAGGGTTTTTTTTGGTCTCTATTTCATTTGTTTTCATCTTGATCTTTATCATTTCCTTCCTTCTACTAACTTTGGGCTTTGTTTTCTCTTCTGTTCCTAGTTCTGTTAAATGTTAAACTAGATTATTTATTTGACATTTTTCTTGTTTCCTGAAGTAGGCCTGTATCACTATGAACTCCCCTCTTAGAACTGTTTTTGCTGTATACTATATATTTTGGAACTTTGTGTTTCCATTTTCATTTGTCTCAAGGTATTTTTTTATTTCCTCTTTGATTTCTTCATTGACCTACTGGGTGTTAAGTAGCATGTTGTTTAGTCTAAACACATTTGTGTTTCTTTCCAGCTTTCTTCTTGTACTTTATTTCTAGTTTCATACCACTGTGGTCAGAAAAGATGCTTGATATGATTTAAGTCTTCTTAAGTGCGTTCAGCCTTATTTTGTGGCCTTACGTGTGAAATATCTTGACCAAATTTCCATATGCACTTGAAAATAATGTGTATTCTTCAGTTTGGGGATATAATATTCTGGACATATCTAATAAGTCTAACTTAAGGCCAGTATTTCCTTATTGATTTTCTGTCTCAGTGAAATACCCCATTGATGAAAATAGAGTATTAAAGTCCCCTACTATTATTGTATTGATGTCTATTTCTCCCTTTATTTTTGTTAATATTTGCTTTATATACTTAGGTTACTCCTATGTTGGGTGCATATATGTTTACAAATGTTATATACTCTTGTTTTATTGACCCTTTATCATTATGTAACACCTATTCTCTGATTCTCATTTCAGTCTTTGTTTTAAAGTCCATTTTGTCTGATATATGTATAGATATACCTGTTTTTTTTTGGTTTCCATTTGCATGGAATATGTTTTTCCATGCCTTATCTTTTAGTCTGTGTGTCTGCTTACATTTAAAGTGAGTCTCTTATAGAGAGTCACATACAGAAGTATCTTGTTTTTTAATCCATTCAGCCATCCTATGTCTTTTGATTGGAGAGATTAGTCGATTTATATTTAAAGTAATTATTGATAGGTATATACTTATTTCCATTTTGTTAAGTGTTTTCTGGCTGCATTTATATTTCTTCCCTATTCATTTTTTTTTCTCTTTTTCTCTTGTGGTTTGACTGATTTCTCTAATTTTATATTTAGGTACCTATCTCGTTTTCTTTTATGTATTTACTATAAGTTTTTTCTTTGTGGTTACCATGAGATCACATGTAACATCTCATGTATATAACATTCATTTTAAGTTAACAGTAACAATTTTAAAGACATTCCAAAATATTATATTGTTGCTCACTGCCCCCACACACGTTTTATGTTTTTGATGACACATTTTGCATCTTTTTATTTTATTTATCCCTTGACTAATTATTACATTTTTAATTAATTTTACTACTTTGGTCTTTATCCTTCGTACTTTTTTTTTTAATATTTATATATTTATTTATTTATTTTCTTATTAGTCATCCATTTTATACACATCAGTGTATACATGTCAATCTCAATCTCCCAATTCATCCCACCACCACCCCCACCCCCCGCTGCTTTCCCCCCTTGGTGTCCATCCGTTTTTTCTCTACTTCTGTGTCTCAATTTCTGCTCTGCAAACCGGTTCATCTGTACATTTTCTCGGTTCCACATATATACACTAATATACTATATTTGTTTTACTCTTTGACTTACTTCACTCTGTATGACAGTCTCTACATGCATCCATGTCTCTACAAATGACACACTTTCTTTCCTTTTTATGGCTGAGTAATAATCCATTGTATATACTGCTTTATCCATTCATCTGTCGATGGGCATTTAGGTTGCTTCCATGACCTGGCTATTGTAAATAGTGCTGCAATGAACATTAGGGCGCATGTGCCTTCTTGGATTATGGTTTTCTCTGCATATATGCCCAGTAGTGGGATTGCTGGGTCATATGATAATTCTATTTTTACCTCTTTAAGGAACCTCCATACTGTTCTCCATAGTGGCTGTATCAATTTACATTCCCATCAACAGTGCAAGAGGGTTCCCTTTTCTGCACACCCTCTCCAGCATTTGTGGTTTGTAGATTTTCTGATGATGCCCATTCTAACTGGTGTGAGGTGATACCTCATTGTAGTTTTGATTTGCATTTCTCTAATAATTAGTCATGCTGAGCAGCTTTTCATGTGCCTCTTGGCCATCTGTATGTCTTCTTCGGAGAATGTCTATTTAGGTTTTCTGTCCATTTTTGGATTGGGTTGTTTGTTTTTTTAATACTGAGCTGCATGAGCTTTTTATATATTTTGGAGATTAACCCTTTGTCTGATGACTCTTTTGCAAATATTTTCTCCCATTCTGAGGGTTGTCTTTTCGTCTTGTTTATGGTTTCCTTTGCTGTGCAGAAGCTTTCAAGTTTCATTAGATCCCATTTGTTTATTTTTGTTTTTATTTCCATTACTCTAGGAGGTGGATCAAAAAATGTCTTGCTGTGATTTATGTCAAAGAGTGTTCTTCCTATGTTTTCCTCTAAGAGTTTTATAGTGCCCGGTCTTACATTTAGGTCTCTAATCCATTTTGAGTTTATTTTTGTGTATGGTGTTAGGGAGTGTTCTAATTTCATTCATTTAAATGTAGCTGTCCAGTTTTCCCAGCACCACTTACTGAAGAGGCTGTCTTTTCTCCATTGTATATCCTTGCCTCCTTTGTCATAGATTAGTTGACCATAGGTGTGTGGGTTTATCTCTGGGCTTTCTATCCTGTTCCATTGATCTATATTTCTGTTTTTGTGCCAGTACCACATTGTCTAGATTACTGTAGCTTTGTAATATAGTCTGAAGTCAGGGAGTCTGATTCCTCCAGCTCCCTTTTCTTCCCTCAAGACTGCTTTGACTATTCAGGGTCTTTTGTGTCTCCATACAAATTTTAAGATTTCTTGTTCTACTTCTGTAAAAAATGCCATTGGTAATTTGATAGGGATTGCATTGAATCTGTAGATTGCTTTGTGTAATATAGTCATTTTCACAATATTGATTTTTCCAATCTAAGAACATGGTATATCTCTCCATCTGTTGGTATCATCTTTAATTTCTTTCATCAGTGTCTTATTGTTTTCTGCATACAGGTCTTTTGTCTCCTTAGGTAGGTTTATTCCTAGGTTTTTTGTTTTTTTTTTTTTTTGTTTTTTTTTTATGGCTGTGTTGGGTCTTCGTTTCTGTGTGAGGGCTTTCTCTAGTTGTGGCAAGCGGGGGCCACTCTTCACATCGCGGTGCATGGGCCTCTTACTATCATGGCCTCTCCTGTTGCGGAGCACAGGCTCCAGATGTGCAGGCTCAGTAATTGTGGCTCACGGGCCCAGCTGCTCTGCGGCATGTGGGATCTTCCCAGACCAGGGCTCGAACCCATGTCCTCTGCATTGGCAGGCAGATTCTCAACCACTGCACCACCAGGGAAGCCCCATATTCCTAGGTATTTTATTCTTTTTGTTGCAACGGTAAGTGGGAGTGTTTCCTTAATTTCTCTTTCTGATTTTTCATCATTAGCGTATAGGAATGCAAGAGAGTTCTGTGCATTAATTTTGTATCCTGAAACTTTATCAAATTCATTGATTAGCTCTAGTAGTTTTCTGGTGGCTTCTTTAGGATTCCCCATGTATAATATCATGTCATCTGCAAACAGTGACAGTTTTACTTCTTTTCCAGTTTGTATTCATTTTATTTCTTTTTCTTCTCTGACTGCCGTGTCTAGGACTTCTAAAACTCTGCTAAATAATAGTGATGAGAGTGGACATCCTTGTCTTGTTCCTGATCTTAGAGGAAATGGTTTCAGTTTTTCACCATTGAGAATGATGTTTGCTGTGGGTTTGTCGTATATGGCCTTTATTATGTTGAAGTAGGTCCTCTCTGTGCCCACTTTCTGGAGAGTTTTTATCATAAATGGGTGTTGAATTTTGTCAAAAGCTTTTTCTGTGTCTATTGAGATGATTATATGGTTTTATTCTTCTGTTTGTTAACATGGTGTATCATATTGATTGCTTTGCGTATACTGAAGAATCCTTGCATCTCTGGGATAAATCCCACTTGATCGTGGTGTATGATCCTTTTAATGTGTTGTTGGATTCTGTTTGCTAGTATTTTGTTGAGGATTTTTGCATCTGTATTCATCAGTGATATTGGTCTGTAATTTTCTTTTTTTGTAGTATATTTGGTTTTGGTATCAGGGTGATGGTGGCCTCATAGAATGAGTTTGGGAGTGTTCCTTCCTCTGCAATTTTTTGGAAGAGTTTGAGAAGGATGGGTGTTAGCTCTTCTCTAAATGTTTGATAGAATTCACCTGTGAAGCCTTCTGGTCCTGGACTTTTGTTTGTTGGAAGATTTTTATTGACAGTTTCAATTTCATTACTTGTGATTGGTCTGTTCATATTTTCTATTTCTTCCTGGTTCAGTCTTGGGAGATCCTTGCCGGGTAGAGTAATCTTGGTTGTAGGTTCTTCCCTTTCATCACTTTAAGTGTATCATGCCACTCACTTCTGGCTTGTAGAGTTTCTGCTGAGAAATCAGCTGTTAACCTTATGGGAGTTCCTTGTATGGTAATTGTTGCTTTTCCCTTGCTGCTTTTAATATTTTTTCTGTTTATTTAATTTTTGCCAGTTTGATTACTATGTGTCTCGGCGTGTTTCTCCTTGGGTTTATCCTGTATGGGACTCTCTGCCCTTTCTGGACTTGGGTGGCCACTTCACTTCCCATGTTAGGGAAGTTTTCTACTATAATCTCTTCAAATATTTTCTCAGGTCCTTTCTCTCTTGTCCTTCTGGGACCCCTATAATGTGAATGTTGTTGCGTTTAATGTTGTCCCAGAGGTCTCTTAGGCTGTCTTCATTTCTTTTCATTCTTTTTTCTTTATTCTGTTCCACAGCAGTGAATTCCACCATTCTGTCTTCCATGTCACTTATCTGTTCTTCTGCCTCAGTTATTCTGCTGTTGATTCCTTCTAGTGTATTTTTCATTTCAGTCATTTCAGTTATTGTATTGTTCATCTGTTTGTTTGTTCTTTAATTCTTCTACATCTTTGTTAAACATTTCTTGCATCTTCTCGATCTTTGCCTCCATTCTTTTTCTGAGGTCCTGGATCATCTTCACTATCATTATCCTGAATTATTTTTCTGGAAAATTGCCTATCTCCATTTAATTTAGTTGTTTTTCTGGGGTTTTATCTTGCTCCTTCATCTGGTACGTAGCCCTCTGCCTTTTCATCTTGTCTCTCTTTCTGTGAACGTGGTTTTTGTTCCACAGGCTGCAGGATTATAGTTCATCTTGCTTCTGCTGTCTGCCCTCTTATGCTCTGTACTTGCTTTATAAGTAAGAAAGCCTCTACCTTTATTACTTTATTTGCATTTTCTGTTGAGATTTTTTACTTTTCTGTGTTTTTTTTTTTTCCCTTCCAGTTTTGAGAAATGATTGACATGCAGCACTGTATAAGTTTAAGGAGTACAGCATCATGTTTTGGCTTACATACATCATGAAATGATTACCACAATAAGTTTAGTAAACATCCATCACCTCACATAGCTATAAAAGAAAAAGAAGAAATATTTTTCCTTGTGATGAGAACTATTAAATTTACTCTCATAACAACTCTTGTGGTTTGACTGATTTATCTATTTTACGTGTAGGTTCCTATCTCATTTCCTTTTATGTATTTACTATAAGTTTTTTCTTTGTGGTTACCCTGAGATCGCATGTTACATCCTAGGTATATAACATTCTTTTTAAGTTAATAGTGACTTAACTTTGAACACATTCCAAAGCATTATATTGTTGCTCACTGCCCCCACACACATTTTATGTTTTTGATGACACATTTTACATCTTTTTATTTTATTTATCCCTTGACTAATTATTACATTTTTAATTAATTTTACTACTTTGTTCTTTATACTTCATACTTGCTTTATAAGTGTCTTTCATATATAACATGTAGCAGGGTTAATTATGTTAGTCATGTTGTACATTACATCCCTAGTACTTACTCATCTTATAGCTGGAAGTTTGTACTTTTTGACTGCCTTCATCCTATTTCCCCTCCCCCACTCCCTGCCTCTAGTAACCACAAATCTGATCTACCCTTGCCATCAGAACCAGGCACTTTGTGGGCATCACTCACGTGGGCTGCATGCATCTGCTGGCTGTGATATGGCTATGGCTGCTATGTGGGGAAGGCAGGGTTTGGGACAATTGCCTGGCAAGGTTGTGGCTTGGCCTTTGTGCAAGGTGGGCAGAGCTCAGGACACTCACTAGACCCAGTTATGGGTCAGCTACTTTGTGGGGATGGTGAGGCTCAGGGCACTTGCTGACCCAGTTGTGGCCCTCTACTGCACAGAAAGGGTGGGACTCAGGACATTTACCCACCCCAGCTCTATGTCAGGTGCCACCTAATTAATTCTTGATATGCTCCTGCTGTTGAGGGCATGCTGAGGCCTGTCAGTGTTCCAAAGAGGGAAATCTCATTGAGCACCTAGTTTCAGGCTGATTAAATACCACACATTCAAGCAGCAGCTTTTAAAGTATGCGATATATACAGTCTTGTTCAGCTTGTCTGTGCATGTGCACTGACTTTAGTCCAGAAGCAGAATGCTGCAACTGCTGGAGCAGTTCCCAGGTTCCTTTCAGAGGGAACTGATCCATATGTAGGAGTGTATTTGTTGTATCCATGAGGGGAAGTAAATTCAGGCTCTTCCTCCACCACAGTCTTGAACCTTCTCTCCTTGGCTTTCAGATGACCACATTTTCTCTGTGTGTTCACATGGTCTTTCCTCAGTACACACACACCTCTGGTATCTGCATGTATTAATCTCCTCTTATTATAAGGACACCAGTCAGATTGGGTCAGGGCCCACCCCAATGCCCTCATTTTAATTTAATTACAGCTTTAAAGACCCTATTTGCAAATAGTCACATTTTGCATCTGACTTACTCTGGTTAGGGCTTGAACATACGAATTTTGGAGGAACACCATTCAATCCTTAACACTAACTTAATGATTAGTTACATGATTTATTTTAATATTTCTTTTATACATCAGGAGAATAATAGAAAATTATAGAAACCGCTTGGTAACAGATCTTATTATATCCACTTATTTGATTACACCACAACTATTCTCATTTTATAATGTGCTATTTGACCACCTAACCTAAACAAAATTTTAATGGCATTTCAAAGTGTTTTATATGTGAACTATATCTTTCATATCATTTAATTCTTATATGAATGAACTATTAGTGAATATGTAAATAGCAAAAATGTAAGAAATATTTTATTTCACAATTATACCGTACTGGAAATCTCGTATAACTTTATATTCTAGAATTTCCTAAGGCTGTTTCATCTTCAATATAAAGTTAGCTGGAGGAATTTCAATGAAATACTTACATGAAACATTTGTATGTAATTATACCTCTTCCCTCCTAGATTTTAAGTCTTTGATTTAAAAATAGAAACTCATTAAAAGAAAATATGTAAGTTATGTTGAAAATACATCAACTTTTGGAATAATGAAAACCTGCTACCTTGATACTATTTCCTCTTAGTTATTAGTGATAGAACTCTTAATATTAGTGTTTTAATACGTCACTTGAGATTCTCGAGGTTTAAATCAATCCCTAGAAATTGTTTGCATAATTAGTGTTTGCATATGTGTGTTTCTGTTTTTTCTTCTTTTTGGTGAGTCTCTAGAAATTATTCCATCAGCAAAAAGATTTGAGGAAAAAGATTAAATGCCTCTGCCTAAATGTGAAAGTGACTTGTGTTCTTTTATTTGGGGGCTGTCAGGAAACTGAGAATTTTGGGGGGAAAATGGCTTATTTTTTTAAACTGTGGGTTGGAGAGGGAAAAGGATAAAGGAAAGAGAGGATGGTTGCTGCTCCAAAGGTAGCAGCCCTTGAAGGTCTATAAGTAAGCTATGTCACCTTCTAAGGTCCACTTAAATAAGGAAAGTGGCCTTATCTGCAGAAAAACAATACTTCAACAATATAAATATCATGAGCCTCAGGATCTTTGCACATGCTATTTCTACTTTCTAGAATATACTCATTCCCCATAATATATCCATTATTTCAACTCCTTTATTATTTTCTACCACATATATGTTCAATTCATCATAGTGTCACAACTAATAACCATGTATTTATATATGTTTATTGAATGAATGATAATAACTAGTATGTACACAGTAAGAAAAAGATATTCTACTTTATAATATTAGCATTTGCATCTGGAGTTAGCAATGATTATCTGTACCCACAATCAATTATTTATAGTGTAACCACAGATATCTTCCAAAGATGTAAATCTGATTTTTTCACTGTCAGATTGACCTACTTCAGTGATTTTTGAATAGGCTTTAAAGTAAAAGCAAAGACCTGAGCTTAGCACACACTTTCAATTCAGACTCATATGTTAGAACTCTAAAACTTGGCTCCCCCAGAGAGCTCTCCCAGACCTCCCCTCTTCCTGTAATGTACCTGCCCATTCTCTGTGCTCCAATTGCATCCTACGCCTACCTCTAGTATAGTATTTACCTCACTGAAATTTCTTTGGACAAGACCTGTCCTTATTTGCTCCTCTACATCCACTGCCAAGATCCAGCACTTTGCACATCGTTATTATTCAATAACTTTCTGAAGAATAAATGAACTAATTACTTACACCTACATTTCAAATGTAATTAAAATATAAATTAACCATCTTGCTCCTCATAAATCAACTTCTTTTACCCACCCTTGTTATATTAAAGATATTCTCCTTATCACTTAGAATAGAAAATTTGGGAAAATTTTCTTTAACTCTCCCAAACCCCCATTCAAACAAAATCACAATTTTACTTGTGAATAATCTCTCTCACTATCCTCTTCTTTTTACATTTATTTCCACTTCTTTAGTGCTGTACCACTTGGTACCCATTGTATCATATTAAAATAAATTTGACTATCATGATCTTCATGTTATTGTATATACTTCCAGACCCATCACAAATAGCTTTGCCTTACAAATCTTCCTTAAATTCTCCACCTCCCCACTCAACGTGTTTGCCAATACTGAACTCTGCTTCTCAGTCTCCATTTTACTAAATGTTAAGAAATCAGCTTAATTACTAAATTCCTGAACCACTGCCTTTTCTTTTTAGCTTAATCTGTTCAATTTAATCTCTTCTCTCTAATCTGAAATCCCATAATTCTCTGTTGTATCACTGCATATATTTTAGTTTAGTTTAAGGGCTGTTTTTCTTTCTTTTTTCTTATTTTTTTATACTTGTCCTTCCACTTACAATGTTATAACATCTTGAGGAGTGAATATGCAGCATTTTTATCTTTCTACCCACTGCATTGTCTAGCATTTTCCCTTGCACATAGTAAGTCTGAACAACATCACTCAAGTAGGAACATGCGAATGTTTTGTGTATATTGTAGTTGACACAAAGTGGCTTGTAAGAAAAAAGGAGCAAAAACAGCAGCCATTTTTCTGGTAACTTTCACCTACTCAGCTATAAATATTTCTTGGCTTTATTTAAATAAAAAGCTTTAAATTAGTGCTATACAAACATGTATATTTTTTGACTGTAAAATGTTTAAATAAGTCAAATAAATAACTAGTTACCAAATTTAAAATTGGTAGACTTCATTTAATTTCCAAAATCTTTTGAAAATTGAGAAGCAAATATGGCAGTACTGGGAAAGTATTATTACATAGCCAGAATTTGCTGGAGGTGACTGGCAATTGACCTATTTAGCTGAGAATGCTGTATTTCCATTTTCGAGACTTTCAAATGGCCTATTTACCTTACTTAACACCTTATTTATTTGGGCAGGGGTGGAGTCTGGCCTGTGTAAACATTTAATTGTGACTTTTTCTTCTGTATTCTCGACCTCTTTACTGATAAGCAATAAGCTTTCAGGACTTTCATTTGGAACAGGGTTTAAATACACATGTCCACCAGCTATGCCAGCCAGCTGAGCAGCAGCAGAAAGAAACTGACAACAGTGAAGGTAATGAAGAAACAGAAAAAGAATGAACCAAGTAAAGGCCACATGCCAGTACATTAAGGCAGAAAAAAAATAACAAAGATATGAAAATATGACAGACTCCAGGCTACACACTTAGCATATATTATCACATTAGTTAACCTTTACTATAACTCTGTAATAAATATTCTCTAGTTCTTTCCAGTGAAAAGGCCCGGAACAACTGACACCCCAATGACAATGACTATGTCTATTACTCATATCTCAATTTCTAAATACCATTTTCCACCAAAAGGAACCAGCATTCCTCAGAGAAATAGCTGATCCCAAGGCTGGTTCAGCAACTTTTTTCATATGAAACTGGAATAACTTGTTCACAAAAGAAGGAAGTGTTTAAAGAATAACTGCATGTGAAATTAGGTCAGAGAAGCCAGATTGAAGGGTTCCACTGCCTAAATCTAAGACAATTTAGCATCCAAATCAATAATGATAGTAAAAGATTCTAACATACTGAACTAAACAGAAAAGCTTTAGCCCATATGAGTATCAATTTTTAAATTAACTATTTGAAAATTCAATAAGAAACAGCGTATTAGAGGTATTTAGGTTCCTCCCTACAAAAAACTTATTGAATACCAGGGAAAAGAGATTAACTTTACAGTGGAGAAAATTTACTGATACCACTGTGATTGTATTATCAAAATTAACATCACCATAATGGCACAAATTGGTATAGAATACAACCTAAGAAGATGCAGTAAGTGGAGAAGATATCACTTCTGTAATTATTCTGTGGAATCTAATCAAGAGAAAACATTAGAAAGCCCAAACTCCAGGGACATTTTTTTAAATTACCAGCCTATAAGCCCCAAAAGTGTCATGAAAGTCAATGAAAGACTGAGGACCTGCTCCACATTCAAAGAGTCTAAAGAGATACAGAATCTAAATTCAACAAGTGATTCTAAACTGAATAATTTTACTATAAAGGACACTTTGGGACAGTTGGTGACATCTGAAAAAAGCTTGAGGATAAATGACAGTAAAGTATCAATTATGACTTCCTGATTTTGATTGGTTGTATTGTGGCTTTATACAAGAATGTTGTTTATAGAGTATCAGATTTGGCAACTTACTTTCAAATGTCACAGGAAAAAAAATCTTTTGTGTTGTGTTTGAAAATTTTCTGTAGGTTTGAAACTATTTCAAATTATCTAGAAAGAGTATTATTTTTATTGTAAATGAACAATAATACCTAAATTAAAAAAAAAAAACGAATTTATATACATGGAAGGGAATAATTTCTAATTGAAACAAAATATATATATATATATATATATATATATATATATAAAGGGTAAAAAGAGAAGGAGGCTAAGGGTATGTGCAAAGTAATTATTTATATTTAACTAATTGAAAAATGGTATTCAAGTGGATCTCAGTGCATAGATAAAGAAGTCACCATGATTAATTATTTTAAAACTCTTCTATTGTCTTTTGTCGCACACTTGATTTAATATTTTATCCTTTGAGTAAAAGACAAATTCCCTTAAGGTGTCTCCCGGGAGAAGTCTGTGCAGAAAACCAAGCTTTTGAGAAGCTTTATCTTATGCTTCTCAAAACTGGCAGAAATATCAGAAAATAATATCAGAAAGAAGCATAATACCTTGCAATTAGTGGCATTTAAAAGAATTTTATTGTTGAATCAAAGAAACTGATAAAAGTCCGTGGCAAATGGCAGAGGATGATATAAAGAGTCATGAACTTTGCAGTCTGACATATACGAGTTTGTTTTACTACAAATTTTCCATCATATTTAGCTATGAAATTATGGGCAAGTTGACAAACCATTCTGAGTTTGAGTTCACGTTTGGCAAAACAAAAATATAATCTGTCAAAGAAATGTTTAGAGATTTAATGATATTATAAATGTAAAGCACAGGACTATTTGATTTGTTGATTTTCTGTTTTAAATGGATATGAATTACTGATTAACTTTCATTTCAATAATCTATTTGACAAATAGACTGCATTTCCTCATGAACTACTGGGCTGTGGATCAGTGGAATGCCAAAATTGAGGATTATGCAGAGTTTGTCAGATAAATTACATACAGATACTTTCTTAGTACTGGAGATTCAAATGCATGATCTCAATGGCTCCTGAAAAATCTGGTAGGATGGTTTGCTAAACAAATGCTATAAAAGTGCCATAAACATCACTGCAGGCTTTCCCTTAAGCATTTAGCCTAGGCTCAAGGAATATACAGTTGATCTTCATTTTTCATGGATTCTGTGTTTGCAAAAGCACCTATTCACTAGCATTTATTTGTAACCTCAAAATTAATTCTAATGGTATCTTGTGGTCATTTGTTGCCCTACACAGTGAAGTGACAACCTTAACACGCTTGAAATGTACGATTTCAGCTGAGGACAAATAGGGCAAAGCTCTGCCCTCCTGTTTGAGTTCTCATATTATAAACAAGTGTCTTTTTTAAGGTCAATTTTTTACTTTTTTTCTCACAGTATTGTGTCTTTTCTTGGTGATTTTGTTGTTTAAAATGGCTCCCAACTATAATGAAATACCCCTCTAACTCACTCGTATATAGATACATGTATTGGATTTAGGGCCCACCTGGATAATTCAGGATGTTATCCTCATCTCAAGATCCTTAATATAATTATATCTGTGGAAATTCATTTCCAAATAATGTAAAATTCACAGGTTCCAGCAATGAGGACATATCATTTGAAGGACCACCATTCAACCAATTACAATCTTCCTTGTGGTCCCTCAAATTCACACCCATTTATAAGTCACAAACTCTAAGCTATTATATTGTATTCAGTTAGTCATGTATATTACAATCTCTAGATTAGAACTTCAACAAAGAGATAGAAAATACAAAATGAACTAATCAGAGCTGAAGAATTCAATAGCCAAAGCAAAAAATACACAGATGGAAGCAACAGCAGAATAGATGATGCAGAAAAATGGATGAGTGACTTGGAAGACAGGGTAATGGAGATCACCCAAATGGAACAAAAAATTTTAAACAGAATTGAAAAAGTTAGAATAATTTGATGGAAAAACATCAAGCATACTATATTCACATTATAGGAGTCCCAGAAGAAGAAGAAGAGAGAGAAAGAGACAGAAAAATTACCTGAAGAAGTAATGGCTGAAAACTTTCCTAACCTGGAGAAGGAAATAGGCATCCAAGTCCAAGAAGCACAGAGTCCCAAACAAGGTGAACCCAAAGAGGCTCACAATAAGACACATTATGATTAAAATGTAAAAATTTAAAGATAAAGAGAGACTCTTAAGCAGCAAGAGAAAAACAACTAGTTACATACAAGGGAACCCCTATAAGACTATCACTGGATTTTTCAGCAGAAAGTTTACAGGCCAGAACTTTAAAATGCTGAAATGAAAATTTAAAAAGTACAACCAAGAACTCTCTACCCAGAAAGGTTATCAAAGAGTTTCCCAGATAAGCAAAAGCTAAAGGAGTTCATCACTACAAAAAAAAAAAAAAAAAAAAAAAAACAGAATAAATGTTAAAAGGTCTTATTAAAATGGAAAAGAAAAGGCCATAACTAGAAATAAGTAAATCATGAAAGAAAGTACCTCACTAGTAAGGGCAAACATATAGTAAAGGTAGTGGATCAACCACCTAGAAAGCTAGTATGAGCAATAAAAGACAAAAGTAAGTTCATGTGTATCCAAAATAACTACTTAAGCAGTACAAAAACACAAAAAGATGTAAAATGTGATGTTCGAAACATAAAACATAGGGAAGTGAAAATATATTGCTTTTAAAATGTGCTCAAACTTAAGTGACCATCAACTTGAAATAAACTGATATATACATGGATTGTTATATATGAACCTCATGGTAACCAAAAATCAAAAATCTATGAGAGATACACAAAAAATCAAGAGGAAGAAATAAAAACAGTACTAAAGAAAGTCATCAAATCACAAGGGAAGAGAAAAAGAGAAGAAGCAAGAAACATAGAATAACTACAAAAACAACTTGAGAACAATTAACAAAATGGCAATAAGTAAATACCTATCAATAGTTATTTTAAATGTAAATGGACTAATTGCTCCAACTGAAAGACACAGAATGGCTGCATACATAAAAATACAAGGCTCATCTATATGCTCCCTACAAGAAACTCAGATCTAAAGACCACACAGCCTAAAAATGAAGGTATGAAAAAAGATATTCCATGCAAGCGAAAATGAAAAGAAAGCTGGGGTAGCAATACTTATATCTACGAAATAGACTTTAAAAAAAGCTGTAACAAGAGAAAAAGAAGGGCATTACATAATGATAAAGGGACTGATTCAACAAGAGGATATAACACTTGTAAATATTTCTGCACCCAACATTGAAGTACCTTAATATAAGAAGCAAATATTATCAAATATAAAAAAAAGAAATTTACAGTAATGCAATAATAATAGAGGACTTTAATACCCCACTTACAGTGATGATTAGGTCATTCAGAAAGAAAATCAATAAGGCAACAATGGCATTTAATGACACATTGGACTATTATAGATATATAAAGAACATTCCAACCAAAAATGGCAGGATACATTTTTTTCACATGCACATGAAACATTCTTCAGGGTAGATCACATATTAGGCCACAAAATAAGGCTCAATAAACTTAGGAAGATTGAAAGTATATCAAGTATTTTTTCTGATCACAAAAGTATAAAACTAGAAATTAACTACAAAAAAAAATACAAAATATACAAACACATAGAAACAACATGCTACTAAACAAACAATAGGTCAATGAGGAAATCAAAAAATACCTTAAGACAATGAAAACAGAAAAACAAAATTCCAAAATCTATGGGATGTAGCAAAAGCAGTTCTAAGAGGGAAGAGCATAGTGATACAGGCCTACCTCAAGAAACCAGAAAAATCGCAAATAAACAGCCTAACTTTACACCTAAAGAAACTAGAAAAAGAACAAAAAACAAAAGGGAAAGTTAATAAAAGGGAGGAAATAATAAAAATTCGAGAAGAAATAAGTGGAATAGAGACTTAACAATAAAAATGATAAATGAAATTAAAAGCTGTTTCTTTGAAAAGATAAACAAAATTGAAAAACATTTAGCTAGACTCATCAAAAAACGACCCAAATAAATAAAATCTGAAATGAAAAAGGAGAAGTTACAAGTGACACCACAGAAATAAAAAGGAACATAAGAGATTTCTATGAATAATTACATGCCAATAAAATCAATAACCTAGAGAAATGAATAAATTCCTAGAAACGTGCAATATTCCAAGTCTGAATCAGGAAGAACTACAACATATTAGCAGACTGATTACCAGTAGTGAAAGTGAATCAGTAATTTTAAAGACTCCCAACAAACAAAAGACCAGGACCAGACATCTTCACAGGTGAATTCTACCAAACATTTAAAGAAAAATTAATGCCTAACCTGCTCAAACTATTCCAAAAATTTGAAAAAAACACTTCTGAACTCATTCTAGGAAGTCAGCATGACCTTGATACTAAAACCAGACAAGGACATCACAAAAAAAGAAAATTACAAACCAATATCACTGAAGAACACAGACACAAAAGTCCTCAACAAAATATTAGCAAACCAAATTAAACAATACATTAAAAAGATCATACACCATGGTCAAGTGGGTTTTATCCCAAGTATGCAAGGATGTTTTAATATCCACAAATCAGTCAATATGATACACCACATTAACAAATTGAAGCATAAAATCACATGGTCTTCTTAATAGATGCAAAAAAACAATTTGACAAAATTCAACATCCATTTGTGATTAAAAACTCTCAACAAGGGGCTTCCCTGGTGGCGCAGTGGCTGAGAGTCTGCCTGCTAACGCAGGGGACACGGGTTCGAGCCCTGGTCTGGGAGGATCCCATGTGCCACGGAGCAGCTGGGCCCGTGAGCCACAACTGCTGAGCCTGCGCGTCTGGAGCCTGTGCTCCGCAACAAGAGAGGCCACGATAGTGAGAGGCCCACGCACTGCGATGAAGAGTGGTCCCCACTTGCCGCAACTGGAGAAGGCCCTAGCACAGAAACGAAGACCCAACATAGCAATCAATCAACCAATCAATAAATAAATAAATCTTTAAAAAAAAGAAAATAGGCTTACGGTATAAAAAAAAAAAACTCAACAAAGTGGGTGTAGAGGGAATATACTTGAACATAATGAAGGCAATATATGACAAACCTACAGCTGACAAAATACTCAATTGTGAAAAGCTGAAAGCTACTCCTGTAGGATCAGGAACAAGTCAAGGACACTCACTCTTGCTGCTTTTATTCAATATAGCAGTGGAAGTCCTTACCACAGCAATTAAACAAGAAAAAGAGATGAAAGGCATCTAAATTGGAAAGAAGGAAGTAAAAATGTCACTGTTTGCAGATGAGATGATGCTATATATAGAAAACCTCAAGACAACACCAAAAAAATTTAGAACTAAAAAAATATGAATTCAGAAAAATTTTAGGGTACAAAATTAATATACAAAAAAAGTCGCATTTTTATACACTAATAACAAATTATCAGAAAGACAAATGAAGAAAACAATCCCATTTACAATTATTTCAAAAACAATAAACCTAGGAATAAGTTTAACCAAGAAGATCTGTACCTTAAAACTATAAGACACTGAAGAAAGAAACTGAACACAACACAAAAATATGGAAAGATTTATCGTGCTCATAAATTGGAAGAATTAATATTGTTAAAATGCCCAAAGCAATATACAGATCAATGCAATCCATATCAAAATACTAATAGGATTTTTCACAAAACTGGAACAAATAATCATAAAATTTATATGGAACCACAAAAGACCCTGAATAGCCAGTGCAATCTTGAGAAAGAAGAACCAACCTAGAGGCACCACGCTCCCTGATTTCACACTATGCTACAAAGTTACAGTCATCAAAACAACATAGTACTGGCACAAAAACAGACACATAGATCAATGGAACAGAACTGAAAGCCCAAAAGTGAATCCATGCTTATATTACTCTACATCAAAAGAGGCAAGAATATACAATGAGGGAAAGGCAGCTTCTTCAATAAATGGTGTGGAAAAAACTGGACAGCCACATGCAAAAGAATAAACTGGACCAGTAGCTTACACCATACACAAAAACTCAAAATGGACTAAAGACTTAAATGTAAGATCTGAAATATACCTCCTAGAAGAAAGCATAGGCAGTCAGCTCTTTAATATCAGTCATAGCGATATTTTGGGGGATTGATCTCAGGCAAAGGCAGCAAAAGCAAAAGTAAACAAATGAAATTACATCAAACTAAAAGTTTTATCCACAGTGAAAGAAACTATCAACAGAGTGAAAAGGGAACCTACTGAATAAGAGTAGATATTTGCATATCATATATCTGATAAGGGTTTAATACAACTTAATATCAAAAAAACTAATCAGATTAAAAGTTGCATAGGGGACCTGAACTGATATTTTCCCAAAGAAGACAGACAGACTGCTACAAGAACATGAAAAATGGCTCAAAATCATAAATCATCAGGGAAATGAAAATTAAAACCCCAGTGAGATACCACCTCACACCTGCCAGAATGGCTATTATCAAAAAGACAAAAAATAAGTGTTGGCGAGGATGCGGAGTAAAAGGGACCCTTGTTTCTTGTTCACTGTTGGTGGGAATGTAAATTGTTGCAGTTGCTATGGAAAACAGTATGGAGGTTCCTAAAAAATCAAAAATAGAACTACCACACAATTCAGCAATTTCACTTCTGGGTAATATTTATATGAAGATAATGAAAACTAATTCAAAAACATGTATGTGCCTCTATGTTCATTTCAGTACTATTTACAATAGCCAAGATCCAGAAGCATCCTAAGTGTCCATCAATAAATGAATAGACAAAACAGAAGTTTTGTATTTATATATATAAAGCAATATTACTCAGCCATAAAAAAAATGAAATCTTGCCATTTGCAACAACATCAATGGAACTAGAAGGTATTATGCTAAGTAAAGTAAGCCAGACATAGAAAGACAAATACTCTATGATTTCACTTATATGTGGAATCTAAAAACCAAAACATACGAAGAAACAAAACAAAACAGAAACAGACTCAAAGATACAGGGAACAAACTAGTGGTTGCTGGTGGTGGGGAGAGGAGTGGGTGAAATAGGTGAGGGGACTTAAGAGACAAACTTCAGATTATAAAATAAGTGTCATGGGGATGTAATACACTCAATACGGAATACAAGCAATAATACTCTAATTGGTACCAGACGGTACCTAGATCTATCGTGGTGATCATCTCATAATGCATATAAATGTTGAATCACTAGGTTGTACTCAAAAACTAATATTATATTGTATGTCAATGATTCTTCAATAGGAAAAAAATTTTTAAGCAAAATACATGAAGCACTAAACTGATATAACTGAAAGGAGAAATATAAATATTTCCAAATTTAGTGGGAGACTTCAACACACCTCTCAAGAATTGAGAAACAGAAAATCAGCATGTATTTTATACTCACTTTGGGATGTAGTGCCTGTAGTAGTGACACAAAATTGAGGTAGGAAGAGTCCCATTTTAGCAACCTAAGAAATATACGTTTGTATAATTATGTGTGTATGTAAATGTCTATGTTGAGATAGGAAGATAAAAAAAAATGAGGGAAGGAAGAGGAGAAAAGATAAAGGGAAGAAAGAAGAAAAAAAAAGAATGAATAATAAAAGAAAGATTTTTAAAAGCATAACTACCAAAATATTAAAAGTAAGTCTGGAGACAGTGATAAAATATTTGTTCCATTATTTATTAATCTTTGTATCACATGAACATTTCATGGTAATTATAGAGTTGTATAAATTCTGAGAGAAAATCTATTTCCCTTCTGAAAACTGTTGATATGACTGTTATCTTCTGGTGATATTATTAAATTTAATAATATCGTGCAAGTGTTAAAAATGATCTTTTTCCCATGTTAAATTTTAACTAATAATGGTTTTTTGTAAAGAAAACTCAAAATTATACTAACTGGATATTAAGAATGAAAAGATTCATTTTTTGTTTTATTCTACTTCCTTGGAAATACATGTATTGAAAAGACATTTACCACATAAGGTAAGTATGCTTCTCAACCATTCTCTGTGAAACATTTAATCAAATATGGAACAGAATACTCCTTAAGCAGTATAACATAGTTATTTTAAGCACCGGATGATTTTTCCTTTTTTTTTCTCCTCCTTTTGTAAATTTCTACAGAAGAGTATTTGCTTATATGAAAGTTAAAATTCATTCAGTTTCTAAAATGTTTGTTTCACTTTTGTACAGCCCATGCTCATTGGACTAGAATACATGATTGATTGTCCATGAAGACAATGCCTAATGGAATAATTAAGAAATATTCATCATGTCTTATGAACAAGAATGATGTTACATTAGAAGACAAAAACAGCAGGAATAAAATTAATTATATGTAAGATGTTTATCTTATTTTAAAACAGAAATGAAGCTGCAATATACATCATTTTTGCTAATAACTCCATTAACACCACTACAGGGCTGATACCAGTTTTTGTTAAAATTAGCACATTCTTTTTTAAACATCTTTATTGGAGTATAATTGCTTTACAATGTTGTGTTAGTTTCTGCAGTATAACAAAGTAAATAAGCTATATGTATACATATATCCCCATATCTCCTCACTCTTGCGTCTCCATCCCACCCTCATTATCCCACCCCTCTAGGTGGTCACAAAGCACCAAGCTAATCTCCCTGTGCTATGCAGAAGCTTCCCACTAGCTATCTACTTTACATTTGGTAGTGTATATATATCGATGCTACTCTCACTTCATCCCAGCTTACCCTTTCCCCTCCCTATGTCCTCAAGTCTGTTCTCTACATCTGCATCTTTATTCCTGTCCAGGCCCTAGGTTCATCAGAAACTTTTTGTTGTTGTTGTTAAGATTCCATATATATGCGTTAGCATATGTATTTCTTTTTCTCTTTCTGACTTACTTCACCCTGTATGACATACTCTAGGTCAATCCACCTCACTGTAAATAACTCAATTTTATTTCTTTTTATGGCTGAGTAATACTCCATTGTACATATGTGCAACATTTTCTTTATCCATTCATCTGTAGATGGACACTTAGGTTGCTTCCATGTCCTGGTTATTGTAAATAGTGCTGCAATGAACATTGTGGTACATGACACTTTTTGAATTATGCTTTTCTCAGGGTATATGCCCAGTAGTGGGATTGCTGGGTCACATGATAGTTCTGATTTTTGTTTTTTAAGGAACCTCCATACTGTTCTCCATAGTGGCTGTATCAATTTACATTCTCACCAACAGTGCAGGAGGGTTCCCTTTTCTCCACATCCTCTCCAGCATTTATTGTTTGCAGATTTTTGATGATGGCCATTCTGACTGGTGTGAGGTGATACCTCATTGTAGTTTTGATTTGCATTTCTCTAATGATTAGTGATGTTGAGCGTCTTTTCATGTTTGTTGGCAATCTGTATATCTTCTATGGAGAAATGTCTATTTAGCTCTTCTGCCCATTTTTGGATAGGACTGTTTGTTTTTTCTGATATTGAGCTGCATGAGTTCCTTGTATATTTTGGAGATTAATCCTTTGTCAGTTGCTTTGTTTGCAAATATTTTCTCATATTCTGAGGGTTGTCTTTTTGTCTTGTTTATGGTTTGCTTTGCTATGCAAAAGCTTTTTAAGTTTCATTAGGTCCCATTTGTTTATTATTGTTTTTATTTCCATTTCTCTAGGAGGTGGGTCAAAAAGGATCTTGCTGTGATTTATGTCATAGACTGTTCTGCCTATGTTATCCTCTAAGTTTTATACTGTCTGCCTTACATTTAGGTCTTTAATCCATTTTGAGTTCATTTTGGGGTACAGTGTTAGGGTGTGTTCTAATTTCATTCTTTTACATGTAGCTGTCCAGTTTTCCCAGCACCACTTATTGAAGAGACTGTCTTTTCTCCATTGTATATTCTTACCGTCTTTATCAAAGATAAGGTGACCATATGTGCGTGGGTTTATCTGTGGGCATTCTACCCTGTTCCATTGATCTATATTTCAGTTTTCGTGCCAGTACCATACTGTCTTGATCACTGAAGCTTTGTAGTATACTCTGAAGTCCGGGAACCTGATTCCTCCAGCTCTGTTTTTCTTTCTCAACATTGCTTTGGCTATTCGGGGTCTTTTGTGTTTACATACAAAGTGTGAAATTCTTTGTTCTGGTTCTGTGAAAAATGCCAGTGGTAGTTTGAAAGGGATGGCACAGATGTGTAGATTGCTTTGGGTACTATAGTCATTTTCACAATGTTGATTCTTCCCATCCAAGAATATGGTATATCTCTCCAACTGTTTGTATCGTCTTTAATTTCTTTCAGCACTGTCTTATAGTTTTCTGCATACAGGTCTTTTGTCTCCTTAGGTAGGTTTATCCCTCAGTATTTTATTCTTTTTGTTGCAATGGTAAATGGGAGTGTTTCCTTAATTTCTCTTTCAGATTTTTCTTCGTTAGTGTATAGGAATGCAAGAGATTTCTGTGCACTAATTTTGTATCCTGCTACTTTACCGAATTCATTGATTAGCTCTAGTAGTTTTCTGGTAGCAGTTTTAGGATTCTCTATGTATAGTATCATGTCATCTGCAAACAGTAACACTTTTAGTCTTCTTTTCAGATTTGGATTCCTTTTATTTCCTTTTCTTCTCTGACTGCCATGGCAAGGACTCCAAAAACTATGTTGAGTAAGAGGGGCGAGAGTGGGCATCCTTCTCTTCTTCCTGACCTTAGTGGAAATGCTTTCATTTTTTCACCACTGATGGTGCTTACTGTGGGTTTGTCATATACGGCCTTTATTATGTTGCGATAGGTTCTCTCTATGCCTACCTTCTAGAGAGTTTTTATCATAAACGGGCATTGAATTTTGTCAAAAGTTTTTTCTGCATCTATTGAGATGATCATATGGTTTTTATCCTTCAATTTTTTAATACGGTATATCGCATTGATTGATCTATGTATATTGAAGAATCCTTGCATTCCTGGGATAAACCCCACTTGATCATGGTGTATGATCCTCTTAACATGCTGTTGGATTCTGTTTGCTAGCATTTAGTTGAGGATTTTTGCATCTATGTTCATCAGTGATATTGGCCTGTAGTTTTCTTTCTTTGTGACATCTTTGCCTGCTTTTGGTATCAGGGTGATGGTGGCCTTGTAGAATGAGTTTGGGAGTGTTTCCCCCTCTGCTATATTTTGGAAGAGTTTTGAGAAGGATAGCTGTTAGCACTTCTCTAAATGTTTGATAGAATTCTCCTGTGAAGCCATCTGGTCTTGGGCTTTTGTTGGTTGGAAGATTTTTAATCACAGTTTCAACTTCAGTGCTTGTGATTGGTTTGTTTATATTTTCTATCTCTTCCTGATTCAGTCGCGGAAGGTTGTGCATTTCTAAGTATTTGTCCATTTCTTTCAGGTTGCCCACTTTATTGGCATACAGTGGCTTGTAGTAATCTCTCATGATCCTTTGTATTTCTGCAGTGTCAGTTGCTACTTCTCCTTTTTCATTTCTAATTCTGTTGATTTGAGTCCTCTCCCTTTTTTTCTTGATAAGTCTGGCTAATGGTTTATCAATTTTCTTTAACTTCTCAAAAAAACAGCTTCAAGTTTTATTGGTCTTTGCTATTGTTTCCTACATTTCTTTTTCATTTATTTCTGATCTGATCTTTATGATTTCTTTCCTTCTGCTAACTTTGGGTTTTTTTGTTCTTCTTTCTCTAATTGCTTTAGGTGTAAGGTTAGGTTGTTTGAGTTTCTTCTTGTTTCTTGATGTAGGATTGTATTGTTATAAACTTCCCTCTTAGAACTGCTTTTGTTGCATCCCATATGTTGTGGGTCATGGTGTTTTCATTGTCATTTGTTTCTAGGTATTTTCTGGTTTCCTCTTTGATTTCTTCAGTGATCTCTTGGTTATTTAGTAGCACACTGTTTAGCCTCCACGTGTTTGTATTTTTTACAGCTTTTTTCCTGTAATTGATATCTAGTCTCATAGCATTGTGGTCAGAAAAGATACTTGATACGATTTCAATTTTCTTAAATCTACCAAGACTTCATTTGTGACCCAAGATATGATCTATCCTGGAGAATGTTCCATGAGCACTTGAGAAGAAACTGTATTCTGTTGTTTTTGGATGGAATGTCCTATAAATATCAATTAAGTCCATCTTGTCTAAAGTGTCATTTAAAGCTTGTGTTTCCTTGTTTATTTTCTGTTTGGATGATAAGTCCATTGGTGAAAGTGGGGTGTTAAAATCCCCTATTACTATTGTGTTACTGTCAATTTCCCCTTTTATGGCTGTTAGCAATTGCCTTATGTATTGAGGTGCTCCTATGTTGGGTGCATAAATATTTCCAATTGTTATATCTTCTTCTTGGATTGATCCCTTGATCATTAGGTAGTGTGCTTCCTTGTCTCTTGTAATATTCTTTATTTTAAAGTCTATTTTGTCTGATATTAGAATTGCTACTCTGGCTTTCTTCTGATTTTCATTCACATGGAATATATTTTTCCATCCCCTCAGTTTCAGTCTGTATGTGTCCCTAGGTCTGAAGTGGGTCTCTTGTAGACAGCATATATATAGGTCTTGTTTTTCTATCTATTCAGCCAGTCTGTGTCTTTTGGTTGGAGCATTTAGTCCATTTACATTTCAGGTAATTATCAATATGTATGTTCCTATTACCATTCTTTTAATTGTTTTGGGTTTGTTTTTGTAGGTCTTTTACCTCTCTTGTGTTCCCTGCCTAGAAAAGTTCCTTTAGCATTTGCTGTGCACCTGATTTGGTGGTGCTGAATTCACTTGACTTTTGCTTGTCTGTAAAGGTTTTAATTTCTCCGTCGAATCTGAATGAGATCCTTGCTGGTAATTTTGGTTCTAGGTTTTTCCCTTTAATCACTTTAAATATGTCCTGCCACTCCCTTCTGGCCTGCAGAGTTTCTGCTGAAAGATCAGCTGTTAACCTTATGTGGATTCCCTTGTATGGTAATTGTTGTTTTTCCCTTGCTGCTTTTACTATTTTTTCTTTGTATTTCATTTTTGATAGTTTGACTAATATGTGTCTTGGCGTGTTTCTTCTTGGATTTATCCTGTATGGGACTCTCTGTGCTTCCTGGACTTGACTGACTACTTCCTTTCCCATGTTTGGGAAGCTTTCAACTATAATCTCTTCAAATATTTTCTCAGACACTTTCTTTTTCTCTTCCTCTTCTGAGACCCCTAAAATTCGAATGTTGGTTCGAATGTTGGTGATTTTAATGTTGTCCCAGAAGTCTCTAAGACTGTCCTCAATTCTTTTCATTCTTTTCCTTTATCCTGCTCTGCAGTAGTTATTTCCACTATTTTATCTTCCAGGTCACTTATCCGTTCTTCTGCCTCAGTTATTCTGCTACTGATTCCTTCTAGAGAATTTTTAATTTCATTTATTGTGTTGTTCATCGTTGTTTGTTTGCTCTTTAGTTCTTCTTGGTACTTGTTAAACACTTCTTGTATTTTCTCCATTCTATTTCCAAGATTTTGGATCATCTTTACTATCATTACTCTGAATTCTTTTTCAGGTAGACCGCCTATTTCCTTTTCATTTGTTTGGTCTGGTGGGTTTTTACCTTGCTCCTTCATCTGCTGTGTGTTTCTCTGTCTTCTCATTTTGCTTAACTTACTGTGTTTGGGGTCTCCTTTTCACAGGCTGCAGGTTTGTAGTTCCCGTTGTTTTTGGTGTCTGCTCCCAGTGGCTAAGGTTAGTTCAGTGGGTTGTGTAGGCTTCCTGGTGGAGGGGGCTGGTGCCTGTGTTCTGGTGGTTAGGGCTGGATCTTGTCTTTCTGGTGGGCAGGGCCGCGTCCAGTGCTGTGTTTTGTGGTGTCTGTGAACTTAGTATGATTCTAGGCAGCCTCTCTGCTGATGGGTGGGGTTGTGTTCCTGTCTTACTAGTTGTTTGGCATGGGGCGTCCAGCACCAGAACTTGCTGGCCGTTGGGTGGAGCTGAGTCTTAGCCTTGCGATGGAGATCTCTGGGAGAGCTCTCGCCGATTGATATTACATGGGGCCAGGAGGTCTGTGGTGGTCCAATGTCCTGAACTGGGTTCTCCCACCTCAGAGGCTCAGGCCTGACACCAGCCTGGAGCACCAAGACCCTGTTAGCCACATGGCTCAGAAGAAAAGGGAGAAAAAAATAAAATAAAAATAGAAATAAAAAATAAATAAAATAAAAAAATAATTATTATAATTATAAATAATAAATAATAAATAATAAATTAGTAACATAAAATAATAATTTTTTAAAAAAAGAGCAACCAAACCAACCAATAAACAAATCTACCAATGATAACAAGCACTAAAAACTAAACCAAGATAAACATAAATATCAGAAACAAATCAGTCGCAGACAGCAAACGCCAAGTCTACAGTTGCTCCCAATGTCCACTCCCTCAATTTTGGGACCAGTCGTTGTCTATTCAGGTATTGCACAGACGCAGGGTACATCAAGTTGATTGTGGAGATTTAATCTACTGCTCCTGAGTATGCACAGAGAAATTTCCCTTTTTCTTCATTGTTTACACAGCTCCTGGAGTTCAGCTTTGGTTTTGGCCCCGCCTCTGCGTGTACGTTGCCCTCAAGCATCTGTTCCCAGCTCAGACAGGAGGGGGTAAAAGCAGCAGCTGATTAGCAGGCTCTGGCTCACTCAGGCCAGGGGGAGGGAGGGGTACTGTAGTCATAATTGGAATGCGGGGCAAGCCTTCGGCGGCAGAGGCTGGCATGACATTGCAACAGCCTGAGGCGTGCCATGTATTCTCCCAGGGAAGTTGTCCCTGGATCACGGGACCCTGGCAGTGGCAGGTGACACAGGCTCACGGTGGGGGCGGGGAGAGTGACCCGCGCTAGCACACAGGATTCTTGGTGGCAGTGGCAGCAGCCTTTGTGTTTCATGCCCATCTCTGGGGCGCGAGCTGATAGCCGCGGCTCGCGCCCATCCCTGGAGCTCGTTTAGGCAGTGTTCTGCCTTCTATGGGCAGATGAGGAAGGAATCCCTTCTCCTCGTGCACCCTGAAACCATGGTCCCTTGTCTCTTAGGCAGGTCCAGAATTTTTCCCAGACTCCCTCCGGCTAGCTGTGGCACACTAGCCCCCACAGGCTGTCTTCACACAGCCAACCCTAGTCCTCTCCCTGGGATCTGACCTCCAAAGCCTGCTCCCAGCCCCCATCTGCCCTGGTGGGTGAGCAGACAAGCCTCTCAGGCTGCCAACCAAAGGGTCTGACATTTCTAGAACATTTCACCCAAGAACAGCAAAATGCAGTCAACAAGATAGGTCACATGATGGATTCCAAAACAAACTTCAAAAAACTTTAAAAAATTGAAACTATACAAAGTATGTTATCTGAATATAAAGTAATCAATTGATCACTCAATAAAAGAAAGATAATGCAAAAATCTCCAAACACCTGGAAATTAAACAACAGACTTCTGAATAGTTTGTGGGTCAAAAAAAAGTCTCAAGGGAAAAGGAAAAAAATAAAATTGAACTGAATGGAAATGAAAAGTATAACATACTAAAATTTGTGGGATGTAGCCAATGCAGTTCTGAGAAATTTATAACACTAAATGTTTACATTAGAGAGTAAGAATGGTATCAAATCAAAATATAAGCTTCCACCTCTAAAAACAGCAAAAGAAGAGCAAAGTAAATCCAAAGCAAACAGAAGAAAGCAAATGTTCATTCAAGGTAAAAGGAATCAATAAAACTGAAAACAGAAAAACAAGAGTAAAAATCAATCAACTCAAATGATCATACATCTAAATGTAAAATTGGTGAATAGACAAACTGTGGTTTATGCATACAATGAAATATTACTCACCAATAAATAAAAACCAACTCTTAATATATGATACAATTTAGATGGATCTCAAGGGCCTTGCACTGAGTGAAAAAGCCAATCTCAATATGTAACATATTTTAAAATTCTTTTATACAGCATTCTCAAAATGACAAAATTACAATATGGAGACCAGATCAATGATTACTGGGGTAGAAGAGATTATAAAGGGGAAGTGTGACAGAGTGCCTTTGGTGAGGTGGGACAGTTCCATATATTGGGCCTAATGTTGGTTATAGAAATCTAAACATCATTGGGGAAGTTGAGTGAAAATCACACAGGAGATCTCTGAACTATTCTTGCAACTTTTCAAAATAAAAAAGGATCCAACACACACACTCACACAAACACCCCACAGATAAAAATGTTTGGATACACATGCATGCACTCAAGGAGAACACTATCTGAAGATGAAGTCAGAGACTGGGGTGATGCTTCTATAAGCCAAGGAATGCCAAAGCCTGTCAGCAAATCACTGGAAGGTGGGTGACAGGCATGGGACAGATTTCCTCTCACAACCCTCGGAAGGAAAGAACTCTGTTGACACCTTGATCTTGGACTGCTAGTCTCACGAACTGTGAGACAATAAATTTCAGTTGTTTAAGTCACCCAGTTTGTGGTGCTTTGTTAAGGCAACCCTAGAAAACTACAGTCGATGTAAGAGGCAGTCAGGTTTTCAGACCATACCATATTCCCAGGGTAAGACTGGACACATATTTTCTGGTGATGATAAAACAGAAAATCTGTGTAATGGCCTGTCTTAGTCTGCTTGGGCTGCCATAACAAAATATCATAACACTGTGTGCTTTAAACAACAGAAATGTATTTTCTCACAGTTCTGGAAGCAGGAAGTCTGAGATCAGGGTGCCAGCATAGTCCAGTTCTGTTGAAAACTATCTTCCTGTCTCTCAGATGGCCACCTTCTTGATGTCTTCACATGGCGGAGAGAGGGAGCTCTCTGATGTCCTTTTTTCATAAGGGCACGAACCTCATTATGAGGGCACCAATATTATGACCTCATCTCAACCTGATTATCTCCCAAAGGCCCCATCACCTTAAACCATCACAATGGGAGTTAGGGCTTCAACATATTAACTTAGGTGGGACCGAAACATTCAGTCCATAGCAGGCTCAACAGGCACAATTGAGTTAAGCAGGACTATACGGAATGCTGGAAGACTAAGTGACCATTTATAAAGGGAAAGGATTTACTCGCCACCACATTAATCCCCAAGGAGATTTTAACAATGTGTGACAGCCATAAACTTGATTTGATCCTTGCTGCCAGGCTAGGATTAATTGGTTTTCATCTCTCAACTACCTTTTCAAATTTATGTCCTATTATTTAAAGTCCTGAAGGAGTTGCCCTTTCCAGTCCTGCAAAGCCTTCCCTTTCTTGCTCTACTCTCTTTTTTTCCAGGCAATTGTTTTCTGAGTTCATCTTTTTTCATAGAAAACCTTGACAAAAGCAGCCAAAAGCATCTAACACACACCACTAATATCCATTTGTTACAGAGTCGTCTACTTCCCAAGTTATTGCTGAACAGTTTTACCAAATGTTTTGCTACTGTGTACCATACTCACTATTTTTCCAACCACCACTACCCAACTACTAAGTTGATGACACATGAGAAGGTATTTTTTAGGGTACGGCCATAACTCTATGTACCAATGTCCATATCAGTCAGAACAGGCTTAATTAGGCTGTGATTATATAAACAACCCCTGAATCTCACTGGCTTAACAATAAAAACAGCAAAAAGTTTATTTCTTGTACGTACTGTGTGTATAATGTGGTTGAGGTAAGGGTCTCAGCTTCAGACACTCACAGGCTAAGGCTGATAGAAGCTTTTGCAGCCTGTGACTGCACCATCTGGAGCACTAGACTGACTCAGGCCAGTTCTTAAACTATGTGTCAGATTTTACTGCAGACATAAAACATATTCTATATTTCTTGTATATTTCCCATAGCACAAAGTAAATACTGAATATAATTACTGCTTTATTGAGCAATAACAAAATAAAAGCCAAATGAAAACAAAACAAAAAATATTGAAACCGCTCCCTCCAAATATGAAATCTACATGCTTAAGTTGCTTATATAGTATTAGATAAAAATAATTGCCTACGTTTTCCCAAATAAAAGTGAAATGTTTCGATTTCTCTTTTCTGCTCTGTTTAGACTAAATAATAAAGTTATTTATGAATTTATCATCGGTAGATAATAAAACCATGCACTGATCACCCGTCATATTCCAGATATTATATTACAGGCACTATAAATACATGAAGAATATAGAGGAGTATTAAGACATTACTTCACAAGAAAAAAATATGAAATATATATCCTATTCTCAATTCCTAAAGACCTTAAATCATTATAAGTTCTACTTGTTTTATTAAGAAAATAAGGTAAGTATAAAAAGTATACCATTAATCTGTGATTTTAGGAAGGGCTAATCTTAGGGAAAAAATCACTAAGTAAATAAAGGTTATTCTTGTATCATCTTTTCTCATTTTCCCTTACTGAATACTCTTCCTGCCTTTCCACCCCATCAGCCTGGATTCCCCAGAATTATATCTTATTGTCCAAGGTAATTACTGGAAGCTGTGCTAGACATTACTGCCCTGCAGTGAACCATTGTGAACTTTCTTTAATTCTAACCAAAACATGCCCAGAAAAATTCCAATTCCTACCTTATGACATAAATCCACAAGAATGCGAGCAATTGCAATGTGATTGCTCATGAGTTGCTTTTGATTAATTTAAACAAAGACCATCTATATTATTAGAAGAAAATATATCACAAACATAAAATATATATATAGGTTCTCTCAATCTAAAGAAGTCACCAAGAGTTATGTTTAGGGTAGTAGGGCAGATAATTTTGTCCAGAAAAGGAAGATGAAAAGGAAATTGATTTTATTATGCACATGTGTTTCAAGTTGTGTTATGCTACTTTTACACAGATTCTATCAATTCTGTGTAGACATTATTGTCACCAAATGACAGGTGAGGAAATTGAAGATTAGAAATTTGTGCAATAATTAACAGAGCTAAGTTGTTTAACTGTTATTGAAAAGTTTTAAAACTTTTATTTCTATTCCATTACACTATCTTTCGGCCCTTATGAGACTATGTTATATAGGTAGTTAAATAGCAGGCATTTTATAGCAAATAATTCAAGATTATAATATGTACCAATACCTTCTTAAAATTTTAGCCAGTAGAAAATACATTTTGATAAAAGAAATTCACATAAGAAAAGCTGAAGAAACGTATTAGTTTTCTATTAGTACTGTACCTAATTACCAAACATTCTGACACCTAAAACAACACAAATTTATTTCTCACAGTTTGGTAGGTCAGAAGTCCGGCGTTCTTGGCTGGTTTGTCTGCTCTGTCTCACAAGGCCAAAATCAAGATTTCAGCAGAGCTGTGCTCCTCTCTGGAGGCCCTCAGGAAGAATCTGTTTCCAAGCTCATTCAAGTTGTTGGCAGAATTGCACCTTGCAGCTGAGGTCCTGTTTCCTTGCCGGCTGTCACCTGAGACCCACCTTGGCTCCCAGGGGCCTCTTTCCCTGTACTTATAAGTGGGTCCCTACATTTCAGAACTAGCAACAGTGGGTGGAATGCTTCTCACAATTCTCTGTCTCCTCTGCCTCCCATTCTTCTGCATCATCTCTCTCAACCTCAGCAGGAAAAGGTACTTCACTTTAAGGGCTCCTGTGATTGGATTGGATCCCATAACAACCCAACTCAAATTCTATCATCTTAATCACATCTGCAAAGTACGTTTGGGTCTGTTTACTGTATTAACAGGTTTCAGGTATTAGGGTATGGATATCTTTGGGAGATGAGTATTATTCAGTCTAACACAATTTCACTAATAACCATAAAATGGGAACAGTGCAATCTTTTCACACTGCAAAGAAAATCACCATTCAGAATTACTCCAATTCTCCCTCTATAATAGCATAACATCCTATTCTTGTGTCTTTGGACAATTCTTTTGAATCAGTTGTCATGATTACAACTGAAACTCATTTAAGTGAATTAAAAAATAGTTTGGCATTTGCTAAATATATTCAAAACAGACTTGACTACATATTATTGTAATGAACTCTTTAATGTGCTAAATTCTGGGTCACAAATATTATTTTTTCCTTCCAAGTATGTTTAGCACCCAATTTTCTACATTGCCATTTAAAAGGAAAGGATTTGATTAGAACTGTATTATGATTTCTTTAGATGTAAATTTCAAACATAACTTCTGTTTAGTCTGAATGAGAGATGTATATGTCATGAAAGTTACCCATCTTCATTCTATAAATAAAAGGGAATAACACAACTATAATGGAATAAATGCCAGAAGATGTTGCTTTCAAAAACAGTAGATTAGTAATTGACCTTTTTCTGAATTTATCCTACTATTTATCATTTCAGCAGTTAGCTACCTTTCTGACAAGGGAATTTCTTAAAAATGTGTATGACATTTAACTGGATAGAGTTATTTGTCATTGAATAATTTAATGTCATTTCTTATTGCCTCAGTTTAAATGGTTGATCTAATTTTTATTTGCAATGTACAATTTAGATGACTCATTATATTGGTTAATGTCTAAATACTTTAAAGATTTAGATAAATGTGCTTTCAGTTGTCAACATAATCTAATGGGGCATATGGTAAAGAGATTAAACAGTTGATTACATCCCATGATAGAATACATTTACTTTATACTCTCCCTTCCATCTTGTTTATTCACATCTCCTCTAAATCTTTTCTAGAGCCCACTTTACACCTCCACATCTACAACAATTTCATGAAATTATCAGTTGAGCTCCTTGGATTGATATCCCAATTTTTTTCTTTGTTTTATTCTAAGTTCCAGGGTTTATATTTATTTCCTCCTTTTATCTTCTGCATTCAAATTACACCTCCTTTCGTAGATTGCACTGAAAATGAATTTCAGTGTTCTTTATGAAAGCTATAGATAACGCTCTCTTATTTATGTACCTTTTACTCACTATAATTTCCATGGTTTATTAAAATTTATATATATTAACAGGTAACTTACTTATATCTATCCATTTCTCTTGACATTAACTTCTTCAATACTTTTCAATAGTTTGTATACTACTTTTCTAAAGATAACACACATCTCTATCACCCTTTTCTGATGTATTTGCCATTAAATATAGTTTTTTAAATTGCACATAAATTGTCACAATATTAAAAGTGTGTATGTGTGAGAGAGACAGAGAAAGAGAGAGAAATTGCTGAATAAATCTGATTAATCAGTTTTGTTCTGCACAGAGAATGCTGCTGTAAGTTATTTCACTACTAAATATGATAACTCATTCATTTATTTCCTCTTTGCTACTTTGCTTATATCCAGTAACATTCAGGCCAAATCATAATTTTTCATGGCACCATTACATTCCTCTTTCAACTTTTTCTTTCTTGGAAGACTGACTTATACTGGCCACTCTCACTAAACCAAATCATCATTGGTTGCTAACATGAAATATGTCTGTAACTCCCAAACGTGACTTGACATTTCTCTTTCCTCAGTCTTCACCCCTACCTATTAATTTGCAACGCAAATAGCTATACCCTCCATATGGGAAGGATCTTATCCCTATTTATCCTCACACTCTCTGTCCATTCAACCTCTCATTTTTCTCATATTAGTGGGTGTATATAGTCACATATATTGAGAAAAATATTATAAGGTGTTATCTTCTTACACAAACGAAGAGAAATGGCTTACAAAAAATATGTATGAGCATTTAACGAACCACAAAAACATAGAAATAGTAAGTTGGATCAAAGGAAAGATAAGTTGCTAAGGTTAAGCTGCAAATTTATTTCTGATTTCCTGAAAGTCAATATGAAAAAAAAAATTCTATTAGTTAGTGGCTGTATAGCCTAGGACTTTGTCCTCAGAAATGTCCACTGTTGACCATGAAGTTTTATCTCTTTTTTTGGATAAAACTCATGGACTTTTTGTATATATGATGGGTTGAAATCCATTTATTAATTATTCATTTTTATTTTGCTGTAATTATCCTATTTTAGTTTAGCAGGAATATCATAAAATTGTCATTTTTATTTCTTTCCTTTGTAACTGGGCTTTCCTTTGCACATCTTTGTGTTGGGTTATTTACCTTTTCCTTCTTAATTAGTAAGCTCTCTTCATCCATTAGGAATATTAAATCTTCATTTATATTATGAAAGTATATTTTCCAGTTTGTCAAATCTTATTTTTATTTTTGTGTACTTTTGTGTACTCCTCTTTGGGTATTTCTTCCCATGCAAATGTCTTTTTTATGTTCTACACTGTCAAATTTATGTTCTACACTGTTTTCTTTAGTTCCTTCAAGTAGGATAAAAGTTATGGCTAGAAAAATTCTCCCTATACCTAGGCTGTAAACAATTTCAGTTTACTATTATGATTATTTTTAATACTTCTACATTTACTTTTTAATCTCAGATCTATTTGAAATTTATCACAACATATTTAACAAGGAATGTATACAACTTTCTCTTTACCATATGGCCAGTTACCACTTCCAATATTATTTATTACTGAAGAATTGATCATAGCACCAGTTAAATATTAAGATCTAGTAGGTACTCGGACCTACCCTATAGGGTGCAATATATATTTACCTGAATCTGCAAACAATATATGATACCATTTCTCCTTTAGTTGGAATACATAGGTATAGGAACCAAGAGATGGAAAAGAAAGTAGTTCCTCTCACCTGTCTCTCCAGTGTCCCTTCCCATTTATTTCCCCATTTTTATACTTTCACCTCTGTTAGTTTAGAGATCTAGTTCTAAGAGAATAAAGTTTCTGCCCAGGGGCACAATAATTGTTCCATTTAGCTTAAAGTCAAGACTTCCATCCTAGTCATTTGAACTTTTTGAGTCTCTGAGTCAGGGTAAGAGGAGAGTTTACTACACTGATGTGGGTGATCAATCCCTATTATCAAGGGGAGTTTGGGTTTCTGCTACATAATAGAAAAAAAAGAGAACAGATGGATTCTAGAGGATTCTCTAGGGTACCTTGGTACTGTACATCCAATGGTCAAAGTTAGTGGGAATCTATATCAACTCAATACAGGCAGGAATACTAAAGCTCAAAAGTTTTAGGAATAAGGGTTTTGAGTCACCCTATCAAGCACAGAGCCCTGAGTTGGTATTTTGCTGAGAGCAAAGGAAAATATAAAGGTTAGTGGATGAAAGAAGTCATAAATAACCATGGGAAGATTATAAGAACTGCCTCAATGTCCAAATTCAGGGTACTATTTAGACACCACTCACACTGAATTCTATGTAAATGGCACACACTTGGAGCACAGAACTAGTCATAGAACAGTGTAAAAGGTAACCCCTGAACTATGATTCCCTAGCTAACAAGGACTCTGATAATGACACAATTTTCTTCCTTGTTGTATATCGTGTATATGCCACACTGGTGCCAATAAAAATTAAATTAATAGGTCACAAGATATCAATTTGAGATTGTACCTGAACCATAGGAAAAATGATTACCACCAAAAGATGAATGCACTCTTCTGTAAGGACAAAGTGAACCATCTCTGTTTGTAGGATAAATACAGACATTATGTTACTCTTGCCATTTTGGCTTCCTATTAAACTTTTTTTTGTTGAATTTCCTAATGAGTGAATTTGGGCAGAGTCTGTGGAATGGTTCATTCAAAGATGATTCCAACTCCTACTAAGTATGCCTTCCAGTGTTGCAGATTCTGGAATGCTAATTTCTATCTTTCCCAGATTCCCACGTAGCTAGGGTCATGGATATGATTCAGAGTCCACAAATCAAATACTCTCATGGGGGCATTTAGCTGTAAAACGGGGTTAAATGTGAAGAAAAGCAAGACGTGAAGCATTGCTTTGCTGGGACTGATACTGTCAGAAGTGGCATAGTTCTGCTCTCAGTACATGCCTAAAGATTTCATACCTTTCCGGAGGGGTTATGGAGGCTTTAACCATCCTGCACGGGCAGAGTGACACTTGGGTCTGAAAGCTATTTCTGGAGGCATGAACTATAGCCTACTATTCTGACCTTCAAAAAATTCTGTGAAAGACCTAATATGTGACACTAAATATCTTCAAGCTTACTAGTCACTATGATTTCTGTTGTGTGAAACCAAACCCTGAGTGAAACAGACAGTATTTTCTCTTTATAAAATTTGTACAGCCTTTACCAAAACAAATTTCTTCTAGAGATACCATACTAAGCAAGGGAAGAAAATACTAACTATTAAATTCTAATTTTAAAAAAATAATAAAATACACTGAAGAAATTAAAGAGGAAATTACAAAATACCCAGAGACAAATGAAAACAAAAACACGATGATCCAAAACCTGTGGAACACAGCAAAAACAGTTCTAAGAGGGAATTTTATAGTGATACAAGCTTACCTCAGGAAACAAGGAAAAGCTCAAATACACAACCTAACCATACACCTAAAGCAACTAGAGGAAGAAGAACAAAACAAAACACAAAGTTAGCAGAAGGAAAAAAATCATAAAGATCAGAGCAGAAATAAATTAGAGACTAATAAAACAATGGAAAAGATCAGTGAAACTAAAAGCTAACCAGCTTTATCTGAAAAGATAAACAAAACTGATAAACCTTTAGCCAGACTCATGAAGAAAAAAAGGGAGAGGGCCCAAATCAATTAAATCAGAAATGAAAAAGTTTAAGTGACAACTGACACCACAGAAATACAAAGAATCATAAGAGACCAGTACAAACAACTATATGCCAATAAAATGGACAACCTAGAAGAAATGGACAAATTCTTAGAAGGTACAACCTCCTAACACTGAACAAGGAAGAAATAGAAAATATGAAAAGACTAATTACCAGTAGTGAAATTGAACCAGTCATTTAAAAACGACTGACAAACGATAATTCCCAACAAACAAAAGTCCAGAACCAGATAGCTTCACGGGTGAACTCTACCAAACATTTAGAGAAGAGTTAATACCTATCTTTCTAAAATTATTCCAAAAAACTGCAAAGGAAGGAACACTTCCAAACCCATTCTATGAGGCTACCATCACCCTGATAACAAAACCAGACAAAGATATCAAAAGAAAAAAGAAAATTACAGGCCAATATCACTGATGAACATAGATGCAAAAATCCTCAACAAAATATTGGGTGGGCCAAAAAGTGCCTTCAGTTTTTTAAGTAAAAATAAAACACACATTTTTCATTTTCACGAAGAACTTTATTGAACAATGTATTCACCCTTTTGTTCCACTACCTTCTGCTATTTTTCAGGCAACTTCCATTATTCCATCTTCCAAAAACTTTTTATCTTTTTCAACAAAGAACTGTTCCAGGTGCCTTTTACAGTCCTCCGGGGAATTGAACTGTTTTCCATTAAGAGAATTTTGTAAAGACCGAAATAAATGGAAATCGGAAGGTGCAATGTCTGGTGAATAGGAGGATGAATCAGAACTTCCCAGCCAAGCTATAACAGTTTTTGCCTGGTCATCAAAGAAACATGCGGTCTTGCGTTATCTTTTTTTTTCTTTTTTTAAAATTTTATTTAATTTTATTTTTTTTTCTTCTTGCGTTATCTTGATGGAAGTTTTCTGTTGAGTAACTCTGGACGCTTTTCGTCAAGTGCTGCTTTCAGTTGGTCCAGTTGGGAGCAGTACTTGTTGGAATTAATTGTTTGGTTTTCTGGAAGGAGCTCATAATAGAGGACACCCTTCCAAACCCACCATATACACAACATCACCTTCTTTAGATGAAGACCAGCCTTTGGTGTGGTTGGTGGTGGTTCATTTTGCTTGCTCCATTATCCCTTCCATTCCACATTGTTCTACAGTATCCACTTTTCATTGCTCATCACAATTTGTTTAAAGAACAGAACATTTTCATTCCGTTTCAGTAGAGAATCGCATGTGGAAATATGGTCAAGAAGGTTTTTTTCACTTAACTTATGTGAAACCCAAACATCAAAGCTATTAACATAACCAAGCTGGTGCAAATGATTTTCAATGCTTGATTTGGATATTTTGAGTATGTTGGCTATCTCCTATGTGTTATAATGTTGATTGTTCTCAATTAATGTCTCAATTTGATCACTATCGACTTCAACTGGTCTACCTGACCGTGGAGTATCGTCCAGCGAGAAATCTCTAACAGAAAGCTTCTCAAACCACTTTTGACATGTTCAATCAGTCACAGCACCTTCTCCATACACTGCACAAATCTTTTTTTGTTTGTTTCAGTTGCGTTTTTACCTTTCTTGAAATAATAAAGTATAATATGCTGAAAAGGTTGCTTTTTTTCTTCCATCTTCGATATTAAAATGGCTACACAAAAATTCACCAATTTTGATAAGTCTTGTTTTAAATGCACGCTGATATGACAGCTGTCACATACAATCTAACAAAATTGTTTCGAGTGAAGTTAAAGACAACTAAGTGCTACCAGAGCCATCTTACGGAAAAAATGAACAAAACTTTTGGCCCACCCAATACTAGCAAACCAATTCTAATAATACATTTAAAGGATCATACACCATGATCAAGTGGGATTTATCCCAGGGATGAAAGGATTTTTTAATATCCACAAGTCAATCAATGTGATACACCACATTAACAAATTGAAGAATAAAAACCATATAATCAGCTCAATAGATGCAGAAAAAGCTTTTAATAAAATTCAACATTGATTTATGATAAAAACTCTCCAGAAAGTGGGCACAGAGGGAGAATACCTCAACATAATAAAGGCCATATATGACAAAACCATAGCTAACATCATACTCAATGGTGAAAAGCTGAAAGCAGTTCCGCTAAGATAAGGAACAAGACAAGGATGCCCACTCTCACCACTATTATGCAACATGGTTTCAGAAGTCTTAGTCACAGCAATCAGAGAAGAAAAATAAATAAAAGGAATCCAAACTGGAAAAGAAGAAGTAAAACTGCCATTGTTTGCAGATGATGTGATGCTATAAATAGAAAATGCTAAAGACACTACCAGAAAACTACAAGAGCTCATCAATGAATTTTGTAAAGTTGTAGAATATAAAATTAATATACAGAAATCTGTTGTAATTCCATATACTAACAGTAAAGTATCAGACAGGGAAATTAAGAAAACAATCCCATTTACCATCACATCAAAAAGAATAAAATACCTAGGAATAAACCTAAAAGGAGGTAAAAGACCTGTACTCAGGAAAGAATAAGACGCTGATGAAAGAAAGTAAAGTTGACACAAACACATGGAAAGATATACCACATTATTGGATTGGAAGAATCAATATTGTTAAAATGACCATACTATCCAAGGCAATCTACAGACTCAATGCAATCCCTATCAAAATACCAATTTTTCACAGAACTAGAAAAAGTAACTTGAAAATTGGATGGAAACACAAAAGACCCCGAATAGCCAAATCAATCTTGAGAAAGAAGAACACAGCTGGAGGAATCATGCTCCCTGACTTCAAACTATACTACAAAGCTAATGTCATCAAAACAGTATGGTACTGGCACAAAAAGAGACACATAGATTGATGGAACAGAATAGAGAGTTCAGAAATAAACCCACACACTTATGGTCAATTAACCTATGGCAAAGGAGGTAAGAATATACAATGCGGAAAAGACAGTCTCTTTAATAGTGGTGTTGGAAAAACTGGACAGCTACATGAAAAAGAGTGAAATTAGAACATTCTTGAACACCATATACAAGAGTAAACTCAAAATGTATTACAGACTTAAATTTAAGACCAGATACTATAAAACTCCTAGAGGAAAACATAGGCAGAATACTCTTTGACATAAATCACAGAAATATTTTTTTGGATCCGCCTCCTAAAGCAAAGGAAACAAAAGCAAAAATAAACAAATGGGACCTCATTAAACTTAAAAGCTTTTGCACAACAAAGAACACCACTGACAAAAGAGACAACCTACTGAATGGGATAAAATATTTGCAAAGGATATGATTGATAAGGGATTAATATCCAACTTATATAAACAGCTCATATAACTCAACATCAAAAAAACAAACAATCCAAATAAAAAATGGGCAGAAGAACTGAACAGACATTTTTCCAAAGAGGAAATGCAACAGGCCCAGGGACAGGAAATGCAATGGCCAACAGGCACAGGAAAAGATGCTCAAAATCGATAATCATCAGGGAAATGTAAATCAAAACCACAATGAGATATCACCTTACACCCTTCAGAATGGCTATCATCAAAAAGAACACAACTAACAAATGTTGGTGAGGATGTGGAGAAAAGGGAACACTTGTACCCTGTTGATGGGAATGTAAAGTAGTGCAGCCACTGTGGAAAACTGTACAGAGGTTTCTCAAAAAACTAAAAATAGAACTACCATATGACCCAGCAATTCTACTCCTGGATATATATCTGAAAAAAATAAAAACACTAATTGAAAAAGATACATGCACCCCAATGTTCATAGCAGCATTATTTACAATTGCCAAGGTATGGAAGCAGTGTTAAGTGTCCATCAATAGATGAATGGATAAAGATGTGGTGTATACACACACACACACAATGGAATACTACTCTGTCATAAAAAAGAACAAAATTTTGCCACTTGCAGCAACATGCATAGACTTGGAGGGCACAGTGCTATGTGAAATAAGTCAGACAAAGAAGGACAAATACTGTATGATATCACTTATGTGTGAAATCTAAAAAATACAACAAACTAGTGAATAAAACAAAAAAAGAAGCACACTCACAGATTTAGAGAACAAACTAGTGGTTATGTGGGGAAGGTGGGGAGGGGCATTATAGGAATAAGGGAGAGTGAGTTATAAACTATTGGGTATAAAATAGGCTAAAGACGTACTGTACAATACAGAGAAAATAGCCAACATTTTGTAATAACTCTTAATGGAAATTAATCTTTAAAAATAATGTAAAAATAAAAGATTTTTTAACATAAATTTAAAAAAGAAAATACAGTAACTACTGGAAACTGATATCTAGTAAAGAACTGCAAGGTGCAATAAATATTCACTAAAACTTTCATACTGACACAGTGATTAAAGTAATATTTTTAACAAAGCAAAGAATATATTATTTGTAAAGCATATTATTATTTTGCTAGGGGTGATATACCAAATAAGGCTGTTCAGCAAAGGATTTTTGTTATAACTTATTAGTGTCAAGTCATTTTTTTTTCTTTTCCAAACTTTTACATTTTTATTTATTTCCCAAGCAATCCCTGATTGTTTCTCCCTCCATTGATTCCTAGTTGATATAAGAGTTGGTTATACTGTGACAACATGGATGAACCTTGTTGAGGGCATTATGCCAAGTGAAAAAAGTCAGACAGAGAAAGACAAATAGCATTTGCTCTCACTTATATGTGGAGTCTAAAAAAAAATTAACAACAAAAAGCCAAGCTCATAGATACAGAGAACAGATTGCCGGTTGCCAGAGGCAGGGTATGGGGGGTTGGGTGAAATAGGTGAAGGTGGTCAAAAGGTACAATTTTCCAGTCATAAAATAAATAAGTCATGGGGATGTAAGGTATGGTACCTTGACTACAGTTAATGATACTGTATCACATATTTGAAAGGTGCTAAGAGAGCAATCTTTAAAGTTCTCATCACAAGAAAAGACATCCTGTAACTATATGGTGACCGATATTAACTAGACTCACTGTGATGATCATTTTGCAATATATACAAATATTGAATCATTATGTTGTACACCTGAAACTAATATAATGTTGGATGTTAATTATACCTCAATTAAAAAGTAAATTAAAAGAAGAGTTGGTTGTAAATTTGTATTACTTTACATCTTAACTGTCATTTTATGAATCAAATTTTCCAAATGTAAAAAGGCAAAGCATTCTCATGAAAAAAAAAAAAAATCAAGCAACCAAATGTCTCCTGAAAATCACAGATCTTTGCCAGGTATTTATAACACATTTGTTTTATAGGTGGAACCTTCTATATAGGCTTTAAAATGGCATTCTATATTAGAAAACACTTATTTGGAGGGAAGTTGTTCATTCTTTCCAAGGCTGATAATTCAGCCACTATTCATCAGCACTGGCATTTATCCTAGGTACTCAATGTTTTACCAGTTGTTATTTTGAATATACCCCTGATCCTTTCTAACTATAGCAGAACCAACCTGCTTCCCATGATGATACGATCTATTTATTATGGCTATTGCTCATAGTTTCACTTTTAACAGATTTTAACAAAAATATTTATCAAAAATTTTGAATTTAAAAAAAAAATACTCAGAGAAACTTAAACTCTGGAACATTCTGACAAGCAAGGGTTTGTTGATCCCACTTTCTGTATTTATTTGGGCTAGTTTCAATCTTCATCCAGGGATTCATCCTATTTTTATTCCATAAATTCCTAACAATCCACTTCTCAATTCAGTGACCTGTGAAAAATATTCAGCTAAGATATCACTAGTGAAATGATCCACCTTTGCTCTTGACATCATACATCAGTTGATGAAAACACTGATAGATTTTGGCCACCATGTTCTCATTCCTGGCAAGGGTGCCATACTCTCCAGTACTCCAGAGGGTACAGTTTTATATGACATTTTTGATGATGTGAACTCATGGAGTTTCCACATTGATTAGACTGGTCAACACTCCTGAGCCTTGCCTAGGTCTCTTCAGTAATATTATAGGTGCCAGTAGATGACTGGCCCCTAACAGGAGTTCAGGCCACCAGTCCATGACTTGCTGCACAAACAGAAAGGAGAATGGTCACACATTTCCTTTTGATGTTGACCTGACCCACTATGCTATGGCCCTGGTTCTACAGCGGGCATAACATATGCCGAGGTACCTTCCAGAAACACAAACAAGAGCAGCAGTCATTGGGTCCACCATGCCATAGATCTTGCCCCAGATCCCACGCAGGACCACGCTAATCTCAAGTTATTTTTTGCATAATAAAAATACCATTTTATGTAAATGGCAAAAGGGATTTTAAAAACCAGATAGCTATATATACTCTGAAATAAGTTTAATATATAATAAGCAAAATTTAATATCACACATTTCTGCTGACTTCAAGCACCTCAATATTAAGGAAAAAATATATAAAACAAGAATCACCCTGCAAACTGCCCCCAAAATGCCTGGAAAATACAAGAGTTGTACATATTTTTTAATTTATAAGCATAAACCCATAAGTATCCTCCAAAACTTGAGGAATCTGTTAATATTTTCAGAAGGTGTATTTTAAACTCAGGCAAACCTTTTAAATGGTTCTCTATTCCATCTACAATGCAAGGTAATACATCAGAATTCTACCTTGTTGGCTACATTTAGTTTCTCCTTCTTTAATCTCAAGAATCACAGAAGAGAAAAAACACTGAAAGAAATTCACATAAAAATATTCCAGAGAGTATTAACAGATTTACACTATATTTTCATAGACTTTAGGGTGAAAAGTAAAAAATCAAAATTATTTTAATTGTATGATGAAAAGGTGAGACTTAAAGTGCAAAACTTGAGTATTCCTCATCTCATCTCTGGGACTGTACTAAATCCATACACACACCTATGCTATTTTGTTTATCTTTAATATGAGTTGGATAATAATACAGACTTCTCCTGAAGTGTTGTGAAGAATAATTAACAGAAAGAACTCCCTGAAGATTAACAATATGCTTGGGTTCCCAGCTAAAGTTACATAAACAACACATAGAAGGAATGCAAATAAATCTATCATACATATTTTATACTGGACAACATAGCCATCTGGGAATATGCAGGATTTATTGTACCATAGTTTCTCACCCATTGTAGTTAAATTTCTAAGTTATGATCTAAGACATCTGGATTAGACATTTATTACACCATTCACTCAGGTTGTGGACATTTTTTATTGCTTTGAAATCTATTGTAATAAGCATTTATATAACAAATTTAAGCCCTAAGCATTTTACTTATATTCTTTCAATAATCTGCTCAACTTCCCTGTTTGCATATTATTATTCTTAGTGTTTTCCTGGTTTCAGAATTCATAGATAAATTTATGAAAATCACACTTAATGAATGTTCTTAATAAAATGGAACTTTAACTTCCATTAAGATTTCATTTTCTATAAAGGATTTAAGAAAAGTGATACTGTTAATTACTGTTTAAAGCAAATCTTAAGTTATGTTTTTTACACTTTATGTATTTTCCTCATTTTTCAAAGAATGTATATACCCTAAAAAAAATAGAAGTCTTTAATGCATATCTTTTACTCACTGATTCCTTTTATTGTATCACTAGTACTAGAACTAAATATTAAAAGAGATTGATTTAAGGTAAATCTAGGAATCTAGAAGAGATGACTACTAATTCTATTAAAAAAGAAATAGATTGGGGATTTCACTCTGGTTTATAATAAGCATACCAACTTTCTTAAATTTGTGTCTTCTTTACAGTTTATACTGACATGCTCAAAGGTGTCTGTTAATAACCATGGAGAAAAAAGACAATACTTTTAAAAGAGCTGAAGAATTTTAAAAACTTGTATTAAAACATAAAACCATTTCTAGAGTGACAAATGAATGTATCTGCACACACATCTTGCATTTCATTATTTTTTTCTTGTGTGATGACTAGAAAGACGAAAATTCCTCTCTCCTATAATCATGAAGAAAAGAGCATGTGTCTTGTAAGAAAAATAACAGGAGGCGGAGTCAAGATGGCGGTGTGGGAAGACACGGAGTTAGCGTCTCTCCATAACTAGAGCGCCTGCGGGCCAATGGTGGGGGACTCTGACGCCCAAGGAGGCAGGAGGAACCCGCAAGTGAACTGGTAGAACGTGGGGGGACTGAGGGGGGAGGAGAAGTGGAGGCCAGACAGGATAGGCACCACTGAGGCCGGGGAGATCAGGAGAGGAAGGCGAGAGGGACTCTCCAGGAAGAGCGGGTGAGGAGTGGAGGGCGATCTCCTGGCCCACTCGGGCCAGGGAGCCTGCTGAGCTCCCAAGCCGGTAACACCCCTCCAAAGCCCCATCACGCCGCATGGGTCCTGGGGGCATAGGAGGGAGGCTGGGGTGATCAGGAGAGGCAGGTGGGAGGAGCCATCCAGGAGGAGTGGGAGAGAAGCAGAGGGCAACTGCCCCACCCACTTGGGCCCAGGGAGCCTGCTAAGCTCCCAGGCCAGTCCCCTGCCCTCCAAAGCCCGCTCCAGGTTGCGTAGGTACTTGGCGGCATAGGAAGGAGGCCGAGGGGAAAACAGGAGAAGCAGGAGGGAGGGGCCCTCCCAAACCAGAGGAGCAAAAGAGGAGACAAGGGTGTTTGCCCCATCCACTTGAGCCCAGGAAGCCTCCTGGGCTCCCAGGTGAGGTCACCTGCCCTCTGAGACCAGGGGTGTGGGGCACACCTGGGCCCGTTCTGCTCCTTGAGCCTAAGCCCCACTCCCCACAGCCCCCCGGGCCTTTTCTAGCCTGTGGGTCATAAGCATAGGCCCCGCCCACCACCCAACCCTCACCCTTGTTTAGGCCCTGCCCTCAACAGCCAAGGCCTCTCCACTCCTTTTTTTTTCCTTTTCCCACCTCCTCTTTTTTTACTATTGTGGTACTGATGTACCTTCCGGTTATTGATTCATCTGTATTTATATTTTTATATTCTTTCTAACATATCTGTTACTTTCCTAATCTAATTTTATTTTCTTACGTTGCTATTGTTATTGTTTTTTGCTGCCCCACACAGATTGTGGGATCTTGGTTCATGAGCCAGGGGTCGGGCTGAAGCTCCTGTGGTGGAAACTCTGAGTCCGAACCACTGGACTAACAGAGAACCTCAGACCCCAGGGATTATTCATCGGAGTGAGGGCTCACAGAGTTTCCCATCTCAGCACCAAGACCCAGCCCTACCCAATAGCCTACAAACTCCAGTATCAGAAGTCTCAGGCTAAACAACCAGAAAGACAGGAACACAATCCCACTCATTAAAAAATAAAAAAGATGGCAAAAACATGTCACAGATGAAGGAGCAAGGTAAAAACCCAAAAGACCAAATAAACTAAGAGGAAATAGGCAATCTACCTGATAAAGAATTCAGAGTAATTATAGTAAAGATGATCCAGAATCTCGGAAACAGAATGGAAGCATGCATTGAGAAAATACAAGAAATGTTTAACCAAGATCTAGAAGAACTAAAGAACAAACGGAGATGAACAACACACTAACTGAAATGAAAAATACACTAGAAAGAATCAATAACAGAATAACGGAGGCAGAAGAACGAATCAGTGAGCTGGAAGACAAAATGGTGGAAATAACTGCCGAGGAGCAGAATAAAGAAAAAAGAATGACAACAAATGAAGAGAATCTCAGTGACCTCTGGGACAACATTAAACATACCAGCATTTGAATTACAGGGGTCCCAGAAAAAGAAGAGAAAAAGAAAAGGTCTGAGAAAATATTTGTAGAGACTATAGTCAAAAACTTCTCTAACATGGGAAAGGAAATAGTCACCCAAGTCCAGGAAGCACAGAAAGTCCCATACAGGATAAACCCTAGGAAAAACACACCAAGACACATATTAATCAAACTTAAAAAAATTAAATTCAAAGAAAAAACATTAAAAGCAGCAAGGGAAAAACAAAAAATAACATACAAAGGAATCCCCATAAGGTCATCAGCTGATTTTTCAGCAGAAACTCTGCAGGCCAGAAGGGAGTGGTAGGGTACACTTAAAGTGATGAAAGAGAAAAACCTACAACCAAGATTACTCTACCCAGCAAGGATCTCATTCAGATTTGATGGAGAAGTCAAGAGCTTTTCAGACAAGCAAAAGCTAAGAGAATTCAGCACCACAAGACCAGCTTTACAACAAATGCTAAAGAAAGTCGGAAACACAAGAGAAGAAAAAGACCCACAAAAACAAACCCAAAACAATTAAGAAAATGGTATTAGGAACATACATATCAATAATAACCTTGGAGAGAGGGGCAAGATGGCGGAAGAGTAACACACGGAGATCACCTTCCTTCCAACAGATACAGTAGAAATACATCTACACGTGGAACTGCTCCTAAAGAACACCCACTGAATGCTGGCAGAAGACGTCAGACCTCCCAAAAGGCAAAAGACTCCCCACGTACTTGGGTAGGGCAAAAGAAAAAAGAAAAAAAAGAGACAAAAGAATAGGGACGGGACCTGCACCAGTGGGAGGGAGCTGTGAAGGAGGAAAGGTTTCCACACACTAGGAAGCCCCTTCGTGGGCAGAGACTGTGGGTGACAGAGGGGGGAAGCTTCGGAGCCACGGAGGAGAGCGCAGCCACAGGGGTGCGGAGGGCAAAGCGGAGAGATTCCCGCACGGAGGATCGGTGCTGAGTGGCACTCACCAGCCCGAGAGGCTTGTCTGCTCAGCCGCCAGGGCGGGCGGGGGCTGGGAGCTGAGGCTCAGGCTTCGGTGCTACCCGGGAGGGAGTCTGGGAAAAAGTCTGCAGCTGCGGAAGAGGCAAGAGACTTTTTCTTGCCTCTTTGCTTCACGGCGCGCAAGGAGAGAGGATTCAGAGCGCCGCCTAAACGAACTCCAGAGACGGGCGCGAGCCGCGGCTATCAGCGCGGACCCCAGAGGCGGGTGCGAGCCACATCTATCAGCACAGATCCCACAGCAACAGGGGCACAGAGGGAAAAACGGAGAGATTCCCGCACAGAGGCTCGGCACTGAGCAGTGCTCACCAGCCCGAGAGGCTTGTCTGCTCAGCTGCCGGGGCAGGCGGGGGCTGGGAGCTGAGGCTCGGGCTTCGGTGCTAGCCGAGAGGGAGTCCGGGAAAAAGTCTGCAGCTGCCGAAGAGGCAAGAGACTTTTTCTTGCCTCTTTGTTTCGCGGCGCACAAGGAGAGGGGATTCAGAGCGCCGCCTAAACGAGCTCCAGAGATGGGCGCGAGCCGTGGCGACCAGCGCGGACCCCAGAGACGGGCAGGAGACGCTAAGGCTGCTTCTGCCACCACCAAGAAACCTGTGTGCGAGCACAGGTCACTCTCCACACCGCCCCTCCCGGGAGCCTGTGCAGCTCGCCACTGCCAGGGTCCTGTGATCCAGGGACAAATTCGCCAGGAGAACGCACAGTGCGCCTCAGGCTGCTGCAATGTCACGCCGGCCTCTGCCACCGCAGGCTCGCCCCGCCTCCTCCGTACCGCTCCCTCCCCCCAGCCTGAGTGAGCCAGAGCCCCCGAAGCAGCTGCTCCTTTAACCCCGTTCTGTCTGGGCGGGGAACAGACGCCCTCAGGCGACCTACACACAGAGGCGGGTCCAAATCCAAAGCTGAACTCCGGGAGCTGTACAAACAAAGAAGAGAAAAGGAAGTCTCTCCCAGCAGCCTCAGAAGCAGCGGATTAAAGCTCCACAAACAACTTGATGTACCTGCATCTGTTGAATACCTGAATAGACAACGAATCATCCCAAATTCAAGAGGTGGACTTTGGGAGCATAATATATTAATTTTTCCCCTTTTCCTTTTTTTGTGAGTGTATATGTGTATGCTTCTGGGTGAGATTTTGTCTGTATAGCTTTGCTTTCACCATTAGTCCTAGGGTTAGGTCCGACCGTGTTTTTTTTGTTTGTTTGTTTGTTTTTTCCTAATAAATGTTTTCTTAATAATTTTTTGCTTATTTTCTATTTTTAGAAATTAAAAAAATTTTTAATAAGTTTTTTCATATTTTTTATTTTAAAAAATTAAATATTTTTTCTTAAATATTTTTCTTAATAATTTTTTTCTTATTTTTTACTACAAAAATTTAATAAATCTATTTTTAAAAATTAAAAAAAATTTTTTTTTCTGAATACATTTATTCTTAATAATTTTTTTCTTATTTTTTATTATAATAGTTTTATTTTATTTTATTTTATCCTCTTTCTTTCTTTCTTTCTATTTTTTTCTCACTTTTATTCTGAGCCGTGTGGATGAAAGGCTCTTGGTGCTCCAGCCAGGCATCAGGGCTGTGCCTCTGAGGTGGGAGAGCCAAGTTCAGGACACTGGTCCACAAGAGACCTCCCAGCTCCATGTAACACCAAACGGCGAAAATCTATCAGAGATCTCCATCTCAACATCAAGACCCAGCTTCACTCAAAGACCAGCAAGCTACAGTGCTGGACACCCTATGCCAAACAACTAGCAAGACAGGAACACAGCCCCATCCATTAGCAGAGAGGCTGCCTAAAATCATAATAAGGCCACAGACACCCCAAAACACACCACCAGACGTGGACGTGCCCACCAGAAAGACAAGATCCAACCTCATCCACCAGAACACAGGCACTAGTCCCATCCACCAGGAAGCCTACACAACCCACTGAACCAACCTTAGCCACAGGGGACAGATACCAAAAACAACGGGAACTACGAACCTGCAGCCTGTGAAAAGGAGACCCCAAACACAGTAAGATAAGCAAAATGAGAAGACAAAAAAACACACAGCAGGTGAAGGAGCAGGGTCAAAACACACCAGACCTAACAAATGAAGAGGAAATAGGCAGTCTACCTGAAAAAGAATTCAGTATAATGATAGTAAAGATGATCCAAAATCTTGGAAATAGAATAGACAAAATGCAAGAAACATTTAACAGGGACGTAGAAGAACTAAAGAGGAACCAAGCAACGATGAAAAACACAATAAATGAAATTAAAAATACTCCAGACGGGATCAATAGCAGAATAACTGAGGCAGAAGAACGGATAAGTGATCTGGAAGATAAAATAGTGGAAATAACTACTGCAGAGCAGAATAAAGAAAAAAGAATGAAAAGAACTGAGGACAGTCTCAGAGACCTCTGGGACAACATTAAACGCACCAACATTCGAATTATAGGGGTCCCAGAAGAAGAAGAGAAAACGAAAGGGACTGAGAAAATATTTGAAGAGATTATAGCTGAAAACTTCCCTAATATGGGAAAGGAAATAGTTAATCAAGTCCTGGAAGAACAGAGAGCCCCATAAAGGATAAATCCAAGGAGAAACATGCCAACACACATATTAATCAAACTATCAAAAATTAAATATAAAGAAAACATATTAAAAGCAGCAAGGGAAAAACAACAAATAACACACAAGGGAATCCCCATAAGGTTAACAGCTGATCTTTCAGCAGAAACTCTGCAAGCCAGAAGGGAGTGGCAAGATATACTTAAAGTGATGAAGGAGAAAAACCTACAACCAAGGTTACTCTACCCAGCAAGGATCTCATTCAGATTTGATGGAGAAATTAAAACCTTTACAGACAAGCAAAAGCTGAGAGAGTTCAGCACCACCAAACCAGCTTTACAACAAATGCTAAAGGAACTTCTCTAGGCAAGAAACACAAGAGAAGGAAAACACCTACAATAACAAACATAAACTATTTAAGAAAATGGGAATAGGAACATACATATCGATAATTACCTTAAATGTAAATGGATTAAATGCTCCCACCAAAAGACACAGACTGGTTGAATGGGTACAAAAGCAAGACCCATATATATGCTGTCTACAAGACACCCACTTCAGACCTAGAGACACATACAGACTGAAAGTGAGGGGATGGAAAAAGATATTCCATGCAAATGGAAATCAAAAGAAAGCTGGAGTAGCAATTCTCATATCAGACAAAATAGACTTTAAAATAAAGACTATTACAAGAGACAAAGAAGGATACTATATAATGATCAAGGGATCGATCCAAGAAGAAGATATAACAATTGTAAATATTTATGCAACCAACATAGGAGCACCTCAGTACATAAGGCAAATACTAACAGCCATAAAAGGGGAAATCGACAGTAATACAATCATAGTAGAGGACTTTAACACCCCACTTTCACCAATGGACAGATCATCCAAAATGAAAATAAATAAGGAAACATAAGCTTTAAATGATACATTAAACAAGATGGACTTAATTGATATTTATAGGACATTCCACCCAAAAACAACACAATACACATTTTTCTCAAGTGCTCAGGGAACATTCTCCAGGATAGATCATATCTTGGGTCACAAATCAAGCCTTGGTAAATTTAAGAAAACTGAAATCGTATCAAGTATCTTTTCCGACCACAACGCTATGAGACTAGATATCAATTACAGGAAAAGGTCTGTAAAAAATACAAACACATGGAGGCTACACAATACACTACTTAATAACGAAGTGATCACTGAAGAAATCAAAGGGGAAATCAAAAAATTCCTAGAAACAAATGACAATGGAGACACGACGACCCAAAACCTATGGGAAGTTTATAGCAATACAAGCCTACATCAAGAAACAGGAAACATCTCGAATAAACAACCTAACCTTGCACCTAAAGCAATTAGAGAAAGAAGAGCAAAAAAACCCCAAAGCTAGCAGAAGGAAAGAAATCATAAAGATCAGATCAGAAATAAATGAAAAAGAAATGAAGGAAACAATAGCAAAAATCAATGAAACTAAAAGCTGGTTCTTCGAGAAGATAAACAAAATTGATAAACCATTAGCCACACTCATCAAGAGAAAAAGGGAGAAGACTCAAATCAATAGAATTAGAAATGAAAAAGGAGAAGTAACCACTGACACTGCAGAAATACAAACGATCATGAGAGATTACTACAAGCAACTCTATGCCAATAAAATGGACAACCTGGAAGAAATGGACAGATTCTTAGAAATGCACAACCTGCCAAGACTGAACCAGGAAGAAATAGAAAATATGAACAGACCAATCACAAGCACTGAAATTGAAACTGTGATTAAAAACCTTCCAACAAACAAAAGCCCAGGACCAAATGGTTTCACAGGCGAATTCTATCAAACATTTAGAGAAGAGCTAACACCTATCCTTCTCAAACTCTTCCAAAATATTGCAGAGGGAGGAACACTGCCCAACTCATTCTATGAGGCCACCATCACCCTGATACCAAAACCAGACAAAGATGTCACAAAGAAAGAAAACTACAGGCCAATATCACTGATGAACATAGATGCAAAAATCCTCAACAAAATACTAGCAAACAGAATCCAACAGCACATTAAAAGGATTATACACCATGATCAAGTGGGGTTTATTCCAGGAATGCAAGGATTCTTTAATATACGCAAATCAATCAACGTGATACATCATATTAACAAATTGAAGGAGAAAAACCATATGATCATCTCAATAGATGCAGAGAAAGCTTTCGACAAAATTCAACACCCATTTATGATAAAAGCCCTACAGAAAGTAGACATAGAGGGAACTTTCCTCAACATAATAAAGGCCATATATGACAAACCCACAGCCAACATCGTCCTCAATGGTGAAAAACTGAAACCATTTCCACTAAGATCAGGAACAAGACAAGGTTGCCCACTCTCACCACTATTATTCAACATAGTTTTGGAAGTGTTAGCCACAGCAATCAGAGAAGAAAAAGAAATGAAAGGAATCCAGATCAGAAAAGAAGAAGTAAAGCTGTCACTGTTTGCAGATGACATGATACTATACATAGAGAATCCTAAAACTGCCACCAGAAAACTACTAGAGCTAATCAATGAATTTGGTAAAGTAGCAGGATACAAAATTAATGCACAGAAATCTCTTGCATTCCTATATACTAATGATGAAAAATCTGAAAGTGAAATTAAGAGAACACTCCCATTTACCACTGCAACAAAAAGAATAAAATATCTAGGAATAAACCTACCTAAGGAGACAAAAGACCTGTACGCAGAAAATTATAAGACACTGATGAAAGAAATTAAAGATGATACAAATAGATGGAGAGATATACCATGTTCTTGGATTGGAAGAATCAACAGTGTGAAAATGACTCTACTACCCAAAGCAATCTACAGATTCAATGCAATCCCTATCAAACTACCACTGGCATTTTTCACAGAACTAGAACAAAAAATTTCACAATTTGTATGGAGACACAAAAGACCCCGAATAGCCAAAGCAATTTTGAGAACGAAAAATGGAGCTGGAGGAATCAGGCTCCCTGACTTCAGACTATATTACAAAGCTACAGTAATCAAGTCAGTTTGGTACTGGCACAAAAACAGAAATATAGATCAATGGAACAGGATAGAAAGCCCAGAGATAAACCCATGCACATATGGTCACCTTATCTTTGATAAAGGAGGCAAGCATATACAGTGGAGAAAAGACAGCCTCTTCAATAAGTGGTGCTGGGAAAACTGGACAGCTACATGTAAAAGAATGAAATTAGAACACTCCCTACCACCATACACAAAAAATAAACTCAAAATGGATTAAAGGCCTAAATGTAAGGCCAGACACTATCAAACTCTTAGAGGAAAACATAGGCAGAACACTCTATGACATAAATCACAGCAAGATCCTTTTTGACCCAGCTCCTAGAGAAATGGAAATAAGAACACAAATAAACAAATGGGACCTAATGAAACTTAAAAGCTTTTGCACAGCAAAGGAAACCATAAACAAGACCAAAAGACAACCCTCAGAATGGGAGAAAATATTTGCAAATGAAGCAACTGACAAAGGATTAATCTCCAAGATTTACAAGCAGCTCATGCAGCTCAATAACAAAAAAACAAACAACCCAATCCAAAAATGGGCAGAAGATCTAAATAGACATTTCTCCAAAGAAGATATACAGATTGCCAACAGACACATGAAAGAATGCTCAACATCATTAATCATTAGAGAAATGCAAATCAAAACTACAATGAGGTATCACCTCACACCGGTCAGAATGGCCATCATCAAAAAATCTACAAACAATAAATGCTGGAGAGGGTGTGGAGAAAAGGGAACACTCTTGCACTGTTGGTGGGAATGTAAATTGATACAGCCACTATGGAGAACAGTATGGAGGTTCCTTAAAAAACTACAAATAGAACTACCATACGACCCAGCAATCCCACTACTGGGCATATACCCTGAGAAAACCATAATTCAAAAAGAGTCATGTACCAAAATGTTCATTGCAGCTCTATTTACAATAGCCAGGACATGGAAGCAACCTAAGTGTCCATCATCGGATGAATGGATAAAGAAGATGTGGCACATATATACAATGGAATATTACTCAGCCATAAAAAGAAATGAAATGGAGGTATTTGTAATGAGGTGGATGGAGTTAGAGTCTGTCATACAGAGTGAAGTAAGTCAGAAAGAGAAAAACAAATACAGTATGCTAACACATATATATGGAATCTAAGGAAAAAAAAAAAAAGGCCATGAAGAACCTAGTGCCAAGATGGGAATAAAGACACAGACCTACTAAAGAATGGACTTGAGGATACGGGGAAGGGGAGGGGTGAGATGTGACAGGATGAGAGAGTGTCATGGACATATATACACTACCAAATGTAAAATAGATAGCTAGTGGGAAGCAGCTGCATAGCACAGGGAGATCAGCACGGTGCTTTGTGACCGCCTGGGGGGGTGGGATGGGGAGGGTGGGAGGGAGGGAGATGCGGAAGGGAGGAGATATGGGAACGTGTGTATATCTGTAGCTGATTCACTTTGTTATAAAGCAGAAACTAACACACCATTGTGAAGCAATTATACTTCAATAAAGACGTTTAAAAAAAATAATAATAATAATAATAACCTTGAATGTAAATGGATTAAATGCCCCAACCAAAAGACACAGACTCCCTGAATGGATACCAAAACAAGAACCATATATGTGCTGCCTACAAGAGATCCACTTCACACCTAGGAACACATACAGACTGAAAGTGAAGGGATGGAAAAAGATATTCCATGCAAATGGAAATCAAAAGAAAGCTGGAGTAGCAATATTCATATCAGATAAAATAGACTTTAAAATAAAGACTTAAAAATAAAGACAAGAGATAAGGAGGGACACTACATAATTATCAAAGGATCAATCCAAGAAGATATAACAACTATAAATGTTTATGCACCCAACATAGGAGCACCTCAATACTAAGGCAAATGCTAACATCCATGAAAGGAAAAATCGACAGTAACACAGTGACAGTAGGGGACTTTAACATCCTACTTGCACCACTGGACAGATGATCCAAACAGAAAATAAATAAGAAAACACAAGCTTTAAATGACACACTAGACCAGACAGATTTAATTGATATTTATAGAATATTCCACCCAAAAGTGGGAGAATACACTTTCTTCTCAAGTGCACATGGAACATTCTCCAGGATACATCACACCTTGGGTTACAAATCAAGCCTTGGAAAATTTAAGAAAATTGAAATCGTATCAAGCATCTTTTCTGACCACAACGCCATGAGATTGGAAATCAATTACAGGAAAAAAACTGTAAAAACCACAAATACATGGAGGCTAAACAGTGCGCTACTAAATAACCAAGAGATCACTGAAGAAATTAAAGAAATGAAAAAATACATAGAAACAAATGACAACGAAAACCCGATGACCCAACGCCTATGGAATACAGCAAAAGCAGTTCTAAGAGGGAAGTTTATAGCAATTCAATCTCACCTCAAGAAACAAGAAAAATCTCAAATAAACAATCTAACCCTACACTTAAAACAACTAGAGAAAGAAGAACAAAGAAAACCCGAAGTCAGTAGAAGGAAAGACATCATAAAGATCAAAGAAGAAATAAATTAAATAGAAATGAAAAAACAATAGCAAAGATCAAAAAAACTAAAAGCTGGTTTTTGAGAAGATAAACAAAATTGATAAACCCTAGCCAAACTCATCAAGAAAAAAAGGGAGAGGACGCAAATCAATAAAATTAAAAATGAAAGGAGAAATCACAACTGACACTGCAGAAATACAAAGGATTATAAGGGACTACTACAAACCAACTATATGCCAATAAAATGGACAACCACGAAGAAATGGACAAATTCTTGGAAAGGTACAATTTCCAGGAAGAATTAGAAAATATAAACAGACCTATCACAAGTAATTAAATTGAAAGTGTAATTTAAAATCTTCCAACAAACAAAAGCCCAGGACCAGATGGCTTCACAGGTGAATTCTATCAAGCATTTAGAGAAGAGCGAACACCAATCCTTCTCAAACTCTTCCCAAAAATTGCAGAGGGAGAAACACATCCAAATTCATTCTATGAAGCCACCATCACCCTGATACCAAAACCAGAAAAAGATATCAAAAAAAAGAAAATTACAGACCAATATCACTGATGAACATAGATGCAAAAATCCTCAACAAAATACTAGCAAACAGAATCCAACAGCACATTAAAAGGATCATACACCATGATCAAGTGGGATTTATCCCAGGAATGCAAGGATTCTTCAATATACGCAAATCAATCAATGTGATACACCGCATTAACAAATTAAGGAATAAAAACCATATGATCATCTCAATAGATGCAGAAAAAGCTTTTGAAAAAATTCAACACCCACTCTCCAGAAAATGGGCAAAGAGGGAACCTACCACAACATAATAAAGGCCGTCTATGACAAACCCGCAGTAAGTATCATACTCAGTGGTGAAAAAATGAAAGCATTTCCACTAAGATTAGGAACAAGACAAGGATGTCCACTCTCGCCACTCTTACTCAACATAGTTTTGGAAGTCCTAGCCACAGCAATCAGAGAAGAAAATAAATAAAAGGAATACAAATTGGAAAAGAAGTAAAACTGTCACTGTTTCTGGATGACATACCATACAGAAAAAATCCTTAAAAATGCCAACAGAAAACTACTAGAACTAATCAATGAATTTGGTAAGGTTGCAGGATACAAAATTAATGCACAGAAATCTCTGGCATTCCTATACACCAACAGTGAAAAATCAGAAAGAGAAATTAAGGAAACACTCCCATTTACCACTGCAACAAAAAAAATAAAATACCTAGGAATAAACCTGCCTAAAGGAGGCAAAAGACTTGTACTCAGAAAACTATAAAACACTGATGAAAGAAATCAAAGATGACATAAACAGATGGAGCGATATACCATGTTCTTGGATTGGAAGAATCAATATTGTGAAAATGACTATACTACCCAAAGCAATCTACAGATTCAGTGCAATCCCTATCAAACTACCAATGGCATTCTTCACAGAATTAGAGCAAAAATTTTTACAATTCGTATGGAAACGCAAAAGACCCCAAATAGCCAAAGCAATCTTGAGAAAGAAAAACAGAGTTGGAGGAATTAGGCTCCCCAACTTCATACTATACCACAAAGCTACAGTAATTAAGACAGTATGGGCTGGCACAAAAACAGAAATACAGATCAATGGTACAGGACAGAATGCCCACAGATAAACCCACGCACATATGGGCACCTAATTTACGACAAAGGAGGCAAGAACATACAATGGAGAAAAGACAGCCTCTTCAATAAGTGGTGCTGGGAAAACTGGATAGCTACATGTAAGAGAATGAAATTAGAACACTCCCTAACACCACACACAAAAATAAACTCTAAATGGATTAAAGACTTAAGTGTAAGACCAGACACTATAAAAGTCTTAATGGAAAACATAGGAAAAACACTCTTTCACATAAACCACAGCAAAATCTTTTTTGACCCACTTCCTAGAGCAATGGAAATAAAAATAAACAAATCGGACTTAATTAAACTTAAAAACTTTTGCATAGCAAAGGAAACCATAAACGAGACAAAAAGACAACCCTCAGAATGGGAGAAAATATTTGCAAATGAAACAACAGAAAAAGGATTAATCTCCAAAATATCATGGAGCTCAGTATCAAAAAAAAACCAAACAATCCAGTTAAAAAATGGGCAGAAGACCTAAATAGACATTTCACTAAGGAAGACATACAGATGGCCAAGAGGCACACGAAAAGATGCTGAGCATCATTAATTATTAGAGAAATGCAAATCAAAACTACAATGAAGTATCAGCTCACGCCCGTCAGAATGGCCATTATCAAACAATCTAGAAACAATAAATGCTGGAAAGGATATGGTGAATAGGGAATCCTCCTGCACTGTTGGTGGGAATGTAAATTGATACAACCACTATGGAAAACAGTATGGAGGTACCTTAAAAAACTAAAAACAGAACTACCATATGACCCAGCAATCCCACTACTAGGCATATACCCTGAGAAAACCCTAATTCAAAAAGAGACATGTACCACAATATTCACTGTAGCACTATTTACAATAGCCAGGACATGGAACCAACCTAAATGTCCATCGACAGATGAATGGATAAAGAAGATGTGGCACATAGATACAATGGAATATTGCTCAGCCATAAAAAGAAACGAAATTGAGTTATCTGTAGTGAGGTGGATGGACCCAGAGTCTGTCATACAGAGTGAGGGAAGTCAGAAAGAGAAAAACAAATACTGCATGCTAACGCATATATATGGAATAAAAAACAAACAAAAAAAATGGCACTGATGAACCTAGCTGCAGGGCAGGAATAAAGAGGTAGGCATAGAGAATGGACTTGAGGACATGGGGCGGGAGGGGGAAGCTGGGGCGAAGTGAGAGTAGCATCGACATATATACACTACCGAATGTAAAATAGTTGTCTGGTGGGAAGCAGCAGCATAGCACAGGGAGATCAGCTCAGTGCTCTACAATGACCTAGAGGGGAGGGATAGGGAGCATGGGAGGGAAGCTCAAGACGGAGGGGATATGGGAACATGTGTATGCATATATGGCTGATTCGCTTTACTGCACAACAGAAACTAACACAGTATTGTGAAGCAATTATACTCCAATAAAGATCTACTAAAAAAATAATATAGTCTATGTCTTGGGAAAGGGATTATGATGCATGATTTGAGAGGGAAAGATAAGTATACGGAAGTGTTTGAGATCTGAATTGTGGTTGGATAAATTGGAAGACATCACTTCACACGTCACAGAGGACTGACTCAACCAGAGCTTGATAATTTATTGCATTACTCTCTCTCAGATGGGACTAGACTTTGTGGAACAAAAATGAATACAAGATAATTCCTAATTTCAAGGAATTTATTATCTGATCATTCATGTACCCACATTTCACAATAGATTAGCTTAGTATCACAAGAAATATACAAATAGAGAACTACAGATTAGAGTGCGATTTTATTTTTCTGTTGATGAGGAAAATATCAGGGAAAACTTTAGGTAAACTTCAAATGACCTTGAAAGATAAATTAGATTTTGGCAGAGAAAAGACATTCCAGGTGGAAGATTCAGCACGAAGATGAACAAAAGATACTGTCTAGAAAGAAATATGGTCACAGGTGCATAATATAGCAGCAACTTGAATAATGAATGTGGATATACTTCTGGGAAACCTGTGCATTTTATCTTATTTTCTGAATTAAATTTAAAACCTTAAGAATTACAAAAGGCCTACTATGAAATGTAAGTCTCTCTTTTACATCCCAAGCCAGAGAACCAAGTCACAAGGTTCTTATATAGCTTTCCAATATATTCTTTGTACACACAAGCATATACATTATTAATTCCTGTTTTAACTTTTAGCAAACAGTAGCGTAAGACATGTTATTCTCAATTGTGATTTTAAACACAGTATCTCTCTCGGATTGATTGTTCCTTATCAGTTACAGTCTTCTATAATCTATGTAAAATGAAAGTTGAGTTAACTAGTTTTACTTAAGTAGTAAGAGTTACAGTCTGATTGCAAGGATCTGTAGACTGATTATTTGACCAGAAAGTGGAGGCATCTTGTGTAGACTACTATCAAGTTGTGGTGGTGAAAGGGAGAGGCAAAATGAGATAGCTGCTCAAAGAGCTATTTTAGAAGATAGCAAATACAATTGAAGTAAACCAGCTTTGGTGGTAAAAAGGCTTCTATCCAACTCCAGATTCCAACACTTATTAAGTCTACAACTTTGGGATAATTACCATTCTTGAGCTTCAGTTACAACGTGTGTACAATGGAGAATAATAATAGCTAATTCGGGACTTCCCTGGTGGTCCAGTGGGGAAGACTCTGCGCTCCCAATGCAGGGGGCCCAGGTTCGATCCCTGGTCGGGGAACTAGATCCCACATGCATGCCGCAACTAAGAGTTTGCATGCTGCAAGTAAGAGTCCACATACCGCAGCTAAGATCCTGCATGCCGCAACTAAAACCCGGCGCAGCCAAAATAAATAAATTTTTTTAAAAATAAATAAATAAGCTGTTTAAAAAATAATAACTAATTCACAGAATCTTTGTCATGTTTAAGTGAATGTTTAGTTCCTGGCCAATAACAGGCATTTTATGTATTTCATCATTATTTACTAATTATCATTTTAAAACAGAAGCCTATGTTATTAATGTTTCTTAATTATATATGTGATATACTCGTGTTTAGCTTTTAATATTGTTTTATATATGTAATTTTTTTATTTAATGTTTTCAGTTATATAAAGTAGAATACAGTGATTCCTGGTTTCATTAGGGTGATGTTAGCTGCTGGAACAAACAAACTCCAAGATATCAGTGGCTTCATACAATGGTTTATTTTTAACTTATGAAGTAGCCTAAAGCAGCCCAATGTTCCTGGTTAGTGAGTGCCTTTCCCCCACATAATGACTCAGAGACTCAGATCTTTGACATCTTGTGACTCCCCAGTCTTCTGGGCCTTAGAGTCCTCTGCTTCTAAACAGCAGAAACAGAAGCTGTGGAGAAGCCTCATCTGATCCTTAAATGCCCTCTTTAGAAAAAGATACTCTTTATTGCTGTTCATACTTCACAGGACTATAAGTGCATGTGAGAAGCCTAGCCACCTTTCAATGACACTCTGCACTCTCCTAGAAGAAGGATCATACGTTTTCATCAACAGCTAGCCATTTCGATCATAATAGTCCAATAACATCATTCACAAATGAAGAAACTTAAGACCTAGCAATTGTTAGTTCAGCAGAGATAGTTGTTTGCTTATGGTGTTTCCTTGATCTAATGTTCTTTGGTAATGCAATGGGTAGAATCTCATTAAACCGTGGACAGTATGAAAGGAGAAAATGTTAGATTATTGTAATAGGCAAATAATAATGTTGGTCAATATATTTACATTTAATTATAGGATATGGAGTTTCATTTTTCCTTTTTAAAAATAATTATTTAGTTATTAAAGAATTATCATAAAATATGACATTGTTAAGAAGCTCTGTGATTTTAGTGCTGCGTCTTCATTTAGGAATTTAGCACCTAGGTTGCATACATCATGATAATGAAAAAGCATTATTCTTTTTTATGCTGCCTGCAGAATAAACAGTAGAAAAATGGGAATTGCCTGTGCTGCATGAGCCATAATGTAACTATGAACAGTACAATCTAAAAGGAGGGAGTTTAACATTTTCAAAGCCGTATTTTTAAAATTTATCCCTAAGTTCTCCATTTGTCAGCACAAATATTTTTCTAAGTATACATTTGAAAGCCTTTACATCTTTGCATCTACAATCATTGAGGCAGCAGGAAAATTATGCTCTACATGTACAAAATAATGCTATGTTATTCAAAGAAGACACTATAAAGCTATTTAAAGAGGATATTATGATACAGGAAAAAGATCTCTTATGTACAGGTGTCAATCACTGGTACCATCACTATATCTATTGAGTTATTTATTATGAAGATGAAATTGTTTTCAAATCTTGGTTGAAAAAATGGACAAGGAATACTGAATTGTATAAACAGAAATATTTATTTATTCAACCACCAACTGAACACTCACTACATGCCAGGCACTTTTTTGGACACTAGGGATACAGCAGGGAACAAAATACATGAGCTCCCCACTTGCCCATTTTTCTTTTATTTTATAAAACTAGAACTCTTTCTTTAAGTAACAAACTAAGAAATACTAATCAGACAGCTATCTTTGAGGAATGAATTTTCTTGGGTTACCTACTTTGAACATCAGAACTTTCACCAAGAGTGAAAACAGAGATAGACAACATTAATTAGAATAGCCACCAATGCCAGCAGAGATTGCACCAAATGGCGAGGGCCAACCCTGTCATACAAAGGCAGAGTCAGAAGAGGGAGATGAAGCAGGTTTGTGAGATGCGCTGAGAAAATATCCTTGAACATACTATGCTTCCAAGTACTAGGACTTCCAGAAATACTTACTGTGGACTTTTTAAAAACTGTAGAACATTATGAATTTTTGATTATAAGAATTTACCAGTTGCTAAATATATAATTTTTAAGTTATTTTTCTTTGAAAACATCGTCTTATGATATATGGTAGGTAGTGTATTTAGAAGTTAAGTGAGTTGGTGCCAGGTTTCTAGTGGAGAATTTACTCAAGACACGTGTTACCTCTCTATAAAGTAATCTTGGCTTTTTGAGTAATGAGTTACACATATTTGGGTTATAATTCAAAATTACTAGGCAATTTAAAAGTGAATAATCCTTTAACAAAACCAATTTTGAGGGGATAAGTCAGTTTTTAAAGTTAGTAACATAAGGGCTCAATATATTTTTAGAAAGTGGAAGACTGGGTGAATGAAGGATACTATAATTTCTACAAAATTCATAAGTATAAAAAAATGTTCCAATTGTGACTTGGCTTACACTTAATACATACAATTGAAAAATCTTTTATGCGTCAAAAGTTTATAAATATTTTTCACTCATATATTATGCTATTGCTTATATATTCTATTCCATTATTCACTGGTAAACTTTAAGTTTATGTGCCTGTGTGGAAAATAAATACAAGTGATATTTAACTATAAAATGATATTATATATATTGAAAAACATCTACTTGTTTGGTTTATGGGTCTATTGTTGCAAAGGAATTTACATTATTATATTGTGGTTTTTATATTTCCACATCATCATCAACACCCTACATAATTTGAAAACATCACTAACAAAGCAAAAAGGGAATATCATAGGATTAATATCTGAGGCGCTATAGTCCATAGTTTGTGTCCTTTCTATTTTGTGTGATCCACAAATTAGCAGTATCAACATCACCTGGAAGCATATTAAAAGTAAAATCTGGGGCTTCCCTGGTGGCGCAGTGGTTGGGAGTCCGCCTGCCAATGCAGGGGACGCGGGTTCGAGCCCTGGTCTGGGAGGATCCCACATGCCGCGGAGTGGCTGGGCCCGTGAGCCACAACTGCTGAGCCTGCGCGTCTGGAGCCTGTGCTCCGCAACGGGAGGGGCTGCGACAGTGGGGGGCTCGCGCACTGCGGTGAGGAGTGGCCCCCGCTCTCCGCAACTGGAGAAGGCCCTCGCACAGAGGCGAAGACCCACCACAGCCTAAATAAATAAATAAATTTAAAAAAAAAAAAAAAAAGTAAAATCTGCATTTTAACCAGATCCCCAGGTGACCGTGTGACCATTAAAATTTGAGAGGTCCCAGTCTGGTCTATGCAATAACCTTTCTGTTTCCTCTTTGCTAATAGGACCCATATTTTGTTCACATTTTGGGTGGTCATGTTAATCATGATCCCTTCCTAGCCCTGGGCAACAAAGGTTGATTAGACTAAGCCAAGCATGATAATTTAATTTCCTTTTCCTCTGTTTGAGTACAGGCATGTGACGCAACCCTAAACAAAGTGCTGTAGGAAACATTCTGGGGGCTTACAGTAAAACAATGTCATTACCCTCAAAAAGGTACACAAAACAAGGACATGGCTACTCTTTTGCTTCAGATATTTTCTTTCTGCAAACAATGTCTGCAATGGCCACCACCCTCTTAAGACTGTGAAGAGAAGACAAGGAAATAGCAGAGAAGCTGAGCTCAAGTCTTTAAGATCTAGAGTTCTTTCATCCAGCCCAGGAACCCCTCAGCTGCTAGCATGCTTGTTAATGAGATAATGAACACTTTCTTGTTGACGCACCTTCAGTGGGCCTCTGTTACTTATCCAAACAGATATATTAACTTAAAATAATCATTGGGATCAATAGCTTGATAACCACATTACTTGTCTTTAAATCTCCACTTCTAAATCCACAGATAGGATAATTTTTGTGGATTTGTGTTAGTGAACTACACACAGATCCTGAGATACTCCCAAAAGAATGTCAGTCTCTAAATCAGAAGATTCACTTGCTGGGTTATGACTGAACTAGAAATTCAGTTTAAATTTCCCTATGTGGATTTTCCTGCTATTTAAAGATTAAAATTAATTGGTTTTCTATATTCTGTTCTATCGACTTGGAAAAAAGAGCAAAACAGTAGCCCAAATTTAGATTGTTAGTTTTGATTGAATAGATTAAGTTTTTAGTGACTTCCCTAAATAGCTCATAATAATTTAATTATTGCCAAATTTACTTTCTTATAAAAATCATTCTGGGAAAGCTCAATTTAAGAGCAAAACTAGGGCTTAAGTAAGTTCTACTTTTACTGTACATAGCTGATTAGGGTTTTTCAATAGAAATATGTTTTCATTAGATGTATGTTCATTAGATACGTATAATATAAATTCTACTGGACAGTATTGATCTAATTATTATACGAGGCCTTTAGGACATATTTTATTCAGGAAAACTTCATAAATTTTTAGCACACTAGGCCACTGCATGTTCACTTAGTATTTATATATGTATCTGATTTGATTAAAATTATTATTATTTATAAAAGTATGGCAGATGGTATCCTCCAAAATTTGCCACAGGATTATTTCTGGTCCCAAATGCTAGTTCAGAACATTTTCACTTCCCTTTAAGAGGTACAGTTCATCTCCTCTTCCCTTGAACTCAGGTGTGCTTGCGACCGCTCCAACCAATAGATTAAGGAAGAAGTGATACTCTGTCACTTGTGAGGCCAGGTCAGTAGAAGGACATGCCTCTCTTTGACCCTCCCTCTTTCCTGATATGCTTACTCCAGGAACTCAGCTACTTACTGTAAGGAAGTCCAGGCTACCTAGAGGGACCCCAGGTAGGTCTTGGACAATAGCCAGCATCAACTGCCAGAAAAGCGAGTGAGCAAGCTTTCAGCTGACTTCAGCCCTCAGCTTAGCCGTCTTGCCTACTGACTGAAGCCCCAGACATTTTGGTGCCCAACCCCACGGAGTGTGACCTGACTGAATTCCCGACCCACAGAATCTGTGAACATAATAAATGGATGTTATATGCCACTAAATTTTGAAATGCTATGAATGAATTAAATGCACTCATTCAAATCGTAAAAAGAAATTTCATTCAATGTGTATGTTAATCTAAGACCCCGCTAATAGTGAAATCAGTTGGTCAATAGAAAGAAGCTAGGCTTATTGTCAGATGAAATCAGATATGAATTCTGATTCTATGGGTCTTGTTCAAATTACTTCAACTTTCTGAGCTACAGTTTCCTTACTTTAAAAATAGAGATAAATATTCCTATTTCAGAGTCGTGATGAGATTATGATTAAATATACAACATATAACTTGGTGCCTAGCACACAGTAGATAATTAATATATGTTTGCTACTGTAACATGTTTTGGATAACTAGGAACTTTATAAGAATAACATCAATAGTAAGTCTGAGCATTGACTTGAGTGTTTACTATGTGCCAGGTACTAGGCATGATGCTCGGCATGTGTTGTCTCAAGTAGTAGTTAATTTATTTAATATATTACAGCATTTTATACACATTTGATTTATGTCTTAGAAACTCATACAATTAATTAATTCAATAGATAAGCATGTTTTTTTTTCCAAATGCTGTGTCAGCTATTGCTAATTAAAATTTATAGGATTATCTTTAAAATACAATTGAAAGATCAAAATATAGAATACTGACAGAAGATCTTAAATTAGTTTAAATATCCTTTTTACAGACAAGGAGTTCCAGTTTAAAGAGTAAATCTATATTTCTAGTAACATAAGAGAGTAAGTAATACTAAATAATTTCAATGTGGTACAGCCAGTGGCTGTCTTGTGCAAAAAATATGTATTACATAACCTGTAAATATTTGGGTTTAAAATATGTAATTAAATACCAAAAAACAATTGGTTAAGTTTTAATATACTACCTATATTAGTATGGACTCTATTGATAAAGACTCAAAATACTGCACTAATGGTCCATTATTCCTTCATTTCACATTTGAAAGCATAGGCTGAGAAAACTAATCATATGAGCACAAGCGTTTTCAGAAACTTGTAACCATCTGGAGTACCTCAAGCAGCAGAAACCGATATTTGTGATGTTATTTTCATCACAGGTCTTTCAACGACACTCTCTCCAGACAAGCCGGGAACTAAGAAGAGAAATTAGTGGCCATTCAAGGACATGGCTCAAAGACAATTCTATTCCATTAGTGTATGTGTTGCTTTTCTTAAAGTTGTGATAAATTTCCCCAAAATGTGGTTTGTTGAAGACCAACATCTACTCAGATCATAAAACGGAGGAAAAAAAAAAAACTCTGCAGTTCATTTAAACAGCCTTCTTAATGTCAGAGGATGTTTAGCTGGAGAAAGACATTGCCTTTATTGCTAGCTTATGTTGAATGAATAATTCAGAGTGAAAGCAGTGGCGGCATAATGATAAAATTACATAAATCAAAGGGTAGATGTTCAATCCAAATATCTGTAGAAAAAAGTCACATTTCCTATTCTTCTGTTTACTTACAAAGTTATTTTGTTTATACAGATGTTCCAAAAACTATCATCACATTTCTTTGCAATATTTATAACCTACTCGAAATGCTTGCTCTAAGAAATTTTTCTTCTCTATTCAATACATCCTTAAGCCTGATTTGTCTCCTGTTGTCCAGCAGAATCTGTATATTAACGACAGGCAAAGTTCAACGTAAATGACCATTTGATACCAGAATAGAGAGTGAGAAGAAGGGAGGGAATTGATAATTATCAGATGCCTCTTTTGTGCTAGGTGGCAGGTGGCCTACTATTTCATTTTTTTTTCCTCACAACAGCTTCCTGGGTTATAATACTTACTCTGATTTTTAGATAAAGATAGCTTAGTGTAATTTTTATTGTCTAAAATCACACAACTACAAAGAGGTGGAATCACATTTGAAATAAGTCTGACCCAAACCTCCTGCTCTTTCCAATACATGAGAACAACCTGAACATTTTAAGTCATCATATAAGCAGAGTAGCTTTAAGACAAAATTTTTTTTCAAAAACAGAAATTACAAAGTTTTTAGGCCCAGAGTTTAAAAATAAAATGTCCAATACTTGGATGATTTAAATAAAGTTTATTTTAAATGTCATGACTTTTGCGGGTACTTTTCAACAACATGATTTTTCCCCTTGTTAAAGCAGAGTCACATTTTAATACATGGATTTCTGGACTTACCTGCACAAGAATCTTAGCCTGAAACTCGCTGCTTGGAAATGGGCCTCTCCTCTGATTAGAATCACGTTAAAATCCACCACATGTTAAATTGACTTAAGAATAAAAAGTCATATCTGCACAATTGCCTGAATAGCTTATTGATTCAGATTTTTTAAAATAGTGAGTTCAGCAAAATCAGAGGGGCAACAAAACCAATCATTTCAGCCCAAATGGTTCATTCCCTAGCTGCACGCAGTCACAAATAGAAGAGAGGGCTATCTCCATCAACATAAGGCTGCGCATTGTCACTTGCTGTGTGCATTACCTATTTCCTTACTGAGGAAGAAATCAATGCTGCTACATTTTGCCCAGCATTGCTTGAAATATTCATAGAAATTTATTTTAGAGCAGGTCAATTTTGATGTGTAAATTTTTATATTCTAACTGCTTACATATTATAAATTATACTGTTTCTGCATAAAATAGTCGTTAGTAATAAAATATTATTGTAGTCACTCTTGGTTTTTAAAATATACTAAGTTCTATTCTGTGATTTTCTTTTCATGAGTCTGTAACAAGGCAAATAATCACACAGAATTCTTAAGCTTTCAAGTAAAAGAGTGTATTAAAATTCACCAGAGCCAAAATTCACATGGGTGCATTAAGTAAAGAAATATCTTAGAAATGATCTCTATTACATATTTTTTCAACTTCTGTATGGGTGCTCCACGTAAGAAAGTATGTTCCTACCTATGTAGCAAACAGATTCTTTGAGTGACTTTTGAAATCTTTAAATCCTTTCCCTCATACCTCAACTCTTTAGACCTATAATGTATTTACCATTAAAGAGGTCTACATCCTGATTTACATGCCAAAATATACTTGATTTGCTATAAGCTAAAAATAAGAACTTATTGGAGTTGGAAAATTACCATATTTTTGACCTGATAAACAAAATACTGACATAAGCCACTTTCATTATTTCAGTACAGAAAATTATTTTATACAGAGGACCATAAGCAGTAGAGGATCGTTATTTAGAACATTAGGCATCTGAGTGTCAAAGAAAAAGCTAGAAAACAAGGGGGAATTCAATTTTCATTTAATATATGACATGACTGTAGCTAAAATAGAACTAGACAAAATCATAATTTCTTTATCTTCAAAAAGCTCAAGCAATTATTGCCCAGACAGTTAACCTTTAGCAGAAGATAGAAATGACTTTCTGGCAGCTAATATGTATTTTTTTCAAAATTTTGTTGTTAAAAATTGGTGTAGTTAATAATAAATAGACTATTAGTCCAATTCTAAACTATCACCAGTAAGAACAGTTATCCCTTTAACTGATCTATATTTTTATATTACATGAGATACATTTATATCTGCTACATCAAAATAAAAAATAAAGAAGCCAGTATATAACCTGTTATTTTATACATTCTTGTCATTTGAAAATTCATAGAAAATGAAGACTTGCTGCTCTAAATTTGAGATGCAGTTTCCATGACAACCAAGAGGCACAATACTGCATACCACTATTCAAATGGTATTTGAATATCAGAAAGAATCTACTACATTATGTATTATTCTTTCTCTGGATTTAAATAATAATAATTTAGTCCTTTGTTTTTAAATAGGTATATTTGTTATAATTTTAGCACAGGAGGTTGGTTTAAGATAAAATATGTAGATAGGTAACAAATGAATCATTATAACAAATTCTATGCTTTTTCTGAAATTTCTGATTTGCATACATAAGCCACAGTGAAACATTTCTTCTTTGTATAAGATAAAGATGTAAATAAATATAATATTCAGTGATTTAAATGGTTCTGTGATATGATATTCACCATTATGTAAAGTTTTCAATGCACATATCTAAGCCTAACCTCTCCTCAAATCTTTATGATCACACTTCCAACTATGCTTTGTTGTCTCCACTGGAGTGTGCTCATAAGCACTTCAACCTATTTCCAAACTGAATATATTAGCTTTCCCTAAACCTGCCTCCTTGCATATTCCTGAGATTTTGCTACTGGCAACACTGTCTTCCCAATTACTCAAGCTCAAATATCAGAGTCATATTTGACTTTTTCTTCTCCTTGTCATCATTATTTAATTCATTGACTAATCCTATTGAGTCCACCAGGAGAATAATAATCTATTGTTCTTTTAATTTCAATATTGGTTCAATATTTATCTTGTACTGGCAGAAGAAAAATTAGTCTTATATATTAATAAAAGTTTACCTATTTTATGTTAAATACATGTACTCCCTAAAATAGGAGTTATTGTAGCGACACAGGAATGGAGAGATGGAGCAGTGGAAGAGGTCAGAGGGGCAGGTGACCACAAGGCTGGAAAAGCATCCATATTATGCTGCTTGGTTTTATTCTGTGGTTATGAACAAACCAAGAGAGATTTTTCAGAAGAGAAATTACTTAAGAAAATTTTGGAGAAATTAATTCTCATAGCAATATGGAGAATGACTTAAAGAGAGAGTTTAGTGGCAGAAAACCAGACAGGAGTCTCCTCTACTATAGTTCAAGAAATAGACAATGAGGATATGAAAAAGGTATTAGTAGTGAGATTTTTAAAGATTTGATGAATTGAAAACTTGTCTTGGTGCTTTAAAGCAAGAAGACACATTGAGTAAAGAAAGGAAGAGAACAGTACTGTATCTTGAAATATAGCATTTTGATAGAGAAATGGGGAAAATGGAGAGTCCTTGATACAGAAAGGAGAAACACACAAAAGAATTGAATGAACAGTGCAGTGCTTATTTAGGGACAATAAGATTATTTTTATAAATGAGGAACCTAGAAAAATAGGTAAACTGGAAAAGTAAAAATACACTTAATATCTGTATTAAAAAGTCAGATCATAAAGAGACTTCTCATAAAAATCAATTGTAAAATATCACACACTCTTCTTTAGGATTCTGAATTATTTTAATATAACACAATTTGATTAAATGAATAACTGGTAATCTAATTTTACTAGGCAATTTTGATATTTTGAAATTTTGATAATTTGAAATTTTACTAGCTATATTCATGTAAAATAAGAACTGTACAAAATAAATGTGTACAGTTAAAATTATCCATTTTATTTATGGATAATTTTAGAATAAACATGAACACTGAACACAACTACAATAGATGAAATTTCAACATTTTTTCAAGATGAAATAAAAAATAAAGAGGAAAGGAAATGGAGAAAAGCTGAATACCAACTGACTACAGAAGGGGAAGACAGTGAGAAGCATGGCAATTCATACAGCCGAATTAGAGAAAGGCTTAGGAACTGAAGGCACTAGCTAAAGGTACAAGTAGAGGAAAAGCTAGATACTGAAATGAGGATTGCTCAAAATTGTGTAATTAGGATTATTTAATGGAACAAATATGTCTTAGTCATGATACTAGAGTGTGATAATTATTGTTTTATTAAAACTACTTCTGACATCACTTTGGATATCTAAACACAATACTTATTATTGTTGAAAAGGCATCCTAAAAGATGGAGTCATTTTCCTTAGGCATTATATATGCGCTCATTAATGAAAAACTAATTCCTTTGAATAAAAATTTTGTGATAAGTAAATTAAGATTATTCTGTTCATAAACACAATATCACAGAAGTGGTAGTACTAATGATAATAACAATAGTAAAAGCTAATATATAAAGATTAACCACTATGTTCCAGTAATACATTACTTCAGGGGTCCCCAACCCCCTGGGTGGCGGACCACTACAGTCCGCGGCCTGTTACGACCCGGGCCGCACAGCAGGAGGTGAGCGGCGGGGGAGCAAGCAAGGGAAGCTTCATCTGCCGCTCCCCATCACTTGTATTACCGCGTGAACCGTCCCCCCCACCCCCTGTCCACGGACAAATTGTCTTCCATGAAACCGGTCCCTGGTGCCAAAAAAAGGCTGGGGACCGCTGCTTTACATGCATTATAAACAATCCATAATAAGATATTACTATCTTCAGTTTACAGAAAAAGAAACTGAGGATTAAAATAATTAAGTGAATGGCCCCAGATCACACAGAATTTTAAATACCTGCAGTTCAACTTTAGAAAGGTCTCTAAATAAACTTTTATTGATTGTCAGGATGTCATCAGATTTATTTTTTGTTTCAAACTTTTAAAAAATCCAGAGCAGCCTTTAGAACAGGAAATACCATGTCATTTCTACATGTTAAAAGATACTATTTTTTTAATGTATGTGATTGCCCAAGATTCAAAATTTAATATGCACTGTTTTGGACAAAGGAAACAGGTATTGTCCTGCATTGTCAATGAAGTGTAAGTTATTTAGACTACAACAGGTGGCAATTTGGCAATTTGACGTAGCAATGTTACTTTTTAGTACTACATTTCATTGATTCTAAGATGCACAAATTGTTACCATATTTCATTGATTCAAAGACATATTTTAACATCTCTAAAATCCAGGTGCATTTTATAACTGATATCATATATTATTTTTATGATGGTGTCTTTCTCTTTCTTCATGATGCAAAAATTAGCAGCTTATCTTACAATCAATAGTAAAGATTTGGTGAAATGTGTCATTTACCTACAGATATATTCATCTAGGAAAACACATACACACACAAATACAAGTTAGTACCATCATCAGTTGTAATGCCAGAATATTAGAAACGACAGAACTCTAAAAAACATTGTGATATACACAAACAATGGAGTACCTTGCAATCTTTAAAAAGAATAAGGCAAAACTATGTGACCTTTATGTAAATATTTTACATTATAATATGTGGAAAAATATGTCAAAAAACAATGTTTGTATAAAAATGCTATCATGACTCCTTCTGGGAGGGGAGAGTTTAGGTGATCAGAACAGGGGAAAAACTGATTTTCAACTGTATACCATTCTGTAAATACTGAATTTTTCTCCAACTGCAAGTTTACCTTTCAGGTAATCAAATACATATTTTAAAATACTTTTAAGCTATTATATCCATAACAACTTACTTCTAATTTTTAAAATTCCTTCTAATTTTGAGATTGATTACTGTCACATGCTCCTGAAGAAGTAAAATTTATTCTTCTTAAAATTAGAGTGTAAAATTATTACTTTTCTTCTTCTTTGCATGTTTTTCTAAAGCTAGGTTAAATTAACTGTATGTGATGTATACTACTTATCCCATAAATATTTGGAATGCTTTGTTACATATAGTATTGGGTTTTATTTGTTCAGTTAGTCAGCTAAGTATGATGACATTGTTTGATATGATTTTATTTGGAAGAGCAAAATATTTTTCTTAAATTATTTCTGTTATGACTATCCTTTGGAGATAATTAAGTTTTTATTTCAACACTGGCCAATGTGATATCACTTTGCCTTTAAATTATCTGGGATACATTTTATATCTACGGCTTTTATTGACTTTCTCCCAGATCTCTGAGGAATGCCTACTTCATTTTTTTTCTCTAGTTTTAAATTTTACTTATAATGTTTCACTTGGAAATAGTCTGATGGTCCTCAAAGGGTTTTAATACATCTTTTTGAAATCTACTCTGTGGTATCTGGGAATCACTTATTTTCTTTGAGAAAGTGAAATGTACAGCACTGAATGATTATCAATAACTTCAGGGCCAAGAACCTCAAGAATTAATCATGTATATGATGTTAACCCCAAACAGGCATCAGCAAGCTTCTAGAGCCAGAGAAGCTCGAGAGCAAAGTCTTTATATATGGAAAAGAACTGATGTTGTCTCAGCCACACTGTTGCCTTCCACTTCTATTGCTTGTCTAGAAAGTACTAAAAAGCCTCTGTGGATACATCCTGGAGCTGTTTACTATCCCCTAAGAAGACAGAATCTTAGTTTACAGACTTATCTAAACTTCTTCATTGACACTTTATAGTATGTGCTCCAGTGGACAATAAAAATGCTCAGTTCATTGTAAAAAGACACATCTGCTTCTTTAGAAGGTTTGTTTTACCCAGAGTTTTATATGACTATTGTAACTTTCCTCATGTTGTTCAGTGCTTTCCATTTTTATTTTTCCTTTGGAATCCTTTGGAAAAATAGAAGTTGGTGTCCTTAGGTTTCTTTACATTTTTACTGTTGGCTTCCACCAAAAAGTGGCAATGATAAAATCATGCTGAGGTTACTTATTTGGAAAACTAGAAGTATATATAATATTTAAAAGTTTAAATTAAATCTGAGGAATCTCGCAGAAGTGACTTAGCACAAACAGAAAGCTATAATCACATGTTGAAATGAAAAACACAAAGAAAATGTCATGCACTCCTCTGCTGTATTTAAGTGTAAGTGTTCCACAGAAAATGAAGTGCTGGCATTAACATCATCAATGTGTTTATTCTTGTGAAGAGTGAACATCTTAATGTCATCCTGAATAAATAATGTGGTTTGTGCTGAATTGATCTCTGAAGAAAGTACAAGGAACATAGCTAGAGGGGCCTCATTTACTCTGGTGAATAAACTTGCATGCTTGTGTGAGTGTCATATTTATATGCAGATGAACTGAACACCTGGAATGTTAAAAATAAACCTTAAGCTACTTACAAACTTCTCATTGCATTTAGTGTACTGGTATATAAATATCTGCTGAGGAAAAATCATCCCTTAGAAACTAACATTTTGTAATTAGATTTTCTAGTATACAAGAACAGAGACTCTCACAGGATTCAGAGGAATTACACCATAAAGGTTTAAGTATAACCTTTCTTTCATGTCCTCCTTACTTATTTTTTAATTGAAGTATAGTTGATTCACAATGTCACGTTAGTTTCAGGTGTACAACACAGTGATTCAGTTTTATATATATATATAAAATTTTCCAGACTCTTTTCGCATATAGGTTATTAGGTATTGATTAGCGTTCCCTGTGCTATACAATAGGTCCTTGTTGGTTATCTATTTTATATATAGCACTATGTATATGTCAATCCCAACCTCCTAATTTATCCCTCCCCCACCTTTTCCCTTTGGTAACCATAAATTTGTTTTCTATGTCTTTGGGTCTCTGTTTCATAAATAAGTTCACTTGTGTCTTTTTTTTTTTAAGATTCCACATACTTATTTATTGAATTATATATAAATCCTTCATTTTCCAGGAGTGGTACAGAACAAATTGTATGATACTGACCTTTCCCTTTTCTAAAATTCCTAATGCAACTTCAGTAGAATGATTCAGAAGCAGGGACAAAACCAGTCCTCTAAGATGTCTGAATGCAATTCAAAATAGTCACCATCAGATGGTGATGGAAGCTGAAGAGCCAAGGAGTTTACTTTTGATACTAAACATACAGAGCTCTGGATATACAGGCACCCAAATTATAAACAATCTGTGAATAACAAGACATGTCAGGTAAGCCCAAGGTCTATTGTTAGTCATATTTGGAATTGGTTACATCCAAACTCCAGTATCTACATTTGAATTTGATGCTTAGAAGATGTTAGCAAGATGGAGTTTCTCCTTCCCTTGTTTCTACATATTGATTTGTATCTGCTAATTTACATTATCAGCTGAAGAGTCCTTTGGAGATAGAGGGGAACTGGACTCAACCCACAATGAAGCTATATCATATAAACATTTTGGAGGTGAACCTGAACTGACACCAGTTAAACATACTACAAATTAGGGCTCTGTTCTGATGACTGAAATTCTACCAAGATTAGAAGGTTTAAAGAGAACCAGTAATATGTCCAGTATCAAAACTAAATGTCATCAAGTCACTGGGTGACATATTTTGGTGGTGATGCCAGTGGAACTTTGGGATAATATCTGTCTTTTTTTGTGTGCCAGTGACTCTGTGAATTGAAAGGAATGCACCATTTACAGCTGTAATTTTTTGGTCCCTAGGCAATTTTGCTGTGGAATGCTTCCTGACTGTGTGTGACACAGACCTACACAGCTTTCAACCTCTTTCATTAAAGGTAGCGGTGATGTGTATTAATTGCAACACCTCTAATATTCATGGTTTTTGGGCTTGGTAAGGGGGTTGCCGGGGGGTGGGGGGGGGAGGACCAATGGCTCCTAGTTCTGCCACATTACAGAAGAAGCCTGGAGCAGCTAGTACTCAGTGAGATCAACAGTGTCTTGGGGGCTCATTGTTCCTTCAAGCCTTTGTGAAGAAGCTTGCTTTACCACTGTAATCAAAGCTGGTAAACAACAGCTTAGTTTCATTTGCAGCAATTTTGGAGATTTCCAGAAATTTAAAGGCAGAAGTTCCTGGTTAAGGATTGCATCCCTATTGTCAATCAGGTGGAAGACCAGCACATAGAGATTCAGATTATTTCTGTAGATGTAGCTTCTTCTACATCCATGGACATGTGAAACTTGGGATTCAGAGGCTATCCATAAATACAAATAATGATTAAAATATTCAAGTGGGGAATTTTTTCCTCTATATCCCAAGTGAAACTATCTTCTGTTTCTTAATTCTGAAGCACCAGTGAACACAACTTAATTAGGTTTTCTTTCTTTCTCATATCTGTGAGTACTTTTGTTGTTTGAATTCTGAATGTTATTTGAATGAAGACCAGTTTCTGTTCCAACTTAAATCTCACACATCCTTTACCCCTTCCCTCACCTCCCAAATGGTGAAGACACTAATTTCCCTGCTAAAACTTCCCAAACTGAGTATCAGAATATGTTTAAGTATTAAGAAAAGGTTGATTATTTGCCTTTAAAATGCCACTGAAATAGGGCCACAATGGACACATATGCTATAGATCTAGCTAAAGAGCTAATTTTAAAAGGCCAACAAAAGAAAGACAGGATTAGAAATACACAGGACATAAAGAATCAGACATGAAGAGATCTATGGGGGCAAGAGGAGCTGGAGCAACACACAGTATAGGACAAAATGCCCCAAGTGAGATAACTGAGAGAAAGAAACAGAAACTCACAAAGTACTAAGATTCTAGTGTTGAAAATGAAGAAACAGAACAGAACTAATAGGCAAACCCATGAAGATTATTGGTTTCAGAGATAAAGTCAGAAAGGATGATCATATATGGGTATATAGGTGAACAGAGGAAAAAAGATATCAATCAATCAATCAATCAATTTGAAGGAGGAAATTACTGTGAATTAGAAATTAGAATTAAAACTTTGCACATATTTATATATTAATCTATATATAAACATTTGTAAATAACTAGCACTTTATAATGACCATAATGTACTTTTAGGATATAACAAGCTCTATATAGACTATAATGAATATTAACTATTATCTGGATATAAGTACTATTAAAAATGGTGACAAGAGACACTAGGAATTACTTTTATATATAAAAAATAGAAGATTCTTCTATTTATAAGATATTCATATAATTATAGGCTCAAAACGTATGAATTTAGTATGAAGATTCCTTTTACTATAGTGCCAAAGAACTTGCCAGAAGTAACAATGTAATGTTCACACCAGTGAATACTGCCAAAACATGTTTTTTAGCATCTAGTAATGTATTTTAAAGTTTTTCCAATTTCTGAGGTGAACGTGATCTTGTGACTATTTATAACAGCATTTCTTTAACTCCTAGTGAGCTTGAAAAATTTCTCAAATGCATATTGGTCATATGTATTTCATCTTATAATTGTATGCTACATATTTTATCTTTTTAGATTTTCATATTTAAAGTGTAGCAGATAAGCAATCATTAACAGTATCTACTGTTTTTGGAAATTTTTCATTTAGCAAAATGTCTTGAAAGGTCACCCAGACAACACGGCTTGGAAGGAAACAATAAAATGATAGTTAAACTACTCTGCATAAGAAATGAACAGTTAATAAGGGGAAGGTAAAGCAAAGAAGAAAGGAAGGGGGAGTAGAAAGAGAGAAGGAAGAAAAACAGGATTAGGAAGCTCTAGCTTGAAAAAAAGGTGGCAAGCAACAATCTTCTACTATCAGGATGACCTAGGACTCTTTTAAGAATAGAGAACTGGGGCTTCCCTGATGGTGCAGTGGTTGAGAATCCGCCTGCCAATGCAGGGGACACGGGTTCGAGCCCTGGTCTGGGAGGATCCCACATGCCACAGAGCAACTGGGCCCGTGAGCCACAACTACTGAGCCTGCGCGTCTGGAGCCTGTGCTTCGCAACAAGAGAGGCCGCGATAGTGAGAGGCCCGCGCACCGCGATGAAGAGTGGCCCCCGCTCGCTGCAACTGGAGAAAGCCCTCGCACAGAAACGAAGACCCAACACAGCCATAAATAAATAAATTAATTAATTAATTAAAAAAAAAAGAATAGAGAACTGTTCTCATATTCACAGCTTCTGTTGCCATACGGAATACCACTTCAACGAATCAAAAGCAAATAATAAGCGCCCCAAAATTTGCATAACATTGGGGACAGCATTGGCCTTACCATTAGAAGCAAGATTATAACTTTAATCTCTAGCTGATTATATTTTTATCATGAAGAGTAATCCCAGTTAACCTGTAAATTGGCACAGTAATTAAGGTTCTGGACTCTCACTACTTTGTACATATCATGGACTCCACAATAAGTAGTCTTATGAACTTAATCTTTCTAAAACTCATCTTATCTGTCAAATGAAGATAATATTGGTACCTACATTATAGGGTTCTTATGAGGATTTAGTGAAATAATCCTGATAAAATCCTCAGCTCAGTGTCTGAAACAAAGTAAGCACTCATTAAATGTCAACCATTATTTACATCTTTCTGCATACATGTTTATATTATATAATTGGGAAAAAAGAATTTGTCACAGAAGAGAATTTTGTATCCTCTGTTTTTCCCTAAATATTCCAATATGTGTCTTTGTTATGTGTTTCAACATTTTTCAAAACTACAATTTTGATATTATATGGATATAACTTATTTAAATGTTGTAAAAACTAACTTACTTCTCCAACTTTTATTATGTGTGTATATATATGCAGACATAGACATATATATTTGCTTGTAACATAAATTAAATTATTTCAATATGTATTTGTTGGATAACTAATAATAATGAAATGTTTTTATCAATTACTGGCATGGGATTACTTCATTTTTGAATTGGCTATTCATATTCTGTTTTTGTTACTTTTTTAAGTTGGGCTATTGGTATTTAATCAATATTTTTAACATTACCGAAATAAGAAAATATGTATTATGCTCTAAACAAATAACTAACAGATGTACTTGCTGTATTCCATCTGCTGACAATGTGAGGATTACCTGATTTTCTCTTTCTTTATTCATTTATTTATTGGTTTGTTTATATTCCAGAGATTTTTACAGACATAATTAAGGCAGCTTACAAAAATGTTAGCATTAAAATTATAGATCTAAAACCAAGTTAGGACTGAGTCTAAAATGAATAACATATAATATAACAAATGGATCTAAACTCTGGCAGCCAAATTGGGAAAAAAAGTTCTGATCAAGTAGAAAACTTGCAAACTGTATAAAGCAAAAAGAAAACAATTCCTGTAGATGAAAACAAATATTGAAAAGCATATAATTAAAAAAAATATGCTCTATTTTTTTCTAAAGGATTATACATTTTGCTTTTTTTATGCTTCTTGTCTACTGCAATAGAATGCAAGCTCCATGAGAGCAGGGAATCTTAGTGTATTCAGTAATGTATGCCAAGATTCTACAAGAATGTGTGACACAAAATTGTTGCACAAAATATACTTTTGAGTGTAAATTTTAATGCAAACAAAAAATAGAGCAATGAATAAACATATATGCACCATCCAGCCACAACTGAGCTGAAGTGTCTAGTATACACAAACACTACTGAATCCTCCTCCTTCTCCTGCAGAAGAAAGGACTATCTCGAATGTTTTATTCTTATGCAGTTATTTACAAGTTTACTACACATTATTTTATTCCTAAGCAATAAATATTATATATTATTTCCCATATCTAAAAAATTTATGATACTTGTTTTTTGTGTTTAACATTTATTTTATTTGTTAAGTTCACCTTTATTGATAGTTCATTTACTGTCACTGCTCTACAGTAATCCACTACATGAATATGTAAATGTTATGGACTGAATCATGTCCCCCCCACCAAATTCAAACCCTAACCCCTAATGTGACTGTATTTGGAGACAGGGCTTTCAAAGAAGTAATTAAGTTTACTTGAAGTCATAAATGTGGGACACTAATCCAACAGGAGTGATGTCCTTATAAGAAGAGAGACAGACATCAGGGATGCACACACAGAGAGAAAAGGACATGTAAGGACACAGGAAGAACATGGCCATCTGTAAGCCAGGGAGAGGCCTCAGGAGAAACCAAACTACCGACCAACTCCTTGATCTTGGACTTTCAGCCTCCAGAACTGTAAGAAATAAATATCTGTTGTTTAAGACACCCAGTCAGTAGTAATTTTTTTATGGCAGCATTAGGTTAACTAATACAGTCACTATTTTTCTATTTTCATGTTACCAGACATTGGTATTGGATTGTTTCTAAGTTTCATCACGAAAAACAATAGTATAATTATCTTTCTTTTACTTGTTATTTTGTATATTTATGCAAAAATTTCTCTGGGCTGGGTACCAAGAGGTGAAATTGTACCTTAGAATCTGGTCATCTTCAATTTTATCCTATATTACCATATGTTTTCTAATGTGACTGTGTCAGTCTACACTCTCATCATGAGCATATGATTTCCCTGTTGCACCATATCTAAAACATTTGGTATTGTCAGAATTTAATGTTTTCCCAATCTAATGACTGGGGAATAGTATCCCATTGTGCTTTTAATTTGTATTTTCCTAATTAGTAGTAAGATTGAATAATTTTACATAGGTTAGTGTCCATTTACGATCCCTCTTATGTGAACATCTTTCTCTTTTGTCCATTTTACTACTGTGTTATCTTCCCTTACTGAATGGTCAAAGTTTTCTGTAATCTGAATACTAACCGTTGGTCAATAATACAATACAATACAAAGGTTTTCTTTCTGTAATTTGCCTTTTATATTTTATGAGGTCTGCCACAGAATAGATACTTTAAATTTTGTCATAGTTATATTTATCAATAATTACCTTTGTTGTTTATACTTTTAATGATTTTAAAAACCTTTTATTATACCCAGTAATAAAAATAATCAAATTTATTGATAACATTTGTTAAACTGTGATTTTAATTTAAGACTTTCATCTACCCAGAGACTGTTTAAATATTGTATGAAGTGGGGGACCCAATTTTATTTTTTAACTTTCTAATCTAATACATAGCAACATTTATAGTTCATATTTTCCCACAATTGTACATTTTTTTTTTGAAAACTACAATTCTTGTGTTGCTGCTTTCTAACTACAATTTATTTTTGAATATTTATTTTGCATCAGAATCTCTTAATCAGTATTAATTTATTAATTTTCATAATTTGTCCATAGAGTCCCTTAGTTTTTCCATATTTGCAATTGTTTGCAAATAATTAAATTTTTGTTTTATTTATTACAAAACTTTTGTTGAGATCATATTATGTGAGATGATACCATGAACTCCATAATGATCAACAGTGATTAAAAAACAACAAAAAGATGAAAGTCCTTTCCTGAAGATTACATTGACTTTTTTTTTCTGGTTAATTATGCAAGGGTTTTTCCTTACTTTATTAACCTCCCCTGCATCACTTCTCCTACTAATAATCCTGACCTTCCTTTGGGGTTCCAATTGTTTCTGGTTCCATTTGTTTCCATTTATTTCCAGGAATAAATAAGAGAAGAACCAATCAGTGTTTTCAGTTTCCTAGGAAGCAGTAATTGTTTCACAGGTTGCAGAGAATATATCTAAGAATTCATTTTCACTCACTGATTTAGCTGGTGTTTACTAAATCCTTACTAGTGAAGGAAGATACAAAGATTTTAAGTCATGATATGTGTCTTGATATTAATCTCTATAGTGAGAAAAGTAAACAAGTATCAATAACGTTATTCACCAACTGAAATAGGAGCCAAGCAAGTGGGGCTACAAATGCTGCCTGAGTATATCAAGAAATGTTTCAAATAAGGGGTGACAGAAGAATAAAAATTCATGCATATTTTAGATATCAGGAACACTGAGAGGGAAAAAAAAGACACCTGCTTTTAAAAATGCCCTAGTAACTCAATCAGAAGACTTTTCTATGAACTATGAGTAGAAATGATGAGCTGTGGAATATACATATCTTCAACTTTACTAAATTTTGTTCAATTACTTTCCAAAATGCTTTATTCTTTATTTATTCTCATCAGCCTAATATCTAAGTTTTCTTTGCTCCATATCTTTGATAACAGTTGGTACTTTCAGAATGTTAGTATTTTGTTTCCAGCCTGACAATTAAATATTTGACATTACTTTGAATTTGCAATTTTGTACATCATTCATTTTTTTTTCATAAATGTACTGGCTCCCATAGTTTCTTCCTCTCTGAATTCCCTTTTAATATGTTTGCCAATTCTTCTACTACTTTTTTTTTTTAATTTTCTTACTGGTTTATAAGATCTATATACACTTGACATTTAGATCCTTTTTGCTTTATATTTGTGTAACACATATTGTCTTTAAGCAGTCATTTAAATTTGTATTTGATGGTGTGTTATTTTAATAGTCATATTTATCTATTCTCTCATTTATGGTGTGCATTTCAAAATTTGTTAAATAAATTTATCATAGGATATATAAAAGACATAGGTTAGATTACACAACAGTAAAAAAATAATCCGCAATGATTTAACACTACAGTGGATATTCCATCCTCACGTAAAATACACTGTGAGACACAAAGATACTGTGGGTAGTTCTCTGAGTAATGACTGCGATGCAGGCTGTTTATGCCAGCTAAAATGACATTATTCTTCTCTAACTCCTTTGTTACATTCACATCTCATGACCTTTTAACCAAAATACTTCATTGTAAAAGAAAAAGACACTATAAATTGTTGCCTAAATCTCTCAAATAATAACAAAAATAGCTCTTTGCTATGTACAAAACACTTTCAAGTAAACCATCTATTAATCCTTTCAAAATTCTCAGAAACTAATGCTACTTCCCCATTGCATGGCTGGAAAAATTGAAGCTAAAATCATTTAAGCAACTTAGCACAGGTTATTCAGTTGTTAAGTAGCAGAGTTATGATTCAATCATGTCTTCTGACTAGTCTTTCTAGTACGTAGATGAAAATAAATAGTCTAACACTTATATCTTCTTACAAAAGAGTGATGTGGATTTGCGGGATCCAAAGTAGTAACTCAAGAAAAAAAATTCCTCATTTTTATAATTGAACAGTATGTAAGATTATGTCAAATATATTTCCTAACTATATTTGTTGGCAGGTACATAGCCTGCCCAAGATGTTATTTAAAACAGCAAAGCATATTTCAATTGTGCTGATTTAACTGAGAGAGGCAGGAACCACCCATTACATAGTGTAACTCCATGATCCTTAGCAAACAAAAAAATTGAATATCCATTTATCCCAACGAGCTTGTCTTTGCTGTGCTGAATCAAAGTCATAGCAATCACTGAGGAGAACTCTGCCTCTTCAAAGTATATTAGCGGAGAGATACAAGCAGACCATGAACTGAAAAATGGTTGGAAAAAGATCAAAGTGGTTAGTCCTACATAGTAATTGTATTTATCTTTATTTCCTTCATGTCAAATGTTCCTTCCAACATATAATAGAAACATGAACAGCATGTGAATGTTATCATATGTCATGTTTCCATTCTAAGAAAAGGTACTGATGATTTTCCTTTGATGAGTAAGAACACAATATATTTTATGCTCTATATTTCTCCTTTATACTCTATAACTGAGTAACTTTTAGTCAGAAAGACTTGTAAAACGGTTTCAAAGCAATAGTCTGAGGTTTGCTAACACATACTGTTTCGTGAGCTTTGGAATCAGATATTTTTTAAAAAAACAAGACAGAAAAAAATTCAGGCATTCCCTAAAATTCTTCAAAATCTCTAAAGAGCAGGTGAACTTTCCTATAAGGTAAAAAACTAAGGGGTATTTATTGCAGATTATAGACTTCAATATATTTACACAGAAATATTTGTTTTGCATCTGGTGATATTACCCATTCACTTTTCTCCTGAAAATTATCCCTCATTTCCCAGATCATAGTGGTCAGATGATATAAGGGCTAATAAAACAATTTAAGAGTGTTTAACTTCATCCTAATGACAATGAGAAGTCACTAGAAGGTTAAAAAGTGAGTAACATGACTGGATTTAAGTTTTAAAAATATCACTTGGGAATATCTAGAGTATAGAAATCGGATCAGCGGAGCACCACGCAGTTGTGAGAAGCCCAGTGAAGAGGTATGCCTTCAGAAAAGATGGCTACCTGGAGGAAAGAGGCTTTGCCCCGGAGTTGGAAAGGCTTGAAGAGAACTGAAAGCAATTCATTTATGCCCCCTATCCTCATCCCCTGCTCTCTGACTGTAGAGAGATCAGTGATTGACACATTTGGTTAAATCAGAGAACAACTTCTCAAGCCGCATCCTTCAGTATCACAGAAGGACTGGCTGTGAAAAAATTCTCCCTCTTCCTCTGCCACCAATTTCAGTGAGCTGTTGGTAATAGTCTACAGATTAAGTCAGAACCCCTTTTCTTTCCATTAGAACTTCAAATAATCAGATAGGATCTAGTGATCACAGCTCACAAATGGTAGAGATGAAGAATCTTAAAGTCTCAAAAAATACTTCATATCCTAGGGGTAATATATATTTAATTTTCTTAATTTCTAAGTTTTTTGTGTGTCTTGTGTATATGTGCGTACACATATGTGTGGTCTAAAAAAGAACACACACCTCATAAAATTACTGTATTCATTTTTTTTAAATGTAAAACATATAATACAGTACCTGGTACAGTGGAGATGTTCAATAAATACCTAATCCCTTCTTCCCAACTCACCTTTTCTTAGCTAACAGCCAGAAGATCAGGGTTCTTGTAGAGATACTAGGTAAAAATATATACTGGTAATCCCTAAAGAATAGAGACCATAAAGAACTATAACTTTCAGTTTGCCTTAGAAGTGTCCAAGTCTAATTTATCATTCTAAATATATCTAGATTCTTTGTTTTAACCAAATACAGAGTTGATGTTCTTTCTTCTTTAAGCCCCTATATTTAACTAAGGAGTAGCAATGCTATAGCGACCTTTTCATATATTGAAATCTTGGAGTAAAATATTTTAACTTCTCTTCCCTGGGAGTTTTAAAACAAAATTCTAATGAAAGAGAATGGAATAGAAAGTTAAAACCTAATCAACCTCCATACACTGCCAAAAATCCGATTCTCAGACACATTATTATCCTCCATACTCAGGGAGTTCCCAGAAAATCCAAGTAGAGATACTAATTCGCCACAGATCATAGAGTAACTCTGGCAAAAAATTTTTAAAAGTCACAGGCAGATTGCAACTAGGCAATATAAAGAAAAGTGAACAAAATAAGGCTGTCATTTTTTAACAAGATGGCAAAGACATTGATACTCAGTGATTTGGAGATGCCATAACAGTTTGCTTCCTCTGCTCCATCCCATCTACACCCCTCTGTTCCAACTCAAAGGTAATCAGATCACTTCCTTGGGGGATGTGGGTAATGGGACAGAGTTTCCATCCTATTTATACCAGATAAAACGACCTCTATTCCACTGTCACTGTGATTAAACTTGTTATAGCTATGAAACAAGAGACCAGACTTAAGTACTAGAAATTGGTAAGAAATTCTTCTTTACATACCACTTTACTCTTGAGATTCTTTGACACTTCTTTCCGTGAATTTCTTATGCCTATTTTCAAATCTTTTACTTTTCCTATTAAAATAATTAAAGAGATTACTAAAAAGGTCATAAGGATTTAACAAAAGAACTACTTGTCCTCCATTTCTCTTGTTACTGTGGAGCGGATAGGCTCTGCTTCTGTGCAATGCTGAAGAGATACTCAGGAGGGAGTGGATACTGAGTGCCATTCACTTAGCATAAAAAACATGTCCAGGCAGCTTGCAAATTGGACTTCTGCTCCTTTATTTACACTCTCCTTCCCCACCCCCCAACGCCGTCCCCACTCTCTCTCTCTCTCAGGCTACATCTTAAAGGGTACTGGGGGCATGATGTTTATATCCAATAATTTCTTTGTTACAATATAACATATCACTCCTGTAAATTCCCTCAGAATGCTGGGAATTAATTAAAACCCTAGTCTACAACACTTAATTCTCACAAAAAGTCCCTTCAATCTGAACTGTGAAGAAGAGAAAGGGGAATTTCTAAGCTAGACCCATCCTCCCAACTGCATCTCATTACCACTCTGTTCTTTCCTGGGGGTAGGATTACCTCACTGTTATGAACTCCCCATCCAATATATGAATAATTTTATATCATAGTGGGGAAAAAAGTCAAGAAGTACCACTAGGCATACAAGCACTAGGAAACTAAATAAAATATGCAATTTACATCTAATAAAAGCTAACAATGACCTTGAACAAGTCATTAACTCATTGTTAACTGCCTCTGCATCTGAAAATGAGTTTGACTCTGGCCTCTAATATCCCTTCAAAATGTTATAACAAAAATTATATCATTAAATTTCAGTATCTTATTGATATATTGGCAGTTTCCTGAAATGGTTTTCTTTCCTTTGGTTGAAAATTCATAGTAGGCCAGAATTTTATCACAAATCCTAATATTTAATAATGGTCAGTCTCTAGTATGAGAAAAAAGCATGGCATATAAAACCAGAATTCAATCTTCAAATCAGACATGCTTAACTCAGTGTGCAATCCTTTCTCATTTCTCAGTCTGATTTGAAAGCTTCCCTTTCTGCAGCTGATGTCATTTGGGAATTATCTGAAGAAGTGAAGAGGAAGATAAAGAAGCTAATTTGGTGTTTATTAGTTTACAACACTATGTGCTGCTAGGTGAAAATTCCCACATTATCCCTGCCTCCACCACTACTACCATTTCCCAGATATGCGGTTGAGTTTGAATACAATAAAAGAAGCGCTTTGACTCCTTTCTTTCGTATTTAATTCTTATGAAAAAATCAGTATTTTTTTTCTGACAGTTAAGGGAAAGGAATGCAGATTATGATAAAAATATTTCCAACACAGGGCTTTTCTGAAGGTCACAATCTTCTCTTATGTTACATGAATATACATGAGAATTTATTTTTATACTTGTCACATGAGACTACTTTTATAGTGCTAATATATGCTACATGTATATTCAAAACATGTATCTTCAAAACTAGTTATGTAGTGATAAACTGTTAAGTAATATTTTTATTTTAACCCTCATGGATACATATTTTACGTTACTTCTTAAAGTGATAAGAAAGTACTAAAAATGACTTCCATTGTTAGGATCAAAAATAAAAATTCTTATATAATTATGTTTGACTAATTAAATGGCATGTTGTTGGAAATGGAGCATGGTGGGGAGAAGTGTGTTCCAGAAACTTTTTTAAGAAGGAGGAAGATTAAGTGTCTGAAGTCATATATGTGAGCTTTTTACAAATTTCCTATTAAGTATATACATAGTTATAAAAAATATATATTTATCCACTATAAATACTCCTTCAACATAATTTTTTCACATATATGTACATTTGAGGGCAAGAAATACTCATTTAAATTTCTACAAAGGACTTTAAAAAAACTTAGACTATTCTAATGATGTGAGCTTATACCAATCTGAAAATGCAAACATTTGTAAATTTTTTAAATGGTGCTAAAGATTAAAAAGAAGTTTTGTAACAAGCAAAGTGAAATATCTAGGGTTTAAAAGATCATATATAGCATTGTAACCTATCTATACTTTTAATTTTCTTTTTTTAAAATGGTATGTAACAAATAATTCTACCATTATAAATAACCTTCTATACAGAGTCATGCTAAATGATGTCGTAGAAGTATTACTTGATATATTTGCTACATTTTTCTCTCCTTTGTTTTTGAAAAGATTTACAGTTATTTCTCTATTTAGCCAGCAGATGTGAAGTGATTTCAGGATGATCTGTATCCATCAGAAAGTGCCACATGTTTCTTATTTAACTCCATTTCCATGGAAACCTGAAGATGCCTCATGCATCGTCTCTTCAGTTTCCTGAAGAAAAATAACTTTCATTATTTTGGCACAAGACACCCTTAGAATGTCCTATATCAAGAATAATTAGAATTTCACTTTTCAGCATCTCTCCTGCAGTATACTGACTGTCTAAAGGAGCCCTGCTGTCTGGTGTCTGATAAATGTGTTCTTGAGTGTATGAACTGAAGCAAATCTGAATCAAACCAGTTAGAGCTGTCCATGTGAAAGTATAAAGATGCAAAAATGTACATACTGAGACATTCATTAATTTACTGCATGACTATTCTACTTATTAAAATAGAGGTTACTTTGACAGACTAGCTCAAATGCTATGTCTATAGAGAATAAGAAAATATATCTAACTACATGGTTACCACGGTGTTTGCAAATTGAGTTTTACTATCATTTCATGAAAAATAAAACATCAGATTAGTATTGGTTCTAAAGACTTCTGCAGACTGTAAGGGTAACAAAGGAAAGTTCATATGAAATACTGGAAGAAACAAAGACAGTAAGGGGGAGAGAGCAAATACTTCATACAAAGTCATACTCACCACGCCTGACCTCACACTGCTTTTCCACAAGTACCTGCCATTTTACAAGTGATCCCTCTGCCTAAAAGGTTTGTGCCGTTTCTCCTTTCAGACAATCCCATCTTCTCTTTTCCCCTTATAGCATTTCAAAACTTCTGAAGGTTATTCTTTCATAGCATTTCCACCATACCTTAACTGTGATATTTATCAGCACTGCATGTTAATTTTATATTTATTTTCTTGCCCCATTACACTTAAGCATTTTGAATACAGTGACATCTTGTTTTTACATACATTTAAAAGGGTTTGATATAGAGATCACCCTCAAAAAACTGCTTGATGAATGAGTGAATGACTGAAAAATGATTGAATGAAGAAAAATACAACCAACAGCACCTTTACAACACTGGATAAAATGAAAACTCCGCATTCAGTGCTAGTGTCAGAATGGATAAAGAGATTCCACTGATTCTTAAGTCAGAGATGGACAGCAAATTCTTAAGAAATTCACCCCAGATATTATTTTAACATTAGACCATATTTCTGTAGAAAAACTGTTCCCCATTTTTATTATTTAATTTGTAAAATTACAGCACTTACAGATATGGCAAACAAAACGATGCTGGACTTGGCTGAGCAATATAACATAAGGATTGTGGAGCATATAAGATACAATTGATAAATCAAACTAAGGAGCCATTGGAGAGAAAAATAGAAAGAATTTAATAGCTGAATCTATAAGTAAGTATTGCAAAGTGAAGGGCTTTTAAATTAAAGAGGTTAGAACTTAGAAGTAACAGGACAGAATGGAGGAAGAACATATGGAAAGCAAAGTTTGTTTAAGGAATTCTAAGATGTAGCTATATTACAATAAGGTGAGAATAGAAAACAAAAAAGATTAGCTTTTATCAATTAGCCAAATGTAAATTATGATGACTAATGAAAACAGTACCTGCTTAAGTAGAAAAGGAAGAAGAAATTAAGATCCTTATCTGAAAAAGAAAAAGTGGAGGTTGAAACTGGTATGAACACAGCAGAAGTAAAAGAAGGTAAGTCAAAATAGCTCCAGGGTTGCTTCCAACCCATGCCACTCTGAGTAGAGATTGGCATTACGGTAGGATAATCCAAAATCAAGAATTTTCAAATGATATATTTCTTAGAGAAGCTAAAAAAATCAGTCTTGACTTGCTAATTTTGAGGAAGAATTTACAGATAAAGGTGGAGAAACACTGATGCATTTGAAAGCTCCATCGTAAAGAGAGGGTAAGAATATTTGACACTTTTTTTATTTTTTAATTTATGAAGTTAAACCATTATGGATTTAACCATCATTAAGAGCTGAAAGTTGCAGGCTAAAATACATCGGGCCAGAGCAGAGGTCTAGGTGACTTCCAAAGTGCTCTCTTTTTGTAAAACATGCTCTTGCTGCTAAACACCACACACACACACGTACATTCAAATGTGAAACAAAATACGTTGCAAGCAATGCTCCATATGGATTGAAAAAGTTCTCAAGATCATTTCTAAATGGATCTGATGCATTTTTAAGTACCAGGTTCATTTAGAAACAAACCCCCAAAATAGTTAATTAAAACCTTGCCTTGCAAAACAGAAAAATCTGCAATAAGATCAGTACCTCTTTAAAAAGAAAAATGATGTCAGTTTTGAGAAATGATGTCCAGATTGGCAATGTGTTTCATGGTGGGCCTTCCGTGGGGACAGTTCCAGGGATGGTCTATCTACCGCATGTGGGTGATGAGCTGCTTCATCTCGTTTGTGTTAACAGCTTAAAGTACACACTTGAATATATGAATGGTATAAAGGAAAGAATTGGAAAGAATAGGAAGTAAAACAAACATAGACTTGAATTAAATATGGGGCTAATTAGTAAGGCAACAAACAGAAAAACAAGCCAAAAAAAACACACGAGGCAGAGAAAGAAGATCTAAGAATCATGAAAGTATAAACACATGTTTCCGAAGAAACATCCAAGTAGAGGAGTTAGACAACTTTCAAATGAGAAGAGGAGCTAATCCTAATAAGAACTGAGTGAGCATAGTAGGTATGTCTATGGTATCATTGATAATTAGTGCTAGAATAGACAAAATTAAACATAAAGGAAAAAAAAAGAAGAGAGGAAATTGAAATCTGGTATGTGTTCAAAAGGGGCTTAGCCAATATATATACTTATTTAATTCTCACAACTTTATGGGGTAAGCATTGGTTAAGACTGAAGGACACAATTACCCACACAATGGATCCTCTTATGTTGCTGGACATATAGAAATCAACAGGGGAAAACAGGCTCTCTGTGGCTTATCAAAATTCAATTATGAAGGATAAGAGAACTTAAGATATAAATTATCCAAAACTATCACAAGCCCAAGTGAAGTTTTTGTTCTGGACTTTTTAATTTAAGATAAAGCCAAAGTTGGCGAATACCTGAAGGCAAGTAGACATTTGGTAATACAATTCTGGGACAAGAGGGAATAACAATTTATTGTTCTGACAAAAATAGTTCTTGAAAACCTATAGTTACAGAATAAACTTTGAAAAGAAAGCTAAATGCAAAGGCTTTGCAATTTAGACAGAGAACAATGTTTTATAGCAAGACATTCAAAATGCTACCTCATATCTAAGCATGAGCAAGTCATATTGCTGAGGTATGTAAGAAAGCCAGCTCCATCAAGGCTTCTGTTTTTATAAAAAATAAAACTGAAAACAACAAAAAAATGAACAAGCAATTCCTGGCTTTTCGTGATAAAGTAGATGATTCTGAAAGTTGTTCAAAATACTAGCTAAGGTTGATAGGTTCACTGGAAGGTTGGAATTTAGGAAGCTGGCCAGTTTTATAGAGGTATACCATTAATGATATACCAGCAAATTCTCCACAGTTATTTATGTTTTTTGTTGTCAACAGAATGTGTACATCAGATGCCAGCTTCCTTCATATCACTGAGAACTTTCCTAGAATATTTCTTTTATAGTTTACTTTCTGGTTGATAATCAAAACAATTAAACCAAATTTACTATACTGAAGTAGATGATGAGTGATAGTATTAATTATTTGCATTTTGGAGCTTTAAACATTTTGAAGAGTTAACAAACTTTTACTAAGGGTACAGGCATTAGAAATAGCTTAATCATGATTTTGCCACTTAGCATCTTGAAAATTTAGTTCATTACGCGTAAAATGAACATAGTAATACCTACAGTGTTGAGTGGCTCTTAGAATTGAAAGGACCTGTAAATCTACTTGAATAGAACCTGCTACACAGCAGAATTTGAAAAAAATGACACTAAGGGCTTGAAAGACAAATTGAAATGATATGTATGTCAGTAACATAAAAGCATAATCTTGAAAAAGGTAAAACCATGACTCTCATCTAAATATAATATGAACAAATTTCAAATATGTAGTTTAATTCATTAATTAATGAGAGAGCTTAAAAGATGTTACAACTGGTCAACGGATTATCCTAAAAGCAGATACATATATTGTATAAGCAAACAGGAATACTGAAATTAATGATTAATAGATAAAAGAATTTGACTCGTCCACAGGGTTTGTAGAAATCAACTGCACCTCCACTCATCAAAATGCATCTGTATGTATATGAACAAGAATTATTTGCACCACTAGCAGTTATCTACAATTTACAAGGTTGTAAAAATAGCTCAAAGATAATAAAAGACAGAGTTAAGTAGGATCTGTGCACTAAACAAGACATCCAGTAATAATTTCTGCCCATTTCCATTTGTCCACTCACACTGATTTTTCTGACAGTCTTCCCACCTTATGTTATTATTGGTCACAGACAAATAGACTGGTCTTGTTAGGTTTGATCTGGTTATTTATGTAGATCCAGTAAGTTTTTATTAACCCTGTAGGCTTCCTTTAGAGTTCTTTTGCAAATCAAGTGCCATAGAGTATTGAATAAACCCACAAGAACACAAAATTCATTTCCATGAAACAGTTATCATAAAAAAAAAAAACTCAGATCATACTTCTAAATACCTCTATTTATTTGCTATCCAGAGGATAGGAAAACAAACCCAAGAAACTGTCTCCAGCAAATTTCAACTACAGTGCCTCTACATTTGAGTGAATTCTTCTCTTCCAGAGATCCTCAAAATTTCCTAAGGCTCCTGGCCTATCAGGAATTTATCTTCCTTACCACCTCGAAGACTCAGCCCTGTAACCCAGGTATAAGGCCAGTTTTCCTAACCCAGGTATTGGCTCTGTCAATAAAGCAAGCATTGTTATTAAAAACCGGCTTGTCACACCGATTCAATGAGCATGACTGAATCATATGACACTCCAGGTGTGGCTGTAATTACACAATTTGTCAATTATGTACTGGTAAAAAGGAGAAGAGATTCTTACAAAACCAATGCAATCTATTTTTATTTTTCCATAAAAAATAAAGAGACTCAGATTTTAAGAATTCTGCAAGGTCAGTGAGAATCAGATATCATTTTAAATGTATTGTTTCAATTATAAATGTAGAGTTACTGTATTGTTTTGAGTTGCTAATAGCTTAAGAAAAAAGAAAAAGGACTTCCATACATATCTGGAAAATGGCACATTCAAACAACACCAACAATATTGAAAATAAACAGACACAATGTAATTTCTCTCCTTGGTTCACTCAATCCTATGTAATTAGTTGGGTTTTTTAAATTTGTTTGTTTGTTTTTCTGCTGGAGCCTAGGTTACCCATACGCTTGCAGGTGGCTGACTTTTCTGGATTAAAATGAGCCTTGGAAATTCTGATTCAGGTCACTGGTATGGTCTGAAAGTTATCTGAGTGATGTCTGCTCAGAGGCTCTACCTGCGAGTCTATGCTTTAGTGTCAATAGTTTGAAGTGCCTGATGGAGTACTTTTCCACAAAGCTCTGAGACTTTCTTTCTTGAAAGCACATTCTCTGGGGACTGCCCTGGTGGCGCAGTGGTTAAGAATCCACCTGCCAATGCAGGGGACACCAGTTCAAGCCCTGATCCGGGAAGATCCCACCTGCCAAGGAGCAACTAAGCCCATGAGCCACAACTACTGAGCCTGCACTCTAGAGCCCACAAGCCACAACTACTGAAGCCCGCATGCCTAGAGCCTGTGCTCTGCAACAAGAGAAGCCACCGCAATGAGAAGCCCACGCACCATAACGACGAGTAGTCCCCGCTCCCTGCAACTAGAGGAAGACTGCACAGCAAACAAGACCTAACGAAAATTTAAAAAAAGAAAACACATTCTCTGGCCTATAGCTTGTAGGAGAGTCTTCAAGAAAGCCTAATGGTAAAATAAAAACTAACTGTAGATGATATTGGATTAATTTTTGGTTGTAGTTAGTTTATTTCTATCAGTAATACTATTAGGAGAGGAGACTAAAATTCTCTATGGCAGCATAGTACATAACTATCTTATAAGAACTGATCAGTACTTTCCCTGAGGGTAAATACACATTATGGAAAGAAGCTTATTGACAAATCTCCAGAATCTTCCCAAAATGCATACAGTTTCTAAAATAGTTATATTAATAATACTTTACCTCTATAAACTTAGGGAAGACTGAGCATATCTTCCGGCCTGACAATTTTCTCTGCAATTCTTACAACAGCACAGCACATCAAACAAACCTAATGATTTCTAGCTTCTCCCTTTACATAAAGAGGAAAAGGAAGTATGTATGATTTTCCAGGAGCTGACTGGAAAATCTCAAAGAAAACTTTAAGTGGACTTTTTACAAGTTTTAGTGTAGATTTTGGAAAGCTGAAATCAAAATAGTTGTCAGAAATTTGGGCACTTGATTAGGATAGAATTGTGGTTGCCTGAGAAGCAGTAGTTGGTTTTATATTTAATCAAAGTGACAAGAAAACATTTTAAGGACACATGGAAAATAACACAGTTGTAAAGAACTACAGCTTTTCCAAAAGTGAAGAAACTTTGGTCTTTTTTTCTCATTTCTTTAAGTAGTAAAGAAGATTATAAATTCAGAATAAGACACAGAAAATTAATCTGATACAACACAGAATCTCTACTACCTAGGCAGACTGCATCAAATTGAAAAATAACCTCTCTTATTGTAGCTACAGGCACTAATTAGAAACTTCGGAAGTAAGTTCACCCCCAAATTGAGTGAATCCAAATGTTATCCTTCATTATGCCCTTTTATTCTCTGGAACCAATGGACACTTTAGGACAGTGGTCTCTCATGGGGTCTGCAAGGTCAAAACAATTTTGATAACAATACCAAGATGCTATTTACATTAAAATGTAATGTGTTCATTATCACTATCTTCAAATTAATCAATAAGTGTTAAAAATGTCAGTTTCTATTTCTAATACAGTAAATATAGAGAGTTAACACGTAAACAAAAGCTCTTTGAGGTCCACAAAAGTATAAAAGGTTCAGAGACTAAGATGACTGAAAACTGCTGCATTAAGAAAACACTATACTTTTTCTTAAATTGATAAACAAAAACAGACACATAATTGTATTTCTTTCTCACCACTGCTCCTAGTATAGTTTCATAACTTTTAACAAAAGTAACTACTATTTCATAGAAAACGCAAGGAATTGGATAAATGAGAACTGTCTTACTAGCCGCTCCATGAATGTACACAGTAAAACTTTCTAATGTCACACGTATCTCTTTTACACATTCATCACCCAAAGCTATAGCCTCTCTATAGAATATTAAAGTAAAAGGGCATATAGAATCAAAATGATGCTTAGTAACTAGGCTTTGGTAATCTTATTTAAAAATTATTTAGGTATACAATGAATATCCATTAAGTAACTTAAGGTAATGTGAGACTATGGTTTTAAATTATTTAAAGATCTCAGAAATTTCCTTTGAACTGACGTACTACAAAACATAATTACTGTAGGAATAAAAAGTTTGACAAAATATTCAATTTAGTTGAACAAATTTAAATTTTTCTTAATGTTAAACATTAACCCATGAGTAATCATGGCCTTATTTGATCAGTAAGATCATAAAAGTTTGGGAAAACAAACCCAAGTAGAATAAAATGTATGTTTTTATTAAATTTAACAATAATAAATCAGAGAAAAGATCAATGAAACCAAGAACTAGTTTTTTGAAAAGATAAACAAAATTGATAAACCTCTAGCCAAGAAGGCTCACCAAAAAGAGACGACCAAATAAAAAAATAAAAACTAAAAGAGGAGAAATAACCACCAATACCACAAAGATACAAAAAAATCATAAAAGAATACTACAAACAGTTATATACCAACAGATTTACATATATAGAAAACAAAGTAGTGGTTACCAGTGAAGAAAGGGAAAGGGTTAGGGGCAAGATAGGGGTATAGAGTTAAGAGATATAAACTACTATGTATAAAACAGATAAGCAACAAGGCCATATTATATAGTACAGGGAATAATAGCCAATATCTTACTTTTAATGGAGTATAATCAGTAAAAATACTGAATCACTATGCTGTGTACCTGAAACTAATACTATAAATCAACTATACTTCAATTAAACAATAAAAAGTAAACATGGATAAACTATAAAAAAGAATAAAATCATAACCCTCATACAGATAATGAACACATGTCAACATTTTTATTTAACTCATTAATTAGTGACAGAACCAGTAATGTATTGCAAAACAGTTCAAGGAAGAATTAAGAGACACATATTAAGTAATCAGGAATGTTGAAATGAATTTGATCAATAGATGGAAAACTGACTTCTTTGGGAGAGAGGAGAAGGAAATCAAATGGTACCTCTATAGAAGAAAATTTATTTTACCTGCCTATGAGAAAATTATATCCATTGTTATCAATTATCTACAACTTAGAGTGGTTACACAGCTCAAAGGTAGTGAAGGATGAGCTAGACAGAACACCCAATGATTTTTGTGCATTTCAAAGTCATTCACAATTATTCCTGAATTTATCATTACGAACAATTTGCCAAATTGTTCCTATTAAATGAACTGATCTCTAATTTTAGATACAGAACAGATGAATTTAATCAACAAAATTCATAACAGAACCAATTATAACTCAATGAAGACCTTAATGAAATTTACAAAATTAATACACTCAGTTTATTGAAAAATTGGATGTGGTAGAATGCAATCAGGGAGAAACTTTATTCTTCCTCATAACTTCTCCTTCCAGTGCATTCTGTAGATTGATTTTCTTTCCTAATTTTAAATGAAACCTCAGGAAAATCTCATAGATTTCTGGTTCCTTTCAGATAATATATATCCCTGTCTGTCTAACATCAAATCTCTAACTTCTCTTCAAATCTACAATTTCCCTCTCTTCAGCTGATAAGCAATCAAAGGAAAGGAAACGCATATTTGCTTTGTCTTGATCTCCTGCCTCAAACTTTAGGGAACCCTTCAAGCTGAAACAAGAAAAATGGGGAGAGATAAGGGTAAGAAGTCTCCGTTGCCTGGAAAGGTTGTAAATCAGCACTAGTACCATCTGGATTGCCAAAAGCTCTTTCTCTTGTGAGACCTTCTTCATAGTTGCATAGCTTCCTGGAGTTCCTAAAGTGGCTGACGGTGTTCCTTCTGTCATGTGGTTGTTTATGTCCCCATCACTCATGTCCCATCTCTAATAGGCCACGCTAGACTTCCAGTCTTTCCTGTGGAGGCTGCCTCACTCCTGGTTGGCAGTCCTCTTGGAAAGGGTCTTTTAGGGATGACTCACTATTGTTCAGTGTTCTCTAGCACATGAAAAAACCAATACATCTGCTTGGCAGCCAGTGGAAGTGCAGCTTTCTCTCAAAGCAGCACTTCTGACCTTGTTCCAAGGAAACTAGCTCTGGTGTCTTGCATTTAGACTTTCAGACTAGGTTGACTTGAAGTCCACTCTCATTTGGCTTGAGATAAGGAGGAGATACTGCCTCATCATAGGAGGTTAGAGGAAACCCACAGTATACCAGCAGTTCCTTCTCTCTAAAGAAGACCTCCATTACAAATTATAAATTCAGCTTCATATTGCATGTTTTCCCCTGCTCTTTTATAGGCCACAGGTATAATATACAGGCTTATACTGGCCGATGTTTTTTCACAGTATCTTAGAACCTGCATAAATAGAAACTCCATTGATAATTTCCTCCTATACCATTTGCCTTCATAACTTTCTGCTAAAACTTAGAAAAAACCATTCAAGATCACATTTAACATGTTACATGTATTTAATTTTCTCATGTCATGATTTATATTGAATTAATTTTTGTAAAGTCCTTGAGTTATTTACCTTGCTTATAAAAAATTCAGGCAGCTTGAATTATTTAATCAAATTTCTTTGGAATAACACACATTACAAACATTTATTCATATGTCACCTTTTCAGTGTGGCCTACATTCAAATTCTTATTTAAAACTGGAGCCACATCCACTTCTAGAACATACCTACTGCCCTTCCTGGCTTAATTTTTCCCCACAGCACTTGTCATGACATAACAAATCTAACTATGCTATATATTGTACTTATTCCTCTTATTTATCTTATAGCTACATAGAAAACAGTAAGATTGTATCCCAGTGGAGATAATGATTGTAGAAATGGAGAAAAATCATCAGATTTAATACATACTTCAAACATAGAGGTGACAGGACTTATTGATGTATTGATATAAAAGTGAGGGAAAGAAATCAAATATGTGTTCTATATACTTTTTGAGCCAGAACAATCGGGTGTTTTTGTTGTAGCTGGGTTTTTGTTACTGTTGCACAAAAATTTACTGAAAAATTGAAAGAATTAAAAATCTGTGAACTTTGGTGAAGACATCAAGAGTTCCTGAGAAACTAGAACATTTAAAAAAAGCTTTGAAGGATGAGGCAAGGAGACTAAGAAGGACCAGCCAGAAGGCTAGGGGGAAAACAAACTTGGGACACTGATGTCATTGGTGAGATATCGAAAATAGAGGAAGTAGCCAATTCTGTCAAATGCCACTAAAGTAGCACAAGAAAAAGCTGGGAAAATATCCATTGTATCTACAGATATGAAGATTATGGAATTCTCACATGGATTTGAAGGGAAAGATTAGGGCCAAATCCAGAATGAAGAAGTGAGTGTGAGGTGGGGCATAAGGAAATCAAGCACAGTAATTCTTTCGAGAACCTGAGATGGTGCCGGTGCAGAGAGGTAGAAGGCGACAATTGGAAGGCAATGCAGGTTAGGAGAAGGGATCTATATTTGAGGAGTATCGTACTGCTATCATTAAAGAAATCTGGTCATGTTTATACACACATGGAAATGGATCAGTGTAATTATAGAATATACAAGACAGAAATAACACTTTTAAGTGTAAGTATTCTGAGCAGAAATACAATCTATGTGCTTTATAGGATAGAGCTACTGTCTATAAACAGGGAAAAGGTATAGCTTTATTACAAATCATACATGTATGATGATGATGATAATCATAATAATAGAAATCATACTGAGTACTAACTCTGTGTAGGAAGGAACAGTAAACATTTTACCTCTCTTATCTCAATTACTCATATCATTAAAATGTGTTAATCAATTATGGTTATTATTTCCATTTATAGTTGGAGAAACTGATATTTAGAGTTTAAAAGATTTGGCTAATCCTGTCACCCAGGAAATGCCTGGATCGAGGATTTAAATATAAGTTCTTGACTGCAAAACACAAACTGTTAAATCCTTGAAGTATAACATTAAGTAAAGCTAAGGAAAAAAAAGGAAGGGAGACTTTTCATCTTCATAACCAAGTCTAGCTGATAATGGTATTTGACATGTGGGGAGAATAATTGGGGATTATGAAGTTTTATTTTCTTTTATAATTATATTAGAAAGCTAAGTATCACTTGGTGGATCATAATTACTCTAATTCAGATAATTTCTGGAACTTTATGAAAATGTGTGCCTTCATTTTATAACGATTACTCTTCCAAAATGACTCTCTTGCTTCAATAAAGTTATTGAGTTTCCATAAATAGAAACAACATTTACATTGGCAAATGTATTATGCATGCATATATATGATAATGCATCTTACTTCTTGTTTTTTGATCATGTATAGGAATATAATAACAGAGTGACAATCACTGAGCAAATTTCTACAATCTAGTTTACTAGTTTAATAAAAACAAGCCCATGGAAAGCATACATTGAAACATTTCACCTATTAAAGTGCACAGAACTGAAGCAGTGTCTAAAGGCCATTCTACAAGCAACAAAAATTATCATACATACATATTAATATGCATGGCATTGATAAAGTGAGCCAGATTTGCATTCCATACATAAAACTGTCAACTCACATTTCCATGATAAATTATGAAAAGAATAAAGGGGTATTCAGGTACAGGTGCACTGCATATTTTCTGGGCTGGCAAAGACTTTATCTCGGTGTGTCATTCATCTGTTGGGCTAATTTTCAGAATACCTGACATTTTACCAGAAAGTTAATATGATAGGTATACCTTAAAACTGTCATTGTGAAAAATACGGCATGTTTTCACAAATCTACAGAATATGGGCCACAAAGTGTAAATTTTTTAAATTCTTATTTCCTAATACATTACAGAATTAGTAAAATTTTTACCAAAGAATAAGAAATTAAAGAAAAATATTTACTCTAGCTCTGAAAGTATTAAATTTACTACCTTAGGACAGAACATAAACTTCTCTTATTATCTAATAATACCATTATATGAAGTAAGAAGAAAATATAGTGATGTTTTTATTTTTGCATAGCTAGTTCCTACATAATAAAGAACTAGGTGTAAACAACACTTAGCAAAAGAATGTGTACTTACTCACATATTTATAGAATGTCTAATAAACATCAACATCTCTTAAACTAAACTCCTTATAGTCTCCTCCAAATCTATCCATTGCAAATTTCCCTGGAGTATCTCCACTTACTACTTTTACAGATACTCTGTGATCTGAGATAACGTCATCCCTCTTCTGCAAAATCTTCTTAGTCTCCCTGCTCTAACCCTGGCACTGCTAATATCTATTCTCAATACAATAATTACACTGAGACCTTGTTTCCACATTTTTATTGGAGTATAAATGCTTTACAATGTTGTGTTAGTTTCTACTGTACAACAAAGTGAATCAGCTATATGCATACATATATCCCCATATCCCCTCCCTCTTGAGCCACCCTCCCACCCTCCCTATCCCATCCCTCTAAGTCATCACAAAGCACCGAGCTGATCTCCCTGTGCTATGCAGAAGCTTCCCACTAGCCATCCATTTTACATTTGGTAGTATATATATATCAATGCTACTCTCTCACTTCATCCCAGCTTCCCCTTTCCCCTGTGCCCTCAAGTCCGTTCTCTACGTCTGCATCTTTATTCTTGCCCTGCCACTAGGTAAATCAGTACCGCTTCTTAAAATTCCATATATATGCATTAGCATACAGTATTAGTTTTTCTCTTTCTGACTTACTTCATTCTGCATGACAGATTCTAGGTCCATCCACCTCACTACAAATAACTCAATTTCGTTCCTTTTTATGGCTGAGTAATATTCCATTGTATATATGTGCCACATCTTCTTTATCCATTCATCTGTTGATGGACATTTAGGTTGCTTCCATGTCCTGGCTATTGTAAATAGTGCTGCAATGAACACTGTGGTACATGACTTTTTGAATTACGCTTTTCTCAGGGTATAGGCCCAGTAGTGGGATTGCTGGGTCATATGGTAGTTCTGTTTTTGTTTTTTAAGGAACCTCCTTACTGTTCTCCATAGTGGCTGTATCAATTTACATTCCCACCAACAGTGCAGGAGGGTTCCCTTTTCTCCACACCCTCTCCAGCATTTATTGTTTGCAGATTTTTGATGATGGCCATTCTGACCGGTGTGAGGTGATACCTCATTGTAGTTTTGATTTGCATTTCTCTAATGATTAGTGATGTTGAGCATCTTTTCATGTATTTGTTGGTCACCTGTACATCTTCTTTGGAGAAATGTCTATTTAGGTCTTCTGCCCATTTTTGGATTGAGTTGTTTGTTTTTGTGACATTGAGCTGCATGAGCTGCTTGTAAATTTTGGAGATTAATCCTTTATCAGTTGCTTCATTTGCAAATATTTTCTCCCATTCTGAGGGTTGTCTTTTCGTCTTGTTTATGGTTTCCTTTGCTGTGTAAAAGCTTTTAATTCTCATTAGGTCCCATTTGTTTATTTTTGTTTTTATTTCCCTTACTCTAGGAGGTGGGTCAAAAAGGATCTTGCTGTGATTTATGTCATAGACTCTTCTGCCTATGTTTTCCTCTAAGAGTTTTACAGTGTCTGGCCTTACATTTAGGTCTTTAATCCATTTTGACTTTCTTTTTGGGTATGGTGTTAGGGTGTGTTCTAATTTCTTTCTTTTACATGAAGCTGTCCATTTTTCCCAGTACCACTTATTGAAGAGGCTGTCTTTATTGTATATTCTTGCCTCCTTTACCAAAGATAAATGTGACCACATTTGTGTGGGTTTATCTCTGGGCTTTCTATCCTGTTCAACTGATCTGTATTTCTGTTTTTGTGCCAGTACCATACTGTCTTGATTACTGTAGCTTTGTAGTATAGCCTGAAGTCAGGGAGCCTGATTCCTCCATCTCTGTTTTTCTTTCTCAAGACTGCTATGTTATTTGGGGTTTTTGTGTTTCCATACAAATTGTAAAATTCCTTGTTCTAGCTCTGTGAAAAAATGCCATTCGTAATTTGATAGGGATTGTATTGAACCTGTAGATTGCTTTGGGTAGTAGAGTCATTTTCACAATATTGATTCTTCCAATCCAGGAGCATGGTATATCTCTCCATCTGTTTATGTTATCTTTGATTTATTTCATCAGTGTTTTATAGTTTTCTGAGTACAGGTCTTTTGCCTCCTTAGGTGGGTTTATTCCTAGGTATTTTATTCTTTTTGTTGCAATGGTGAATGGGATTGTTTCCTTAATTTCTCTTTCAGATTTTTCTTCGTTAGTGTATAGGAATGCAAGAGATTTCTGTGCATTAACTTTGTATCCTGTAACCTTACCAAATTCACTGAGTAGTTCTAGTAATTTTCTGGTGGCGTCTTTAGGACTTTCTATGTATAGTATCATGTCATCTGCAAACAGTGACAATTTTATTTCTTCTTTTCCAATTTTCTTTCTTTTTTCTTCTCTGATTGCTGTGGCTAGGACCTCCAATACTAAGTTGAATAACAGTGGCGAGAGTGGACGTCCTTGTCTTGCTCCTGATCTTAGAGGAAATGTGTTCAGTTTTTCACCATTGAGAATGATGTTTGCTGTGGGTTTGTCATACATGGCTTTTATTATGTTGAGGTAGGTTCCCTCTGTGCCCACTTTCTGGAGAGTTTTTACCATAAACGGGTGTTGAATTTTGTCAAAAGCTTTTTCTGCATCTGTTGAGATTATCATATGGTTTTTATTCTTTAATTTGTTAATATGGTGTATCACATTGATTGTTTTGTGTATACTGAAGAATCCTTGCATTCCTGGGATAAACGCCACTTGATCATGGTGTATGATCCTTTTAATGTGCTATTGGATTCTGTTTGCTAGTATTTTGTTGAGGATTTTGGCATCTATGTTCATCAGTGATACTGGTCTATAAGGTTCTTTTCTGTGATATCTTTGTCTGGTTTTGGTATCAGGGTGATGGTGGCCTCAAAGAACGAGTTTGGGAGTGTTCCTCCCTCTGAAAGTTTTTGGCAGAGTTTGAGAAGGATAGGTGTCAGCTCTTCTCTAAATGCTTGATAGAATTTGCCTGTGAAGCCATCTGGTCCTGGGCTTTTGTTTGTTGGAAGATTTTTAATCACAGTTTCAATTTCAGTGCTTGTGATTAGTCTGTTTATATTTTCTAATTCCTCCTGGTTCAGTCTTGGAAGGTTGTACTTTTCCAAGAATGCCCATTTCTTCCAGGTTGTCCATTTTACTGGCATATAGTTGCTTGTAGTAGTCTCTTATGATCTTTTGCATTTCTACGGTGTCAGTTGTAATCTCTCGTTTTTTCATTTCTTATTTTATTGATTTGAGTCCTCTCCCTTTTTTTCTTGATGAGTCTGGCTAAATGTTTATCAATTTTGTTTATCTTCTCAAAGAACTGGCTTTTAGTTTTATTGACCTTTGCTATTGTTTTCTTTGTTTCTATTTCATTTATTTCTGCTCTGATCTTTATGATTTCTTTCCTTCTATTAACTTTGGGTTTTCTTTGTTCTTCTTTTTCTAGCTGCTTTAGGTGTCAGGTTAGATTGTTTATTTGAGATTTTCCTTGTTTCTTGAGATGAGCTTGAATTGCTATGAACTTCCCTCTTAGAACTGCTTTTGCTGTGTCGCATGAGTTTTGGATCGTCGTGTTTTCATTGTCATTTGTTTCTAGGTATTTTCTGATTTGCTCTTAGATTTCTTCATTGATCTCTTGATTATTTAGCAGCACACTGTTTTGCCATCATGTATTTGTGTTTTTTACTGTTTTTTTCCTGTAACTGATTTCTAACCTCATAGCATTATGGTCAGAAAAGATGCTTGATACGACTTCAATTTTCTTAAATTTTCCAAGACTTGATTTGTGACCTAAGATGTGATCTATTCTGGAGAACATTCTGTGTGCACTTGAGAAGAAAGTGTATTCTTTCGCTTTAGGAGATCCTTTTAAAGCAGTCAGATCATGTCACTCATCGGCTAAAATTCCTGCCATGTCTGCATATTTCACCTAAGTAAAAGGCAAAATCTTTTAAAGGGCTTATAAAGTCCCTAATGATCTAGCCCCTCATTATCATCCTGACATCACTTCCTACCTCACCCCAATCTTCCAAACAGGTCCCCATCCAGTTATACTGGCCTCTATAATTCAGATTTGTCTTCCATGATCCTGCATTAGGATCTTTGTACTGGCTGTTTCCCCTGCCTGGAGCACTCTTCCAAGTTCCCCCAACCCCAGGGAAGGATATGGCTAACTCCCTAATCACCAGTCTAGTCTTCACAAAAATGTCACCTTCTCAGTGTGGCCTACCCTGATCACCTTATTTTACTTTGCAACTCCAACTTCCTGTTGCTTCCATTTCTCTTACATTGTTTTACTTTTGCTTATTCTAATCATATTAATTATTTTCTAACATTCTGTTTAATTAGCGTATTTATTACATTTGCCTACATCAATTAGAATATAATTTCCACCAAGCAAAGCATCTTTGTCTCTTTTCTTCAAGGATGGAATTCAAAAACCTAAAATAGGACCCTAGAAGATATTCAACAGATATTTTGAAGAGAATAAATTATTTTAATTTAATGCTAGTGATAAAGCATACACATACAAATTTAATTCTAGGAAGAGAAAGATAAGCAAGATAAGAAACACATAAAATATTGTTGATTTGAAAGGAAAAAGAATATACTGATTTGGATGGAAAGAAAAAATAAGTGCTTTACAAAATATTATATTTGAGATAAGTCTTTAAAGCTTGGCATAATTTTGCTAAGTAGATAATCAAGGTTTGGGAACTATAAGAATTAATTAAAAGAGGAATTAAGGATAAAACTAAGTATCATTTGCTTTGTATGTTTTATCACTCTACTTAACAATGGGAAAACAAATATGAATAACCTGATCACTGACTTCAAATCATTTGCTGCTAGTGAACTTTGTGTGTGTTTTAATTCTAACAATCAATCAATAGTAAAATAATGTGCTAAAATAAAGAACATTTAGATGACACCTCTGAGAAGAAGTCTTCTCAGAGGAAGCTGCAAAAGAACAAAATCAAAAAATCAATTTTTCTCCATAGTCAATGAATAGACTTTATTTATATGGAATATTTATTTGATAATACTGCCAAGGAAATAAAATGGCATAGTGTCTAGAAAGGATCTCAGTTCATCCTCAGATGGATGCTCAGTTGCAGCTGATTTTATAAAGCTTATTTACCTAATGTTCAGTTTGGACATAATGTTGACACCATTGCAGATTCCAAATCTATTTTTTACCCAAACAATAAGGACTGGCATCCAGGAAGATGAATAAAAGGGAAGCTTCAGACAACTCCATGACTTCTATTCTTTGACATAAAATTTCTGCTATCTTCTCTCCATTTGTCCTACTCCAATAAAAGTGGTTGAGCAACTTAGAAAAAGACAAAAGAACCCCTAGCATTACTCACAGCTAAATTCCAGGCCAATCCTAAGCTTTCCCTCTTCTAAGTAAGTCTCATTTCATCAGAATCTTCTAACATTCTAAAACAAATTACTTCCTAAAGATTTTCCACAGATGAAAGAAAAAAATGGAGAAATGAGAATGACTTACATAATGCCTCAAGACCCCATGAATAGCAAACCCATTGTACCACACACCCAAAATTCTGCAATCAATCCCCAAAATTGCATAGAAGAAAACATTCTACCTCTTTTGCCTGCAGTAGATCTGAGTTTCATTTTGATTCATTTGTTCTTTCTACCAAAGCTAAATCTTTATATGTGTGTTTTCAACTCCCAGAAGTATTAAAGGAAATGAAAATAGAGCAACAGCTTCCCTTTCATTTTTTGTTGTGGTTAACCTATTTTCTCTCAATATGCATTCCGTAAATTCTGAAAGAATAAATAGAATCACTGTAAAAGAAAGAAGATGCTTCCCTTCAACTTGTATACTCAAAGTGACCAAATTCTCTTTTAAAGAGCAGCTGCTACATTTTATCTGTACAAGTTTTATTATTGATAACATGGATATAGTGAACTTATAGATCTTTTTAAGTTGAAGTATTTATAAATACCTTAAATAAATAATTATGATCCTTATAATAATTCTATAATATCAATGAGTTGGTGCATAATTACCAAGGTGAATATGAACAAAATATTTCAGTGAGGGCATTTTCCCTTGGTTTCCCTCCCTTTTGGTATCAACTGAAAGACACCATTTTCTTCTGATAGCCATCTGTTCTACTACCTTTGCGCTATTTTTTGCAGAACAAAAACTAAAATATACATGCTAACTGGCCAAGTATTTTTAAACCATGTTTAAACTTAGATGAATTAAACTAATATTGGAGACAGGAAGAAAATAAAACTCTTGTTTTACCATCTTATTTTCCACTGAAGAAGCTGAAGACTAGAACTACTAAATTACATCCAAAAGAATCAGGATTAGAACCTTTGTTTCCTACATTTGTTCTGTATTCTCTTTCCATTCTATCACATTCCACAGTGCCTCCCTATATTTTATGAATTAAAAAAAAATCATCAAAATAGAATACTCCATAAAATTATAACTGCTCTTAAATTTTTACACATCAATATAATCTTTTTAAAAAATTTTTGTTTAATCTGTAGTCCACCCTTTTAGCTATTTTAGACACTGGAGGTACTATGTAAGATCTTTAATTATGCAATACTGAACATTTTACATAGAAGAATAACATATTTCTGGAGCTTTCAGGGAAAAAAAAGAAAAATTCATTTAAGACAGAACTGAAAAATTAAACAGAAGAGCTCTCTTCAAGAGGAACATAATATTTTAGACTACAACTCTAAGTATCAAAAGGCCCAAAATTTCATGCACTGCTGCCTTGACATTTTGAACCATACAAGGCCCCTTGCTCTCATCAGGTATGCTTCCACACAGGGAGAAAAGTTCCCACCTGGCCAGATCTTCTATCAGCTGAACCAGCTGGACCCCACCTGATCCTCCTCAACCTAATGGGTTTCACTTGCTTGCAAGTCCTCAAAACTGTTCAAATAAGCCAATCATACCCTCCCACAGGTACCCCACCCTCTTTTTACTATAAACCGTACCTCCTAAGGACCCTGTTTATTCACTGTATTCCTGAGTACAACCCTGTATCCTTGTGTGGAATGCCAAGTCCTCCTCTGGGATGTGAGTATATTTGATTAATAAACTTCTGTTTGATTGCTGGGTGGCATGTATTTGGCCATGAAACTGTGGGTGAAATCCAATTCACCTGACTTCACTAATCAACGTCATTTTTAAGAATTGCTTGTCCTCCAAGCGGCAAACAGCCTAAACAATGAGATGTTTGCTCAAGTTATTTTCCAGGAACTTGGAGTCAACTGCGTCTAATTCAAGTTGAGCTGGTTAAGACAGAGAGGACCACCAACCATTCAACTGGGCATTTACAAGTGTCCTCAGTGACTTTTGACATCAGAGGGCAGAAAACCACCCTCAGAACATGCAGAGGCCTGTAGTCCAGTTATGTCTGCAATAGGATGATTACCACACTTTTTCCAATCACCTTTCCCCACACTCCCCATGCCTCAGACTACCATGCTTCTTTATTCTTTATCCCATAAATTCCCAGTGCCCCTTGCCTTTAGGGAGGCGAATCTGAGATTTGTTCTCCTGTCTCCTCGCTTGGCTGCCTTGCGAATAAACCCTCTCTTTGCAGCAAACCTCAGTGTCTCAGCATTTTGGCACGTGTACATAGGGCAAACAAACCTGATTCGGTATCAGCCATTTCATACTATTTAGAGCAGAGAATCCCTTACTCATCAGCAGCGTTAATAGGAGGTGATCAAAACACCCTATAATATGGTACAAAGAAATGACAAAACAAAATAATTTCTCTAAATCTACTTTGGGGCAACAACTGCTATACTTTAAGCTCCAAGTATCAGATTTTAATACCTTTTTCATCATCTAAGGTTGCATTACCTAAACTTAAAAACGATTCCAACTACAAAAAAAAAAAAAAGAAACCTGAATTGCATAGGAGAGTAATAGACAAGAGAAACAGAAAATTCAGATCTTTCCAGATCTGCCCTAAACTCCCACAACAAGATACACAAGTCCAGCCTGAAGATTTCCATATTCATCTAATGCCTTGTAAACACTGGTGTTCCATACAAATGATATTATAAAAATTAGGATAAGAAAACACAAAAGAGCAAAAGAAATTTGGTTTCTGTCCATTTTACTTATTCCTTGATTCACTGTATTATAATTTTAAAAATGTTAGCTTGATTTAGATTAAGGACCTGAATTTATGATGACAATGAAATACATGTTACAGAAGTGTGGCCAAAAAAAAAAAATGCAACTCGTTATGACAGAGAGCATGAAAATGCCTGATTTTGATATGAAGAAATTTTTCATATAATACTAGAGTGATTTAGAAGAATATAAACCAAATTAAATTGAGGCTAATGATTTAAAACTTTTAAAAGTCAATAGACAACATTTTATATTATAAATTTCACATTCATTTTAAAAATATTCAACAACTCTAGATCCTAAGACGTTTGTGGACGAGTCATTTGTTTTATTCATTTTATTTATACTGTTCAACTGCATTGTAAGTTTTCACTGTGTTTAATAGCACAATCTCACTTCACAAAGCATACATTTTAAACTTGAAATTATGGAGTAAGCCTTTTTATTTAAAAAATGAAAAGTTTTTCACAATTCTTAAAATATTATTCATTTTATATCAAACTGTATAATTTATCGAAAGCAAATGGCTTATATCTATAAATTTCCTTTCTCAATAAGCACAACCAAGAGCATACAGATTTGTTTCTTCTCACAAACTACACATCTTTATGAGGGATGTCTCCACATGTTATCATACCTCCTTAAATTTTTTTTCTTACTTCATCCTTGTAGATTAACTTTATGAGTTTTATTTTGACCTATCACATTTATAATATATGGTACTTTGAGAAAGGATGCAAATGCATTTCCATCTTGACCCTGCACCTGGATAAGCATATTTTCTTGACACTGCGGCCTCTGTTAGGACTGAACTGGTAGAGATGTCTTAGAAAATCTATTCAGAATTTCAGATGTTACCAATGTACATTACTTCAGTTCTAATTTGGGATGCATTACAATCTAGCTTAGTGAACTTAACCAAGCCATTAAGCCTTCTAAACCTCAACATTTTTTTTTCACCAGTGAAGTGAGGAGTCTGGAACTATTTCAGCAGCAAAAAAACGTTATGAATATATAATTTTGACTCACTGACATTTAAATATTTATTTCTTCATACATTTACACAGTTCAAAAACCCAAAAGACAAAATTGTAAACAATGAGAAGTTTGACTCACCCAATCAAGATCAACCTAATTTACCCCACCTCATTCCATCAGAGGCAACCACTGTTGTTACTTTTGGGTACATCACTCTGGGGTGCTTTGTGCAAATATAAATATATACTTATTTTCCTTTTTTATTAAAAAAAAAAGGTAAACTTGATATAGACAATAACCTGAAAATTGCTTTTTTACTTGATGATATAGCTTGAGTTCTATAATATCAGTATATAGAAAGTTTCCTTATTTTCTTTTCCTGCTTTACCAGAGTGGTATATTACTAGTTCCCTATTGATGAACACTGGGTTGTTTCCACTCTTCTGGTGTTACAGACAATATTTTAGTGAATTACTTTATAGCTATGTCATCCCATCTATGCAGAAATGTGTATCAGATAAATTCTGGGAAGTGAGATTAGTTGATCATAAGATAAAGGCAAATATTTTGATGTATTATTATAACTCTTTTTACTGGCATTATACTACTTGTTAACCCACCAGCAATATATGAAAGTACCTGTGTCCCCTTAGCCTGGCCAACAGAATATTTTCTTATTTTCTCATCCTTTGGATTATTGCTAATCTGAGAAGTGAAAAATGTTATCTTGGTTTTTTTTTTAATTTGCATTTCTCTTTTGAGTGAGGCTGATACTTTTTTAAATTACTCTTTAAAGTATATTTAAATTTGTTTTCTTGTGTTCAGTTCCTTCTTTCATCTTTTCATATATATCTGTGAGATATTTACATAATTAGTAAGATTAGACCTGCTTCTGATAGATGAGTTGAAAATAATTTTTCCTAGTTCGTCACTTGTTTCTACAGTTCACTTACAGTGATTTTTTCCTTTATTTTGCCACGCAGAAGTATCTGACTTTGGCATAGTCAAATTTATCAATATTTCCCGTTATGGATTCTGAATATTGAATCATATTTGAAAAAAGTTTCCATACTCTAAGCTTGTAAAAGAATTTGCACATATTTTATCCTAGTATACTTACTATTTTATTTTTTACACTGAATTCTTACTCTCTTCTAGCACATTTACTACTGCATTAGCTAGTACTTCTAGTACAATTTTGAAAAGGAATGGTGAGAGAAAACATCCTTGCTTTATAACTGATCTTAGTGAAAAAGATCAAAAAAGATTTTGCAAGGTTATTATTTATTGATTCAGTTTAACAGATATACACATATTCAGATTGTCTATTCTTGTATAAATTGTGGCAAATTACGTCTTTCAACGAATTGGTCCATTTTGTCTAAGTTATCAAATTTGTAGGCACAGACTTATTCATAGTAAATCCTTTATTATACTTTCCATGTCTTTGGGATCTGTAGTGCTGTCCCCTCTTTCTCACTTCTCATATTAGTAATTTGCGTCTTGTTTCTTTTTTCCATCGTTAGCCTGGCTAGAGCTTATCAATGTTATTGATTGGAGTTGGGTATTTCTTTCCCCCCCAGATCACTTAGGCTCTGATAATACACCAGCAAGTTAGGCTCAGGTTAACTAGCTTCCCCTGAAGGTAGGCATTGTTAACAAGAACAGATAACTCTGGACTATTTTTAAATGGGTTCCTTTTCCCCTTTCTCCGTGCCAAAAGCTTGAGGATATTTTTCTCTGAGAAGTAATGTGGGAGGCTGGTAGAGCTCCTCGAGGTAAATCCCAAAATACTGGAGGGGCCTCCCTATGAGAAAGAAACTCCCTGGCTTTCTCTGGAGTTGTTAATTCTCAGACTTGTCCATAATGGGTCTCCAACAATTTGTCAATCACAGTTCAAGTCTTGCTTCCCCACCACTGGTTCCTATAGTGGTTTCTGCTTGTATGTCTCTGCTCTGGTAAGCCGTGACTCCCTGTATTCACCTGTCTTTCTCTCCAACCCTGGGGACAGCAATTTGCCCTGTGATCACCCCTCTCTTTTGGATACAAAAAGAGGTGTTGATTTTTCAGTCTGTTCAGATTTTTACTTGTTCTTAGGACAGAGTGGTGACTTCCAAACTCCTTACTTACTCCTTACAGAAACTGCTCCAATCCTTACTCAGATTTTTTACTATCCGCTTCACTTGCTGCTCCTGGCCAACAGTACTGATGTCAGAGCTCCTAACAGTTTAATATTTTGATAACTATCTTAAATAATTTTCTTTCCAATATAATAATTTTCTTTTTTGTTAAAAACTTTTTTCAATATAACTTTACCTCCTACATACATTATACCTAAAAAATGAAGAAATAAAAGTAGTTGGGAGGGAGGGGACAGTGGTTGGGCACCAACATCCATATCCTTGCCAAATGCTTTCACTTCCTAAGAAAGTTTGGTAAAAACCATCGTTAGAAAAACACCTCAAGAGGATGAGAAAAGAAAAAAAGTTATTTTCCCAAGGACCTTGGGATTGGAGAAGCTAGGCATATTTCCAGCCTCTCCCACTTTATCTCTTTTGGCTCCAGTGCAGCAAAATATCTTCCCCTAAACACAACCATGTTTGAAGGACAGAAGTTAGTTAACTCTTTGATCACCATATATTTAGACCTATTTAGTACACATCATTTAGTATACATCATGAATCACTCTGGTAATAGTGAAATTGCTTTAACATGTTACGCAAATAGACACTCTCAGAATCTCCCTAACTGGCCATGTAGCATGCATTCACTTCTATCAGTCAAAGAGAAATTTGGGGGTAAAATATAATGTATTATATAATGTATACATTATTTAATGTATATTATATACATTTTAGTAATGAAAATGCTATTACTAAAATGTATATAATATACATTAAATAATGTATACATTATATAATACATTATATACTTAGTCACCTAAGTACTTCTAACTCTGCACTGGAAGAGACATGGTCCAAATACAAAATCATTTCTGACATCCTGTATTCTGAAGATAATTTTTAAAAAGTAAAAAATGTGTAGTGTGTATGCATGTGTGCATGTGTGTAATAATCAGTTTAAGTCATAAAGCTGCATATGTGCATGTCATTCCAAGAAAAGCCTGTAACAACAGATTAACTACTCATCCCATACTTGAAATTTTCTTTTCCTGACTCTGTAGTCTGGTTCTCTCTTTCTTTTCCCTTTTTCAGAGAGCTTCAACTTGATTAAAGTCAAAGAACTTCTCAGCTCTTGTATGTTTTTACTTACGATAAACTTCTATTTCAGAGAGGATGGGGTTGAAGGAGTTCTCTGAACACCAACATTTCTAACATTAACACCCCAAATATTTAGTCACAAAAACATAAGGATCCACAGTTTTAGTTCTTGTTTTACTTACCTATAGATTTCTGATTTAGGGCTTCTTAGTTTCAGTCTCTGTTGGAAATTCTCAGGCGTCTCTACTCCTTCAGTTAAAGCCAATGAACTGCAGAATCTAAAGGAAAAATATACACTTTACCATTTTGAACTATAGTTTATTTTTAATCCAGCATGATAAACTTTCTCAAATCTTGGGATATAATGGTCATATCCTACTGAAACAATCCTTTATCACTGGTAAATATATATAGGGTATTTGCTCAGAATGGTCTGGGTGCAACCCTAGCCTTCTAGTATCATTTTCTTGCCCAAAGATTTTTTTGTTGTTTTTCCTAATTCCTCCAAATCAACCTAATATTTAGGTTCTAGGTCTTTGTGCTAATCCATATTCGGACACCAACCTTTGAGGTTGATGAAAAGATCGATGGAAAGATGTCAACTGACAAAGATAAATGATATAAATTTTCTTAAATGAAAAAATAAGTGAAAAACTACTAAGACAACCATACAAATAGGGAAATCCAGCATCTTCAGGCTTTCTAAGTCCCCAGTTCCCTATGAGGGTCTATTATTTCTGCAGAAGACTCTTCCAGTTGTAAGAAACCTGCTTTACCATTATGAAGAGGAATTTGTTCTGGTGACTCTTCTGGAAAACTTGGCTATGATCATGGTATAAATAACTAATGTAAATAATCTCAATCCATTTTAAAAGTTTTCTTGGACACTGAATGAATCTGAATAATCAGTCTTCAAGGCAGTCCAAGGCTTTATACTTGCTTGAAATAAATAACTTGCCTGGGGATCCACAGATGAAGCCAAACCTGGATTCAAAACTAGGTCACTATCCTTTACACACTCTGCTTTCCTGCCTGTGCACTGTACTGTCACTAACTTTTACAGAACTGATTTCACCTCATTAAGCTTTGAAATTTCACCTCAAATTATACTGACAGAAAGATAGACACAGATGTAGAGCTTGCTATGCATTTATTAAAAGTCCATGAAAGAAATTACTTTAAAATATAGGTATTTAAAATTTTTGTCTCTACTTAGCACACATCATTTTCTCATGGACACAGAAAATTATGTTAATAGTCATACTTTCTTATTTTGTTTTGGCTATCAAGAGAGAGTCAAATTTTGGAACACATTTTGCAATGCATAGGAGATTCTGGCCTCAATCCATTTATACTTTCCTTGAAGTTGTCAATTTAACAATTTTTTTAACAATGTTTCATAAGACCAAAAACATCCATAACTTATATGTGCATAATAATAATTTAATAACTAACAATAACTGATTTTATTCTGTTACACATAAATTATCTTATTTAATTCTCACATTATCCTTAGGAGATATAGACCATTACTTTTCCACTCAGTAGAAATAAAGAGACTCAAGGGCAACCTTCTTTAAGGCTGCCTGCATGCAACTGGACTCAATGTATCCTTATAAGGATAGACTAGGGATGCAGATTGCAGACCAGTGGCAATCTATTTGTATAACTAAAAGTAAAGAAGAAATAATGAGGGATGAGGGATGGAAGAATCCATCAGACCTTCTTATGACAAATGAAAATAAATAAAAAAGCACCTAAATTGATATTTATTTAAATATGAAGTAATCTGGCCTGAATTACCCAGTTAGACTATTTACATTGCTCACATAAACCAGTAAATTTTTCCATTTCCCTCAAGTTATTTCTATATATAAGATTAAATTATGCCCTATCAATCTTTATTCTAAAATATGCAATGATATAACAACAATGATTTAAAATTGCTTGAACATAGTACAAATTGTTTGAAGAATATCCTATACTTAATTTGAAAATGCCCGCATCTCCACCCAGGCACTTTTACTATAATTTTAGCTTCCTTTCCTATAAAAAATGCAGACATGCCATTTACTGATTAATATTTTATATTGAATATGATTTATAACATTCTCTTTTATTGGGGGCATGTCAAGCACATCAGATTTTAATGCATTGGCTATCTTGAACCATGGCACATAATTTATTTTTATTCCACCAGTCATAAATTTGACTGTAAGTTTGTGTCATGAAGCTATTTTTAATAAATACACTGAAATTAATTTGTATTGACCTCAATATATAAGAGGGTTTCTGAAATATGTTATAATTGTAGATCAATAACTAATAAAATTCAAAATCACTCTGTTTGGACAAGTTTTTCCTTACTGATAGATCTTATCAAATCAAATATTTATTGGGTACTGGGGGTGATATCTTTTTTATGTCTTAGTATTCTCTTAATTTCTAGATGGTTATAAAAACAGCAGGAACCATGGCCTCCTTCTAGAGATACTTAGAGACTGAAGGCTCCTGGGAAGTTAGACCAACTTAACCAGAGACGTCCTGGCCAGTTTGACCGTGTCTGAGTATGGGGATGGGGTACTTTTCAAAAGGAAAACAGGGAAACCGTCAAGATGGGGGAGGAGTAAGACGTGGAGATCACCTTCCACCCCACAAATACATCAGAAATACATCTACATGTGGAACAACTCCTACAGAACACCTACTGAACGCTGGCAGAAGACCTCAGATTTCCCAAAAGGCAAGAAACTCCCTACGTACCTGGGTAGGGCAAAAGAAAAAAGAAAAAACAGAGACAAAAAAATAGGGACGGGACCTGCACCTCTGGGAGGGAGCTGTGAAGCAGGAAAAGTTTCCACACACTAGGAAGCCCCTTCACTGGCTAAGACAGGAGGTGGCGGGGGGGGGGGGGGGGGCGGAAACTTCAGAGCCACGAAGGAGAGCACAGCAACAGGAGTGCAGAGGGCAAAGCAGAGAGATTCCCGCACAGAGGATTGCTGCCGACCAGCACTCAACAGCCTGAGAGGATTGTCTGCTCACCCACTGGGCTGGGTGGGGGCTGGGAGCTGAGGCTCGGGTTTCAGAGGTCAGATCCCAGGGAGAGGACCGGGGTTGGCTGCATGAACACGGCCTGAAGGGGGCTAGTGCGCCACAGCCAGCAGGGAGGGAGTCCAGGAAAAAGTCTGGACCTGCCTAAAAGGCAAGAGACCATTGTTTCAGGGTGCGCGAGGAGAGGGGATCCAGAGCACCACCTAAATGAGCTCCAGAGATGGGTGCGAGCCGCGGCTATCAGCGTGGACCCCAGAGACGGGCATGACATGCTAAGGCTGCTGCTGCAGCCACCAAGAAGCCTGTGTGCAAGCGCAGGTCACTATCCACACCTTCCCTCCTGGGAGCCTGTGCAGCCCGCCACTGCCACAGTCCCATAATCCAGGGACAACTTCCCTGGGAGTACACACGGAGCGCCTCAGGTTGTTGCAACATCACGCCAGCCTCTGCCACCGCAGGCTCAACCCGCATTCCATACCCCTCCCTCCCCCCGGCCTGAGTGAGCGAGAGCCCCCTAATCAGCTGCTACTTTATCCTCGTCCTGTCTGAGTGAAGAACAGATGCCCTCAGGCAACTGACATGCAGAGGTGGGGCCAAATCCAAAGCTGAACCCCAGGAGCTGTGCGAACAAAGAAGAGAAAGGGAAATCTCTCCCAGCAGCCTCAGGAGCAGCGGATTAAATCTCCACAATCAACTTGATGTACCCTGCATCTGTGGAATACCTGAATAGACAATGAATCATCCCAAAATTGAGGTGGTGGACTTTGTGTGATTTTGTCTGTATAGCTTTGATTTTACCATTTGTCTTAGGGTTCGGTCTGTCTGTTTTTTGGGGTCTTTTTTAGTATAGTTTTTAGCACTTGTTATCATTGGTGGATTTGTTTTTTGGTTTGGTTGCTATCTTCTTTCTTTCTTTCTTTTTTAAATTACATTTTAATTTTTTTTACTTTTAATAACTTATTTTAATAACTTTATTTTACTTTATTCTCTCTTTCTTTTTTTCTCCCTTTTCTTATGAGCCGTGTGGCTGACAGGGTCTTGGTGCTCCAGCCGGGGGTCAGGTCTGTGCCTCTGAGGTGGGAGGGCTGAGTTCAGGACATTGGTCCACCAGAGACCTCCCGGCCCCAGGTAATATCAAACAGCGAAATCTCTCCCAGAGATCTCTATCTCAACGCTAAAACCCAGCTCCACTCAATGAACAGCAAGCTACAGTGCTGGACACCCTAACAAACAACTAGCAAGACAGGAGTTGCAACCCCACCCATTAGCAGAGAGGCTGCCTAAAACCATAAGGTCACAGACACCCCCAAAACACACCACCGGATGTGGTCCCACCCACCACAAAGGCAAGATCCAGCCCCATCCACCAGAACACAGGCACCAGTCCCCTCCACCAGGAAGCCTATACAAACCACTGAACCACCCTTAGCTACTGGGGGCAGACACCAAAAACAATGGGAAATACGAACCTCCAGCCTGCGAAAAGGAGACCCCAAACACAGTAAGTTAAGCAAAATGAGAAGACAGAGAAACACAAAGCAGATGAAGAAGCAAGGTAAAAACCCAAGAGATGAAACAAATGAAGAGGAAATAGGCAGTCTACCTGAAAAAGAATTCAGAGTAATGATAGTAAAGATGATCGAAAATCTTGGAAATAGAATGGAGAAAATACAAGAAACGTTTAAAAAGGACCTAGAAGAACTAAAGAGCAAACAATGATGAACAACACAATAAATGAAATTAAAAATTCTCTACAAGGAATCAATAGCAGAATAACTGAGGCAGAAGAACAAATAAGTGAATTGGAAGATAAAACAGTGGAAATAACTACTGCAGAGCAGAATTAAGAAAAAAGAATGAGAAGAATTGAGGACAGTCTCAGAGACCTCTGGGACAACATTAAATGCACCAACATTCGAATTATAGGGGTCCCAGAAGAAGAAGAGAAAAAGAAAGGGACTGAGAAAATATTTGAAGAGATTATAGTTGAAAACTTCCCTACTGTGCTAAAGGAAATAGTCAATCAAGTCCAGGAAGCACAGAGGGTCCCATACAGGATAAATCCAAGGAGAAACACACCAAGACACATATTAATCAAACTATCAAAAATTAAACACAAAGAAAAAATATTAAAAGCAGCAAGGGAAAAACAACAATTAATATACAGGAGAATCCCCTTAAGGTTAACAGCTGATCTTTCAACAGAAACTCTGCAAGACAGAAGGGAGTGGCAGGACATATTTAAAGTGATGAAAGGGAAAAAACTACAACCAGTATTACTCTACACAGCAAGTATCTCATTCAGATTCGAAGGAGAAATTTAAACCTTTACAGACAAGCAAAAGCTAAGAGAATTCAGCACCACCAAACGAGCTTTACTACAAATGCTAAAGGAAATTCTCTAGGCAGGAAACACAAGAGAAGGAAAAGACCTACAAAAACAAACCCAAAACAATTAAGAAAATGTAATAGGAACATACATATCGATAACTACCTTAAATGCAAGTGGATTAAATGCTCCAACCAAAAGACATAGACTGGCTGAAAGGATATAAAAACAAGACCCGTAAATGTGCTGTCTACAAGAGACCCACTTCAGACCTAGTGATACATACAGACTAAAAATGAGGGGATGGAAGAAGATATTCCATGCAAATTCAAATCAAAAGAAAGCTGGAGTAGCAATTCTCATATCAGACAAAATAGACTTTAAAATAAAGACTATTACAAGAGACAAAGAAGGACACTATATAATGATCAAGGGATCAATTCAAGAAGAAGATATAACAATTGTAAATATTTATACACCCAACATAGGAGCACCTCAATACATAAGGCAAATACTAACAGCCATAAAAGGGGAAATCGACAGTAACACAATCATAGTAGGGGACTTTAACACCCCACTTTCACCAATGGACAGATCATCCAAAATGAAAATAAATAAGGAAACACAAGCTTTAAATGATACATTAAACAAGATGGACTTAATTGATATTTATAGGACATTCCACCCAAAAACAACAGAATACACATTTTTCTCAAGTGCTCATGGAACATTCTCCAGGATAGATCATATCTTGGGTCACAAATCAAGCCTTGGTAAATTTAAGAAAATTAAAATCGTATCAAGTATCTTTTCTGACCACAACGCTATGAGACTAGATATCAATTACAGGAAAAGATCTGTAAAAAATACAAACACATGGAGGCTACACAATGCACTACTAAATAACCAAGAGATCACTGAAGATATCAAAGAGGAAATCAAAAAATACCTAGAAACAAATGACAATGAAAACATGACAACCCAAAACCTATGGGATGCAGCAAAAGCAGATCTAAGAGGGAAGTTTATAGCAATACAATCCTACCTCAAGAAACAAGAAAAATCTCAAATAAACAACCTAACCTTACACCAAGAACAATTAGAGAAAGAAGACCAAAAACACCCCAAAGTTAGCAGAAGGAAAGAAATCATAAAGATCAGATCAGAAATAAACGAAAAAGAAATGAAGGAAACAAGAGCAAAGATCAATAAAACTAAAAGCCGGTTCTTTGAAGATAAACAAAATTGATAAACCATTAGCCAGACTCATCAAGAAAAAAGGGAGAAGACTCAAATCAATAGAATTAGAAATGAAAAAGGAAAAGTAACAACTGACACTGCAGAAATACCGAGGATCATGAGAGATTACTACAAGCAACTATATGGCAGTAAAAAGGAAAACCTGGAAAAAATGGACAAATTCTTAGAAAAGCACAACCCTCTGAGACTGAACCAGGAAGAAATAGAAAATATAAACAGACCAATCACAAGCACTGAAATTGAGACTGTGATTAAAAATCTTCCAACAAACAAAAGCCCAGGACCAGATGGCTTCACAGGCAAATTCCATCAAACATTTAGAGAAGAGCTAACACCTATCCTTCTCAAACTCTTCCAAAAAATAGCAGAGGGAGGAACACTCCCAAAATCATTCTACGAGGCCACCATCACCCTGATACCAAAACCAGACAAAGATGTCACAAAGAAAGAAAACTACAGGCCAATATCACTGATGAACATAGATGCAAAAATCCTCAACAAAATACTAGCAAACAGAATCCAACAGCACATTAAAAGGATCATACACTATGATCAAGTGGGGTTTATCCCAGGAATGCAAGGATTCTTCAATGTATGCAAATCAATCAATGTGATAAACCATATTAACAAATTGAAGGAGAAAAACCATATGATCATCTCAAAAGATGCAGCAAAAGCTTTTGACAAAATTCAATACCCATTTATGATAAAAACCCTCCAGAAAGTAGGCACAGAGGGAAATTACCTCAACATAATAAAGGCCATATATGACAAACCCACAGCCAACATCGTTCTCAGTGGTGCAAAACTGAAACCATTTCCTCTAAGATCAGGAACAAGACAAGGTTGTCCACTCTCACCACTATTATTCAACAGAGATTTGGAAGTTCTAGCCATAGCAATCAGAAAAGAAAAAGAAATAAAAGGAAGCCAAATCGGAAAAGAAGAAGTAAAGCTGTCACTGTTTGCAGATGACATAATACTATACATAGAGAATCCTAAAGATGCTACCAGAAAACTACTAGAGCTAATCCATGAATCTGGTAAAGTAGCAGGATACAAAATTAAGGCAAAGAAATCTCTTGCATTCCTACACACCAATGATGAAAAATCAGAAAGAGAAATTAAGGAAACACTCCCATTTACCACTGCAACAAGAAGAATAAACTACCTAGGAATAAACCTACCTAAGGAGACAAAAGACCTGTATGCAGAAAACTATAAGACACTAATGGAAGAAATTAAACATGATACAAACAGATGGAGAGATATACCATGTTCTTGGATTGGATGAATCAACATTGTGAAAATGACTACACTACCCAAAGCAATCTACAGATTCAGTGCAATCCCTATCAAGCTACCAGTGGCATTTTTCACAAAACTACAACAAAAAATTTCACATTTTGTATGGAAACACAAAAGACCCCAAATAGCCAAAGCAATGTTGAGAAAGAAAAACGGAGCTGGAAGAATCAGGCTCCCGGACTTCAGACTATACTACAAAGCTACAGTAATCAAGACAGTATGGTACTGGCACAAAAACAGAACTATAGATCAATGGAACAGGATAGAAAGCCCAGAGATAAACCCACACACATATGGTCACCGTATTTTTGATAAAGGAGGAAAGAATATACAATGGAGAAAAGACAACCTCTTCAATAAGTGGTGTTGGGAAAACTGGACAGCTACATGTAAAAGAATGAAATTCTATACCTAACACCACACACAAAAATAAACTCAAAATGGATTAAAGACCTAAATGTAAGGGCAGATACTATAAAAACTCTTAGAGGAAAATATAGGCAGAACACTCTATGACATAAATCACAGCAAGATCCTTTTTGATCCACCTCCTAGATAAACAGAAATAAAAACAAAAATAAACAAATGGGATCTAATGAAACTTAAAAGATTTTGCACAGAAAAGGAAACCACAAACAAGACAAAAAGACAACCCTCAGAATGGGAGAAAATATTTGCAAATGAAGCAACTGACAAAGGGTTAATCTCCAAAATTTCCAAGCAGCTCATGCAGCTCAATATCAAAAAAACAAACAACTCAATCCAAAAATGGGCAGAAGACCTAAATAGACATTTCTTCAAAGAAGATATACAGATTGCCAACAAACACATGAAAGGATGCTCAACATCACTAATCATTAGAGAAATGCAAATCCAAACTACAATGAGGTATCACCTCACACCGGTCAGAATGGCCATCATCAAAAATCTGCAAACAATAAATGCTGGAGAGGGTGTGGAGAAAAGAGAACCCTCCTGCACTGTTGGTGGGAATGTAAATTGATACAGCCACTATGGAGAATAGTATGGAGGTTCCTTAAAAAACTAAAAATAGAACTATCATATGACCCAGCAATCCCACTACTGGGCATATATCCTGAGAAAAGCATAATTCAGAAAGAGTCATGTACCACAATGTTCACTGCAGCACTATTTACAATAGCCGGGACATGGAAGCAACCTAAGTGTCCATTGACAGATGAATCGATAAAGAAGATGTGGCACATATATACAATGGAATATTACTCAGCCATAAAAAGGAACGAAACTGAGTTATTTGTAGTGAGGTGCATGGACCTAGAGACTGTCATACATTGTGAAATAAGTCAGAAAGAGAAAAACAATAGTATGCTAACACATATATATGGAATTAAAAAAAAAAAAAAACGGTTCTGAAGAACCTAGGGGCAGGACAGGAATAAAGACGCAGACGTAGAGAATGGACTTGAGGACATGGGGAGTGGGAAGGGTAAGCTGGGACGAAGTGAGAGAGTGGCATGGACATATATACACTACCAAATGTAAAACAGCTAGCTAGTGGGAACATAGCACAGGGAGATCAGCTCAGTGCTTTGTGACCACCTAGAGAGGTGGGATAGGGAGGGTGGGAGTGAGACCCAAGAGGGAGGAGATATGGGAATATGTGTATATGTATAGGTGATTCACTTTAGCAGAAACTAACACAACATTGTAAAGCAATTATACTCCAATAAAGATGTTTAAAAAATAATAATAATAAAAATAAGAGGTTTTTAAAGATAAAAAATACCAAAAGGAAAACAAATGGCTTAGCCTTGTTTATGGAATTATATGGATGTTGTATACTTTACAGAAAAGAAATACTGATGGCTTTTCTTTTCTAATGTAATAGTGCGTTTGAAAATGAAATCATCTCTTTATATCTTTGTCTCTTATTATCCCCTCTCTGTAGCTGGAAATCTAGAGTCTTGTGAAAATAACTACGTCAGGAATGACCGAGGACCTCCAGGTTTGCTGCTCATGCTGGACTTTTGCTGAGCACTCTAAATTAAAAATGCTGAATAGTTGCCGAGTTGCCAAAAGGAAAGAATAAGGCTGAGAACTGAAGTTTTCCTGCACTAAAGAAAACATACTTTTCCGTAGCAACGAATGAGACGCAGTCTATAACCCAATCATATGTACAGAACAATTTTACCCTCCAATCCAAATTCTTGGTAAACAACTTATGTAAGCCTGCATTAACTTCCCCCTTTTTCCCATAAAAACCCCTACCCATTTTCCTCTGGTAGGACACTACTATGCGTTCCTCCTGAATCTGAGATCCCCGAACTGCAATTCAGACTCCAAATAAACTGCCTTTTTACCTCCTTATAGTTCGTGGTCCTTTCCGTTGACAGTCTTAGCACCGATTGAACTCAATTTTCTGTTTTATAAATGAGTAAACAAAACTTAAAGAATATTGAATTACTGAATTGGAAATTGCAATAATTAATGAAGAATATGTCTGTGTATTAATGTAACAGTATTTACTGAATACCACTATACCAGATCCTCGAGCAAGTGTGGAGATAATGTGTGAAACGGAGCAGATACGTTCTCTGCCCTTGTGGAGCTTCGGGGTGTAGTGAGGAAGCGGGACGCGTCAACTAAATACCTTGCCATATGATTACAAAGTATTATTAGTACTCTGGAAAAAAGAAACAGGGAGAACTACAAGACATAAGTAGGTGACTTCATCAAGCTCACAGAACCAGGCAAAGAGTCTGTGAGAAAATGGCCTTTTACCTGAGATACGAAGGAGGAAGAGATGTTTAGTCACTTTTGATTCTATGCTGCACTTTTTTCCTCTCAGGTTTTAAAATTTCTGAATTTAGGATATAACTTACAGTCAGTGGCACATCCTTAACAGTCCTTTCTCTCTCTCTCTCTCTCGCCCTCTCCGGCTCTCTCTCTTGTGGTGCGCTGGCTACCGCCAGCGCAAGCACGCTTTCTCGCGAAATTGCGACCTCCTCACTAGTTCTCGCCTGCGCAGGCGCGTTTTCTCGCGAGATTGTGATGTCCGGCTCTCCTGCTCTCGCCACACTCTCTCGCGCGAGCTTATTTCTCTCAGTCCTTCGGCCCTCGCTTCTCAGCTGCCCAAAAACTATTATTATAAAACCGAAGTAAAATATCGCTATGCATCTATCAAAATGGCTTAAAAATGATCTGAAATGCTGGCAAGGATACAGAGGAACTTGTTCACTTGTACGTTGCTGGTGGGAGTGGAATATAAAATGGTAAGGCACTGTAGAAGAGGTTTAGCCGGTTTCTTATAAAACGGAACATGCACTAACCCTGTGACGCAGAAATTGCACTTTTGGGCATTTAATCCAGAGAAGATGAATGTGCCCTAGCAACTTTATAAGTAGCCAGAAACTGGAAACAGCCCAGATGTCCTTCCGCCCCTGAATGATTAAACAATTATACGCCTATACTATGAAATACTACTCGTTAATGAAATGGAACAAACTACTATTGAAACATGTATATACTGAGGACACCTAGCACTCAGATATTTGTTTCTAATACCATTCTCTGCTATGAGGAGCCAGGGATCCTTGGATAAATGGCTGATTCTAGAACTGATGAAGTAAATGTAAAAGATGAGCCTGGAACCTCTCGTGTTGTCAGCAAGTGAGGGACTTAACAACAATAAGGAAGCGAACAAAACAGTGACGGGAGGGTATGTGAAAGGGACCCAAGAGCCAATTAGATGAGCGCCCAAAGCTGGAACAATTTAAACAACGAAATAAATAGTATTGGAAGAGAATCTAAAGTATAGAATAAGTACCCATGAGTCTATAATGATTAAGTAAATGATTGAATAAATAAATGTGGGAGAAGAGACAAATCTCCTGCAGAAGAATTCCATGTAATTTATGCAGACACCTCACCCTCAAGGAAGTGGTGCATAACTCCCACTTCATAAGTATGGACTATGGCATAGTGACTTCCTAAAATTACCATTTTGGAAAGGGAGAAAAAAGACTTCACTGGAGAAACCTGACCAATACTACCTCAGGTGATCAAGGTTAATATCAACAGTGATAAGTCATATCGATAGCCTGTGCTATCCCTGATAATGAAAATGAAAATGACACTTTACCTTTGTGGTCTTCTTCCCCAAAACCCATAACCCCAGCCTGATCATGAGAAAAAAACATGAGACAAATCCAGTTGAAGGACATTCATCAAAATAACAGCACTCCTCAAAACTGTCAAGGTTATTCAAAACAGAAAAATTCTGAGAAACTGTCACAGTCACGGGAAACCTAAGGAGATTTGATAACTAAACGTAATGTGGTATTCTGGGTGGGGCGGTGGTACAGAAAAGATGACATTTAGGTAAGTACTAAGAAATATGAATAAAGAATCTACTTTAATGATAATGTATCGTATTTTTCACTAATTGTAACAATTATCCTGTATTAATGTAAGGTGTTAATAGCGGGAAACTGGGTGTGGGGCATGTCAGAACTCTCTGAACCGTCTTCACAGTTTTCCTGTTAAGCTAAAGGTGTCCAAAAATTGTAAAATATATTACCAAAAAAAGTAAAAAAGAGAAAAAATTTAAAAGCTTACATGCATTCCATTTGTACAGTATCCTTGAAATTACAGTACTGTAGAGATGGAGAGCGATTAGTAGTTGCCAGGAGGAAGGGAGGTGGCTATGGCTATGAAAGAGTATAACATGGGATCATTGTGATGGAATTGTTCTGTATGTTGACTATGGCAGTAGTCACATGACTCTACCCATGATAAAATTGTGTGAAAATACACACAAGTGAGTGCATGTAAAACTGGTGAAAACTGAATAATGTTGATGGGTATAATAAACACTGAATAATATTTGTATAAATATTAATTTCCTGGTTGTGATATTGTACTGTAATCCTGCACAGTGTTAATTGGCAGGAAGTAGGTGAAAGGTTTACAGGAATATCTCTATTATTTCTTAGAACTGTGTGGAATCTACAGTTATCAGTAAAGAGTTAAATTAAAATATTATTGTGCCTTACAATCATGGCAATAGATTTTATGGTGTACAATATGAAAAGTAGGATAGGGACACAAGGTTGTGAAGATCTTTCCGGAGAGAAAGAATATCACATGCAAAAAGACTTGACCTAGAAGAGATTATGTTGCATTTATTGAACAGACATGAAAAAGAGCCCATGTGGCTGGAGTTTGAGTCTAGGAGATAGTGGTTCAATATGAGATTGGTGGGAAATAAATGGTGACCATCTTGTTGAGTCTTTTAGGGCACATCAAAATTTTGTTCTTAGTTTTAAGTGCCTTTGTCAGCCATGAAAGTGGAAAAGGTTGTTTAGCATTAACTTTTCAGTCAGTGCAGCCAGGGATAAATTTATATTTTAGAAATGCTCTGATACTTAGAAATTCTTATTCTTGTAAATTGATTATATGTGCTTCTTGGCCAGGTTTTTCTATATTTACACCACAGATCCATATCCTTACTGGATATTTGACCTTGAGCTAATTACTCAACCCTTTTAAACCTCAGCTTTTCACATTATATTTACACAGACTTGCCTACCTAGTGATCACCAAACCCTCATGAGTATGTGACCAGGACCAAACAAAATAATCCATATGCAGCACTTAGCATAGTGTTTGGCACCTATTAAGCTTTACATGATAGCCATTAATTTCTGTTTCTCATAGACTTTTAAGAATTATACAACTATTATAGATTAATTACATAAAATGTCAGAAAATAAGGATGAAATAAAATAAAATACTTGTTATGGCACCTGCATCCATATCACCCTTAAATGGCCATGCACTAAACTCAGTTATAATGAAAAAGGAGGATCGTGGGGGACAACTAGGAGTCTGCCACATCAGTCTTCCTCACTAACTGTAAGGGCCCAGAACAACACTTCTTACTGCTATATATCCAAAATAGAAAGGAGCACAAAAAATATTTGCTAAATGGATGGGTAAATTAAAGTCGATATATAATGGCCTTCATTTTCCCTGTGAAGTAAGGTAAGGTTTTCAACAAAGAAAGGAGTGAGGGAGAGAGAGGATTTGAGTGGTGAATCTTTGACATAACAGCTACAGAAACGTAAAATATAGCAGACACAAAAAAAGATTAATGCTAAAAAGTGCTGAAGTCCCAGCTGAATGTGACGCCCATACACGTGCAGTATTGCATATTAACTAGTTTTCTGTTATATTCTCTCCAGTTAGAGCCTAGGATTAAAATCAGAGAAATGTGTAGCCAAATTGAGCCAGTAGTAAGAGCAGGCAGAACAAGAATGGTGAGAGTAGAAGAAACCAGACATATGGGTATTGATTAAGGAGTGTATTCCACATAAAAAGAGGGTGGAGTTGAGGTGGGGTAGACTGTAGATGCTTAAAAGAAAATATATAAACACAGTATTGATGTATACACAGAGTCATTATAATAGGACTAAGTGAAAGAACAGAACGTCAGAATGCTGAAAATGGTATATTCAAATTGTTCTATACCTCATCTTTCAACAGGACGATGATAAGGTTCAGGTAAGGTCTCAGATGCATTTTGTTCACTTTATTATCTCCATTTATTGTCAATTATGTGCCTTGTCTCACATATTATTAAATAAATTATTCGTATCTTGGCCAAGTTATAACTTAGAAACAACTGGTATGAGCACAATAATTATTTAGATGTGCATTTTTATGTTTACTTAATCAATTAAAATTTTGAGAGCATGCTTCATATTGTATAAATGTATTTGTGTAGTACTATATTATCAAATATATAAATAAGTCAATATAAGTATAATGGGAATACGAATCATGATATGTTTAAGAATTGGTTGCACAGTCAAAACAGATTTGAGATTAGTATCCAAGAGGATGAAAGAGCAGATGTCGGCATGTTTAATTAGGGTAAAAAATTAAACGGAAACGTCAATTAAATAGAGTTGAGCGACCAGAAGGGGGAGCTCTCACACCCTGAGATGAAAGCAGAGTCCAACAGGAAAAAGATTCCTCTTCTTTCCTGGCAAGTACCCAGCCAGTGAAAAGCCATGGACTTTTTGTTTACTACCTCTCCCAACTTTCTTTTCCTCCCTATAAAAATGTTCTCTTTCCTTTGCTATGAGAGGACTTGAACGTGTCTCACCATGGTTGCATATCCCTATCTGCAATTCTTTGCTGATCCCAAATAAATCCATCTTTGCTGGAGAAATATCTAGCAGTCTTTTTGTTTCAGGTATACATTAGACATTAATAAGAAAATAAATATTAGAGAAGAATTGGAGATATAGAATAGTTACTGGATATTAACCCTTATTTTAAATTTAACCTGATATATTTGTTTAGGAAACATTTATGCTTTCTTTAATGATTAGAGAACATCTTTCAGAAGAATCATAAAAAGAAAAAAAATTAATTTAAAAAGAGGGCCAGCCTGGGCAATATAAACAAATATAAACAAACAAAAACAAAAACGCACATGCCCCTAAAGAAAATATTTACCCTCTCTGAGTCTTATTTTTCTCATCTGGAAATGAAAATAATTGGTTTCTATTTCTAGTCAGAATTTTTTTTCCAAAAGTTCTTTAAGAAAACATAGGAAATATATATGTTAAAATGATTTTTTTTTAATTTAAGAAAAATCTGTATAAAGGGACAAAAGAAGGAAGGCAATTAGATGAAGCCAGAAGAAATAATCCTACCTATGAGGAATATGTAGCCAAAATGAGCCTATGAGTAGGGTTATTAGCATATATATATATTTTTTTTTTTAATGTGAAATTTTTTGTAAGTCATTGTCTATACAAATGCAAAGAATTATTTTCGTTACCAAACGTGAAAGAAGAAAGATCAGATGCTTTGGTATGCAGAGAACTGATGTTTCTTACATCAGCCCTAAAGTATCAGCATGACTTAAGCTTCTATTAATGCAAGAAAGAAGTGAAGGTCTTAGGAAGATGCTTTTAGTCCTTTTTGTTCTCACACACAAAAATGACACAATTCTTTAAAATGAAGTAAAGGTTACTGATGTAGCAGATCACCTCTAGAGGAAAGGGATAGAAAGAGCAATGAAGCAATAGTGCCAAAGGAGAAAGACTTAGATGGAATGGCCAGGTAAGTCACAAGTTTGAACCAAAAGAAATTTATTGGAAGAGACTGAGTCAGTCTTTTATCTTTTACGAAGCTGGTCAAAGGAATAAACCACTTCTAAAAATATAATCACTGGCTATTTTTATAGAACTCGTAAAAAGAGGAAGACTTTTCAAGTGGCTAAGATCCTTTTCAGACTTTCAATCCCATATTATCAGACATTGCTTTTTTATTCATTTACTTTAACTCTTTATTGAGATTGAACTTTCTGTCTGTATGTATTTTTTCATAGTAATGTATACATAAAACATTGTGTAGCACACAAATATAATTAAATTATATTCACTTCTTGGTGTCTTTGGAAATGGTGCCTGTAGCCAAAAAAAAGTGTAATTCTCATTACTAGCATTTTTGGTATCATTTATTCATGTAGTTGAACAGTAAAAAAAAGGAGAGATCTTAAGACAGAGTCTATAAAGATGTGACAGTTTTAAATCCAAAAATAACATTTAATAAAATGTTATTTGCATTCTTTCTTTCCCTTTCTGACTTGTAATAAATAATTTTATCCAGCTAAATACTATATTAGTTTTATAATCATTTATTTACCATTACTTTATAGTTATATTTTATATGACTTTACTATCCATTTATTATTACTTAAAAGGACATTATCACTGAGCACCACTAAAGCATTTTTCTATAGTATATATACATACCTATTTGTCTTTTTGTGAACTTGTAGTTATAATGTAATTGTGAGCATTATTTGAATGAGCTAAACTCTGGAAATGATCTCAGACATTTTCCTGCATTTTTTTTTTCTTTCTCCTGATTGTACATTGAAAAATAGGACTGACAATTCTGAAAAAATTTCCCAGAGTAGCTCTTCAAATGTAGCCGGCAGATGTCTTAGACTCATCCAATCAATACATTGTGTTCCTTTCTCCACCTTGAGTTGGGACACACCGTACAATGCAACTTTGTTTGGGACATTTGGATATAATGTTACTTACCTGCTACTTGTTCCTTGAGGTACTGTCAGTATAATTTGAACAGACCTCTAAATGTTGACATGACCTAATTTACAAAGCAAGGGGGAAAATAGTAGTTCTTTTATCTTTAGAGAGGTAACTCTGCCTGGTTCAAGAATAAAACTATTAGACATAGTGAGGCTGAATGGTTAAAAGTAATGGCAACTAAAGCAATAAAGATATAATTCACATCTGTGAAGAAATAAACAATAGGTTTATTAAGGAAAAAATATGGCAAGTGCCAATAATATATACAGCATTGTGCAATATTTGGGTACATACAGATCTGGTATGCTCTGAATTTACTAAATTCTGATTTATCAAATAATGAAAAAAATTGCAAGGATTAAAATTATATCTGTAATCAATTGTATGTACATACAATATGGTGGTTAGAATTTAAAGGCATGTTCAACTTTTTTTTATTTGTAGGTAGTTTATTTATTTTTCAATTTTTTTAATTTTTATACAATTTTTAAAGGTTACTTTCCACTTAACAATTATTACAAAATATTGACTGTGTGCCCCCGTGTTGTACAATACATCCTTGAGCCTATCTTATACCCAATAGTTTGTTCCTCACACCCCCTCATATTGCCCCCTCCACCCTCCCCACTGATAACTACTAGTTTGCTCTCTATATCTGTGTGTCTGCTTCTTTTTTGTTTTATTCACTAGTTTGTTGTATTTTTTAGATTCCACATGTAAGTGATACACAGTATTTGTCTTTCTCTGACTTATTTTACTTAGCATAATGCCATCCAAGTCCACAAGTCCATCCATGTTGCTGCAAATGGCAAATGTTCATTCTTTTTTATGGCTGAGTAGTATTCCATTGTGTGTGCGTGCGTGTGTGTGTGTGTGTGTGTGTGTGTGTGTGTGTGTGTATGATATATATATATCTTCTTTATCCATTCATCTATTGATGGACACTTAGGGTGCTTCCATACCTTGGCAATTGTAAATAATGCTGCTATGGACATTGGGGTGCATGTATCTATTCAAATTAGTGTTTTTATTTTTTTCAGATATACACCCAGGAGTGGAATTGCTGGGTCATATGGTAATTCTATTTTTAGTTGTTTGAGAAGCCTCCATACTGTTTTGCACAGTGGCTGCATCAATTTACATTCCCACCAACAGTGTACAAGTAAGTGTTCCCTTTCCTCCACATCCTCGCCAACATTTGTTACCTGTGTTCTTTTTGATGATAGCCGTTCTGACAGTTGTGAGGTGATATCTCATTGGGTTTTGATATGCATTTCCCTGATGATTAGCAATGGTGAGCATCTTCTTATGCGCCTGTTGGCCATCTGCATTACCTCTTTGGAAAAATGTCTATTCAGTTCTTCTGCCCATTTTTGAATTGGGTTGTTTTGGTTTTTTGATGTTGAGTTGTATGAGCTGTTTATGTATATTGGATATTAACCCCTTATTGGTCATATCGTTTGCAAATATTTTCTCCCATTCAGTAGGTTCTCTTTTCATTTTGTCAGAGGTTTCCTTTGCTGTGCAAAAGCTTTTAAGTTTAATTAGGTCCCATTTGTTTATTTTTCTTTTTAGTTCCATTATTCTAAGAGACAGATCCAAAAAATATTGCTGCAATTTATGTCAGAGAACGTTCTGTGCATGTTTTCCTCTAGGAGCTTTAGAGTATCTGGTCTTACATGTAGGTCTTTAATCCATTTTGAGTTTATTTTTGTATATGGTGTTAGAGAATGTTCTAATTTAATTCTTTTTCATGTAGCTGTCCAGTTTTCCCAGCACTACTTATTGAAGAGACTGTCTTTTCTCCGTTGTATATTCTTAAAGGCATGTTCAATTCTTCATGTTCAATTTCTTCCCTCTGTAGATGTCTCCACTACTTTATTATAAGCAAAGTAATTTAGTCCATATGCTCCCTTTGCACTTATATCATGTCATGAACTGTAATCAAAATTAATAAATGAGGATTCATATTTATAAAATTATTGAAACTATATGAGTCAGTTGTTAAAGTTTCACAACCTTCTATGTATCATTTTTTAAGGTTTATCCATTTTTTGTTTTTATTATTGGTTATAAATCCCTCCAATTAGCTTTTGAAAAACCTGACACCCAGATATGCATGTACTTTTCCAGAAGTGGAAAATAGCAAATTTTTTTACAAATACTATAGTTATGTTAAAATTGGCACTGATCTTTAGATCTGAGTTGGCTCATTCTATATGTTGGTTTTAGCAGTCATTTTTTTTTAAATTATTTAATTTATTTATTTATTTTTGGCTGTGTTGGGTCTTCGTTTCTGTGCAAGGGCTTTCTCTAGTTGCTGTGAGCAGGGGCCACTCTTCATCGCGGTGCGCAGGCCTCTCACTGTCGTGGCCTCTCTTGTTGCGGAGCACAAGCTCCAGATGCTCAGTAGTTGTGGCTCATGGGCCCAGTTGCTCCGCAGCACGTGGGATCTTCCCAGACCAGGGCTCGAACCTGTGTTCCCTGCATTGGCAGGCTGGTTCTCAACCACTGTGCCACCAGGGAAGCCCCAGTTTTAGCAGTCATTTTTAATCATTTTCACAAACAGAGCTTATTGTCTCCTATAACTCCTGTGCTTGTCATTAAAATTTTGTTTGTTTTACAGCTAAAATTTATTTCATCCAGCCCTGTCATTTTACAATCAAAATATTTATAAATATACTTGTAATATGACACTATATAAGTCAAATGGGTAATATATACTTACGGAAAATGTTAAATAACATTGGCTTATTTATTGATTGGCTTCCCTCCCATTGCTAGCTGCCATTTCTCCAGTTTCTCTATCCATAGGCAGGGCTTGTTACTTATTTTTTGCTTTATGAAGGTATTGGATACATTTTAAACATATTTAACCTTCTGAATAAAAATGAAGGAATACCACATTATAGGAAAAGAAAAACTAACAATCACACAAAGACCTGGTTAAATCCAAATCTTCACTTTTTCTACACATACAGCTGAGCACCTGGAACATGGCTGGGGAGAAACATACAGTCATACTCACTGCTCTCACTTTACCAAACTCAACCGAGCCCTTAATTGTACTTGGCAAACATACATTTTTCCTTAGTCCAGTCACTTTCTCAATCCCCAAGGTGACTATTTCATCCTTGCTTCTGCTCCATAAATTTCCAAAATCGTCTCCTTCACTCTCAGCTGATGACTTTGTTTCCTATTTCACTGAAAAAAACAGAAATAATGAGAAGAGAATTTTCCACCTTTAATAGCCACATCTACACCTGCCTTAGGTACTCTGCCTTCTTTACTATTATTCTAGATGAGTTCCCTGCACTCCTAGCAAATATTTATTACTCATTTGTGTAGTAGATAGCATCCGCTCTTGTCTACATGTCTACATGATGTCTACATGTCTACATGGACTAGAATCTGGTAAATCTCTTTTTCTACTATGTTACTAATTGTTCCCTTTCTATTGGATTATTTTCATGATATTATTTCTGTTGTTTAAAATGATTATATAAGCAACCAACCTCTCTTGATCCAGGTTCCTCTTTAACCGTTGCCTCATTTGTCTCCTTCATTTACAATGAAGTTATTTGTCACCAAGTTTACCCTCCTCTTCTGTCTTGAATCTAATTATATATGGTAAATATAATTATATTTCTTATATATTATTAACTAATATGATATATGTTCGGATTCAGTGGAGATTGGAAAAGAAAATATTTCTAGCATCAGGTTGAATTGCTATGTTAATCATGTTATTTAGGTATTTTATATCCCTAATTATTATTTTGTGTTTATTTGATATTTCTGTAGTAAAGAGGTAAAATGATGCCTATTATTATTCTCCTTGTATTTTCTGAAGGCTTTGCTTCATGGTGTTTGATGCTGGGTTCTTTTCTCAGAGTTATTCATAAATGCTGCTCATAATTATCTGTTATACTGTATTAGTTGCTAGCATCGCCATAATAAAGTACCACAAATGGTGAGTTAAACAGAAGAAATTTATTTTCCCACAGTTCTGGAGGCTAGAACTTTGAGATTAGGTGCCAACAGAGTTCATTTCTTCTGAGGCCTCTCTCCTTGGTTTGCAGAAGGCCACCTTCTCCTTCTATCTTCATATGGTCTTCTTTTTACCTGTCTGTGTCCTTATCTCCTCTTCTTAAAAGGAAACCAGTCATATTGGATTAGGGCCCACTCTGCTGACCTCAGTTAACCTGAAATACCTCTTTAAAAGTCGTATCTAAGGGGCTTCCCTGGTGGCGCAGTGGTTGAGAATCTGCCTGCCAATGCATGGAACACGGGTTCGAGCCCTGGTCTGGGAAGATCCTACATGCTGCGGAGCAACTGGGCCCGTGAGCCACAATTACTGAGCCTGCGCGTCTGGAGCCTGTGCTCCGCAACAAGAGAGGCTGCGATAGTGAGAGGCCCGTGCAACGCGATGAAGTGTGGCCCCCACTTGCCGCAACTAGAGAAAGCCCTCGCACAGAAACGAAGACCCAACACAGCCATAAATAAATAAATAAATAAATAAAATTAAACTTCAAAAAAAAAAAAAAAGCCGTATCTAAGGGATAGTTTGGGATTAACATATACATACTACTATATATAAAATAGATAACCAACAAGGACCTACTGTATAGCACAGGGAACTATATTCAATATTTTGTAATAAGCTATAAGGGAAAAGAATCTGAAAATATATATATATATATGTAAAACTGAATCACTTTGCTATACACCTGAAACTAACACAACTTTGTAAATCAACTACTCTTCAATTAAAAAAAAATTTTTTTAATTCAAAAAAAGCCCTATCTGCAAATAACAGTCACATTCTGAGGTGCTGGGTGGTGGGGGTTAGGATATCAATATATGAATCTGGGGAGGACATGATTCAGTCCATTACATATACTTTTCATAATTAAAATCTTCCCTCTTTGCCTATTTAATTTAATCATAAAATTCACTTTGTTCATGTTAAGATCTCATATTCTCCTGCATTCTAGAGGCTTTTTTTAAGCTATTTTTAAGCTAAATGTTGGCTGTTATTATTTTTCCTGATTATAAGATCTATAAGGCCATATTATAGAGAACTGGGAAATATAGAAAACTAAAATTATGATGACAATATTATCCATAATTCCAGAAGCATGTTAGTGTTAATCAGACACTTTCTTTCACATAAACTCACATGTGCATGTATACACACAGATACAAATTGAAATCATAGTGAAAATTCAGTCTTGTTTCATACTCTTGTTCAGTTAGATGCTAGCAATCATCCCTATGATTGCTTTTCTTAAAAAATCACAGTGTTAATACATGAATACCATTCTTGTATATGACTGTAATTTTGCTGATAATTTAGATTTTCTACTTGTACATTGAATAAGCGTGACTTGTGGAATATATCTTTACATTTGCTTTCCTGTCACTGAATACATATTGAGCAGGCTTTTGGCTCTTCTCAGAACTCTCAGTAATAAAAATACCCACAGTAATGTATCCTTGTAAAATACTGCCCTGTCTTGATAATTATTATGTCCAGTGCCATGTAATATCAAAACTCTGAAATTGTTTAAATATTAACTGAGGGGCTTCCTCAGGAAGTAGTAGAAATATAACCATTTTTTTTCTTCTACCTTTTCCAACCTAAACATCTACCTCTCATTTTTCATTATCATAATCGTGGTTTCTGACCAGCTCGTGGGAGAGTGAGTGGAATGGGACTCCTTACCACTGCTGGCCTCTCCCTGTGGTTTCCTTTGGTTAGGTGAATGCATTCTTTTCTTTAAGTCACCTACTCCCTCCTCAGATGCTAAGAATCCAGCATTTCACTTCCAGTTCCCCCTTTGCTGAAGCCTATTGCTCCTCTTGGTGGTTTATAGGACAAAATTAGAAAGGCAGTAACCTCCCCAACATTTTCTTTCGATGTAGTTCATGGATAACTTTGAGATTCTTTGTATGGACACACTGTGAGAGTGGAGGCTGATCCCAAAGCATTATTGAATGTGATCCCAAAGTATCTGGCCAGTATGTCATCTTTTGCTCTGGATTTCCACAAGTGCAAAAAGAACCACAAATCAAACTGCCACCTCCAAATAATCTTGAGGAAGCTCTGCTTTTTTGACTTAAGATTAGAGGAAGTCACAACCCACCCTTCCTGGTAGGTGGGCTGGAATTTCAGAATACCAGCATCTCTCTCAAAAAAACAAAAAACCCAAAAACATTCTTCTCCTGAGTTAAATCCTGTCTCATCTATGTTTATGATCTTTTTGATTATTGTGGTAGTGATTGTTGGCATAGTGATAGATAGGAAAAAATGATAAGGAATAAAATAAACTTTAGCTATGTATGTAATATTTAAGTATTTAATGAAAACACAGAAATTAAATGTGATAAACTGTTAACAGCTCTTAATATTGGAGGATGGATTATATGCATTCATAATTTAGTCTTTGTTCTTGAGTGCATTTTAAAATTTTCTCAATAAGATAGAAATAAAAGGTTGTTAGTCCAGGTCAGCATTTCTCTTGCCAACCTCTATATTATTTAAAAATAGTTTAAGAAAACTGTCTTTATCCCCACCCTAAGCTCACTATCTTAGTAGCACAAAGTAGAGTTTTCAATGGTAAATATTATTAAAATTTTATAGAGGATTTTTTTAATGTTTTCTTTATTATTTCTCTTCTTCTCAAAACTTCAACTGAAAGAAGAAAGGACAACATGATCCCTACACCTTCTATTCCTTACCCTGTACAGTATTCCAAGGCACTGAAGATGCCATGTAAACTCTTTTTGGCAGTGTCATTCTTTCTCACTTTAATTCATAAGACTGAAATTAAGTCAGCACCTTTCTAAATTACTGGCAAGTTTTTCACCACACCCTGGGATAAACTGTCCTAGTCTATGTTATATTACACCACACTATTCTAATATTTCTTTTATCCAATCAAAAATTATAATTGAGCACCTACACTGTACCTAATACGATTCTATGTATGAGAATATAGCAGTAAAACCAATATAAATTAAATTAATTAAAGCTAGAAATCATACAGTCTAACAGGTAATATGAGGTGCTCCTTACAGCTGGGTAGTCAGATCCAGAGATAAACTTGACATTAATATTAAGACTTAGCTGCAAAAATTGTATTTCAGGGGCACTGTTTCAATTCCTGGGAGAAGTGACCCTTGACAGACTCTTATTTCTGGATAAAATAATGCACTTAAATAGGACGATAAGAACTCAGATATCAGGAATATCCATGGACTGTGTTATAACTTCTGAGAGAGAACGAGAGAGAGAGAGAGAGTGTCTGTGTGTGCGCGCGCGGGATGGGTTCCAAGGAATGGAATGCAAGGACTCATGAAGCAGGAATAACAACCTTATTGATTCAGTGCTGGGAAGATGACCTGTTTTCCCGTTTCAGTGATGCAAAATTTATTTCTTAATACAGGTTTGTCAAGCACACACAAGATAAAACCAGTCCAAGTCCTGACTGATTTTATTAGTAAAGATACAGGGAGTCGCTTTTAGATTCAGAGACTTTATAGAGAAACAAAAATTAGCAAAAGGTGCCAGCTTCCCATGGTCTTTGTCCCAACACCAAAAAGGATGACACTGAAACAAAAGGGGCCAAATGACTACAATATGAGTAGTGGGATACTATATTGCTGAGGAGCTGATTCTTGACTGCTGCTGAGCAGTTTTATGTTTTGAAGCTTTATTCTGAGTGTGGAGTTCCAGAAGCCTCCTATCTCATCAGAACCCAGGAGGTGATGAGAAACTGTCTCATGATAACCTCCCAGGGGAGATGGAGGGGAGTGAGTAGGAGATGGCCTTGTAGAAGCTCTTTCTTTATATGTCTTTTATCCTCTGGTGTTCTGGGAATATCACCAGGCAGCTTCCAAGACTCAGATTAGCTGTGGATATGTGCAAATTTGCCAAAGTGTCATGTGGCATAACCAAAAATTTTGGAAGACATCGAAAATGCTTAATGCGTTGCTTTTTCATTTTTGTCCCTGTAGATAGTTCTAACATGCTATATAAGAGAAATTGGATCAACCATCACTTACTACGTGTGCTATGTCAGTTTTAAACATCTTTCAGATAATCTAAAAGGTCATGTATAAAATAACATTATTACTAGGACTCCACTTTATTAAATGTCATTGGTTATAGACCACACTCACCCACTATTCAGAGGATCTGTTTTACCTAAATGTAACTGAATATTAAGCTCCACTTCAGGATCACCTTTTCAGCTTTTCCAACCGAGTAACAGATATCTCTTGCCCACCATATTATTTGTGTTGCCATTACTATGCCTCAAACATAAGTCGTAAAAATGGCTAGTGCAACCCCCAACAAGTAGTTTTTCTCTGTATGAATGATGTTTAGCTAGTCTGATTAGCCAATACTTTAGTTTTTGCCTCTTTTTAAAGAATAAATAGCTTTGCAGTGTTTAAAGTGTAATCCAAAACTGGTTATTCATCATAGATTTTAGTGCCTAGTAGTCTAGTATTTACTGCTACACTTTTTAAAAAGCTTTAAACTTAAATAAAATTGAATCATGCAATTATGCACAATGCATATTGTAAGGACAGTTAATGGACTTATCATTTCAGTGCTAACAGCTGTTTTCTCCTCATAAATTCTATTCTGAGACTCCATCCACACTACCAACCAAAATAAAAGCAGGAAGTTAGAGGAGAGAAATAGAGCAATATAAACATTTTCTTAGTCTTTCAAAATCAAGACCACTGTCTACTGACCAATGAAAAACAACCAAATAATTCAGGTATATTTGAAAAAACGTCTCTTTTCCTGTAGAGAGAGAGAAAGAGAGAGAGAAGAAGGAGGAAGAGGAGAAAGAGAAGGAGGAAAAGGAGGAGGAGGAGGAGAAAAAGAAGCTGGGGGAGGAGGGGAAAATATGCCTAGTACATTAGGAATAATAACTCAGATTTAATGATGCAGACATTTTGACATATGCAATTCTAATATTTGTTAAAGTACTTAAATATTATAAGAGAAGCTGAAGTCTCTTAAGTATCTTTACAATCCCATTTCTCACCTTTACTCCACTAAAGTGAACATTTTTTCAGTTTTGTGATGTTCCTGCTCCTGCTAGAATAAGTTTACCATGTAAGTGTCAATAAATTTTCTTTTGTGTATTACTAATATTTATATTTTTGTAATCTTACAAATACCTTCATTACAATAAGTGTTGATAAAGCTCCCCTTTACTTTTCTTCTTTACCAATGTTTTTGCTAATCTTGGCTTTTTTTTCATTTTTGCATACATTTTAGTAAGCGTTTGATCAAATTCTGTGAAATACAATGGATGAATAGAATTGCTTGGTCAGAACTGGCATGTTTGCAATGCTGAGGTGTGCCACCCACAACACAATATATATCTTCACTTATTTAGCATTCTTTTATTTTCAAAAGCTTTATAAGCATTTTCCATAAATATATTATACTTCCTTTGTTAGATTTATTCCTTTATAAGTAGTATTCTTACTACAGTTATTGACTTGTTTATTAAATATCTTCTCTTTTAATTTTTGCTTTATTTTCTCACAATTTTACATATAGTAAACTTGAGTATTTTAAAATAATCCCCAAACTCCTTCTAAAAACCAAATAAGTCAACACGACGGGAAAAAGAAAAAGATATACTCATCACGTCTTTTAAAAATGAGGCAACGAGAATGCCCACAGATCTCAAAATAAGAATGAGGTTGACTGAACCACCAAAGCAGCAGCAATGGAACAGCAGCTGGTGGTAGGAATGGCAGAGTGAAAATAAAATACAAAAATAACCTTAAATCATGTAAACAACTCTCCCCCTCCAAAAAAGTAGCCAAAAAATTATTACCACTTAGTGCGGTGTATTCCAACCTGAGTGGAAACATGAAGAGATGCAATGAGAATGACCAGTGAAACTGGGAAAATTCCTCACAGAAGCTGAATAATTGCAATGCAAAAACGTGTGAGCAGATATAGAAGATTAAATATTGCTATTTCAGCATATCCTACTGAGAATTTCAGATATATCAAGCTAATACTCTCTTACAAAGGAAAATGGCTCACACAGAAACCACATACTAATTACAGAATTAAAACTGAGCAGGACAAAACCACTGGACCTTCAGGTAGCAAATGCTTGAAAAAGCCATAAGTTTGAAAATGGGCCCCAGCTATTTTCCCTGGAAAACCCTCATCATTTAAACATAGGATACTACAAAAATCAGTGAATAAAACAAAATCTAACCCCATGCAAGTGTATTCCAAGAAAAAAAGATAAAAATAAACCAGATGTTTCAATAAATAATGGGAAAACACCAGAAATAAACAGCAACAAAGATAAAAACAATAATTTAATATATATAGGTGGAGAAAAAGAAATTTTTAAAAATTGTGCAGGCATTGGAAGATCAGCTAAAATTAGATATATAATAGCTCAGAAATATATATCTAGGAATCCAGAAGGTATAAAACAAGAACTCTCAGGTATCAGGAAAAAGATACGGGGTAGGGATTAGTGGGAAGAAACAAAGCAGAAGATATAGGGAAAAAAAGAGTAAGGGAGAAACCAAAGATGGAAAAGAGAAATATATAACATAACAATATTAGAGTAATGAGAAAAACAGAGAGCAGAGAGGAGAGACACATTTTATAACAATCAAACAAAAATGAAAAGTAAATATATTTGAAAATGATAGCTAATAAAACACAAGCTCTGGCCAAAATATAATAACAGGTAACAGATCTGCAATCCCATTTGTAACAACCGAGGAGCACAGACCAAAAAAAAAAAAAGAAACAATAGTGGAATTTTTGCATATTTAAAAATGTATTTTCCAGGTTTCTTTGCAGAAACATTTGTGTTAAATTATATTTTTTACCAGTAGTATGTGAGAAAGTCCCTGCCCATTTTAAAGTCTTATCTGATGGGAAAAACTTATTGTTTTAATTTACACTTCTTGATTAATAAAGGTGAAAATCATTTATGTAGTTATCATTCATTTTCCTCCTTTTGTCTCTTTTACTTACCTTTCAGATAGTGTGTCTTTTTTAATTAAGATTTTATTTTTTAGAGCATTTTTATATTCACGACAAAATTTAGAGGAAGGTACAGAGATTTCTTATATATCCCTTGACTCCACAGATGAATAGCCTCCTCCGTTATCCACATCCCCCACCAGAGTGATGTATTAGTTACAACTGATGAACTTACATTGACACATCTTAAGCACCTAAAGTCCGTAGTTCACATTAGGATTCACTCTTTGTGTTGTTCATTCTATGGGTTTGGACAAATGTTTTTGCTATCATGCAGAGTATTCTCACTGCCCTAAAAAATAGTTTTCAAGACACTGAACACCAGACAACAATAAACAGTGATAGTTTGAAAGAAGGAAAGCAAGCCAGAAGAGCCTTGCATTTATCCCAGTTTATTGCCTTGAGGAAGGTTCTATGCATGGTGCAGAATCCTGGACACTCCCTGAGTTTAGGAAGCTGAGAAGAGCCCCTAGGGAGAGCTAAGTGGCTATAATTTACAAGAGAAAGTACTGGAGAGGAGAAAAGTGCATAGGGAGAAAATTCTGGATATCTGCAGAGTCTCCCCTGAGTATTCAATAAAGTACAGGGCAGCACGTGCCTGTGAGGGGAATACCTGAGGATGTGGGGGAAGAACATTCGACAAGATTAGAGAGGACAGTGCCTGGTGCTTACACAGGGCAGTGAATAGTACCTGTTCCCATCAGCCAGACTGAAAAATCTCAAGATTTATAAAGTCCCGAATGGAATACTCAGGAGGGTTTTGCCTCAGCAATGGGGAACGATTAGACCAGAACTCAGCACTGTTTGGGAAGCACCTTAAAAAATCATAAAAGCAAGACCAAAATGAATCCAGCTGTTTTTAGGTAGCCAAATGAGGCAGTTCGGTTTTGCCTCCTAGAACAAAGATCAAAAATATTTTAGAAATCAAACCAGATAGCACCATTTAAATGTAAAAATCAAAATGTTTGGCATCCAATCATAGAACTAGGAATGATAGGAAAAAGGAAAATGTGACTTCTAATGAGGGGAAAAAATAATTATTGGAAACTGACAGATAACTGACAAATGTTAGAAGTTGTGAAAAAGGATGTTAAAGCCATTGTTGTAGCTGTATTTCATATGTTCAAAAAAATCAAAATTCTAGAGACAAAAACTGCAATATCTGAGAAGAAATTATACACTGGATGAGATTAATGTAAGATTATACATTGCACTAGAAAAGATGTGGATTTGAAGACAAAACAATAGAAACTGCAAAATAAAACACAAAGATTACTTGCAAAAAAAAATAGCATTATCCTTAATATTAAAGATTGTATGCTTTTACCCTAAGATTGGGGCCTAGGCAAGTATATCTGCTTTCACTCTGTCTATTCAGCGTTGAGTTCATAGTTCTAGCTAGTACAATAAAGAAGGAAAAAGTAAGAAAAACTAGATTGGAAAGGAACACATAACATTTTTCTTATCCATAGACTTCACCACAGGTTTATTTTTGAATATTTATGTTGTATCCAGCAATCTTGGTGAAGTCTGATTTTAAGGATTTGGTTTTTCCAAATGGCCTTTCATATTGGTAAGTTTTATGAGAATTCTATTTATTTCTTTTCAAAGCTAATGCCCCATATTTCCTTTTCTTTTCTTTCTACTGGCTAGAACCCTGAGAAGCTTAAAGAAAAAATCTTATTTTGTTCCTGTTTTCCAAAGAGATAGGTCTTAGTCATTATTTTTAAGTATGATATTTTAAAATAAAATTTGTTACAGTATTTTATCAAATCTAACGTCCTTTGTATTCAAAGAGGTAAATTTATATTTGGGCTATTTCAATCATTTTATTTTGTGTTTTGTCTATCTACTCATCATGTTCATTTTCCTGGTTTTCATTCCATTTTTGACTTCCCTAAAACTGATAGAACATTTTATATTACCTTTCCCCTTTACAATTTCAGATGTTACATATCCCATATTTTGTGTACTTATACCTAACGTTTTTTACCTCTTTATAGAAGTAGATCACTCTTAATTTTACAACTCTATGAATTTTCACAAAGTGAACATGGCATTCTTAATTATTCTCCAGGATAAGAAGGAGAAGGTCACAAACATCCCAGAAAATCTCTGGTGCTCCCTGCCAGTCACTATCACTAGTTGCATAAGCTTCCTCTGTGGCATGTTAGGTGATTTCCTTAGATCCTTCTCCCAGTTCACTACTTCTCTTTTTAGCTCTGTATAATCTTCTTTAGTCTTTCTATTGAGTTTTCAGTTCAATTATTATACATATATTACTTACAAGTTCTATTTTTTTTCAAATTTGTTCTTTTCTTTCTTTGTTAGCTCTTCAAGAATTTTGAGCATATATTTAGTAGTTTCCTTCTTATTATTCTTATTATTTTTAGTTTCTAATGTCACTGTCTGTTTCTTGCATCTACTAACACTCTCATGGAAGGCTCACTTCTCAGGTTTTATAATTGAGTTTTAAGAGGTAATTTTCATCAAATATTTTTTTTCACATCTGATTATATTCTTTCAGTTTCCTTATTTCTGACAAAGTTATATAGCTTTCAATGCTCTTGGAAAAATTGTAGGTAAATATTATAAACTTGAACGCTAGGCATAAATTTTTTTGCTGCAAGTCTTTGATTTTTCCCAGCTACCTTTTCTACCTTTAAACTGAAGACTAGACAGAACAGAAATTTTATGCCCACATCTTTGTTTGTGTGTAGTTTTTCTAGTTCACTTTTAATGGATGGAGAATCTCTGTGAAAGGATTTTCAAGTAGTATTTTATGCAAGGCTAGAAAGTAGAGCTTAATTACCTTCAACAACCTGTGGCCATCTCCTCTGTCCTCCTCTATGGGGATTAGAAGGCTAGGCTTCAGCCTTTAAAGCCTAAGAGGAGGATAGAAATCACTATGAATTATAGGGCCATCAGCTCACACCATATTGATTTTTATTATTCTTTATGCTCCTTGAATCTTTCCTTTTATTCCTTTGTGTTTGATTAGACATTGTTTTTAGAGTTTCATTTTATCTATGATCTCATGTTTGTAGCAGAAGGAGACTATCTGAGTCAGCTTAGGTCATTGTGCTTTTAATAAAAGAAAGAAGTATAAACAGTCAACTAAGTTGTCCGATTAAAGACAATAAGCAGCTGGACTCCACATCTGTGTCTCCTTTACTGTAGTTCTCTCATCCTCAGTGCTCATGTCCCCTCTTCTCTTTTCCACATTCCTCTGCTACCCTGTCTCTCCCAAGACAACCTGAGACCTAATCTCATCATTTGTTTGTGGCACTTCTACTATTTCACTCAATTTTCTCCAAACACCAGAATTCTTTCTTGATCTTTTATTTAGTTAAATACAATTCCTAGAAATAATTTCTGTAATTATAGGTTTGGGGAAATTAATTTATAGCTCTACTTTTAAAAATTATTTTTTAAATGTTGATTTTCAGTAGCCTGCTCTAGAAGAGACACTTGCTGTTAGAGAAAACCGAAAAACAAAAGATAAAACCCACAAAAATCTATGACTTAAAATTCAAAGATAAGAAAAAAACTTGGAAAATCATGCACACACAACCGCAAGGAGACATAAAGCTATCGTGAAAACCATGGCTTTGCCACAACCCTTGATTAGCTGGAGTAGCACTTTATTAGATATCTTAGACCATATTAAAAACAAAGATTGGAATCCTTCTAATACCTATTTCAGATTTCTTTCTTTCCTTTTTCCTTTTTCAAAGCAATGCTTATTAAAAGTGAAGCACAACACTGTGAATGTACTAAATGCCACTGAATTGTACACTTTAAAATGCTTAATTTTATGTACTGTGAATTTCACTACAATAAAAAAAAAGCGGGACTTTTCTCACCACCAATATTGATAAGAGCAGAACCAATTAATTTCTAAGTACGCACTGCGTTTGCTCCTCAGTCCTTGCTTACGTTCAACAGTGGAAATATGACATTTGAGAGATTTCACCTGGCATCCCCTAATTTTTGCACCCACTTTCCAATCAATGTGTACACTCTGTTGAGTTGGAGGGGAATGCCTACCTTAAAGTTGCTCTTTCCACCAGCTTACCTCCTATTCACTTTTTAACCCTCTACGATCAGGCTTTCACCAGTGAAGTTCCAGGAACTGTCTAATGACAGTTTCCTGCTGTTTAACAAATCCAATGGGTAATTTTTACCATAAGTTTTCTGCAATATTGAAGATGGAGATAACAGTCTTCCTTTTGAATATCTCTTGTAATTTGGGTTGTTTTTTTTTTTTAATAGCCATGTCTGATTCTCCACCTTTCTCATTCCTTAGTATAATTCACTCATTCTAATTTTTCTACCTGTCCTTTTAATGTGGAAATTTCACATTATTTAGTTAACAGACCTCTTATAGTTCTATGTACATCCTTTATGCAATTTAAGGTCACATATCACTTCTAAGAACACCTATTGTTCTGTTAAACCTCAAAATAATGTAGTACATTATGTGCAGTCTCTACTGCTATCGACAGACTGCTGAATGCCTCTAGATAAAATTACTCTATTTTGAAGGGTGCCAGTGACATCTCTTCCAATCTCAGCTGTGCTGTCAATTATTCCTTTTTATGTCTTCCATCAACTGCCTACCTCATTCTCTAGAGCAAACGTTCTGAACCTCAAACACCCTTCAAGAAAATTCAATTAATGTAAATTTCATGAGAAAAAGGCCATATTAGCCATTCCATAAATATATTTACTCAGTGGATTAATGAATGACAGTCTGCATTTTACTTACATAATTGGCATCTATATTTTTATTCAGTACATCAAAAATATTGTCTTCCCTACATTTCTTACGTAATAATAAGACACTCAATATGTATTTGTTAAATGATTCATTTATGCAGTAGGTACATTTTGTATTACAAGATGGTCTGTTCATTCTTCCTTGCATCTGTCGTAAGCCTTAACTGAGATGCAGCCTAATTACTGCTGACAATTACTTCTTAGATGCATGAAAGCTCCCTTTAGACCAATGTCAATGTTTTTACTCTAACATCACTTTTTCAAAGGAAAATTACTGCTATCAAACTTATACTTAAGGAAGGAAGAAATGTTGTAATCATTTCTGGACATTGAATTAAGCAGTGAGTAATAATACTGTTCATTTGAAAGAAAATAATTTGTACCTGCATGTTTTCATTTGGCTGTATAAAGATATCTTTTAAAAAATTATACAATGATTATGTTTAGTGTCTTAATAAAATATCTCAATAATTACAAAAGAGTATAATAAGATCTTTTTTAATTCAGCTACAGTTAAAACCAAATGTTTTAGACAATGTCATAACTTAGAAGATTTTTCCCAACTTATGAGCAACACCATGTGATGGTAAAGTCATAGTTCTATTCTGTCAGTCTTTTCCACCTAACTTTAAATTAACATCAGTTTGTTTTGCCTTATCATTTTTTATTGCTATCATTTTTTATTGCAAAAGTTTACCTTTATCATCAACTTATTTTAAAACATTTTTCTGCTTCTTAGCTATTATTGGAACACACTACATTTTTTATTGTATTAACATCATTGTCATTTTACTTCTGCTAGTTTTATGTTGCTTCTAAGCTGATTCAGATATTCTGACTTGCAAGCCATTCTATTTTCTCCACTACTTTTCTGAATAAATTATATGTACCTGCATGTCTCTTCTCCTTTTTTCTTCTTCTCTTAGGCCACTGAAATTGATTAAAAGAAATACAGACATGCTTTTAAATGTTCTCTCTTTAAGCAGTCTAGAGGGTGTCTGGAGGCTGAAGATTTGGTTCAGAGCTTCTGCAAAACATTGAGTAAAGATGAGTCCAGGCAACACAGCAACCCCAGGAGAGAAGCTTCCCCTCAGGAAGCATTGGTCTTCATAGCGTCAACTGCCTTGACCAAGTCTTCTGAGAAACTCTTTTTATTATTGACAAGTAAAGTAGTGAATTCAGGATGACAATCAGTTAGAAGAATACAAATGCAAATATTATTTCACAATTTGGAACAAGAAGAGGAAATACATAATACAAAGAAAAACATATTACAAATCAATATTAATATCTCTATTTTATGGAGTCACAGACATTTAGAAAAAATTACTGTCACTTAGCTATTTCACCCTGGATTTCCTACTCACTTATAATTCCATAAAATGCCGCATTTTTTCTTGATCATTTTTGCACGTAATTAAACATGCTACGTCTGTATTTTACAAATTGTCTACCTCACGGTAGACACGTTTTAACAGCATTTACTTTCTAAGCCAACTTTGGTAAAATTCCATCTTGGCAGATTCATTCCAACTAAGTTATTTTATCAACAAGAGAAGTTTGTTTAGCCATATAAATGGTCCTGAAAACACTAATATAAACTTACATTAATGTACATTAAAAGAATTAAAAGAATAAGCATGAGTTCAAATTCTAGCCTCAGCATTTAGTACTTGCATAAGTTTACCAAATTATTTGAATTCTCTAAACCTAAGATTCCACAAACTTCATGGGATGCTAACAGTTGTGCAGCCTTGGAAGTAATGTTGGGCAGCCCAAGAAATTTTTTTTTTTATCAATTGAATGTGAATGGTAATACAGACTTTGTTATTGTGTCTTTTTTTAGGTGGGGGGAGGAAGGTTAAATTATATAATCTATGTAAGGTATTTAGAAGAGTGTCTTGAACACAGCACTTTCCCAATGATTAAGGGATATTAGTGTTAATAGTTTTTATCCCTCATCTACCTTTGTTGCACAACTACTTATCAAGTATTTTAAACTATAGTATCCTATATTTCACAAACTTCATCTAATCCATTATCTGCTCTGCCATTCATTTTAACTACTCTGTGTCAGAAGTAGCATTAAAATGTGTCCTGAAATCTATTATAATGTCACAATTAAAAAATCAGAAAACTACTCATTAAGCAGTAGTTTGTAAAAAATATTTCGCTATCATATGAGGAATAATTAACCATATTGTAATTTCTGTGGAGCTGAGTCTATGATCACTTATTTTAACTTCATCTGACAATATCTTTTTCCAATAACACTTTATAGCTTCAAAACCCTTTGAAAAAGAGTATATACAGACACAACAGAAATCTGCTAAACACTACTTCATTAATCTAAAATAATTCATCATAATTAACACATAATTTCAATATTTAACTTACCATTGCTCTGCCTCAGTCTCTTCTTGAGTATTTTATGTTGGAGACGAAATTATATGCTCCGTAGAGAAAACTTTTTACTGAAGACAAATTTAATTTGAGATCAAGGGAAGAAAGACAAAAGAAAGTCACAATGTAACCATTAGTGTGGAATTGTCCAATGTTCTTTGCGCTCCTTAGTTGTCTTTCAAAAGTATAAGATTGACAGGAGGTTTGGGGATTGCCTGTGATTTGTAGTATTTGTTCTGCATTGTCTGGCATTCTATTTGTTTTCCAGCCCAGTGCTGACATGGGGTTGATGGCTGTAAGCTTCTTGTCATTATCCCCACAGGATCCTTTTCCTTATCTGCTCTTGGCAGATTGTGACCATCTAAGGAAAGACTTCTTTACTGGTTTACCAACCTTATTTTCATAGCTTCTTATTTCCCAGTGTCAAAAAGTATTATGTACATTAAAAAAAAAATGTTCACTCATCCATGCCAGGCAATTGTAAGTAGAATTGTATTTTAAGTGATACAACAAACAAAATTGACCTTGGTAAGCCTCACGGCTTGTCAGAAATACGACCATTTCTTCAATTCGAGTTGTATTTACAGAATGCAAGAGCTAAGCTTAAGGAAAGTGGACTGTTCTACGAAGAGAAGAGCAAAACTATTTCTTAAATACCATGCCATTGTGCCCTATTCAGTAAATGACAGCCTGGTATTTTATTTGTACACAGTGACTAAAGTCAAGTATTCTGTCCTGTTCTACAGAGATGATTTCCATAGTGTGGCCCCCTGACCAGCCGCAGCAGCACCGCCAGGGAACTTATTAGAAGTTCAGATTCTCAGGCCCCACCTCCCAGAACTATAGGGTCAGAAACTGGGGTGGTGCCCAGAGTCCAGTTGGCTTTAAACAGCCCTCCTGATGATTCTGAAGCTCAGTCAAGTTTGAGAACCACTACACTAAGCAAGCTGTAAGCCATAATTACAAGTGAAATAAGTTCATGTGTTTTAACTGCCATTTATTTCTACAACTTCCCTGGTTATGAAATTCATCATGTGAAAAATTAATTAATTAATTAATTGTCACTAAAAGCAGTTCTTGGGAGAAAACTAGAAAATGAAAGCTTACAAATTTGCAGCCCATCAATTCACACTAATAAAAAAACACCAAGGGTGGGGGAAGGGTTACTGAGGTGAAAAAATGCATATACTAAACAGCAAAACAAAACTGTAGAAGGAGAACAGCAAAGTCAGAAAGGAAAGAACCCCAGTCTCAAATCTTGCAATAATCCTCTGGAGTCACTGATAGTCACAAACAATTCCAATGATCTGTTACCAAACAAGGCAAGCATTCCAGACACACATGTTGACATGTTGGGGATTTACTCTATGAAAACAGTGAACCCATTTGCTGCCATTAAAAAAAAAAAAAAAGGTGTGTACTATCCAGAAATTTCTTGAGAAAATATTGCTAGACAGGGTAATAGCTTTATGAATAAGACTGGAAAGTAGAGGGCTCTATGGAACTTAATAGTCAAGACCAAATCAGGGAGTTGGAAAAAAATGCATGTTGTCTTCAGTCATTCACATAACAGCAGTTTTATTTTAAAAGGTTTCATGCTGAAACTAGAAAAGCTCTGAAAAGAGAAACAGTGAGAGTCCCCATTTTGAAATGAGCTGAGTAGGAGTGAAAATATTGCCAAGTGGGCTGGCTGCATCTCAGGATCGTTGTAAAAATAAGTTATGGTGAACTCAGGCCTGAGTCAAAGGCTATAGCCACAGAGGGCAGGATAATGGCTGAGTGCTGAGGGTCACATTCCATTCCCATCGCTATGAAAATAGAAAGCAAATATGAAGAATGAAGCTTTGGTGTTCACAGAGAATGGCAGGCAGTTCAGTCACAGAACAGAAGGTTTGCTCTTTTCTCACCAAGAAAGGATATATAAAACAGTGTATATTTTTCTTCAAATTCCTAAAACGTGAATGCTACTAATAACATCATGATAATATCCTTGCCCTGTGCAATCGTTTTTTTACGGAAATGAATACAAACAGAGTGAATTACAATATTAAAAACGTTACTTCCTTGTAATATGTATTTTACAAGGCAGAAGTTCCTTTAATCTTGAATGGCCAAAGTTTGAAAATAAGTTTTAATTTGGCGATCAAATGTAATGCAACTTCCAAAGAATAATCTTTAATGTATATTGTAGCTTTTCAAATCTTCAAACCTCACGTAACACTTTTTTTCTAAATGTAGTTCATAACCAGTTGACTATCTCAAAATAGTAATGTTCGTTTAATGTTTACATAATGTTAAAGCCTGTAATTTGCTATTGGCCACTGCATTTCCTATTTATTGGTAATTTTCTACATCAGTCTTTGAGGTTAACTTTCATTGTTTTATGAAGGCAATTTATCTGAGAATCTAAAACAAATCATGTATAGACCTCAGTACTTGAATGTAAGCCATCAATTACTAATTTCCTACTTTGAATCAAATCATTATAAATAATGTAACCATTGGAGAATTATTCTCTGGAGACTAATTTTCAACACAGAGAATCTTTAAAATGATAATATTTTAGGACCATAAAGAAATCTTACTGAAATATTGTCTAGTGTAATTCCCATGCACAGATAAGGAAACTGAACTTCAAATTACAGTAATTTGCCCAGATCACATAGTGACAGAATTAAGAGCCAAGTGGATTTCTAGCAGGTTATAAACTCTTTGAGGGAAGGGCACTTTTTTTTACCCTTTAAAGTATGCAGAGCACATAGTACAGAGCCTTGCACATATAACCACAAGGTAATATTTAATAATGAAATATACTTTAGAGCCTTCTTCAAGTTGAAAACTGGGGATGATCTATGTATGTCTACAAAGTCAAGACTGAACATTTCATCTCACCAAAATTTAAACTTCTCAAGTATATAGATAGAGGTAATATCACATTTACTGTATATGTCTCAGAACAAAGCACAGTACCTAGGGCATAGTAAATGTTTAATAAAAAAGAGTTAGTGAATGTAAAATATAATATTTTATTTATTGGTTGTATTAATACTGATTAATTACTATTAATATCAATAGTTGAATTAATGAATATAAACATATATTATATCTAATATATCTAAAATATATCTCACTTTAAATGAAAGCAAACTATAAAAACAGATAACCAGATGTTATGGTTAGTTTTATGTATCAACTTGGCAAGACTGTAGTTTCCAATTATTTAATCAAATACTAATCTAGGTGGTGCCATGAAGGTATTTTGTAGATGTAGCTCACATCTACAATCAGTGACTTTAAGTAAAGGAAATTACCCTGGATAATATGAATGGGCCTCATTCCATCAGCTGAAGACATTAAGAGCAAAAATTGAGGTTTCTTGAAGAAGGAATTCTGCCTCAAGACTGTACCATGGAAACCCTGTCTGAGTTTCCAGCCTGTCAGCCTGCCCTACAGATTTCAGATTTGCCAGCCCTCACAGCCACATGAGCCTAGTACTTAATATGATAATAAACACACACACACACACACACACACACACACACACACACACACACACACACACGAGGGAGAGAGAGTATCTAGAATATCTATATATCTATATCTATATATTATTGGTTCAGTTTCTCTGGAGAATTCCAACTGATACACTAGAATTATCAATTCAACTTGGAAAATATTTAGCACCTCCTGTTACCAGTTTTGTTAGAAAATTACTGTCATTCTTAATATTAGAGTATTTAAACTGTTTACCAATACACGATCAAAATCCAGAAAATAATTTAATATTTTGCTGATTAGCTGGCCAAAAATGTGTATCTCATTTATTTATTTTCTCTTTCCTGAACAAAGCATTCAGACTCTCAGCCAGGGCTTTCTGTGAGGTCATGATTTTCACGAAGATATTAGGATCTTCTATAAACAAATGCAGTTTAAATATTCCTACTTTGTGACCTGCTTTGTATTTAATTCCTTGAATGTAATCACCTACTTCTCTATTGTTTGGCTAAAACATGTCACATTACAAAACAATGTTTTATGTTATGTTGCACCCAAATATTGAAATATCTTAAATTAACTGATTTATGTTTTTAAAAAAATAACAAATTTATAAAAACCAGACACCTGAACTGGTTGGTGTACCCTGGCGGAGTGTTTTGAGAAAAGTTTAACTGAAACCATTTGTTGATGAGTCATTCACTGTTGAATCATCTAAGACATTTTTTTTACCAATTTGTACCAATGTCCAACAAAATGCCTTCCAAACTTTCTGAATTACCATTTTCCACTAAGAAAAGAAAGTCAACCAAAGAAGTAAGTAAAGAAATAAATGAATTAGTGAAGCTTTTCCTGCAATTGATATGATCATGAGAATTCCTTCATTAGTCTGTTTTTCCCTCTGTGGAGTTTTATTTTTTATTTTTTCTAGCTTTATTGAGATACAACTGACACATAACCTTGTGTAAGTTTAAGATATACAAAGTGTTCATTTGATACAGTTATAAATTGTAAAATGATTACCACCATAGTATTAGCTACCACTTCCATCCCATCAGATAGCTACCATTTCTTTTTTGTAATGAGAACATTAATGATCTATTCTTTTAGCAACATTCAAATCTATGATACAGTATTATTAGCTATAATCACCATGCTGTACACTAGATTTCCCAAACTTATTAATCTTATAACTAGAAATTTGTACCCTTTGACCAGTATCTCCCCATTTCCCCCACTCCTAGCCCCTGGTAACCATCACTCTACTCTCTGTTTCTCTGAGTTTATCATTTTTAGATTCCACATATAGGTGATAACATACAGTACTTGTCTTTCTCTGTCTGACTTATTTCACTTAGCCCAATGCCCTCAAGGTCCATCCAAATTGTCACAATGGCAAGATTTCCTTCTTTATCATGGCTGAATAATATTTCACTCATATATATATATATATATATATATATATATATATATATATATATATATATATATAATCTTTATTCATTCATCTATTGATAGACAATTAGTTTATTTCCACATCTTGGCTATTGTGAGTAATGCTGCAATGAACATGAGAAAGTTCTACCAGATCCTTATTTCAATTCTTTTGGATATATACCCAGAATGGGGCTTGCTGGATCATATGGTAGTTCTATTTTTAATTTTTTAGGAACTTCCATACTGTTTTTGTAGCAATTGTACCAATTTACATGCCCACCAACAGTGCACTAGGGTTTCCTTTTCTCCACTTTCAGTCAGCACTTGGTATCTCTTGCCTGTTTGATGATAGCCATTCTAACTGGTATAAAGGGATATCTCATTGTGGTTATGATTTGCATTTCCTTGATTATTAGTAACGTTGAGAGATGATTAGTGATGTTGAGCACCTTTTCATATACCTGTTGGCCGTTTATATGTCTTCTTTGGAAACTGTCTATTCAGTTCCTCTGCCCATTTCTTGTCTTTTAGGTTTTTTGCTATAAAGTTGTATGTGTTCTATATATTTTCATGGTGTTATTGCTGCTGCGGGCAGCTTTCTGTGACCATGGAGCAGCCAGAGCTGGAAGCAGCACTGGAAGGGTATTGAGGCCTCATGGGACAGGGGGGACAAAACTGAAGCTTCAGGGACAGAGGGGGAGGAAATAGAAGCCTCAGGAAACCGCAATCATGAGGTGGCAACAGAAGTAACAGATTTCAAAACTAAGGCCAGGAGCAGAGTTTTAGTAAACTATTTGGTCAATAATTTGAAGTAGAGGACATTCCTTTTTCTGTAAGAGATAGAACTAATAGAAATCAACAAGGATATAGAAGAATAAACAACACCATCAACCAACTGGAACTAATTAATATCTATAGAACACTACAGCGGGATATACAGACTTTTCAAGTGCAGGTGGAACATTCACCAAGGTAGACCATTTGGGGAGTTATAAAAACCACTTCAACAAATTGAAAAGAAATAATACCAAGTATGTCCTTTAAATACAATGGAATTAAAGTAGACTAATAACAAAAAGATAACAGAAAAATCTTCCAACATCTGAAAATTAAACAGTACATTTCTAAATAATTCATGGGTCAAAAAGGAAGTCTCAAGAAAAAAACAGAAAATACTGAGAACTGAATGAAAACAATAATATATCAAAATTTGTGACCACAGCAGTTCTTAGAGAGAAAGAACTCTCATATTAGAGCAGAAGAAGTCTCAAGTTAATAGTTTAAATTTCCACCTTAAGAAAGTAAAATTTAAAAATCTAAATAAACCTAAACCAAGCAGAAGGAAAGAACTAATAAAGAGCCGAAATCAATGAAATTGAAAACAGACCTTTAGCATATACCTACATTTAGAAATGGGGTAAATCAGTGAAAGACTAAGGAGTTATGAGATAGGAAAGAAAAAAAAAAAGAGAGAGATAACTTTCTTTGGATTTTAGGGAGAATTTTCAAGAGAAATATGCTGGTCAGTGATGTTCATACTGCAAATATCCAGCAGGAATATCAAAAGCAGTGGATTAAGTGTAACAATTAGGGAGTCATTCCTGATTTTTAATACAATGATAAAATCAAGGTGGTGTAAAAGTGAGATTTCAATTATCTGAATGGTGAGTAAGAGATAAAGATATGGAAATAACTTTGTTGACTCTCTTGAGGAGTGAGTGGGATCTTGATCGGGTGCAGGATGAAAGAAAGATGTTTTAGTATATTTTACAACTGACCGTGATTGAAGGTCTTAGCAAAGAGCCACAGGGAAGGAGTAAATAGAAGACGAATAATTAGAAGATGAAAGAATAGAAGAGGAAATGATCAATAGAACAAGATTAAGGGAATGTAGGTGTGATGGGTCACCAGAATAGGCTGGAGGTGTCATGGTTGGGGAGGGCAGGAAGAGGTTAATTTGGAAAAGAGGAATGGCAATTCATCCTTTGAAAAGAGAAATTATTAGCAAATCATGGAAAATGTAGAGAGATTTTTACAGAGATGGATAGCAACCTTAAGTTCATATTAGAGTGTTGTTATTTGTAAAGAGGCGAAGTTAACTCACTCTTTTAGTGGGAGGGTCAGAATGGCCTTATGGCCTTCAGAGTGGTGAAAATGCTGCAATATCTAGAATTAGGACATGTATAAGGATTTATTTATGTATGAATAAAAAGAACACTGTTTAGCACAGAAGACCCAACTGAAGTTAGATGCAATGAATTTTAATGAAACAAGGAAGCATGACTAAATAATTTCTCCAAAATCTAGTGGTAAAACATCTCCCCCACTTTTATGGTATAAGAGGAAAAGGATTGGAACCTGACAAGGAGATGGACTTTGGATGTCAATTAATGGGTACCTGAAATTTACAACCTTTCTATGACAATAATTGAGTTATGAAGGTAATAGGAGACATTTACTATTTCTGAAAATCTAACATAATGCAAAAAATACTTTTAATACTTTCACTTGTATTATAATCTGCCATCTTAGCTCAGTTATTTTCAGTTATTTTTATTTCTCTCCTGTATTTTTCTGGACTTCTTTATTTCTTTTTCTCTCCCGTAGTTTTACCTGTCTCTTTATTCCACCACTTTCCTTTCTTTTTATTATAGATTTATAATAAAATTATAAATTTTATTTATAATTCTCTCTCTCCTCATTCCTCCATCTAACTCTCCTAGAAATCTATATTTTAGCTTATTTAAATGTCGGTATTTTCTCCACACTTTAAAAAGTTGAACGCTCTAAGAAAAGAAATACTTATAAAGCTATGATTTAAAAAATTAAGCAATACTCTTTAATATTATAGCAATCTAATTATACAATATTAATTTTTAACCCATACACAGATTTTCTGTAAAATCTAATAAAAAAAGCCGAAATCGTGAGAGCAGGACAAGTTTATCAAAATAATCAATAGTAATAAGTGTCCTTTTCTCCATATTTGATTATTACTTGACGTATCATTTTTATCATTTTTATCCACATCCATTAAATCTAGAACTTTTCAAGGAAAAGAGGAAAGCACTTTACTTGAAGTTTTTTTGTTTTTTTAACTTTACTTGAAGTTTTAATTTTTAATCATAAATATTGGTAGCAATGCAGTTAACAAAAATGACAAATTCAGCCTTGCATATGAGCAGAGATAATTTCTTGTGCCACAAAGTTGTACTAGATTTTCAGAATTTTACCTTTGTCGAAGGCGTGATGAATCTGATGGTAATAAGAATCCGTATCAGAACAATGTTAATACTTTGATTCACATTTTCAATTTAATTAAAATTCTTCCCTATCTTTAGATTGTTTTCCTTTATATCTGAAGTAAAATCCCTTTGTATCCTCTGCCTGTGAGCCCAAACTGATTTATGTAGCTGCACTGGTAGACAGTTCAAAAACATGCTTAGAATAGTTTATTCCATTTTCGCTGTTTTGATTTAAATACATGCTTCAAACATCAAGGGCAATCACTTCCTGAGGCCTATAGGAAAATTGTACAAAGTTTCTTTCTAGTTTCCTCAGTAATTGTGGTAGTACTAAACCCACTAGCATGCCTAAGCTGTTATGGAACAATTATAACTAGAAATGACATCAAACAAAGCTGAAAAGCATAGCCTGTGAGACATATTTTTCACAGAAATGAGGGCTCAGGCTTATAAAACCTTGCTGAAACTCTTGGACTTGCACTCAAGTTCAATTGAAATGAAGGTGCAAATATAACATTTTAATTTATAAATTGTATAGCCAATTCTGTTAGTAGCAGAGACGATTACAAAAATGTCATCTCCAATTAAAAGGCAAAGGATCTGAAGGGCACACAAGAAAACAGTAATAAATATCATTTTCTTCATAATTCTATGTTGTGAAGAAGACATTTATTACTCAAGGTCAAATCATAATCTTTGGAATCAAGTATTCCTCCATGTTCAAAATATAAGAACTAGAAATGTACAAAGATTGATAAATTGTTTAATGTAGAAAATCTGACGTGTTCATTTTGCCTACCATGGAAGATAACACTTTTATATAAAACTGTATTTCTCAGTGGCCAATAATACTGCAGTTAATTATGGACTCTTTAACACAAACACACAAACACAGAACAAATGAGTAGTTTTAGAGAAGTACCCTACAAATTATATAGTGAATTCCCCAACATCAACTCCTTTATTTATTTATTAAACCCTTATCTGGTTTCCATGTGCCAAGCACTCTTTTAAGCACTTTATGAATACAGGCAGGCCTCAGGGATATTGCCTGTTCAATTCCAGACCACCACAATAAACCAAATATTGCAATAAAGTGAGTCACATGAATTTTTTAGTTTCCCAGTGAATGTAAAATTTATGCTTACACTACACTGTAGTCTATTAAGTGTGCAATAGCATTATGTCTGAAAAAACAATGTATATACCTTAACTAAAAAATACTTTATTGCTAAAAATTGCTAACCAACATCTGACAATGCAGGCAGGGCTGCCACGAACCTTCAATTTTTAAAAAACATAGTATCAGCAAGATGCTATAAAGTGCAATAAAATGAGGTATACCTGTACAAAGTTATTTACTGTTCATAAAAATCCTAAAGTTATACACTGTTAGTGCCACAATTTTACGTATGAGGAAACTGAAGCACAAAGGGGTGAGTAAATTGCTAAAGGTACTAAGTGTCAGAGCCAGATTGTAAACAGCTTCTAAGATGGGATTCAGATCCAAGAACTCTATGTATTTCCTTTAGCAGTGGCTATGTCAGCTACTGCTAAAAGAAAGCAAATTTAGGGCCACAGTTCTCTACATATTATCCACATTTATCCATCTTGGATAATTAAACATTCTCATCAAGGTGCCCATCATCTGCTTTTCTTCCTTCCTCCCTCTTCCACTCATCACCTTTTTCTCTTCCTTCTTTATTCTTTCAATGCTGAATGAGCATCAGGCATTTTGCCAAGGCTCTGAGGATACAAAAACAACAAGCTCTCAAAATGCTTAAAACAAATACAATGCACAGATAGGCACGTAGACTAGTGTGATCTGTACATAGGTGCTCACATCATATTAAGAGGCACACAGGATGAAAAACCTTACTGCCCTGGATGTAGGACCTTACTAGATTTCCTGAAAGTGAAAACTAAAAGGGGCTTTGTAAAAAAGTGGTGATAAAATAAACAGCAGGGGGCTGGATAGCAAAGAGCAAATGATACAAAGACGAGAGAACATGAACAGTTCTGGGAACTGCAAGTAGTATATTATAGAATCAGAAAGTTAAGCGGGAATTAGAGCATTAAGACACAAGTTGAGAAGGTAAGATTTTATTCTCCAGATTGCACAAGATATTGAAGAATTTCAATTAGGGAAGGATCTAAATTCTGTGTAGTAATAAGATCATCCTAGAAAATTCACCAGTTAAACATGAGGATACATTTAATCATTCACATGTGAAATTCCTAATGCAGACAACTTGACCAGAGCAGGAAAATGAAGAGGAACCATATGTAGAAAACACCAAAAAATTGGTGACAAGTATAGTTTAGGATGTTTATTTTTTGAGGTAACTATCGGGCATTCAGGCAGTGATGTAGAGTGATATTAAAATAGCAATTAAAGAAAGCCCTAGACTCAAGGTAGACCTCTTGGAGTCTCCAGCTTATGGAGGAGAGTTGAAGTCACTAGAAATGGTAAGAATTCTCAGAAAGATTGCATCTAATGGAAAGAAAAAAGGGCTAAAGATCGAACTGCAGAATGCCCTAATATTTAAAGAGTGGGCTTCAGGTGAGAAACTCAGGAAGAAGATTGAGAAAGATTGGGTAGGTAAGAGGGAAATGAGAACAGACAGGGCCATGGAAACCAAGATGACAGAGATTGTTTGAAGTATGGAGAGCTAAAAAGCTTTCAAATGATACAGCAATAATAAGAATGGACTAAGTAAATTTGGCAACAAAGATGTAATAAGCAACAGAAGCAAAAATAGTTTTGGTGGCTGGTCGGAGTGATAGATATTGTAGCGATGTGAATACTGAATAAGTAAAGAAGAGGAGACAAAAGCAAGTATGTCATACTTTTCCAGAAAGCCTTAGCCACACAGTTCCTCGGCTTCCTCACTCCAATAAAGCTCCTCCTCCCTTCACGTTCATTCTTCCCCAAAGTCTTCTGGCCACAGCTGAGGCTTACCATTAAGGGAAATTTCTTCACCCCCCAACCACAGTGTACTATCCACAAGCTCTCCCACACACTATGTCCAGGCTTCCACTCCTGCCCTCACTGCTTCTCAACTCTGTAATGACCTTTCTCTGTCAATTCATAGTCTCGCTGTATAGCTTAACGTGATCAGGCTATTCAGTGATACTCCCTTAAGTACCATAGGATTCATTTTTCTGTGCATTAGTCAGGCTCTTGGGGTTGCAAGTGACCAAAATCCAACTCAAACTGGATTCAGCATAAAAGAAAATTTACTGGCCCATGTAACTGAAAAGCCTATGGGTACACCAGCTTTAGGCACAGCTGGACTCAGGTGATCAACCCATACAATCATGAATACATCTCTCCATTTCTTGGCTCTGCTTTCTTCCGTGTTGCAATAATTCTCAGATGGATGTTCTTAATATGTTGGTGAGGAGAAGGATTCTCAGAAGCGCCAGACCTATATACTTGTCATGGCTTGTGTGATATTGTGACATCAAAAGAAATATATATCTGGTCTTCATCCACTATTCCTGGCACAGAGCTCCTAAAACCTGTGAAAATGAGTAAAGGAAACCTCACTTAACACGGAGTCAGGAAGCCCTGAAGGGGGAGCTCTCACCCACATGACACTCACCGCAGCTTACAGACCCCAGCAGGAGGACAGATCTTCTGATCCAACAACAATAGGCTGCCCTCCTTCTGCAGCCGGTGAAGAACCACCACAGTCCTCCCTAATTTCCTCCTTTCCTCTAGAAGAGCAAGCCCTTCTCCTCCGTTCTCTGGACTTGGCTATGGTTCCTCATAGTTTGCTTGTCCTGAATCGCAATTCTCTGCCATTACCAAATAAACTCATTTTGCTGGTAAAATAACCGGCTCTTTTGTTTTTTAGAGGTCAGCAAACCCTTGGAGTTTTCAAAGTGAGAAGAAGGAGAGCAATAAAGATATCTTCTGTTATGTTAATGAGGTGACTTTTGGAAAGACCCTAAGGACAGAGCATGGTTACTAGGAGAACCAACCCTGTGATTAGAGGGTTGGAACTTGCAGTCCCACCCTCTGACCTCCAAGGAGGACAGAGGTGCTGGAGGTTGAATTCAATCATTAATGGCCAATAATTTTATCAGTCCTGCCTATGTAAGGAAGCCTGCATTAAAAACGCAAAAGGACAGGGTTTGGAGAGCCCCTGCGTTGGCAAACACATGGAGATTCAGGGAGGCTGGTGTGTTCAGACAGGGCATGGAAGCCCCATGCCCTTTCCCCATACCTTGCCCTATGCATCTCTTCAATCTGGCTATTCCTTAGTTATATCCTATTATTATAAGCCAATAGTCTAGTAAGTAAAATGTTTCTCTGAGTTCTGTGAGCCACTCTAGCAAATTAGTCGAACCTGAGGAGGGGGTTATTAGAACCTCCAATCTATAGCCAGTCAGTCAGAAGCACACACCTGTGCTTGTGATTGGGTCTGAAGCTGGGGGTTGGGGGGTGGTACAGTTTTGTAGGACTGAACCCTTAACCTGTGATCTGATGCTGTCTCCCAGTAGATGGTGTCAGAGTGGAATTAAGTTGTAGGACACCAATCTGGTGTTGCAGAGAATTGCTTGGTGGTGTGGGGAAAAACCTCCACACACAGTGGAATTGTGATCAGAATTGTAGCTTGCAGCTCAGGTGGGTCGGGGACTTTTTATTATGATTCTGATGGGCCCACTAGCCTATCCTTAAAGTTAGGGAATAGGATCAGTCCCTGTAATGCACATAGGATGAGAATGGGGAAAAGTGGCGTCTGAAGGAAAGAGAAACTTTAAAAAAAAGATGGAGGGATACCACCTGGAAAATAAAGCTAAATAAAGCTAATGTCCACAGCAAAACACTAACCGTACTTTCCTACTTGCCTTTTCAATACCTAAAACTGATTTCTTCATTTCTCCAGTATAGTATATTGGGAAACTCACAGGTTTGAATCAGGTATACCCAGCAAAGATTAACTTGACAACCTAAGTTCTGTCAGTCTGTCATAAAACGTTTTAGCCTTATGTAAATCTCCATGGAAACCCACTAGGTTGTAGTGCCTAAGGCAGTCGTTCCGGGTCCCCAAATCCACGATCATGCCTGGGGAGATGCTGGCCTATGAGGCATTCTGTCACTACCTTGCCACATCATAAAGCTGCAATTACAAGACTTGGAATAAGCTCCCTAATCACACCAAGGAATGAGCTGATTCTCTCACAATTCATAACCACAAATCCTGAATGGGCAGGAGAGGGCTGGAGAAAAGGTTCTGTCAAGGCCTGTTGCTCCTGTACCTGACTGGTGATCAAGCCATGGGAGGAGCCAGTGTTTTTCAATCATGCAATTTACAAAATCCAGAACCCATGGTCATGTTTCCTCTCCCAGAGTCTGAGCCTGAATCTGCTGGACCTCTGTGCACAGGCCTAGAATGGACAACAGGCAGTGAAGGACCCACACCCCAGTTTCTAAACTCCATGCTGTCTTCCTTGAGAAACTATGCTCCTGCAAACCTATGTGTGTGGTCCTGCATTTGACTTTGTCCAATGGCAGAATATCTATTTCACATCAAAGTCATTGTTTTTCTTTAGAACAATTACTTACCCAAATGTATCCTTGATTATGGAGCAAAAGAATATTTTATAAAGCTTAATCATTCACTTCCTTGTGTATTCTAAAATTTCCTAAATTTACTCACGTTTGGCTGATTTTCCAAGATCTTAGATGAAGAAATCTCCTTTTTGCTTTCCATGCTTAATCTCACATCTACGTTCTTGATCACATATTTGCTACAACAAAAAAACTTTCTACAAATTTAATTTTTTGGTTTATGTTTACAACATATATTATTATTATTATTATTATAACACTCAGAAAAAAGGCACAAAACTTAAACAATGCTATGAATTAGCCAGTGTAAAAACCCAAATAACTAAAACCAAGGTCAAAAAATATAACATTGCAGTAAATCTAAAAGCACCCCCAATTCCTTTCCCCAATCATCGGACTGCCCCACCACTCCACACTGGAAAACTTCTTCCCTTTTACAGTAATCATTTCCTTGTTTATTTGTATGTTTCTTTGTTAAGAATAAATAATAACAATAAAATAACAGCTTAAAATTAAACATAGTGTTTAGGTCTGTTATTATTTTGATGATTTTGCTGTTCTTATAAAAACTCAATGGTAAAATATTTCTTTGAGGCTTTGTTATTTTTTTCTCAACATCTTATTTTTTTATTTAAAAAAATTTTTATTAATTTTTTCCTTTTTATTTATTGAAATATAGTTTCATATAATATTATGTCAGTTTCAGGTGTACGACATAGTGATTATACATTTATATACACTGTGAATTGATCACCATGATAAGTCTAATAACCATCTGTCACCATACAAACTTATTGCAATATTATTTACTATATTCCCCATGCTTTACATTATGTACCTGGGACTTACTATTTATTTTATAACTTCAAGTTTGTACCTAATAATCACCTTCACCTATTTTGCCCAGCCTTCCCAGCCCCCTCCACTCTGGTGACCACCACTTTGTTCTCAGTATCTGAGTCAGTTTCTTTTTGTTTGTTTGTTCTGTTTTTTAGTTTCCACAAAAAAGTAAAACCATACAGTATTTATCTTTCTTTGTTTTGACTTATTTTACTTAGCATAATACTCTCTAGGTCCATCCATGTTGTCCCAGATATATATATATACATACACATATATATCTACATCTTCTTAATCCATTCATCTGTCAATGGACAGTTAGGTTGCTTCCATATCTCAGCTATTGTAAGTGCTGCTATGAACATTAGGATGCATATATCTTTTCAAATTACTGTTTTCATTTTCTCCAGGTAAATATCCAGAAATGGAATGGCTGGGTTGTATGGTCATTCCATGTGTAATTTTTGAGAAACCCTTACACTGTTTTCCATAGTGGCTGCATCAACTTACATTCCCACCAGAAGTGTACTAGGGTTCCCTTTATTTCACACCCTCTCCAGCATTTGTTATTTGTAGACTTTTTAATGATGGACATTCTGACCAGAGTGAGGTGGTACCTCATTGTAGTTTTGATTTGCATTTCTCTAATAATTAGCAATGTTGAGCATCTTTTCATGTTCCTGTTGGCCATCTGAATGTCTTCTTCTCTTCAGGTTCTCTGCCCATCTTGTAAGATTGTTTTTTTCATATTGAGTTCTGTGGGTTCTTTATATATTTTGGATATTAACCCCTTATCAGACATATCATTTGCAAATATCTTTTCCCATTCAGTAGGTTGCCTTTTTATTTTGTCGATAATTTTCTTTCACTGTGCAAATGTTTTCAGTTTGATATAGTCCCACTTGTTTATTTTTGCTTGTTGCCTTTGTCTGAGGAGACAGATCCAAAAAAAAATAATGTTAAGAGTAATGTCAAGGAGCATACTGCTTAGGTTTTCTTCTAGGAGTTTTATGGTTTCAGGTCTTACATTTAAGTCTTTAATCCATTTTTGAGTTTACTTTTCATACAGTGTGGGAAAGTAGTCCACTTTCATTCTTTTGCATGTAGCTGTCCACTTTTCCCAACACCATTTATTTAAGAGACTGTCTCTTCCCTACTGTATATTCTTGGCTTGTTTGTCATAGATTAATTGCCCATATAAGCCTGGGTTTATTTCTGGGCTCTCTATTCTGTTTGATTAATCTATATGTCTCTTTCTGTGGCAGTAACACACTGTGTGATGGCTGTAGCTTTGTAGTATAGTTTGAAATCAGGGAGCATGATACCTCTTTCTTCTTCTCCCTTAAGATTGCTTTGGCTATTTGGGGTTTTTTGAGTTTCTATACAAATTTTAGGATTATTTGTCCTAGTTCCATGTAAAATGCCATTGGTATTTTGATAGGGATTGCATTGAATCTGTAGATTACTTTGGATACTATTGATGGACATTCTATCAATATTAATTTTTTAACACATGAGCACGGTGTATCTTTCCATTTATTTGTGTCATCTTTAATTTCTTTAACAATGCCTTATTTTTCAAAGTACAGGTCTATCCCTCCTTGGTTAAATTTATTACTAGGTATTTTATTCTTTTTGATGCATTGTAATTGGGATTGTTTTCCTTATTTCTCTTTCTGATAGTTTGTTATTAACGTATAAAAAAGAAATATATTTCTGTGCATTGATCTTGTATCCTGCAAATTTAGTGAATTCATTTATTAGTTCTAATAGTTTTTTGGTGGATTCTTTAGGGTTTTCTATAGATAGTAGCATGTAATCTGCAAATAGTGACAGTTTTACTTCTTCCTTTCCAATTAGGATGCATTTTATCTCTTTTTCTTGTCTGATTGCCATGGCTAGGACTTCCAATACTATGTTGAATGAAAGTGGTGAGAGTGGGCATCCTTGTCTTATTCCTGATCTTAGAGGAACAGCTTTCAGCTGTTTACAATTGAGTATGGTATTGGCTGTGGGCTTATCATATATGGCCTTTATTCTGTTGAGTTATGTTCCCTCTACCCACCTTGTTGAGAATTTTTATTATGCATGGATGTTGAATTTTGTCACATGCTTTTTCTGCATTTATTCAGGTGATTATATGATGTTTATTCTTTATTTTGTTAAAATGATATATCACATTTATTGATTTGCAGATGTTGAACCATCTTTGCATCCCTGGAATAAATCCCACTTGATGATGGTATATGATCCTTTTAATGTATTGTTGAATTGGGTTTGCTAATATTTTGTTGAAGATTTTTGCATCTATGTTTATCAAAGATACCGGCCTGAATTTTTATGTGTGTGTGTGTGATATCTTTATCTTGTTTTGGTATTAGGGTAATACTGGCCTTATAGAATGAGTTCAGAAATGTTCCTTCTCCTTTAAAGGTTTGAAATAGCTTGAGAAAGGTAGGTATTAGGTCTTCTTTAAATGTTTGGTAGAATTCACTTGTGAAGCCCTTTGGTCCTGGACTTTTGTTTGTTGGGTGTTTTGTTTTGTTATTTTTTAAAATTTATTTATTTATTCATTTTTGGCTGTGTTGTGTCTTCATTGCTGTGCACGGGCTTTCTCTAGTTGTGGCAAGAGGGGGCTACTCTTTTTTGCAGTGCATGGGCTTCTCACTGCGGTGGCTTCTCTTGTTGTGGAGCACAGGCTCTAGGTGCACAGGCTTCAGTAGTTGTGGCACTCAGGCTCAGTAGTTGTGTCTCGTGGGCTCTAGAGCGCAGGCTCAGTAGTTGTGGCACACGAGCTTAGTTGCTCTGCAGCATGTGGGATCTTCCCAGAACAGGGCTCGAACCTGTGTCCCCTGCATTGGCAGGAGGATTCTTAACCACTGCGCCACCAGGGAAGTCCCTGTTGGGAGTTTTTTGATTAATTAATCAATTATATTACTAGTAATCAGCCAGTTCAGACTTTCTATTTCTCCCCAATTCAGTCTTGGGAGATAATATTTTTCTAGGAATTTATCCATTTCTTCTAGGTTGTCCAATTTGTTGGTGTATAAGTGTTCATAGTAGTCTCTTATGTTTACTTTTCCTGTGGTGTCCTCTTGTAACTTCTCTTCCATTTCTGATTTTATTTACTTGCCCCTCCCCCTCCCTTTTTTCTTAAATAGTCTGGCTAAAGGATCATCAATTTTGTTTATCTTTCCAAGGAATCAGCTTTTAGTTTCCTTGATATTTTCTTTTGATTTTTAGTCTCTATATTATTTATTTCTGCTCTGATCTTTATCATTTCCTTCCTTCTACTACCTTTGAGCTTTGTCCTTCCTTTTCTAGTTCCTTTAATCGTAAGATTAGATTTGAGATTTTTCTTATTTTCTGAGGTAGGCCTATATCTCTATAAACTTCTTTCTTTGAACTGCTTTTGTTGCATGCCATAGATTTTGGAATGTTGTGTTTCTATTTCATTTGTCCCCAAGTATTTTTTATTTCCTGTTTGATTTCTTCAGTGACCTTCAGGTTGTTTAGTAGCATGTTGGTTAGCCTCCATAGTTTGTGGTTATTTTTTCCAATTTTCTTTTTTTTCATGCTTTTAAACTTTTATTTTGTAAAAAACATTTATTTGATCTGAATTTCTATACCACATGAATGGTCACTCTAATTTCTGATACACAGAAAACTGATACACAGTTACAAATGTCACTTTTCTGTAGACACATTCATTATTGCTTTTTCAAAGTCAGAGGTTTCTGAAGAGTCATTTACCAACACTCAAAAACAGTTTTTTTCTCAGATAATTTACTGCATTATCTACTTATCTTTTGCCAAATATTCTCTAACATACACACATGTTACCACTTGTAATACATTTATATGAGTAGAACAAGATGCTCCTAACCCATTTTTAGGATCTACACTAAGTAAAAAATTACACGATACCTGGAAACTACTTTCTGAGTCCTTATAATCTATATAAACAACCAAGGAATTCATAGATAATAGACCTAAAATTAATCATCAAATTATTCCAAAAATATATAGCAAGACAAGATGGCAAAATAATTTAATTCATAAAAATGGTTGAAAGAATGTGGTAATTTTTAAAATTCGACAAATGAGAGCATTACATAGAAACTACCTCAGTTTGCTGATAAATTAAGATTATTATATTATTGTTTGTTTTGGGAAAGTAGCGTGGACTCCTCTTATGTAAACTGTGTATTTACCTAAGGAATATATATATGTAGTCTTATCAATGCCTGCTGTGGAAGTAATAATGTGAAGTCAGCTCAAGATCAAGGCTTCCAAGTTTGGTAATGGAATTGTAATTGATTTCTAATTTCATACTGTTACGACTGGAAAAGGTAATTGATATGACTTCAATATTTTTATATTTATTGAAATTTGTTTTGTGGCCTAATATGTGATCTATCCTGGAGAATGTTCCATGTGCACTTGAAAAGGTTGTGTATTCTGCTATTTTGGGGTGGGATGTTCTGCTTATATCTATCTATTAAGTCCTTTGTTGTAGTGTCATTTAGGATTAAAATCAAAATCTTACAGATTTTCAGTCTGGATGATTTGTTTATTAATGTAAGTGTGTGTTAAAATCCCCTACTATTATTGTGTTCTGTGTCAATTTCTCCCTTTATGTTCATTAATATTTGCTTTATGTGTTTAGGTGCTCCTATGTTGGGTGCATAGTTATTTATAATATTTATAGTTATATAAATAGATATTTATAGTTACATCTTCTTTTTGGATCAATCCCTTTTTTCTTATGTAATGTTTTTTTCTCGTTATGGTCTTTGTTTTAAAGACCTTAACTTCTATCTGTTTTGTCTGATATAAATATTGCTACCCCAGCTTTCTTTTCATTTCCATCTGCATGATATACCATTTTCCTTCCTTTCATTTTCAGTCTGTGTGTTTCTTTAGATCTAAAGTGAGTCTCTTGTAGGCATCATTTAGATGGGTCTTATTTTTTTTTTAATCTATTCAGCTACACTATGACTTCCTTTTTTTTTAGTTTTTAATTAATTAATTAATTTATTTATTTTTGGCTGTGTTGGGTCTTCGTTGCTTTGCGTGGGCTTTCTCTAGTTGCAGCAAACGGGGGCTACTCTTTGTTGAAGTGCAAGGGCTTCTCACTGTGGTGGCTTCTCTTGTTGCAGAGCACAGGATCTAGGCTCGTGGGCTTCAGTAGTTGTGGTACACAGGCTCGGTAGTTGTGGAGCATGGGCTTTATTGTCCTGTGGCATGTGGGATCTTCCCGGACCAGGGCTTGAACCTGTGTCCCCTGTGTTGGCAGGTGGATTCTTTTTTTAATTTTTAATTTTTTTAAATTTTTGGCTGTGTTGGGTCTTCACTGCTGTGCGCGGGCTTTTTCTAGTTGTGGCTAGTGGGGGCTACTCTTCGTTGTGGTGTGCAGGCTTCTCATTGTGGTGGCTTCTCTTGTTGCAGAGCACAGGCTCTAGGCACGCGGGCTTCAGTAGTTGTGGCACACGGGCTTAGTTGCTCCGCGGTATGTGGGATCTTCCCAGACCAGGGCTCGAACCGTGCCCCCTGCATTGGCAGGCAGATTCTTAACCACTGTGCCACCAGGGAAGTCCCTACCCTATGACTTTCTATTTTAGCATTTAGTCCATTTACATTTAAAGTAATTATTCACAGATACATACTTATTGCCATTTTGTTAATTGTTTTCTGGTTGTTTTGTAGTTCATCTCTGTTCCTTTCTTCTTGTCTTGTTCTCTTCCCTTGTGATTTGTTAAATTTCTTAAGTGTAATGTTTTTATTTCTTCCTATTTATTTTTTGTGTATCTATTATAGATTTTGGTTTGTGGTTACCATGAGGTTCATGTATAACAACCTACATATATAGCAGTCTATTTTAAGTTAATGGTCACTTAAGTTTGAGCACATTTTAAAAGCACTGCATTTTTTATATACTGATCCCCATTTATTATGTTTCAACATCATTTAATTTTTTTTGTATTGCATACAAATTATTTTAGATACAAATGATTTTACTACTTTTGTCTTCTAAACATCATACTAGTTGTATAGGTGGTTGATCCACTACTTTTACTATATGTTTGCCTTTACCAGTGAAATATTTTCTTCATAATTTCCTTGTGTCTGGTGATGGCAATTTATTTTCCACTTATAGAAGACTCTATAACATTTCTTGTAAGGCTGGCTTAGAGGTGATGAACTCCTTTAGGTTTTGCTTGTCTGGGAAACCCTTTATCTATCCTTCAATTCTGAAAAATAAACTTGCTGGGTAGAACATTCTTGGTTTTGATTTTTTCCTTTCCACTACTGTGACTATTATTGTGCCTATAGTGTGCCAGTCTCTTCTGGTATGTAAAGTTTCTGCTGAAGAATCAGCTGGTAGTCTTATGGGGGTTCCTTTGCATGTAACTAGGTGTTTTTCTCTTGCTGCTTTTAAGATGCTCTCTTTAACTTCTGACATTTCCATTAGAATGTGTCTTGGTGTGTTTCTCTTTGGGTTCATCTTGTTTGGGATCTCTGTGCTTCCTGGACATAGGTATCTCTTTCCTTTGCCAGGTTAGGAAAATTCTTCGCCATTATTTCTTCAAAGACAGGTTTTCTGTCTCTTTCTCTCTCTCTCTCTCTTCTCTTTCTGGTACCCTTATAATATGAACGTTAGTCCATTTGATGTTGTCCCAGAGGTATCACAAATTATCTTCATTTAAAAAAAATTTTTTTTTCTTTTTGCTGTTCTGACTCATGATTTCCACTACCCTGTTTTCCAGATCACTGATCTGTTCTTCTGCATCCTCTAATCTGTTGTTGATTCCCTCTGGTGTATTTTTTATTTCAGTTATTGTATTCTTCAGTTCTGATTGTTCTTTTTATATTTTCTATCGCTGTTGAAGGGCTCACTGAGTTCATCCATTCTTCTTCCGAGTTTGGTGAGCATCTTTGGGACTATTACTTTGAACTCTTTACCTGGTAAATTGCTTATCTCCATTTCATCTAGTTATTTTACGGCACTTTTGTCTTGCTCTGTCATTTAGAAAGTATTCCTTTGTCTCTTCATTTTGTCTAACTCTCTGTGTTTGTTTCAGGCATATGAGTTACTTTTCCTGGTTTTGAAAGAGTGGCCTTATGTAGAAGATGTCCTTTGGGGCTCAGTGGCACAATCCCCCCTGGTCACCAGAGCCATGTGCTCCAGGGGTGTCCTCTGTGGGGGTTGCATGCACCCTCCTTTTGTGGTTGGGCTGTGTTTGCTGTCGGCATGCTGGTGGAGGGACTGGCTTTGCCCTGCCTGTCTTTGAGGCCCAGCTGCAACTGCTGTGGTTGTACAATGTGTGTGGCTGGTCCCCTGGAACAGGAACTGATTTGGATGAGTGCCAGTGCTGGCCAGGGCCACCCACCAGGTGGGGTAAGGTAGAAGCCACTTTGAGGGGTGCCACTGCCAGCCAGGGTGTCGTGGGGTGGAAAGGCAGCCACTTTGGAGTGATTGGCTAGGACCACTGGGTTGGGCAGTGCTAGTCCTCAGGGGAATGCTGTGAGGGGGTACATGGTATTATCTAGTTTAATAGATAGTGACAGAAATAGTGCCCATCACAATGGGGCCAGCTAGGTAGAAGAAGAATAAAAAATGATGGCACTTTCCAGTGCTTCCATCCTTGGAGGAAGTTCCACCAAATTCCTGCCCCTCTGGCACATACTCTAAAATTAGTCAATGAATCTCCTCATACAGCCCAAGTACTTTTAAAGCTGCTGCCTCTGCTCTGGGACTTGAAGTGAGTGAGTTCATGTTCAGGCTCTTCAAGAGCAAAGTCTTGTTTTCCCATAGCCCTATGGCTCTCCCAATGTAAACCCCGCTGGTTTTCAAAGTCGGGCATTTTGGGGGCTCACCTTCCTTGGTACATGTCCCCCAGGCTGTGGAGCCTGTTGTGGGTCTCAGACCCCTGACTCTTCAGGGGAGGAACTCCACAATTGTGATATCCCATTTGTGGGTTGCTGGATTGAGGGTGTGGCTTCTAACCAGACCATGTCTCTGATCCTCTTACCATCTCAACATGGCCTTTTCTTTATATCCTTAGTTGTAGGAAATCTATTCTGCTATTCTTCAGGGTGTTCTCATAGATAGTTGTTCTATATTAGCGATAGTTTTGATGGGAGGAGGTGTGGACAGCATCTTCCTATTCCACCGTCTTGACCTGGACCTCTCAACTTCTCAACATCTTCTTTTTTAGATGCATCCACGTGGTTGCAAGTATCTGTAATTAATTTACTTTCATTTAACTTTTGTATAGTAAGCCATGGGTGATGCCAAGGACCAATGACACATTCTTATAAATATCCCTTAGTGCACATGTATGTGCATTTCTGTGGGACAGAAGCCTAGGAATGAAATGGCCAGGCCTATCTTCAACCCTACTAGACAATGCAAAATCGTTTTCCGAAGTGGTGTAACAGTTTTCATTCCCACCTGCAGGGTATTAGAGTTTCTGTTACCACACATCTTATCACTGGCATTGTCAGTCTTTTTAAAATTTATCCATTCTGGTGGTTGTCTAGTGGTATTACACTGTGGTTTCAAATTGCATTGCCTTGACTTTCATCCAGGTTGAAAACTTTATATTTATTGGGCATTTGGCAATCCCCGTATGGGGTTGTCTGTTTTTTTCTTATTGACCGTTTGGAGTTCCTGGTATATTCTGTATTGATCATTTTGTTAGTTATATGTGTTACAAATATTTTAATCCCACCTGCAGCTTCCTTTACATTCTTTTAATGGTCATTTTAGTGTTTTACTAACCAACTTTGATAAAGATGAATGGCTTAGATTAAGAGTAGTGTACACCCAAGGGAAGTGTGAAATATTTTAAGCACCAATTAACTAAAACATGAAACCACAGAAACTAGTCACTCTCTACGAAACACAATATTTAAATATAAATATTTTTAAGTTAAGCATAGACACATTAACACAAACAAATCATCAAAGTTCATTGATTAAACAATTGTGTTATCAATTTCACGGTGAAGAAATAAATATTATTAGCAATCCAGAAGCCTCCCTTGTTCTCTCCTAATTACTAGCCTTACTTCCTCTAGAGATCATTTCTGCTCTGAGTTCTAAACCAAAGTCTAGTTTTGGGGGTTTTTGCATTTCATTTACATAGAATCATTCCTATGTGTTTTTCTTTTTCTCTCAATTTTATATTTGTCAGATTCATCCATTTTAATACATGTAACATAGCGCCTTATTTTTGTTGCTGTATAGTGTTTCTTTGTATGAATGTGTCATGCTTTATTTACTCTTTCTAATCTTGCATTACACTTAAGTTGTTTCCAGTTTCAGGTGTTAAAAATCAAAATTCAACTGAGTAAATGTGAAGATCTAATTGGCTTTTCTTTCAGTGATTCATGAATTCATGAATGGAGGCATCCTAAGTAGAAAATAGAAAAACACACCAAAGAGCTGGAGAAAAGGAGAGGTTTTTAAATAGCAGAAAAGGAGTAGAACAAAAAAGTCATTAACAAAGAAAAGAGTATTGCAGGCAAGGTCACCTTTCATTGCAGAAAAGCAGGGGTCTATCAGGCAGCTTACCTCCCTAATGCTGACCAGGAAATTCCAGACTGACAGGTTAAGATTATGTTCCTAGGAGAGGCTGAAACTGCAATAGCTTAGGTATTAAGTCTTGGTTTGCTGACATGGGGCTTTGCACAAGTGACTCCATTTTGGACCTGTTGTCTCATTTTCAACAGGGGATATTCTAAATAACACTGCTATGAGCATTCATTATTTACATACATCACATACACACAAAATTCTGTTGGATATACACTTAGGAGTAGAATTTGCCAGGTCCTAAGGTACACATATTCTAACTTTTGCTGAAAATGCCAATCAGATTCCCCAAATGATTGTACAAATATACATTTGCTTCAGCATTGCATAAGTGTTTCATGTGCTTCACGTCCTCATCAACACTTGGTATAATCAGTTTATTCATTTTAGCTATTCTTATTGGAACGTGGGGGTATCTATTTGTGATTTTAATGTTCATTTACCAGATGAGATTAAATATATTTCTATAAATGTATTGACCAGTTGAATATTCTCTTTTCTTAAAATAAATGTTCAGTTTATTTGTCTATTTTTCTATGCTTTTATTGACTTGTACGAGTTATCTATATGCATTTTGGATGTGAGAATTTTTTTTTTTTGGTCACATATCTGCCTTTATTGTGAGCAGCAGGTGGGACACTTCCAGCATAGCAAAAAAAAAAATGAATTTACAAAAGCAGGGATTCAGTTAAGCTGCCTGGTTGGAACCCTTGGGAGTTCATATTGTAGATGCCAACCCAGAGCAGCAGGAAGAGGACTCTTCCCACGAAGAGTGAGGCCACCAAAGAGATGAGGAGCTCCTTGTAGATATCCCGAGTGTGTTTGGTGGAGGTGACCTCATAAACGAAGAACCAGGCAGTGAAGAACATGCCAGTGGCCAACAGCCCCACGGTCAGACGTGGAAAGACAGCCGGGTTCACTGGGCTGGTGTATCTTCTTATGGCCTCAAGCTCTGTTTTGCCAGGCACAGGGTAATCCGCTGCTCCTGAGAACTTTTAATTTATTAAAACCTTTAAATTTTTATTTGGATTTGGGCCAGAGAAATCTTTTTCCACTCTCTTAATTTTCTTCATTTTTACTCCCTTAATAATGCCTTTTGATGAAAAGAAGTCCTTAAATTTTATATGGTTCAATTCATTAATCATTTCCTTTATGTTTAGTGCTTTATATATATTTGTCTCAGAAATCTTTCTCAACCAAAATTGCATGATGGTATTGGTTTTGATCTGTATACATTCAACAAGTATTTTATTGAGTACCTAATACTTAGCCACTACACATTAATTGATCTCTTGTAGATAATTGAATTTCTACACCTAATTGGTAATTCAAAACCCATTAAAAACATGGAACTCCAGTAAAACCTGCTCAGTCCTACCTTTTGAATTATCTATAGTTTTGACCATTTGGGTAACTCTTTTCAATTTAATTTGCAGTATATGAGTAATTATCCTTTGTTTAATCTTCTTACTTCCTCAATTCTTTTTCTCTTGCTGTGTTTTCTAAAGCTTTATTTATGGTCCCATTATGTGTCTTTCTTTGTAGTTTTGAAGTACAAAATTATTATTAGTTGATTTTGGAAGAAGTCTGATTCCCTCCATAATGCCCTGCAAAATGTTGTTTTCCTATGACAATTATCAATGAAACACCTGCATAGCACTCTTCAGCTATGCCTCTCCAACATAATGGCATTTATGTTTACTGTCAAATACGACTCTTGAGTGTTCTGTTGTAATAGGGAAAAAAAGACTTTTAGATCCCTTTTTGGAGGTAAGAGTTACTTTCTGATGGATTCTAAGCTATAAATGACTTTGTCATATTTTCTGCATTACCTCCTCCCACAAAGAGAAAGTAATAGTCTAAGTACCATTATTATTTAATCATTCCATGCACAGTGTTATATAGATCTATAATTTCCAAATCTGATTGATTTTTGGAATAGTTTTTTAAGAATACTGAACTCCATGATGCAACCTAGGCCTACTGAAAGAGAACTCCTGAGGATAGAACCTGACAACTTATTGTTATAATTTTGTTTTGTTTGGGTCAAAACCCTCCTTTGATAACTGTGATAATCAGCCAGGATTGGGATCTGCTGCATTAGACTGCTTATACCTCTCAAATCAAATCTCCTGCCAAAAAACTTAACACTTCAGTCTTCACTTATCTCTTGCCACATCCTGGTATGTCTCTACTTAAATCCATATTTTTACTAATTATTTTACCATTCCTAGCCACCTAGGACTGTAATAACAAGCCTATCATTGACTTTTGTTTCTCTCCTGCTTTTGCCTCTCCAATTTTCATCCAGTCTCCAAGACATATTGATTTTATTTCCACAATATTTGTCTCATCTGTTTTCTCGTTTACATTTCCAGTGCAACTACTCTAATTCAACTCCCATTTCTCTTGCTAAGACTTTTTAGAGAGCCTATTCTCCCTGACTCCAAGATCAATGCCACATAATCCATCCTACACCCTAGTCTCAAAGACCATAGCTTGACCTTGATGTGACTTTTTCAAACATTTTTCATAGCTCTTCATTTTCTACCATGTAAAGTGCATATTCATAGGCTGGCATTCAATACCTACTATTACCTGGTCACTATATATACCATTTTACTTTGTCTCCCTTTTTCCCCTTTATGCAGCTACTTGTTTGTCTCTTTCTCCCAAACCTGCTCTATACTTTTCAGCTTTACCTGTTTGCTTTTACCTGGTTTAGTAACCCGTTCATCTGATTTGTCCTTCCTCCTTCCCTATCTGTTCAAATATAATTTATATATCAAGCGAAAGTTCAAATGCCATCTTCTTCTTCAAATCTTACTTGATTTCACATGATTGCAGTGATCCATTTATCTTCACAATCTTATTTCCTTATGTTACCATATTTTGCATGGAGGTTTTCTGCCTTCATTGTTTGTAAGCTCACTGAAAGTTGAAACTGTAGACTATTCAACTTTCTCTGCTCTAGAATGCCTGGCACAATGCCGTGCCCACAATTAGGGCTCAGTAATTTATGGAATAAAGTGGTGGGTGCATGAATAAATGGCTATACTGAGAATCACAAAATAGCAGTAAAATGACTATCCAGGCATCACTAAAATCTGCTTACAAGATTCTAATGGGAGAAATTGAGAGTAATAGAGCAATGAACATTAATATTTTCTAAGAATTATTTCCCTTTAATGAGATGAATAAGTGATTATCTCTGCCTGAACGTATGGTGACAGAGTATGTAGAAAGCTCTACTTAGTGATTATTTAAAATGAACTTATTTCCATCATAATATTTAGGTAAATGAATTTCAGGTATAAAATATTACATAGACTCAGGCAAGATATTTTTCGTTTCTATTTTTAAATAATTCTTATCTGGAAAAAATAACTATTTTTAAGATTAGGAGTAAATATTTATCAACATTTCTGAAAGCAAATTACCCAATACATTTGTGACAGTTTCAGGCAAAAATAAGTACTTATCTCTGCATTTATTATATTAGACCACCAGTAACTTGCTCTTCAAAGTAGTTGTCATTTATTGAGGAAAAACTTGCCTCTTATGGAGTTTGGTTTTACCTATCTTAGACTATGATACTAAAGACGTTTCATTCTTTAGAGGTAGTAATATATACATGCTATTTAAATACAAACAATTTGGTCTGCATATTGTCAAGAGTTTATGTTTATCAGCAGTGAATAACAATTATTATACAAGTGCTCTGCAATAGACCTTCAGATAATAGGAAATCTATTCTAAAAAATGCAATTCATTGTTCATGGTTTAGATTTTAAGGAAATATTTTTGAATATTAGTTTAAATAAATAAATGACCTCTGAGGGTCTTCATAGAATTCATGTTAAAGTAACTTGAGGCAAATGATTACAATCTTAGATTTTCCCTTATGTTTCATTCCTTTCTGCTCATGCTCTCTTAATAACAACTCCGGTTACTATCATTCCTCCTCAGGCTGCCAGAAACTGCTAATGGACTATGCTCATTCTTTTTTGATCCCTAGATGTTGTTCCCTTGGTGTTATTAGTTTATTTGTTTGGTTTTGAAGACATTATAATATCCCTTAAAAAAACAACTATTGATTGCTGTGAAAGGTCTGGCTTCTTTATCATGCTACTAAAGTTAGTCCCCTCCATGTCACAAAATAAACTCATTCTGTGGTGCTTCTTTTCCCTCCATTTAAAAATGTTTCCATAACTATAAAAAGAAGATATGTAATAAAGACATCAGTCCTTAGTAAAAAAATAAAGTGTTATGCTTTTATTTGTTTTTTTTTCTGACATTCTACCTATTTGATGTGCAGTTACCTAGCATGAACTACCTGACTATATAGGGTGATAGTTTTCATGTGCCTAGGAGCAAGCAAGAATTTAATCCACTGAAACTGGAAAGACAGGTAATTTTATTCATTTTTTTGTAGGCATCAAGTTAGCTGAGATCCTTTTGTTTACAAGAAACAAAAATCTATCTCAAAATAGATTAAACACCATAAAAGGAAGTTATCGGATTATATAGCTACACTCTAGGATAGACGTGGCTTTAAATTGGGCTGGATTCCAGGACACAAAGGATGCCATTAGGATGCCAGGTCCTTTCATTTTCTCTTTCCTATGACTAAGTTTCCTTCAGAAATGTAGCTGTAGCTCACATTCTCTTTATGATTTGTGATCCTAGAAAACATAGTGGTATTTTCTGATAGCACCAGTAACCCAGGTACAGCTCTGGTTCAGCAAAATGTTGACAGCATGGACAGCATGATTGGTAGATTTACCAAGTGGGAGGGTAAGTTTCCAAGAATAAAACCATGCAGGGATGACAACAAGCATCTAATACTGACGATAGGTAGGTGTCAATCAGCAACTCTAAAGGTGCAATAATAGGTAAACATCTGAGGAAAGAGTCACCAAAAATGGACCACCTGCTAAAATACTCTGAATACTCTAAAATAGAACGAAGTCTTATTGGAAAGACTAGAGACATTGAGAATTAGATTTTGCCAGTAAGTCCTAATTTCTTTTCTTCTCTGAGATGAAACATCAACTTCCTTGCATAATGTCTTTTTGACCAGGATATAGTTCATATTCTTTTCTTCTAATACTCCCTTCTCTTTTGAGAAATAACAGTCTTCACATGTGTTTACACTTGTGTCTACAGTAATAGCTAACTGGAGGGGCTTTCTGTATCTTTTCCACCTACCTTTCTTTACTTAACTAATCTATCACTATCTTATCTTTTAAATGTGTCTTGAGTACATTATCATCACTCTACGTGTCATGACACTAATTAAGGCTGTAGAGAACCTCCACTATTAAAATTATCTCTAAAGTATTCTCAATGCCTTCATGTTTTCCCTTCTTACATATGGTCACAGGGTGAGGGTGCTAAAAAGCATACCTAAAGCATATCTAATCAAGTGACTGGCCTGCCTTAAGTCTGTAGATGGATAGGTAGCTCCCATCAACTACATTCATGATTTGGCAGATACTCAATTGCAGTAACTTCCCTAACCTGTTGTTATCACACTCCAGTGGTATAGAAGTACTTGTATTTCCCTCAGTATGCTATGGTATTAGGTAACTCCATGTAGTGATTGCTCCAATGCAAACATAGTTAATACCTCTCCCTTCAGTTCCACTTTCCTATATATATTTCTATCATTGCATTTACACAGAGTAACATCTGTCTACATGCCTCACTTTCATTACCCATATTGGTCTCTGTTTCTTGTAGGTGTAATCTATGACCTTGCTATTCAAAGTGGTATTCTGTGGACCAGGAATATTGGGTTCAACCTAGGAGCTGTTTAGAAATGAAGAATTTTGTGCCTCATCCTAAGCTTATTGAATCAGAATATGAATTTTAACAAAACGCTCAAGCAATTCAAATGTTCTTTAAATTTTGAGGAACACTGATTTATGACATATTCCTTGAATGTTAAAACCAAGCATCTACCAAATTGGTACTTATACTTGGTATATAGTAAATTATGTATACATTTTGGATTTAATTGAAATAAGTTTATTTACATCATGATTTTTTTTTTGAGCCTCAGTAAAAAATCCTCACTCTTCCTAGGAGGTGTTTTGCCTCCTAAGAAAATAAAGATCCTGTGGTTATGTCATATTCTCAGACTACAGATTTAATATTTGGCTACATCTCTTCCTTCAAACCCCGGAAAAATTTTCCCTATTTCCTCTAAGCTCACCAGTTAACCCTGAAATAGAAAGCAGTGGTAAGGAAATATATTAGTAAGAGTCCAAGCTGAGGTGCAGCCCATTGCAGGAGATGAATTGCATTACTGGCCTTCAATTTTATAGCATTTGGTCATGCCCTCCCATACTGACTCTGAGCTTGAGCACGTGATTGCTTTAGCTAATGGAACAAGGACACATTTGATGTGAGCAGAGCTTGTGCACTTCCATTTCCTTCTTACTCTTTGCCTTCATTATTAGAACAAGGAACAGAGCCCAGTAGGCATAGTTGTACCAGTCGAGGCCTAGACATGACAGAAGGCTTAGCCAAGATCAGAAAAGCCAACTTGTAGCTGATGAACAGCTGACTACAGACAGGAGTGAACCCCATGATCCCAGGTTAGGTTCAGCGGGACTGTCCAGCTGACACACAGAACCATGAGCAAAAATATTTATTACAATATTGTTGCATGTCACAGAGGTTTTGTGGTTGCTTTTTTGCAACATTATTGGGATAATAGATAACTGCTACAGCAGTCGGAAGTATAACTGTTCAAGTACACTCAGTTTCCTTTGAGGTTCATTCATAACTTGAATAATTTTTATACTGCTTAAACTTGAAAATGAACAAAAAGTGTCCTCTATACTTAAAATCTTAGTTATAAATCTCAATAATAGGAATAAAAAGAGAATTAGTTTACAGATATGATAAAACTGTTCTCAAAAGTCTTTGAATCTCTGTAGGAACTGGGGTAAGCGTTCTTTATTTTCTTCTAGTTAGAGGATCCCTACCTCTGGGTTCAGAAGGTCAGATAAGATTGCTTACCTAACTATTGGGTAAGAGTTGCTAAAAATTACAGATATATAACGTAGATACAGCAAGAAATTTGTTAAAATTGGAAATGAGGTAGTTGTATGACTAGATACTTCTACGAAAGGAAGGACAGAGGGAAGTTTTGCTATTTAAATGCATTTCTTGTTAGGGGGTCTCATAATTCTTAATTGGAAAGTCTATTATTTAGATTGTACTTTTGCTAATTAATCTTTTATCTTTCAGATGGTTTGAATTATATTTATTAAAGAAAAAATCAAAGATTTTTGTGAAATCTAGTGGCTGTACTTGTTTCTTAATGATACTTAAGCAACAAATGGCTAAAGTATTCACACAGCAATGAGGATACAATGAAAATTACTTTTGCATAAAATTATATGTTAACTCAGTCAAAGCATTTCAGTCAGCCACTGGCCAAAGCCTGGAGATGGGAGTAGTAAGGTGGGGTAGGCAGCAGCTGGGAGTTATCTGCCAATACTCACAGCAGCTGTGGAATGGGTTTATCACTAGTGAAGGCGATCTGGGCAGATCTAGGAGTTTCAATTTTCCTGATTATAAATCTGAAGTTTTCATTCCTGCATATTTTCCTACTCAGTCTCCTTTTATGCAATCAAGTATTCCTTGCTCCCGATGCTTCAGATGATTGTGAATTGTGTTTACATCTCTTCCCCAGATGTAAACCAAAATATCATTATTTCCCATCCAGTCTGCCTAGGTGAGGTGCCATAATAACCAACAAAATGAGTCTCTGATTTTCAGGCAAAATTCTACCACAGTGCCTAGGAATTACTGGTGATTTTTCTTCTCTCATATTCTTAGGCTGTTCTGTAACATGCATTGTATGGTATGCATTTATCACTTTCAGCTTGGCCTGAGTCTACTATTTACTCCAAATTTTTCCAAAATTAGATTATAGCAATTGTAATCTAATCAGTGAAAAGTAAAGTACAGTTTTCTTCCTTAAACTAATGAAAGTTAAGTAAATTTTATTACTGTAGCTTATATATTTTTAATTATAGAGCTACAAAATAGGTTTCATTTATCTTTTAGATATTTTTAATAACCACTTTTATAAAATAGAATAATTACGTTTTAGTTGTTCTTCTTTAATTGGATCTTCTAGTACATCTGTGTAAATAAATCAAGGAAGAAATGTGAGAGTACTTTTTACGTTTTTTGTTTCCTCTACATCCCTATAAACTAAATATCTGTGCTGCAAGAAGCTTGCTAATATTTCAGAGGAACAATGTAAAGTGGGGGTTGATTTACTTTTTCCTTTAAATGTGATAACTATTTACTAAAGATTATGTGTCTTATGTGTAGGAGATTAGAGGCCTCAAGATTGCATTAAGCAAAATCTAAAAGAAACATAGTATTGATAGTTACAAAATGACGACACCAATCATGGAATATTACCTGTTACAACTCTATGAAGTCATTACTTATAGATTAATCCATTTTCATTCTAAAATATGTAGGCAGGGACTTCCCTGGTGCGCAGTGGTTAAGAATCCACCTACCAACGCAGGGGACACGGGTTCAAGCCCTGGTCCGTGAAGATCCCACATGCTGCAGGGCAGCTAAGCCCGTGCACCACAACTACTGAGCCTGCACTCTAGAGCCCGCGAGCCACAACTCTGAGCCTGCCTGCCACAACTACAGAAGCCCGCGCACCCCCAGAGCCTGTGCTCTGCAACAAGAGGAGCCACCGCAATGAGAAGCCTGCGCAGTGAAACGAAGAGTAGCCCCCACTCGGCGCAACTAGAGAAAGCCCGTGCGCAGCAACGAAGACCCAACACAGCCAAAATAAATTAATTAATTAATTTAAAAAATTATGTAGGCATATTATTAAAAGAAAAGATGTATTCTGAAGGTTGTATAGAATTAAGTATTTCAGAAATGTTGTTTTGTGTCAATACAATGGTTGACTTCTATTGTCCAATTTCAGTTTTGAGAAAATTTCTAGAAGAATCAATATTTCATTTGCTGTTTTTAGGAGTTTAGTATCTTTGACTACTTTATCACTCATATCCACTTATGTAATGTTCATCCACTGTTCAGATGAGTGGAATATCCCTAATGTTTTTCCTACTTTAATAGCTGAGGAAAACCAATACATTTCTTAGCCTATCTACAGAAGTTACACAGAGGCTTAGGCAGACCAATAGTCTAAGAACGTGAAAGTGACAGAATTCTCATCCAGTCAGTTGCTCTGCCTCTACTCAAGAATTGACCTATTTCATTACAAATTGTAAAATGCGATACCAGCCAGGTGAGCTGGATAATACAACAATTATCTTCTGATATAAAGAAAACTGGCCATCTGGAGAAATTAGGCACAAAAGCCAACCATACAACCAAAACAAACACAAAAACAAAAAATAAAGCACACGCAAAAAATCAGCCTAAGTATTACACTTTCTTACCTAAAGTATTTGTTTCATTGAAAGCATCAATTTTCATATATATATTATTGTATTTTCATGTATATCTCTACTTAACATGCTGATAACATAATAGTTGTGTTCATATAACAAAAAAAGGATAAATTGTATACGATTCCTGTTTTTCCCTTGAAATCTTTATGCAACTATGGAAACTAAACAATACATTTTAAATATATTGTTAATCTTGGTCCCAAATAAGTAACAGCTAAATATAGAGATTCAACACAATCACTTAAGATGTCATTAATAAAAATTTATTGACTATTTTATGCTAGCCCTTGTTTTCACAGAATTTGCTTCATCTTGCATCTTTGTGTTTCATAATTTCAGAAATCAATACGATAAATCTACAAAATAAAATTTTACCTTTTGATAGAAATTAAATGCTTGACTCCCCCAAATAAAAGTGTTTTGAAAGAAATGGCAAAAAAGTGCTAGTATGCTGAGGATATATTAAGACTCAAAATAATCTGTTCATAGTTTTAAAAAAAGTTGTTCCTGGAATTTTCTTCATAACAAGATGAACAGAATATAAAGTCCAACGGGGCCTCTTAGTCATAAAAAAAGTGCATCAAGAGGTGAAAAATGAAGTTATTCTCACACCATTATTTCTGGCATACTACATAATGCATATGCATTAGTGACAAAAATTGTTATGCTTCTTCCACACATGAATAAAAATACAAATAATTTTTCCAAATAAATTAGGTCAAAAGGAGAATGGCAAAAATATTATCTTATGCCTGAAAGATAAACAATCAAGGGATTGATGAAACAGGAAAATAAAGAGCTTTTAAAGGCCAACCACACAACTCTCCCTGCCAATAATCCTCTATTATCCAAGCCCAGGATCATGAGTTAGAATTGTCCTGCCAGTACAAAGATAAATTGTAGTCCAAAATTTCTATGCCAAGAAATATCCAGAGCTGAAATTCGAAATATCCCAGGAGGTTAAAAGAAGAACGCTTTCAAAGGCTTTTAAGCAGAGCAGCTGGTGTCATCACATAGTCAGAGAAATCTTAGGCGGCATGGTTGATACAACTTTATTGTTGGGTTCACCTGCTTCAGGGTTGATGGAATCTCTATCTTTAATGCTCCTTGTCTAGACTTCAATATTTTAAAATGTATTCTAACAATTCCAGTCAAAATCTTAGGTCTCTAAAAGAGATATACTAAAATATTTTACCAGTTTGTCAAACAGCATTTTGCCATCATCTCACAGAAAGCAAATGTTCCAGTTATTCAATGCCTTTATTTTGGAATTTTCTTTATCCTTCACGTTTATGTTTTTCAAAGAGAAAATCAACAACTTAGGAGTTTAGATTCTCAGTTGACTAAAATGCTGTATTGCAGGGTCCTGCAGCTTGTGCCATTCCACATCGGGTAGTAGATTTAGATAGTGAACTGCAAAGCTGCCACCTGTGATCTGATAAGTAGAGTAAATAATAACCACCTATCTAATCTAGAATGAGTAAGTATACATTTATAAGGTGTATCCTTATATATCATTACAAAAACAGAATAATGCTGACATGGAAATGAATTCTATTGGTAGCACAGGTAGATGGATGCCAAAATGGGGACCGTTTATTCTAGTGGGTAAGAACTCTTAATCCTGGTTTTACACCCAGTTCCATAGTTAGCATTAACCATGAGACCATGGACAAGTTAATATCTCTAAGCTTTAAATTCCTCATATTTAAAATTAGGTTAATTTAAAATATTTAAATAATTTAAAATAATATTTAAATAATTTTAAATATCCTCTGCCTCAGAGGATTGTTGAGAATATTAAATAAGTTCCTGTGAGCTTAACATGCAGCACAATGCCTGGTGTATTATAGTATCATGCCAAAAAATAGACTATGCTCTATATCTGTTATATTTTATCATTTAGTGCGTACCTAATATATTCCAGACAAACTATTTTGTTCTTGAATTATTCCAAATCATTAAAACAGTCCTATAGTTTGATATAATTAGCCCCATTATATAGATGTGGATTTTGAGGTCCAGAAAGGGTTTTATTGCACAAATTTAAATGATTATTAAGTAGTTTCATGACAATCGGACCTATATCTGTCCAATTATTTTTTGTTCCACAGGTGTAATTGGAAGCAAGAGTTCTGATAGTAAAATACATCTCAATTGTATGTGACCTCAATAGAATGTGGCCTTTTCAGACCTAGTTGGAACCTAGTTGTGGATCTGGTACCTCCTAAAGGTACCAGATGTGGAAAGGACATCTGCCTCTTGCTTCCAAATATTATTCCTATTTACAAGACACAATAACTTTTGCATCAGAAAATGTGATTCCTCTAAGTTAAACACGTGTTCTACAAATGTGTTTCTCTTTTAAAATACAAATATTCCCAAGGAGAGATAAGAGCTATAAGAAATTAAGAGATCTTAGTGTCTGTATTTTCTGTTTGTTTGTTTGTTTAAGAATTTTTTTCCTTGTTTTCATAATTTCCAGAGAAGATTTACAGCAATGGAAACCATATTGGGTGCCTAAAACAGTGAAAATGAAAACAACTTACATCACCAAAGATAAATTTCTAGTTTTAAAATGATATTCAATATCTGGCTTGTCTTTTTAAAGCAATTCTGTATTACTCCAAATCCCTGTTGAGTCTCTGCTTCCTGAACATGAACTATTTAAAAATTTGTCTAGGGGGTAGGGGAGGGATAAATTAGTATTGTGGGATTTGCAGATACAAACTACTATACATAAAATAGATAAACAACAAGGTCCTACTGTATAGCACAGAGAACTATATTCAATATCTTGTAATAAACCATAATGGAAAAGAATGTGAAAAAGTTTATACACACACACACACACACACACACACACACACGTATATATATATATAGAACTGAATCACTTTGCTCTATACCAAAAACTAACACAACATTGTAAATCAACTATACTTCAATTAAAGAAAATTTTTTTTGTCATGAAGGCAGCCAGAAAACTCTTAGACTCAAACTGCTGCAGCAACCTTGAAGTCAATCAATACTCTACACCTCAAAACAACTTTCTATGCAACTCTTTTTATAAAAGAATATGAAGGATGCTTTTAAAGAATGTTCTGGTAAACACCAGATTTATCATCTCAAGTAGTTATGTCCCAAAGGATCATCTCATCTATCATAATGTATATTTAAATTTGTGGTGATGTAGATAAAAGCCCAGACTTTTAAACAGAGAGTATAGATACATAAAGAGATTTTCTGAAAAGGTTATGAGAATAATAGCATTTAACCATTTCAAAATGGTTACCAGATAACCAAAGTATAAATTCAAAAGTGAGATATTCACAATCAGATATTTTACTAAAATTTTTAATCTTTTTCTAATAATATGTAATTATTAAAGATAATTCCATATTTTTCACTTGGAAGTCATTACAATCATAACTTTTCAAATAAAAATGCAGTGTTTAATAATATTCAGATGAAATCATAGTAAAATAAATAAACCACGAAGTTTGCATCACTAAGGAATGGAAGCAGATTTTCAGAACTCTAGAAACTTTCAGTGACAAGCCTAGGATTTTCACTAGTTTAGCTGTTGAGAAGCTTGTTTCCTTCTTTACATCTTCTTGTCATCTCATTGAAAATGAGGCAGAAAAAATTTTAAGTCTCAAAACATCATACAAGTTAAGATTTTTATGACTCCTGTTGGGACCATACAAACCATCAAGTCATTATAGTACATTCTCCACAGATCAAGTAATGAGGTGAGAAGCAGCTTCATTTCTGCTTCCTCCAAGTTGGAAAACATGGAACAAAAATTGGACAGACACAAAGTGAGCCATGAGGCACATGCCGTTGTCTGAACTCTGAGAAAAAGAAGCATTACACATGCGCACATCTGCATAAGACCGTATGCTCCCCAGATTCCTGCTAAAGAAGAAACGAATTCTTTATGATTCAGGGGAACACAGCCGAACCCTAAGTACAACTGCAGAGTGCGAACCATAGAGAAGGACCTACAGAGAATAAAGTCACAAAGAATTGCTAATAGCAATTGCACATTTCAAACGTGAAATTCTTTTTAATATATTTGCATTGTTTGAGAACAATCACTCTTTCTACACCCCTGTATTTTTATTTCAGGTAGTATAATCCTTTCTTGAGCTTCATAATTGTAAACCACAGGGCCAAATGCCATGTGGTCTTAATAAAAATTAATCTGACCTTAAGCAGAAAAACCAGAGAAGACTGTTTGCTTTTAAATTCCTTTCCAATATCTTTCTCTCCTAAATATTTATAGTTATAAGTATCTGTTGCTTAAAATATATAATATAATATTATGTTAATAATATTATATATATTATATAAATAGAACTCTTAGGTAGCCATTTAAAATTCTTAAATACTGTCTCCTCTGAAAACTTCATACAGGCTCAAAACTAACCTGCCTGCTGGCTGTAGTCAACAAAACACCTCGCCCATAGACCCGTGTAACAAGTGAGGACTGGATCTTCTTCCAACATCCAGATGCCAAGATGAATTTACACACTCAATTTCTTTCCTCCTGAAATAATGCAACTTGAAACTGACAAATATTTTTACAAATCATACAACTGGTTTCTCAAAAAAAAGTTACCAAGGAATTACCAAAAAGACAGAGCAGCACAGAATCTCTTGGAGTAATTTCCTTTGGACATCAGAAGATTTTTAGAGCAGCACTAATTCTTTTTTTTTAATTTTATTTATTTATTTATTTTTGGCTGCCTTGGGTCTTTGTTGCTGCTCACGGGCTCTCTCTAGTTGCGGCGAGCGGGAGCTACTCTTCGTTGCGGTACGCGGGTCTCTCATTGCGGTGGCTTCTCTTGCTGCAGAGCATGGGCTCTAGGCCCGCGGGCTTCAGTAGTTGTGGCACGTGGGCTCAGTAGTTGTGGCTCGTGGGCTCTAGAGCACAGGCTCAGTAGTTGTGGTGCACGGGCTTAGTTGCTCCGTGGCATGTAGGATCTTCCTGGACCAGGACTCGAACCCGTGTCCCCTGCGTTGGCAGGCGGATTCTTAACCACTGAGACACCAGGGAAGTCCCAAGCAGCACTAATTTTATCTATTTAAATGCAAAGCTTTGCAGCAAGATTTTTTTAAAATACAGGAATATATATATTTCTTAAATTTTGGAAAATGCTGAGACATAAAAAACAACAAAACAACAAACACAGTCAGAGGACATTAAATGACTTGCCAAAGTCAAACAATGTATTAGTGATAGAGCTAAACTTACAACTCTACCCCACTGTCATGTAGACCACTCACATGTGTCCATCTTTCTGACTTTTATCTACATTTTAAACATCCAAATAAAAAGATATAGTCTTATAGAATAATATTTTAGAGTTCAAATATATCTTGTTCTTAAAGTTTAAATATTTCAATTTAACAAATTGTTCAGAGATATGACTGTCTTCAAATATATTTCCTCCATTAATTTGTGGTTTTTTAGCACTCTTGTCACGTCTTTACAGCATGACAAAATGTCATTTCAAAACCCGTCCTTTAGATATATTCTAACTAGGCATTTAAAGCAATTTAGAAGAGTGCTATAACTGCCTCAATTGAGAAGCTTAAAGCAGAAGAACTAAAATAAAGTGATTTACAGACAAGAATTATTTGCAAAGTTTCAGAGTAAGATAAACTTCTAGAAAGCTGATGTCCCATACACATTTTAAGGTTCTGAAGTATTTTGTCCAATTAAAACTAAAGTACACTAGCAAACTGGACAGTCAGTTTACTTAAGCTTGAAAATTCCATGTCATTCAAATTGGATACAGTAGTTAAGTAAAACAATGGGCCTTCTATTTTCTGCCACATGTTATTTTTTTAAAAAACATATACAAGAGCTGTCATATGAGCAGCCGGTTTGCCTGCTCAGTGCAAGGTTTTATGTTTCTGAAAGGCCTCTACCCCCATCTCTTAATGCCGAAAATAAATCAATTTCATCTGTTGGTTGTTTTATTTCTAGGCTTTTTTTTTTTTTCCTGCTTCCTTTTAGGCCAGTTTCCACAAAGCCATATGGCAGCTGAGAGAAGGAAAGCAATGAGCTGTATTTTCAGACCTGAACAAAGGATCTGTGGTGTCAGAGCGACCCATGAATGCATGAGACACAGCCGTGAAGGGCCTCCGGCCCTGTCAGTGAGGACTAAAGGAAAGGCTGATGGAGCTGCCACTGCTTAAACAGAGAAAGAGTGAGTGCTTTCCTTGCTCATGTCATCTGCTTTCATCTACCCGCACCTTTACCACATCCCTTCCCAGGCAGTCTGGTGCCAAAATCCCATTAGCTATATTAATGACATATGGTTGGGGGAAGAAGTGTGTGGCTGGACAAGAAAGGCACAAGTTGAACATTCTTTCTATTTATTTCTGATATTTGTATCACAAGGTGCAAGAATCCCAACAAAGATTGTACCCATCAAGTACTTAAGAGCTCAGAATGCACTACAGAAAAGAGCCCGTAAAGCACTGACTTGTCTCTCATCTACTCCAGTTGAACTCTTCTGTTCTCTCGTGATAGAAAAGATTAGGCAGACCTCTAAACACTGAAATAATATAGCACGTTTTTAGGCTTAAAGCTTTAAGTCATAAGTTTTGATATAGGATATTAGAAATTCCTGATCTCACTGAGTACCTACACATATACCCTCACTCACTTGCTTACTCATACATCTATGCTTTTGTAGTTTTAGACTATATATTTGTGTGTACATATATATACATATGTAAATATTAAAGCTACAAACTTTTTAAACAGTTAACTTCAAACTTTTTTAGACAATTTCATTGGTTACCATTTAGAATAACAAGTCATTATGCACATAAGACAATGAACGAACATTTTCAAAGGAGTAAATAAATATATATGTTGTTCCCTCTCACACCAGTCCCTTATACAGAACTTTACATTCGTATCAGCAGGTGGTTAATAAGACAGAGAAAAATTGGGTATGCATAATACTTATCCTTTCTAAAGTGAGAACATTGTAAGAGAGGAAAGGAAGAGAAGAAGAATAGCTTCTACCCATGGGTAGTATTCCTTTCATTTCTGTCATTTTATTTTTTTGTTTTTAATTTTTTTATTGAAGTACAGTTAACTTACTATTTTTTTTTTTTTCAATTTTTTTGGCCACGCTGCTTGGCATGTGGGATCTTAGTTCCCTGACCAGGGATCAAACCCACACCCCCTGCAGTGGAACGGCAGCGTCTTAACCACTGGACCGCCAGGGAAGTCCTCATTTCTGTCATTTTAAGACCACAACCAGACAAATTGGAATGTACAACTGAAACTGCTTCTAATTCTGCCCAGCCTCTCTGAATTCTTTACTCAGTAATTGGATATTAGAATTATTATTTAAAGAAGTAATACACATTGAGATATTTAGGTCATAAAAAATTAGACATATGGAGGGAGAGGTTAATGGATAATTAATTATCTACCACTAGAAAATATATGATGGCTGAGGGCAGAGAAAACTACCGGTCCTGGAACTTGAGCAATGATAATGATAATGATAATGTAAATAAAATGGCTCGGGATAAGTGCTTCAAAGTGGTACTCCACCTTAGATAGTTTGGGACAGGTGGACAAGTATATTGTGCTACACCAAATACACAAGTGAGATTATGAAATCATCCTAAAAGAAAAATGTACAAACATAGGTAACAATGCTAGTATAACTTGCAAAGAAATGGAAATTAGAGTGATGAAAAATGTATTGGAGGCTTCTGATACTGACAGTGTGAAGAGGGCTGGCAATTCCACCTAAAGGTAATAATTATACAAACTTCACCAAATCACTGCAAACAACCAAAATCAGGCAACAAATTGAGAAAACTTTTATTGAAAAAATACTACCCTATTGGGTAAGAGATGTGAGCATGTAGCTTTTAGCCAGGGTTCATTTTCCAACTCCAGTGCTGGTGAAGGAAAGCCACTGCTTTGCCAGTTCAAGGTGACAGATAAATTCAGGGAAGGCAAAGAAAAGCCACAGAATGGCTAAAATCAAAAATTGAATATAAACTATTTTCACATCTCTGGCTGACTAATGACTACACAGGTATGTGGTAAGTCCTTGACAGCATGAGGTACAAGCCTACAGAAACTAGGGAGAGTTCTACCCTTGAAAGACATACTTGGTCCCGGTGAGATTTCAGAGTTTGCTGCAACTTTGAGCATGTTCCTTACCCGAACACAGCATAGACATCACCAAGCTAAAGGCTTTCTGGCTTGAGGTTAAGAAGCTGAACTCTGGGATGACTGAGCAACCAGGAATTTAAAGGGGAACTATAGAAGAAAGAGAATCACAGGAAAAGTCATCCTCAAAATCTGAGTATAAATTCTACCCAAATCCATGCCTGATCTCTGAACTATGCAAGCAGAGGGATGCCACCAAGTAGCCAGGCTAAAAATTAAGATGCAAAAATCTAAAAAAAAGTGGGCAGAGGTATCATTATGGACCACTGTGGGTAAACAAATTTCACATTTTAAATTCAGTCATCTGGGAGTTTCCTGGTCATGCAGTGGTTAAGAATCCGCCTGCCAATGCAGGGGACACGGGTTCGAGCCTTTGTCCGGGAAGATCCCACATGCTGCGGGGTAACTAAGCCCGTGAGCCACAACTACTGAGCCTGCTCTCTGGAGCCCGCGAGCCACAACTACTGAAGCTTGCCTGCCGTAACTACTGAAGCCCGCATGCCTAGAGCCTGTGCTCCGCAACAAGAGAAGCCACCGCAATGAGAAGCCTGCGCACTGCAGCGAAGAGTGGCCCCTGCTCGCCACAACTAAAGAAAGCCCGCGTGCATCAACGAAAACCCAACACAGCCAAAAATGAAAAGATTAATTAATTAATTAATTAAAAATAAATAAATTCAGTCATCTGCCTACTAGAATAAAAGTTAAACAGTCTCAGAAGAAAAAGTGAAAATCCACAGTCAAAAAACATATGTTGTAAAATGTCCAATTTTCAACAAAAAACTAATAGACATGTAAAGGAACAGACAAATATAACTCATACTTTAGGGAGGAAAAAAGAAGTTAATAGAAACTGACTCCAACTGGGTTAGATATTACATTTAGTCAACAGGACTTCAAATTAACTAGTAAAAATATGCCCCCAAATTGTAGAAAATCACATTAAAAAAAAATTATAGGACAGTGTGAGATCAATGAGTGAACAGAAACTCAACAACAACAAATAAAAACTGTTAAATAATAGAAAAATCCAGAGCTTAAAATTGAATAACTGAAAAATTTACTAGAGGATTCAACAGAATATTTAATATGACAGAAGAATACATTGAAAAAAGGCAAATAAAAATACATAAAGCTTAAAAAAATGAAAAACAGTGAAAATAAACTGCATCTAAGACACACTTAAAACATAAAGTGTAACAGATATAATGGAAGAAAACTGTAGATATATGAATATATGTCAAAGAAAAATGTGTATGTATACACATAATTGCTTAAATGACAAAGTTTATTGTTGCTCTGGTCTTCAAAGTTCATTATGATTCTCCCCAATGTATTTTCCCCAATATTACCCGCAAATATCCTATCAATAAATTGTGCCACAAATATATACAGTACATTCTGTCCTACTTGAAATGTCGTAGGTCCTCAGACCAGGTTCAGAATCCCTAGTACATGCTCACATGGGATTTTACAGTTTTTTTTTTCAGGACACTGATGACAGCTGCCCGTTCAGCGTCCCTTTTTCTCTTTTACTACTAAGTCTCCGACACTCTTTAATATGGAATTTCACCCGTTTACAAATATGTGATTCAGTTTTGGCAAAGGGGAGGTGAGAGGAATGCTACAAATTAGGGCTTTCATAAAAAAGCTTTCATATTGTTTTTCTGATCAGAAGAATAGATGCATCAGGCATACACTTTTTTTCTTCTTCTTTTAAATAAACACTTTTATAGTATTCATGTTTCTGGCATGATTCCAAATGCTTTGTCCTTATTCATATATTTCATACCTATAAGAACTCTATGAGGTAGCTACTATCATTAACCTCATTTAACTAATTTTGAAACTGAAACAAGACAGTCTAAATAACTCATGCAACATTTGCCCTTGATTTTATCCTCCCTCCTTTGTAGAGTGGGATGCATTCTAGAAATACAACAGCCACCTTATGAATATGAGCATAGAATCAACATGCTTAAAGTGGCAAAGCAAAAAGACAAGCAGCTCTAGAGAGTTAGTGGGTTTTTTTTAATTGTTTTTTGTTTTTGTTTTTTTTGGTTATCTATGCCAGGTACAGTCCTCCAGATTTGATATTTGGTCGAAAATCATGTCTTAATGTTAGCATCTTTTTTTCTATCTAATCAGGCAGGAAATGAGAAACAACTACATTTTTTGAACCCAGCAAGTCCTGGTTCACTTTTATCTAATGGTTCTTTCTTTAGCCTAAAATTTTACTTTCTCATTTTATTACAGGCAGCTTGAAGGAGGTAGGTGGCATCTTCAACATTTTGCCTGGCTAAGTTCATTCAACAAATATGCTATTTTTCATGTTACTGTAGGTGACAGAATATCTAAACTTTCTACTACTACATAACAAGTGGTAGTAGAAAGTTTCCCCCTTTCCCCCCACTTACAATGATATTTTTCTTACTTTCCTTAAAGTTCCTACTGACAGCCTTTTAAGGGCCATGAGGCTTCTATTAATAGTCCCTCCCTTTTTGTCTTTTATTAACTCTCACTTCAAGATTTTTCAAGCTTCCTTTTGTCCACTTTCCACTAATTCCCAAAGATATATAAATACGTGTGTGTGTGTATATATAAATGTATACATATATATGTGTACATTTATATATATAAATTTTGCTAGCTCCCCACTTAAAGGTATCAAAGTCTGTTCAAACAATTCCAAAACTTAGTGGTTTACACAATATTAATTCTAATTTCACTCACAAATCTGTAGTTTGGCCAGGGTCTGCCAGGGATGGCTCATCTCTGATCCATTCAGTGTCAGCTGGAGAGTTTGAAGACAGTATTGGAATCATCTGAAGACTCACTCAAATACCAGATGTTGATACCTACTGTTGACTGAGACTTCAGCTGGACCTGGGGCTGGGGCGCCTACACATGGTTCTACATAGCACGGTAGCGGTTTTACAAAAGCAAGTGTAACCATAGGATGAGGCAAAAGTTTTATTTCCTTTTCAAATTTAGTCATGGAAGTCCCATGGTGTCATATTTACCATAGTAGAAACCTACCAAATTCAAAAGGAGAAAATATAAGATCTACCTCTAAATTGTAGGAAGAGCACTGAAGATAGAATATATTGGTGTGACCTTCTTTGAAAATTACAGTCTGTCACAACAGAACTTCCTTAATGTGAGACAATAAATCCCTATTTGATTAAGCCAGTAAAGTCAAATTCTTGTAACATGCATACATTGTTATGGATGCATATTGTATATGTTTTTGTTCCACGTTTAATATGTTTCTCCTACTAGACTATAAATTCCAGAAGAGCAGAGATTATTTCTATTGTGTTCCCTGTTCTGTTCACACTGGCTGTTAATTTTAATAATCATTTGTTGAGATGAATAAATGGATTACACTGAGGCAATAAAGAGAAGGCCGAGAGCTTTGGGAGTTAAATGTTTTTCACTGAGGTTGAGTATGAAGTTCTATGTTGTGCTACACTCTGACTCACAGTGGCTTCAGGACGAAGCCTCATGGACCCTATCTACTCTTGAGCCTCGAGGGTGAGCTTTGCTCTTAGAATGTTCAGGAATTCCAAGTAATTTGTGTGTGTGTGTGTATGTGTATGTGTGTGTGTGTGTGTGTGTGTGTGTGTGTGTGTGTGTGTGTGTGTGTGTGTGAGCAAAGACCCTGAAAACAAACAACAGAAAAATGAACAGAGTTCCTTGGCAATACCTTTCTAAGGACATTTTATTGGCAAGCAAGGTCTGCTCTAAAATTTTCTAATAGAAGCAATTTTTAAGTAACCTTGAACTTATACAGTACAACAAATTGGAAGAGGTGAGAATGTTTCTAATTCAAGAAGTATGGCATGAAAATGTTTGAATTTTACACGAGAGAGCATAAAAAACAATGTCAAACCTCTGAAATAATACACACAGAAAGCATGAAAAGAAATAGTAGCAGTAAGGTCATTAGTCATTCTACGTTCACTAGAAATAAGACACTGTTACCACAATTATTAAATGTATTATTTAAAGTAGTCCTGTACGATTTCGTGCATTGGTCTGCATAATATTTATATTCATGCTTCTTCCAAAGCTTAAATTCAATGACTGGGGAAAAAAGTGTCTCACAGAAAAAATGGAAACTTCTTTTCTTCCCCTGTGACATATGTGATTACCTCACGCTCTAAGGAATGTATGTTGTAAATACTGGATTTATAGCAACACCTCAGGTAATTACACAGTTTTGAGCAAAGAAAGAATTGCTGACTGCCCAGACAATACCCTCTTTTATTCAGTATGAGCCTCAGAAGAATGTGACGGTATAGGTTAACTACGTTTATGTTGTCCTTAAGGAGAAGAAAGTTTATATTATTTTAGTGGGCAATATTCTTTTAACAAGCTAAGCCAGCCCATAGGAAAGAAATAAAGCCTTATAAAAATTGGAATAAATGTCTTCAAACCAATATGTTATTTGAAACACTATTTTACATGGTATGTTCATTTTTGTCTCACCCTCACATAACTCTGCAAATAGCTATTGAATTCAAGCTGTCTCAAGGGTAAAAGCATAAAGCTGAATGTTTCTGTTGGATTTAGTTGAGCTCAAAGAGCGTCTGGATCTGTTGGTCATGGCATTCCCTCTTAAACCCTTAAGTGTCTGTTCGAGCCCAGTTATACTAGAACAATTCAACAATTCAGGGTTTCCTTTTCCGTGTAAAAACATCTATTTACATGGTTTATATGTGAATGAATATGAGCATGTTATCATTTACTGAAAACAATGACAAGATGGTATACAGCTTTTGTACCTAGTAATCGCTATTCAAGTCATGCTTCAATACTTTCATAAATTGCAGGATGTGGTCTAACTCTCTTTGCTTTGAACTCTTTCTAGTAGTAAATAGTTAACCAGAAGACATAGATTCAAAACCAATCTTTATGAAAACATTTTAAAAAAACCACTATTTGTTCTATTTAGCGTTAACATAAAACGTAAAGGAAAATACCTTATCAGAAACATTAGCATTGTTACATCCACTCGTGTATAGATCTACATAAAATTCAAATGGATAGAGAAAACAGATCATAAGATAATAACTTACTAGGTAGGTATATTTCTCTTTACTCGAAGGTTGTGCAACAATAACCATAACTACATAAACAGAAGAATGGAGTGTCAACTAATAAAGTAGGTTAAAAAAAGAGGGAGATGTAGTTGATTTTTCTGTTTCCTCGATATCTACCACTCCTCCTACTTTGCAAATTCAGAGTTTGACCTTTCCAAAGTTGATGGCTATAAAAGAAAGGAAGCAGGAAAGAACTGGAAAGTACTTACTTCACTTATACTGCTATGGTGTTAGAGCATTAGCAATATCTGGTTTTCAAAGGTATCTACACCAAAAAAAAAAAAAAAAAAAAAAATTAGCAAGACAACATCACTGCATTCTTGAGGTAGAGATATTTTGTGCAATCTGAATGCAAAAATAAACTGTCTTAAACTAATAATGTATCCTAGAGAGATGAACTCCTCTTCACTTGAGAGCACTACAAACAGCATGTCTACATAAACCGAAGAATGTAACAAGATGAAGCAATTCTGCTTCTGGACAGTTTTTGTGTGTTCTTTGGAAACTCTCTAACTCTGGGGATATCTGGCCTACAATTCCCTTGTTAAGGGTGCAAGAAATTTCATGGCTGGTCATTTGCAACCCCTTGGTAATCCCTTGGGCATCTTGTAGTTCAACCAGTTCTTTGGCCCAAGGTATTTTCACCCTTTCAGTTGACTGTGATAGAATCAAAGATGATCCTTTTATGGTTATCTTTCGTGAGTGAACCCATTTGGAGGATGTGGACTCACACACTGTTTTTTTCTCTGCCGACACTGGAGTGCATGCTTACCTCCCAGGCAGCCGTCACTTCTTCCCTTCTATTGTGAGGTCTCAATTCTGCTTTTGAGTGAATCCCAGGGGACATACATCAAGCTCTCTTCCTGGTCACTTTGAAGACTTCCTCTCTTTCCTTGAAGTGAGGGGCAAGGGCTTGCCTGTCCCAGCCCCTAATGCAGGAGTGGGAATGGGGGAGGGGAGCTCAGGACACAAAGACTTCCTCATGTAAAATCTCTTTCTCACATTTAGCAAGACTTCTTTCTGCCTCATAATCTCTTCTATAAGCTGTTAAAGATAAAAGCCACTTTATTCAACTTAGTATTATCTAGACACTTCAGCTGAAGCTGAAAGTAAAAAATTGTATTTATAATCTTGTCGCATAATTACAAACACCCTATGTATGCTCTGATATAAATTAGGAGTTCTAGATAATCCACTCAGCGAAAGTGACTTGTCCAAAATAACAGAACATGAGATTATATTCCTACACTGACAATAGAGGAATTTTGCTGAGTCTTGAGTACACAACTGTTTTTTATCTGTATATGGAAGGCAGAGTAACATTCATTGGACAGGGAAAGTAATATTTCTTGAGTATGTATTATATGGCAAATCCCGTGATAGGCACATCAGCACAATTTAATTGTATTTAATTACATCCTAATACCAATGCAGGAGATAGTTAATATTTTTCTTATTTTACAAAGAAGTAAATTGACACATGGAAAGCTGATTTTTATTCCCAGAATGAGTTATTAAGTAACAGGGCAAAACTGTTTTATCCAAAGCTTATTGTTTCAGGGGACAGCTTGCTGCCTCTTCATGAAGTAGGAAGTTTTTATTTCCTACTACTATTTACTATGGTTTTAGAAATTTAGAATCGAGTCCTTTGGTACAAAAATGTGTGCCCACTGAACACTCTATTTTTCCACTAAAGCGTGTATTACATATCTACTTTGGCTATGATCTTGCTAATATGCATATAATTTAGAATTTGCAGCAATAAATGGTAAAAGCAATTTTGGAAATCATGTAGCTAGGAACTCAGGGAAAATAAAACAGATAAAGAAGGAAAAAACCTGGAGTACAGTATTTCTAAATTATGTATTTTTGGTTAATCTAAAATAATTGTGCCAAAAATGTACCAGTTAGGGGCTGGAGAAACAATCAGTTTCCAATGTAATAATAGGGCATGTTAAACAGTGGTCACAATGGAAAGGGTGGGAATGAAGAGACAAGTTTCCTACATCACAGGCCTGGTGATCAACTTTGGATCCTCAGCAATCTTTTGTTGTTTGAAAAACCTTCAATTTTAGAAATTACTAATCGTTTCTTATGATTTGATTTTGCTTAGTTGACATCTTTAGTAGCAAGCAGCAAGGACAGAATTTAGTGAGATGATTAGACTGAGTTTACACTTGAAATCTACAAAAAAATTATATTATTTTGTGGTTCATTTTGTCCCACTGTTATCACTATGGTCTGATGTGTCCCTTCAAATGTGTACATTGAAATGCCCAATATGATGTTAATAAGAGATGGGGCCTTTGGTAGATGGTTAGGCCATGAAGGTAGAGCCCTCATGCATGGGATTAATACCCTTATAAGAGACACTACAGAACTTCCTAGCCCCTTCCACCATGCGAGATCACAATGAGAAGTCTGCAACACGTAAGAGGGCCCTCACTTGACTATTCTGGCATTCTGATCTCAGACTTCCAGTCTCCAGAACTTTGAGAAGTAAATTTCTGCTGTTTATAAGCTACCTAGCCTGTAGTATTTTGTTATAGCAGCCTGAATGGACTAATACAGTTATAAACATGAAAAAAAATTGTGCACTTTTTAATATGAAACTGTGAACATGAACTTCAACTTCTCATTATTTTCCCTAATGTTTTTTGTTGGCTTTAGTGTGTAAATGACACACTTCCTCATTTACGGTCAAATGCTACCTTTGGTTCTCCAAATTTTTCTTGCCTACAGCAGTTTCACCTGAATATATAACTTAAACTATAACTGATTTAGTTTAAAAATAAATTCCTAAATTATAAGTGATCTAGAGTGACTTTTAAGTTGGTGATTGGTCTCAGTCAGTTATTCTGAATTGAGACCCGATCAATTTAGTGTTTTTAACCAAAGATCAATTTTTAAATTTAGTTTCTCAGGATAAAGATTTCATCAAAGAAAATGGTCCATGTGTCTGTCTTCCTTTCATCATTTGGATTAGCTAGGGAAGGGGAAGGTATTACTGTGAAGTGACATGCAAGTGAAGTTCATTGCCAGGGTTAAAAATAACTATTTTCTGAAAAAAAGAGATGGTACAATTCACAGGGGTATAAGTTTCTGTTAAAAAATAATAATAAAACTTTCTTTCAATGTATTTCCCTTCTCCTATGTCCTAATTTCATAGACCATAATCAAAACTGCAAGTTTGGCATTTTAAGTCTCTGTGGCTGTAACAATTTTTCCCAGCTAGTAACAGATTCATTTCTGCTAAAATTCTATTACTCTAAGCAATTTCTCCCAAGGATTGTAACAATTCTTCTGAAAACAGATCAGCAGCTTTCAGTATAATCTTACTTCATCTAACTGGAACAAGGTCCACTTCTGGTAAATCCTGCAACTGGATGTGACAGGAATAGAAAAGTCTATTTCAGTACCTTGCAGAGTGTGGTGAAAGGCATTTGGAAGGTGGTTTGGATTGTTTTTTGTTTTGTGTTGTTTTCAATTCTTCTCTTAGAATTAGCTTTTGTTCTACTTTATTTTCAGTAATGCTTTAAAATGACAGCTTTTGTATTTTAAGAGAAATAAAGGGATAAGGTAGGGCTCTCTTTCAACTGTTCACTGAACATATAAAACAATGTAAACAAAGACTTTTTGTAAATATTTTGAAATTATTACATTATTACTTTACAACAGGTTCAGAAATAAACTGCTGAATTCTACACTCAGTTATACTCATTCATAAATAATTATACATACTCAAAGGCTGGTACTGAAGATACTGAAATTGAAAAGAAACAGAAACCAACTTTACTGAATGCATATTTGAGAAAGAAGAGGAAAGAGAGGGGAGAACATAAAGAAAACAAAAAGGGAGAAAGAAAGCAGCAGAGAGGGGAGAAAGAAAGAAATAGTGGAACTAAAATCATTTGAATTGTACTTTGACAATCTACAATAGCTTGATGAAAATATTTAAAGCTTAATTTGGTCAAGGAAGTTAATTTAAAGAAAGTTTAAGTGAAAGCTTAATTTAAATGAAAAAAACCTTGTGAAGAACATCTAAACCTTAAGATAGTTAAATTGGAGAGAGGTATTAATTATCACTTTATAAAGAATCTAAATGATCTGCCCAAGGCTATAGAGCCAGAAAGGGATACAACCAGGTCTGTGGCAAATTAAAAAAAAAAAAAAAAAGAAAGAAAGAAAAGAAACCCTATACTATATAATAGTCTAACATCTAAAGTTTCTGTTGATTGAAATGATACCAATTTTCTCAAATTCTTTAACATGTTTAACAATTCCTGAAAAAAAAAAACCCCTTTCTGGATGTATTCAAAATAACTCACTATAGCATTCATAATAAACTTTGTAAGGATTGCAGAGCAGTGAATATCCAGGTCTCTGGAGGCTTTTTGTGCCTTTCTCCTATTTCCTCTTTCCTCTTCCCTTTCCCCTTTTCCCCTTTTGCTGCGTCCATCTTCTCTTCCTCCTCCTCCTCAAAACAGCTAAATAAAAACCATTTATTTAGTACTTAGTAGCCTTACAAATGTTCTTCTCCAGTACTGAGTATTTACATATGCTATCGGGTCTCATCTCCAAAGCTATTCTATACTGTAACTTTTATTACTCGCGTTTATAAACATTGGGACTGAGTTTGGAGAGCTAACTTCATTGCTGTGCTCTTTATGCCACATATTATCTTACAATATTTCACAACTGGAGTGAATGATTGCACAGAGGTCAATACATATAGTGTGCCAGAATAAACTAATGTTGATTTTTGTTTTAACTCTGAAAATTAGAGCGTGAGTTTGATAGTACACATGGCTAGGGTTTTACAAGGTAACAGGAGAAAAAAGTACAGGGTATTCCCTATACTACTTTAGCATCTGAGTAGGCAAATGTTATTTTGACTCTACAGATGGCTTCAAAATTGTGTTTTAATCGTTTCCACTGACATAGTAAGAGGATAGATGAAAACCATGGTGGTTTGAAAGACTAATCAAAAGTGCTCTCTTTGCTTAGAATAATTGTGCTATATTAATCAGCAATATTTTATATGAATTAGCGCCACACTGCGTGAAGTTAAAATAAAAATGAACAATATGGGGATATTTAGAAAATCAATCTGAACAATTCCTGTCTCCAAACTGGGAGTTTTGAAAAATACATGTTAGGACATTAACTTTATTTTTTATTTTTATTTTATTTTTTTAGTCCTCAGAACAATATCTGTAAAGAAGGAGGTTTTTTTTTTTAATTTCTTTTAATTGAAGTATAGTTGATTTGCAATATTGTGTTAGGTTCTGGTATACAGGAAAGTGATTCAGATATACATATATATTATTTTTCATATTCTTTTCCATTATGGTTTATTATAGGAAATTGAATATAGTTCCCTGTGCTATATACAGTAGGACCTCATTGTTTATCTATTTTATATATAGTTTTGTGTATCTGCTAATCCCAAACTCCTAACTTATCCCTCCCCAACCACCTTTCCCCTTTGGTAACCGCAAGTTTGTTTTCTAGAACATTAAATATTTTTACGCTCTATAAAAATTAAAGGGGGAGTTTAAAATTATATACATATATGTATTTTTAGTTTCTGTTCAAATCTTTTATATTAGCTGCAAAAATGTTAACTCTCAGAAAGTTTAATGGCTATAAAAATAACCAATTAGCAACGTGTAGCAAAAATATTTAAAGATACAATATATGGCCAATTAAACAAAATAGTCATAAAATAATAAGCCAGGAATGGAAGAAATCACTGGAGCTATGAAAGTCATCTGCTTTGTGTTGTTTGTTAAAGGACAGATCAGCCTGGGAGTGGGATATCGGAAGGTACTCCAGAGAGAAAAACAGCTTTGTTAAAGTGAGGTCTTCTGTAATGAAAGGCTGTGCAAACAGAGTTGGAAATCAGAACCAGGAACAGAAAACAACAAACGGATCCCTATTAAAACCATGGACCAGGTACATGGAAGATAGTCCAGAACCAAGGGGTCATAAACTAAGAGAGCACAGAAGTAGAGGATTCAAAATTTCCAGATATGAAACCAATACAGTATTTCAGAGAAGACATGAGGTAAGGAACCAGGGAGAACATTAACACCTAATTTAGGCAAGGAAAAGTGACAACAGCCAACAGGCAAGACTCAAGTAATAAGTGGAAATTTCAATTAAGTCAAGATAAAGCGCTTTAAGAACCAGGCAGGGCTTCCCTGGTGGCGCGGTGGTTGGGGGTCTGCCTGCCAATGCAGGGCACACGGGTTCGAGCCCTGGTCTGGGAAGATCCCACATGCCGCGGAGCGACTGGGCCCGTGAGCCACAATTACTGAGCCTGCGCGTCTGGAGCCTGTGCTCCGCAACAAGAGAGGCCGCGACAGTGAGAGGCCCGCGCACCGCGATGAAGAGTGGCCCCCGCTTGCCACAACTGGGGAAGGCCCTCGCGCAGAAATGAAGACCCGACACAGCCATAAATAAAGTAAATTAAAAAAAAAAATTCACCTATGCTGACTCCTGTCCCTTCCCTTCTTTCTTTAAGAGAAAAAAAAAAAAAAAAAAAAAGAACCAGGCAAATACACAGTATTCAGAAATACACAAGTAGCGTTGAAGTAGGGTAGGAAAAAAGAGAAATCTAATGAGCAATTAGGGTAGGACACCAAAGCACTGGGCAGAATTAGACTTTGAACGTTAGATAAGCTCCATCTCAAAGATACGATTCCTGCTGGTGCAAGAGACAGTCTCTGGGTGAAGATAGGTCACTGTTTTTTATTTTTTATTTATTTATTTATTTATTTATTAGGTCATTGTTTTTTAGATCAGAAAAACATATTGTAGAGATTAGTAAGTGGGCACCACTGGGGGCAGTGAAAAATATGGGTCAGAACTTGTTAGATGTCAGCAAAAGCACATAACTGCAACTACAAAAGAGAATTGCAGGCTGAGAAGAAGCATCACCTAAAATAAATGAACTTCTATTACAAACAGACTCTAAAATGTAGATTGCTCGAACGCAACAGAAGTTTCTTTCTCACATAATGGCAGTGGGAGGTGCCATCCTCCATGCACTCACTCAGGAACTCAGGCTGACAGAGTTTCTGCCATTTTCAACATGTGCCTTCCAAAGGGTTTATCTTCCTTCCAAAGAGGAGAAAAGCATTTTGGACTCTAGCAGTCAAGAAAATGCTCCTCCCCAATCTTTGACTACAGGGAGTGAAACTGACAGATGGTCCCAGCTGCTGTGCTCTGAAACCCAACACTGCCATTTGTGCCCAAGTCACACTTCCCGTAGCCAGGGACTGAGTGTAGCTAAAATACTAAGGCAGGCCTGTTCCTGGGAGACAAGCAGTCTTCCCATGTGCTTGGCTTGAAGTCTCCCCATCTGCCTTGAGGCAACTTTCTTAGAACCGCACTACAGTCTAAGCCTTTTCCTACACAATTTTCTTTGCTTTCTCCTTTCCTTCATAGGAATCAGACCTACATCAAGGTCTGAGTACTCTACCGACGTCTTCTGACTCCCCACTTTCCTCACAGATGATTTTCCACAAACAATGACTTGCATTTGTAAATCTGTTTAACATCTGTTTTCTCAGAGAACCCAAACTAATGCAAGGGGTGCCAGAAAGCAGGCAGTAAAATGGGATCAGGGACTAGGTCACTCACTGACTGGCAGGCAAAGAGGATGCTATTTTGAAGAATGCAGGGCACCGGTAATCCCTGGCACGTGGTATACTCTCATCACTAATGATTTCACCAGACGTGACCTGGGAAACTATCCCGGTGGAGAGAAATTCCTTTACAGATTTCATAATTCAGGCATTTGAAAAATATCAGGGCAACACTGCTTAGATGGCATTGGAGCTTATTACTGCAAAGTCGAATTACTGTCCTGCAGAAGCATAATGTTAAGTTCAGGACTTAAAGACTATGTTTGAGAGCCAGAGGGCCTCTATGGAAGTTTCCAGATAGCCCCTTATCCTGCAGTGGAAGAGGGGACACAGCTGAGCATCCAACTCCAATAATTAGAGCTGCAGAGTTACAGACATCTTTAAATGCTCCATTAAGGTGGGTATGCCATGCAAAAAATCAGGGCCTGGATTGGGACCCTAAAACCTGGAATGAGGACTTCTGAATGGACTCCTGTGAAGGAACTGTCTCTACAGACATTTGTGTGTCAAACCGTTAGAGTTCACACAGCTGACTACTTCTTAGTAAGAGTTAGCTGTCTTGCTGGAAGATGCCGAAGAGGCCCAACCCCTGCAAGATTACAGGGCTTCTCTCCGGAGTTGCCCTCAAATCCCTCTCTTGGCTACTAAGCCAATTACAAGGGTTAAATCCCAGGAGAGCTGGGCTGGGGAAACGCTCAGCTGAGAAGGAAGGAAAGGAATTATACCTAGAAGGAAACATAACAATTACTTACATGCCAGTAACATGAGCCAGAAGACTGCCCTTAGGATTGGATTTTCAGGGAACTTGATCAAAGGGACTAATATATATGACTGGATAAGCAATATTTCTTTGACCTCAGGGAACATTCTAGGATTGCAGGGATTTATCAGCCTAGCAAGGACCCCAGGGACTGGGACATTCTACTCACCACTAGAGTGACTATGACAGGCCTAAAAAAAGGGCTCTGACCAATTCTGAACAAAGTGGAAAGGCTTAAGCTGCTGTGAATGATGGCAGAGAAAGGAATAACGGGACCAGGTAAAGAGGGTGTGCTGGAATGGATAGATTATGTGAGGCCAAAAAAATCACCAGGTTATGCTCTATGCGAAGCTCCAAAAATATGGTTTCAAGGCCATCAGGAACGTGCCGGCGAGAGGGGAACCAGTGCCACACAAAAAATTCAGTCCAGGCCCTCCCCTGCGGTCACAGAACTGCCTCTTTAACATTCATAATAATGATGTGCCGTGAAGTAATAGAGGTCAGGTGGCGGTATTTCACTGCTGGAAATCAAGAGGCCAAAAGTATCACATAAACAACAAGATTGGAGGAGCAGACAAAACGTTGACTGGCAGGGCGCTTGGAGGTAGCTCACAGACAACGGCATCCCTAGCGGCCAACAGACTAGTGGCTAATAAGGGTGTTGGTCAAATTTTACAATCTGAAAAAGGCCAAAATGGAGGGAAAGGAGGCTGAGAGCATTGTCCCACTGGGAAGTCATAATTACTCGCTCCGTTCTCAAACTTGAACCAATTTTCAGATCCAGAACTCACCAACTGAAGAAGTGGCCAGGTGTCTGAAAGGAAGTACTCTGCCATACTCTGGCAATGATCGCCCCAGTCCTTCCCCAGAAGGACCTACAGCCATTTATTCTGATGAGTACACAGGGAAAAGTGGGATAGCCAAACATTTCCTGGATCACCGAGCACCGGTCTGAGTTGACAGTGACACCCAGTGACCTAAAATACAGCATATGCAATAAATTAGAGATCTTGAGGTGGTGCTCTATCTTCAATGGGAAGAATACGTGGGCCCAGGAACTAAGTAGTAAAACCAGGAGCAGCCCAATTACCACCTGTGGTGGTTAATTTCACGTGTCAACTTGGCTGCACCACAGTGTCCAGGTATGTTGTCGAACATTATTCAGGATATCTCTGCAAAGGTGTTTTTCTTTTTCTTTTTTCTTAAAATTAATTCTATAACCGTTCCTACCGTCCGTCCGGTCCCTCAGGAACTTGCACTCGTCCTGGACCACGAACTTGCAGAGGTGCAGCGGCGCGCAGAGCCCCGCACAGCTCGCCTTCCGGTCCCGGTGCGCGCGGCTGCGCAGGAGCTGCATCCGGGCGGCCTTCCGCACGCGCTCGCTCGCCGGCCTCCCGCCCCGCCTCCCAGCGCGAAGCCCCGGCGCCCCGGCAGCTGCGCAGCCAGCAAGTCCCCGCAGGCGCCTGCCCGCAGGTGGCGCCGCAGCTCCTCCAGCGCCAGGGCGCCCCGGGCCTTGCACAGCGCCGGGGTCACTTCGCGGAGGAGCGCGGCCGGCGCCATGGCCCTCAGGCCGGGGACTGCAGGAACGCCGCCCGCTCCCGCGGCGTCTGTAGGTGAGATTAACCTTTACATTCATGGACCTCGAGTGGATTATCCTCTTTTACCCTCCATGATGGGGATGGGCCTCATTCCATCAGTTGAAGGCCTTAAAAACAAAAGAGTTCCCCCCGAGCAAGGAGGAATTCTGCAGCAAACTCCCTTTGGACGCAAAAAGCAACTCTTCCCAGGGTATGTCTCCAGCCTGCTAGCCTACCTCGTGAGATTGTGGACTCGCCGAGCCTCCAGAATCAGGTGAGCCAGGTCTTTAAAATAAATCTCTCTGTATATGTGCTCACACCCTATTGGTTCTGTGTCCCTGAGGAGCCCTGATTCATCCACCATCTTTCCCAAAGACCCACGGAGGGGCTCTGCTTCCACTCTACACAACTCTGGTCTTTGCAGGGTTAGAGGGTTTCGTCCCCAAAGAGGGTGCCCTAAAGGCAAACAATAAGGGTTCTGTTGAAGTATGAACTATAGAGCATTCTACATCCTTACATCAAGGGACCAACAGGCGACAGACGGCGTCACCATGCTCTGTACTGTAGGCATAGGGAGGAATTTGTAACGCAGGTGATCCGTTTTGGTGCTCCTGGGGAATTTCATGTCGCGTTGTAACTGGCTCAGCTTGCTGTATTCCACAGCATGTGTTATAGTTTGTTGCTACAAACTTCTGCAAGTATTTAATTTTTAAAAATTCTCTCTTCTGCTCACCAAATGTGCTATGCACGAGGGCGGGAACATTGTTGTTTTGTTTAATAAATTATCCACGGCATAGTAATCACCGCATAACAAGTATTCAATAAATGTCAGTTTAATCTATGATCAAATTTGCTTTTTGACAGTTTCTAATGAAACAGATTTTTGCATGCTTTCTTAAATTTTTAATCTATTTAAGAAATGCCATTTTATATGTGGAAACGTGTTTTAAATTAATTTGTGGGAGGTCTTTCTTTAGTAGGGAAGTTGGCTTGTTGAGATATTCAGTACGAAATATTTCCTTACGACGTGTTATTTCATGTTGTAAAGTATTGTTTAAGGAGATTGTTCAGTTGGCCAGATACATGAAGAAATCTGTGGTTAATAGGTAATATATTTGACATCACCATGTAGGGATGTTATGTACATGAGTGTGACATTGTATTGTCTTCCAAACGTGTAAATGGTCAAACTAAGAAGCTCAGTGGTAGTAAACGTCATTGGGAATGGAGTTTGTTTTTAATAAAACAGATTAGACAGTGAATAATCATGACAGGGGAGTAACCACAGGGTAAAGTTAAACAGATACATTGTAAATAAAGGTATAGAAAAGAATAGGCAAGCCTAGTGATGTGTTAAATGATGGGCAAAAAATTTACTTCCTCTCAAGAAACAAATCAGGCAACCCTATGTTGGCAATGTTATCTTATGCTCCTCCCCTTTATCTGTTTGAAGCTTATGTCGTTTGAAGGCGGGTGAATTTCATAGGCTGTAGACTAGTGTCATTGTGCTTCTGCTAAAAGTAGTTTTGAGTCTTTGTATAATATTGTATGGAAGTAACATTTTTAAACCTATAACTAAGGCAATACTTTCTTGTTTTATCCACATATTAAAAATTCCTCAGTTGCCCAGAGTAGATATTTCCTGGGTTAATTTTATCTATATAGTTCTTCAAAGCTTGGAGAAATCTGATTGGTTGAAGAAAAAAATCAAATCAACTTAATAGAAATTGTCTATTTATACATCTATTTTCATCAACCAACCAAGTACCACATGGAGTGTCCCTGGCATTGAGCTTCTGTTTGTGTGGCATGTGTCAGTTTAAAAGGTGAACTAGTCTCAGTCTTTGCCCTCAAAAGATTTAATAAGGATGGGAAAGGAAATACATTTTCATTTTTAACTTTGCTAAATGAGCACACTAAGCCTTGTATGTGCTTAGTGCCATTAGCAAGACATGAGCAAAATGCTGGAGGATCAATTAGAGCAAAATGCACCTCTAAGGTTTGTGAGTATCAAAAAAACAGACTCCAGGTGGTGGAGTATTTTGAGTACAACCTTCAGTGATGGGTGGAATTTCAAGACTTTTATATGAAAAGAAAAGAAATATGTTCCAAAAGAAGGAATAACATGATCAAAAGTTCAGATATGAAAAACAGAAGGCATGTACATTGAAAGAGGAAGTTATTTGCTGGAATCTACTGGAGATGGAGGAGGTACATGGGAGGACAAACGGTTGCCCTAATTCTCTGAAGGGCAGCTGAGAGCTCTTGCTCAATTGTGAATCGGGGACTATGTTGATATGAGCTGTACTGCATCTAGTCTCACAATGATGTAGGATGTGTCTGAGTTGAGAGTAGTATGAAGGAAGAAAAAGATTTATTAAAATAGACTTGGATTAGTCTGAAATAAGGAGGAGTCAACATTGAAAAGAAATTTCTAACTGTGCAAAGCACTTTTCAAGTTAAATGTAGAGTTTAGCAAAATATTGCTTAAGTGGACATTGTGTAGAAAGAGAAACACAAAAAAAGACAAAGTTGACCCAAAAGTTTGTAACCAAGTGAACCAGTGACATGCAGAGAAGTGGAGGAGGAAAGAGAAGGAGCTGATTCGTCCTTAAATAATTTTATCCATGTTTTAATAATCAGTAACCGAATCTACTGTGTGTCAGCTACTAGTTTATGTCAGCTACCCTGGATCCTGGAATGCTGGAGATTAAAAATGAAAATATAAAAAGTACAAGATTTGGTTTATAATCACATTGAATTTTAATTGTATGTCAGGCCCTGGTAGAGATGTCCAGATGGCAGGTGGAAATAAGACCTTGAAACTGGAAATTACACACTGAATATTTGTGTCCACGCAAAATTCATACATTGAAGCCCTAACCCCTAATGTAATCAAATTAGGAGGTGGGGGCCTTTGGGAGGTAATTAGGTTTATATGAGGTCACGAGGGTAGAACCCCCATGATGGGATTAGTGGCCTTACAAGTAGGTGAAGAGACACCAGAGCTTCTTCTCTCTGTCATAAGAGATATAGCTAGAAGGCAGCCGTCTGCAAGCCAGGAAGAGGGCCCTCACCAAGAACTGAATCTGCTGGGACTAGAATATAGGACTTCCCAGCCTCTAGAAATGTGAGAGATAAATGCCTATTGTTTAAGCACCCAATATATGGTATTTTGTTATAGCTGCCCAAGTGGACTAAAACACTGGGTTTGAGAAGGCTAGGCATCAGCAACAGCTAAAAATCCATGGATGTGACAAAGAATAAAATTTTAGGGGATACCCACATTTAAGGGATCACAGAACAAAAGAGTGAGGAAAATGATAAACTTACTGGGTAAACAGTAATACTAGAAACTATGGACTCAATAGTGTCATATCCCATTTCAGAGGTAAAGTACAAAGAAGGCTGAGAAAACTAAATAAACTTAGAAAAATGTTTGTCTTAAAAGAAAGTGGGAGAGGTAAAGTGATTCCATAAGATATCAAACGTTTTTATTTAATTCAACATGCGTTAACACAACTATCTTTAAGATGTTCTGAAAATCACTACAGATTCAGAAACAACGGAACAAGGTAGACACCATCTTCCCTTGTACAGGAGAACATCAAAATAGTAAAATAATTTAAAAAATATAAATTGTAAAAGAAACACACAAGCTTTGTGATGGATAATAACAGAGCATCTACACTGTGTTCAGGAAAGAATATTTAAACTGAAATTTGAAGTATAAGTAGGAATCAACCATGAGAAGATTGGAGGGATGAACACCCCAGGCAGAGAAAAACACAATGTGCAAGGGCCCTCTGTGGGAATTTATTCAATTCCAGTAACTGAAAGAAAGCCAGTAAGACTGGAGCATAAAGAATAAGGAAGAGAGTAGATGGATGTGAGACGGGAGACGTAGGAAGGGGAAAGATCATGCAGTGCTTATTTATCAACAATAAGGAGTTTAAGATTTCTTTTCCTTTAAACAAATAATGTTTAATAGCCAAGGAGGCTCTCAGTTAAAAATGCATGGATATAACAACATTTGTGCCATGTACTATATTGTGACATTAATCTCCAATCATTCTTAAAGAGCCTCAAATTTACCATATATAAAATATAAGTGTTGCAGGTCAAGGTGCCTGGGAAAAAGGTTCTGAATCTTTGAGTTAATGAGGAAAGACTCAGAATCAACAACTGTGGCAGAGGAAAGGAAGCAGGATTGAGCATTTATATAGGATTGAAACCAATTTAGGGTAACAAAAGTAATTTTCAAAACAAGAACTAATTTGGAGAATGTACATTATCTGATTTCAAGACATGAAACTAGAGTAATCAAAAGGATGATATTAGTGAAAGCATAAACATATGGATCAATGGAATAGAATAGAGTCAGAAAATATACATCTAGCCTCCTTGCTTTTAAATAAAAGTTCTAAGCAATTCAGTGAGGGAGAAAAAGTCTTCCAACATACAGTGCTGGAACAACTAAATATCTATATCTGTATAAGAAGAAAGTAAACATCAACACGTATCTCACACAATACACAAAAATCAAATTAAAATGGATCATGGATCTAAATGTGAAAGTTAATAATGTAGAACTTCTAGAAGAAAACTTCATAGAAAATGTGTAACATTTTGGAGTAGAGAAAGGTTTCTTAAACAGGACACCAAAAGCATGAGCCTGTATAAAATGAACAGAATTTTCTCAAAATTAAAAGCTTTACCTCTTTAAAGAGCACCATTATGAAAACTAAAAAAAAAAAAAATCAAGTTACAGAATGCAAATTAATATTTGCAATATATATTTCTCATAAAAGACTTGTGTTCAGATTATATAAAGAACACTCATACCTCAATAATACGAAATCAACAGTGCTACAGGCAAAGAGTTCAACAGGCACTTCACCAAAGGATGCTAATGATCAATAAGTACACGAGAAGATGTACTATATCACTAACTACCAGGGAAATCCAGAGTTCAAACACAATAAGATACCACTTCACACAAACTGTAATGGGGAAAATTAAAAAGACTTAACGTTGCCAAGTGTTGGAAAGGATTTTAAATGACTGTAATGCCAAAATGGCGTTTCTTCGTCTCTGGGTGACATAGACCAAAGTTCAGTGAACAGAGGAGTCTAAGGTTCCTCTCCAGCTATAGCAAAGGAACTTATTTCAGGTCAGCTCTCCCTCTGAGATCTGAGAACCCCAAAGATGCACACCCTGGAAGTAGGGCTAACAGGAAATAAAATTCCTTCCAGGTACTGAATCTCAGTTTTAAAGCATCTTAGTCATTTATTAGATTAAATTTTTCTGCTCTTAATTAAACTATCTGCCAGAAATGAAACCACATGTCCTCAGGAGGAATATAAATTATACTGAGCATCAAATTAAGTCTAAATTTTTTTATTTACACCATCTGGCATTTGAGCAAAATTAACCTAGCATAAAAGTATGCAATAGCTGACAATAATCAAGATAAAAATTAGACAATAGAAACAGAGGCACAAGAGAGCCATATATTGGAGTTGTTTGAAGGAGGCTTTAAAATAATTGTGATTAAAATGTTCAAATTATTAAATGACAACCAGGAAATTTCATCAGAGAACTAGAATTTATAAATATATCATACAGAAGTTCTAGAACTGAAGAATCGCATACTAAAACTGGAATTAATAATTCAACAGATAGCACACAGACTAAAGAATAGAGACTGAAGGGCGGCATGTATGAAAAAAACATCAAAAACACACAGTAAAAGACATGTATTTACTAACAAGTATAATACTGATAGAAGAAATTTTCATATATTGAGCTATGGAGAAGACATTCTGGCTTATACGTGATTTAACTAAAACTTTAGGCTAACCAAAACAGCCTGTTTATGGTCTATTAAACATGCCTTCTCCATCTGCTTTAACCATTAAAGAAAAGAATGCATTTTAAAAGTCAAAATGGAGTGACTGTGGTTTAGGCATTCAAATGGAGCTGGTTGGCCATTGTGGACCTGGTTTCAGGTATGTTCCTGTATTACTGAGAACTTGAATTTTCTGAACTGTATCACACTCAAGGACACCACCAGCCTTTCTCAAAACGATATCTGCTAGCTGCCGGCTGCAGCCTTATAGTCTCAAGGTCTCCCCTTGTAACTATGCAGTCATTTCAGACCCCAACCAATCCTCGCTTAATAAGCACCCTTAATTCTTGCCAGCTCCAGTTATAATCCTTAACAAACAATTTACATAATTTTGTGTTTTTTGCCTTTATAAGCCTCCCCCATTTTGTAGTCAGGCAGAATTCAAATGCTTCTTGAATCTGTGTCTCCCAGGCTATAGTCCTCAGTTTGGGCAAAATAAGACGCTTTTCTGTTCGTATTATAGATTGGTTTATTGCTTATTTCTGTTAACACTACACATTTAATTTGCAGTCCTGGAAGGATATGAGAAACTCAATTGTACAGAATCAATATTTGAAGTGTTAAGAGAATTCTCTATTATCAATGGAATTTAAGTAACAGATGGAAGAAACACTGTGAACCCCAAGTTTTAAGAGTGGTATTTCATGATAATGAAAGAGACGGTCCACCAAGAATATATAACAATTCCAAATTTGTGTGTACCTAGTAACCTAGCCTCAAAATATATAAAGCAAAAATTTATAGAACTAGTAGGAGAAACAGACATTTCTAAAATCAAAGTGGGAAATTTTAACATACCTCTATTATTGATAGGACATGCAGACAAAATATTAATTAGAATACAGGAGATTTAATATTATTCGTACAAGTTTGATCTGATTGATCTAATTTGATATATACATATATACATAGCCTTGCACCAAACAATTGCAGAAAGGAACATTTACCAGAGCAATCTCCTCTTCCAATTTACATAAAGCCAATTACATTTGAGAAACGAATATTTTAAGCTTGTGGTTGATTATCTTCTTGATTCCTTATTTTTGGTTTCTGAGGCCATTTCAAACAACTACGTAGTAAATAAAATATATTGTTCTAATAAATTACAGACTTAAAACCGGAATTTTACCAGGAACAACATTTGCTTACTTGAGGGTACATGGACACAAACTTTCATTGTTTAAATATTGGCTTTCTGATTATTTTGACTCCAGATCAGAATCATGTCTTAACTTACCTCACACTCTTTCACCTATCTTTTAAAACTTTTTTAATTTTCATAAAGAAATTTTTAAAGTCAATAATCATATCAGTTTCTTTTGTATCAATATCTTTATTGAAATATAGTTGACTTACAATGTTGTGTTAATTTCTGCTGTACAGCAAAGTGATTCAGTTATACATATGTATATATTCTTTTTTTACATTTTGTCATTATGATTTATCATAAGGTATTGAATATAGTTCTCTGTACTATACAGTAGGATCTTGTTGTTTATCCATTCTATATATAAAAGCTTACATCTGCTAACCCCAACCTCCTACTTCATCCCTCCCCCACCCCCCTCCCTCTTGGCAACCACCAGTCTGTTCTCTATGTCCAGGATTCTGTTTCTATTTCATAGATAGGTTCATTTGTGTAGTATTTTAGATTCCACATATAAGTGAAATCACATGATATTTGTTTTTGTCTTTCTGACTTTCTCTTTCTGACTTCCTTCACTTAGTATGATAATCTCTAGTTGCATCCATGTTGCTGCAAATGGCATTATTTCGTTCTTATTTTGTCTGAGTGGTAGTCCATTGTATTCCACACACTCTCACCATACACAAAAATAAACTCAAAGTGGCTTAAAGACTTAAACATAAGACATGACCCCATAAAACTCCTAGAGGAGATCATAGGCAAAACATTCTCTGACATAAATTGTACCAATGTTTTCTTAGTCAGTTTCCTGAGGCAATAGAAATAAAAACAAAAATAAACAAACGGGACCTAATCAAACTTACAAGCTTTTGCACAGCAAAAGAAACCATAAACAAAATGAAAAGACAACCCACAGAATGGGAGAAAATATTTGCCAACAATTTGACCGACAAGGGCTTAATTTCCAAAATATACAAACAGCTCATACAACTCAACAACAAAAAGACAAACAACCCAATCAAAACATGGGCAGAAGACCTAAATAGACATTTCTCCACAGAAGAAATACAGATGGCCAATAGGCACATGAAAAGATGCTCAACATCGCTAATTATTAGAGAAATGCAAATCAAACTAAAATGAGGTACCACCTCACACCAGTCAGAATGGCCATCATTAAAAAGTCTACAGATAACAAATGCTGGAAAGGGTGTGGAGAAAAGGGAACGCTTCTACACTGTAGGTGGGAATGTAAGTTGGTGCAGCCGTTTTGTGGAAAACAGTATGGAGGTTCCTCAGAAAACTAAATATAGAATTACCATATGATCCAGCAATCCTAGTCCTAGGCACATGTCTAGACAAAACTCTAATTTAAAAAGATACATGTACCCCTATGTTCATAGCAGCGCTCTTCACAATAGCCAGGACATGGAAACAATCTAAATGTCCATCAACAGATGAATGGATAAAGAAGATGTGGTGCATATAAATAATCATATAAATTTCTGTGTTCCCAATAATACTGAACAGTTATATGTATCAGGGATTAGCAAACTACAGTGGGTATCCTGTTTTTGTAAATAAAGTTTTATTAGGACATAGCCATACCTCTTTATTTACATAGTGACTGTAGTGGCTTTCACACTGCAAAGGAAGATAGAAGTAGATATGAACAAGACCTTAATGCCCACGAGCCTGAAAAATTTACTTTCTGGCCCTTTAAGAAAAAAAGTTTGCCAGTTCCTGATCCCTGATTTACATGTTTGAACAAGCAGAGGGTAATTTGAAGAAATTAAAACCATATGGCTATCCTAAGTCTATTACTCATTTATGTTTAAATATTTGCAAAAAGGTCAATTGTTGCATTGTTCTGATTGTTCAAGTATGAACCCTTCATATTAGAAATTGCTATATGTCTGTATGTAAGGCCCTGTGAACCTGTACTGGGAACTTTAATAATTGAGAACTAATATTACAAATATTTTAATATGGTACGAAAAATTTGTGTAAATGTATAGACTTATCACATCCTTCTTCACAAATTGGAGTTAATTTGGGGACAAGGGAATTTATTGAAATCTCAATACAAATATTCAGTACACTCTCAGGACCACCACACAATGAATTGGATAAATAACATTTTTAAAGCAGATAGAAAAGTGACACCTTATCATCTATAACTGTCTTCTGTCTTCCTCAGCATGTGCTTTTTTGTTGTTGTTCAATTTCTTTAGGAATATCATATGCATCCCAGACTCACTCCACCATATAGTTGTAACAAAAGAAAGGGGGGGAAAAAAGAGGAAATGAAATCACATCTCTACCCTTCTGGAAACAATCATGCTGTGTGAGTCAGACAGAGAGTCCGTGCTGTTTTGCCAGAATACCATGGTGTAACTCTACTGAAAAGCCGAACCAACACAAAAAGTAGTAAAAAGGAAAAACAAAAGGATAAGCAGTCAAAATATATGCAGCCTCTATAGTTTGATGCTGTGTGGATGGTCTTCATTTATGGCCAGGTATTGGAAGACCTGTTACGAAGAGTAGTGATTATACCTTGAAAATAAAAGACTGGCAGCAATTCCAGGACAGATATTATAACAACTCTGTGATTTAAAGGGAATCTTTAAAACTTTAAGGCCACCTAGTGCCTGTCCTTCAAGATGTGGAACCATAGATTGTTTTTCAGTTTAATCACACCTATATTTTGTGCTCCAAGTATCCTGTAATAATTATAAATAATACTGTCCTAGGGATTCATATTGCTAAATTTTACATCTAATATATCTATTTTAATTCCACTATGCATTTTGTTAGTTTTTTTGTTTAACCATTAGACAAACATACTGATCAGGATAGAATAGATCTGAAAAACATGAGGTTATGGGTACATTTCTGGATATAAGCAATTTCTTTTATTTTATTGCTTCTCATTTTTGTCTAGTGGTGATAATATATCCTTGGTATATATGTATGTGTGTTTATACATAATTATTTATAATTATAATTTTATAAAAAAAGTAAGCAATGTGTCAAGCATTGTTGGAATATGTTTCTTTTTCTCTATGAAACCAGTGAGAAAAAAGTAACAAGTTAGTGAAAAATATTGACAATTTGATATCTCATGTCAGATTAAGTTGTTTAGAGTTTCTGTAGTCTTCTTTAAGTCCATATGAAGAAAAACAGTGTATAGTTATGGCTGTAAGTACTATCAAAATGAATAGCATAGATGGATAGATGGATAGATAGATAGATAGGTGATAGATGATAGGTAGATGATAGATACTTGCATACATATATATTACCACATACACACACACACACACAAACATGCACATATATATACACTATTGCACAACTTGAGACCACTTGGAATTTATGGTGATGGTCAGTAATGGATGTTTGCACAAGGCCTCTGAAAATTCTATTTTATTAATTTGATATTGTTCAACAAAATTGAGAATGACTTAAGTACTCAGTAAAGACATTAACATTCTTCCTTTTAATAACACAGCAATTTCTATTATCTTTCAAATCAAAGAAAATCAAAGTTTAGTCTGACCAAATGACTAAACTAAGTTTTAGCAACATGCCATTTTATCTCTGTAAAGTCTGCAACATGATTAATTATATAGCCCCCATATTTTTTCTTCACCCCAAAGACTATTGATTATATAATAGTATTTGTACATATATTGATATCATTAATAATATATTGAAAAATTTATTCAGTTAAAAGAAGTTAACACATGTATAAATAAAATACCAAAGAATTGTGGGAGAACCAGACCAATTCCATTGTAATTTTGTTTATAAATGAAAGTAAAACATTTAATAATAATTCTTTATTGTTTTGAGAATTAATAGATTAGTTAAGACAAACATCAACTAAGTATATTTTTGACAAAATTATTTCTGTTATTTGAAATTTATTTAATTTTTCAATAATAGCACAAAGTAATATTGACAGGTGTCTATTGATAAAACTGATAAAAGGAGTTCATTCATTTATCAAATTTTCATTGTCTCCATATTAAGTTTCAAACAGTCTGTTAAATACTTAGAACACGTAAATGAATGAAGCATTATCCCTACCTTAGCAGACTCCAGTCTAATGGGAAATGGTGACTTGCAAATATTCTACATTATGCATTAAGTGCTAAAAATAAAGACATATCCAAAGAGCCACATAACCCATAAAAATTTGTTTTCTCATACATTTTCTCCATTTACAAGTGTAAGGAATTTTTTAATGTTTCTTCTTTAGTATTACAAAGTCTTTGTCTTCCTGTCCTTAACTGTTGCTTTCTTTTGCAATGTCTCCAGTAAATGCATTCTTATATCAACTGTCTGTTTGCTTTGTTTATGTCTAGAACAAGACAACCAAAATGAAATACTAAAGGTATTAGTCAAGTTATTTACATGAAATTTATTTTACCAAATGAAGTGTTCTGAAAATTGAAGATTTCTATATTTTGTTTTTCTAGTATGACTTACATAATTTTAGATACTCTGAAGAATAAATTCTAAAGCTTTGAATTTAACTACTGTATGAAAATATCAATACTTAATTCAAAATTTGACCTAAAATTTACTTTATCTTTATGTCATTTACCAGTGTTATAATAAAATAGTGGTAAGGGAACTAGGTTTGTCGTGGAAGCCCAGATAGTTTATTATCATGTTAGTATGGAAATTTTCTAACTTTCAATATGTACTTTTAAAAAAAGCATTAATCCTTCAAGAACAAGATAAATTGTATTGAAAAAGCTGTTAATGTGGAAATCATTTTGTTCTAGGAGCAAATGTGAAAAACGATGTAATCTTCAGACAATGAAACTGTGGTTGTTTTGAGGTCAAAATGATCAGTATTATTTCCTCTTGCGCAACACAGGAAGTAAAGGGGCTTTTTTGTTCATTCCATCTGGCTCACAGATGTCATTTATTGTGAAAATTGGTCATGTATGAAAACCTTATGACAAATCTGTTTTGAAACACATTCATTTTTATGGTGAGATAAAAGGCCTAGTACATACATATTGTAGACATGTTTAAAGAGAATATATTTACATATTAAAATCTAAAAAAACTATGTTACTAAATGGTAATGTTTTTTAACTCACGATTCTCATCAAAAATAATATTGAGCATTTTTTTCACTAGTCCAAAGGATGACTTTTGAATATAATATTTTTAAAGAAGTTTACTTCTGTTACTAAAGGATATATGGATATATGTAGTAAATATATTAGGGGAAAACTCTTACTCTTTTAATAATGTTCTTGGTAAGTTTTGGCTTATGAATCATTTCTTTGAAAATTCTGCTGCATTCTTTGTTTCCATTTAAATTTGATTTCTACGAAAACATTAGTTAATTTACAGTTATCTTTTAGAATGTATATACAATATAACATTTTAAAGATTTGGTTCTAAAAATACAGAAATAGGCCTTTAAAATGATGTCCATAGTCATAGTGCTAAATGTGTTAAAATATATATATATAAATGGTTTTTTTTCTGAATCCAGCTTTCTCACTAGGACTGTCTTATGCATTAAAAACAATCTGGCTGATAACATGGTGTGTATGTGAACTTTAATGTGGTACCTGATATTCTTCTGATACAGTCAATTATCATCCTGTGCCTGAATTACTGAATCTTACTTCCCTACTGTTCTTCCCACCGGGGCATAAATTCTCAAATGTGTCTAGAGTCCATGCAATTATAAAGTCATACTCCCTCCTGTGGGTCAGCTAAGAGGTAAGGGTTACAAGTTCAGAAAATACTGCTGAACCAAGCAGCTTATGCATTCACCTATAAGCTTATAGGCACACAAATATATTTTCTCAATATCACATAGAAAGACGTGAACCATTGCCTGTAGTTTCGGGTCACGCGTCTGTGCTGAGATGGTAACACTAAAAGCCCAGTGAACACAGCATTACTGTGATATACAGGTTTCTTTTTAAACCAACAACAAGATTACACTTAATTATGGCCTCATCGAAGCTAAGTTAGATATGCCAATAGGCAAAAATAGAAGTGGGAAGGAAGAGTTAGAGGAGATGAATGCATGATAAAGAAAATGCTTATCTGCCTTTCCTGTGCCTTTACAACATGCGAAAACAACGTGAAATTTTGATTCCGTGAATACATCCTACATTCTTTTCATTTCTTTGACCAATATGTACTATATTTCCTAGACAAGGTGCATATCGCTGAAATGGCATCAGGAATTTCATTATTGGGTTTAGATTGGAGTAATTTAAATATGATGTCATAAAACTAAATGATAATTCGATGCAACCAGGATAACTTAATAGCTTCTCTGAGCATTTTGGTGCACACTTTAGGCAACAGCAGTCTCTTTTCCCATATAGGAACACGGCTTTTGGAAAAAATGGATGGAAAGTAAGCAAACAGAATAGTAACCAAATGTATCCAAATTGCCTACCAAATCCATTCAGCTGAGGTTTAGAAGACCTTTGAAGTTACATGCAAGCTTTAAAGCTGTTCACATTACTACTTACCCAATGAGGCACTCTAAAAGCTAACAGTGCAAATGACTGCAATACTCAATACAACTTTCTGACATAATTACTTGGGGCTTCAGGCTCAGGAGAATTTTGAAACTAATTTTGAAACTAACAACTATGAAACTATTATAGTTGAAACTATAGTTGAAACTATTTCAACTATTTTGAAACTAACAACTTTGTTAACAACTAACAACAACTATGCAATCAACTTAAAATCAATAACAGTATTTGATTTTAGAATTCTGATAGGTACCATAATTTTGTAGTATTGATCAATATGCTATGCTCCATATCAATATAAAAAACACAAACATCAATTTCAGTTACTTGGAAAAGTTTATGAGAACTCATGAAAGCATTTCATCCATTTTAACATTCTCCACTACAGGAGTTAGCAAATCTATCCTTTCTTTATGAGCATGTGGCTTTGCCTAGGAAGATCAAGTAATCAGGTACTATTCAAGTAAAATCACCCAGTTGGAAAAATGCCTGTTTAAGGGTTTTGTTGTTTGTTTGTTTTCCAGTTTCTTGGCTGATCAGGGTATATTTATAATGGAAAATCTTTTGAATAAAATATGATTTGTTATTCAAAATGTGGCTCTGGAGCAGATTTATCAGCTGTTTTTCAGTGTACACCTGCATAGTGCAATGGAATTATAGGTTTTAAAAAGAATACAGCATTAATTTTCTTCCATGCGGTGCGGGTCCTCACTCTTCCTGGTGTGTGTGTTCAGCTGGTTCTCCAAACCTTGGTCACAGTCTTGCTGACCTTGGTTGCCTAGTTACAAAATCCTCTTTGTGATTTGTGAGATTCTTGTCTTAATGGAGAGCAATGGATTTTTTTTTTTTTTTCCTAAAGTAAACTTAAGAGAGTTTCTATTTCAGAGTAGAACATATTAAAACCAGTATATCTTGCCAAATTTAGAACTTGTACTTCTTAGGGACTAAAATTATGAACTGGAATTTTTCATGTCCAAATTCTATTTAATATTGCCAACATTTATTCCTGGTTCTAGAGAATAGCATCTCAGACAGCTAGAGTGGCAATATAAGCTCCTTAAAAAATGAGGCAACTTTATAAAACATGAAGTATAAATATAAGAATATGTTACAAGGGGCTTCCCTGGTGGCGCAGTGGATGAGAGTCTGCCTGCTAATGCAGGGGACACGGGTTCGAGCCCTGGTCTGGGAAGATCCCACATGCCGCGGAGCGGCTGGGTCCGTGAGCCACAACTACTGAGCCTGCGTGTCTGGAGCCTGTGCTCCGCAACAAGAGAGGCCGCGATAGTGAGAGGCCCGCGCACCGCGATGAAGAGTGGCCCCCGCTTGCCGCAACTAGAGAAAGCCCTCGCACAGAAACGAAGACCCAACATAGCAATCAATCAATCAATAAATCTTTAAAAAAAAAAAAAAAGAATATGTTGCAAAATGTCATTGTATGTTTTCGGAAGACAAATATTTTAAATGAATCAATAATGTAGTAGTATTGATCAATATGCTATGCTCCATATCAATATAAAAAACACTTAGTTTTTCCATCCTTTCTGTAAGTGAACTTGAGAAGAACTGTATTTCTAACAATCTTCGATGCTAGAAAAAATAATGTGATGTACATTTCATTATGTTCATTATCATAGTATTTTTCTCTTTATAAAATTCCATATCCCTATGCTAGTGACAAAATATAGTATGACTTGTCAGACAAATACTTGTTCAAGCTTTTATATCCAGTTTTCTGGGTTTTTTTTCTCCAGAAAATAAGATCCACTGGTGTGTATATACAATTAGACAGTAATTTTATGAGCTTATAAAAAGCACACAAAAATAATAACGCTTGTTGTGAGAGTGTAGCTGTATAATTCTGGAGATTACTTTTAATAGAAGGCAGTGGGCAAACTGAGCACCAGCACCATGGTCAAGTTAGGAAATAACAAATCCATTATATCATAGATCCAGTTTGCTACTTGGACACTTGAGCGTGAAGTCCCACTGAAGTTAGGATAATTGGTACCAGCTGTTTAACTGTTGCTTTTTTTGGTTTTGTTTTGGACACTAGCCAACTTGACTTGAAAGCAATGCCACTAAAAAGAAGAGACTAAAGACTGATGCCAGTGTATATGTATGTATTTCTTTCAAGCCATTTTCCACAAGCAGTTCATCTCGAGGCCATGATGATTCAAACACAATAATAGTGATAATGGGTTGCTTGACTGCTAAAAGGCAGCTGGACGGATTGAAGGCAAGATGAGTGGGGGAAAAATATTTCCCTTTTAAACTTTTTCCTTATGAAAGAATAATTTCCCCGCAACAATGTGGCAGAAGATTTATTTTCATCCTCCGAATGTTTTCTGTTACATAATCTCCCATAAGACTTATTTGTAGCGAAGGTAACAAATGGGCCCTGAATCTCCAAATTTTTGTTTCTTCATAATTATTTTCCTTCATGAAAGTATTGAGCAAAAAGTATTTTTTGCTAGAATCCAACTATCAGATAATATTCTTTCTTCCCTCTAAATCACAGTGACATAAATCACTGTCTAAATGAGACATCTCTCAGATATACTCTAAGAGGTTTATCAAAATTCACACTATTTAATGTTAAAACCTGGGTTATCACTTAAAGTCTCTTAATTCCTAGCTAATGACAGTTCTACTCTATGACATACTAACCTTCTTCCCTATTTTGCCAAATAGTGATTTTTTTAAATATGTAATAGTTTAAATAAAATGTAGAATTCCAAGCTAATTAATGAAGTCAAATTGATGAAACATAATTTGTAAAACTAAAAAGGTGAAAGTTTCATTTTTGACAACAGAACACCTTTAGGTGTGCTGAAAGTAGTAGAAAGTACACAGAGAGGCATGTTTAAAAGGAGTAATTTGGCAGCAAGTGGGTCAAACGAATGTTAATGTTAAAGACATGAGAAACAATCAGGAAACCAAGTCAAGGATGAATGTGTCTTCCTCAGAGTCACATTCAGAAGAGAAAGGAAGAAAAGAATGTGAGAAAAGCTATGAAGAAATAAAAGCCTGGGCTTGAAAACAATGGGATAAAAGAAAGGAGGGGTATTAATGCATTAAGGGAGAGTTCATGTTTTGGATGATGAACCATTTATTCATCTGACCAACCATTTACTGAGCGCCTGCTACCTGCCAAACACTCTTCTTTTTACTGTGATTAATGAAAGGATAGTCTGTCCCTGACAGAAGTGGACAAGACTGTAGTTACCATCTTTACCATTGCTCAACATCTTCGTCCTGAAACATATTTGTTTAGATGACCTTTTCACATTTCTTATGTCTCTGGAAGAACGTGGAGAGGAGTAAGTACCTAGTGTATAGAGTAATAACTAGAAGGGCCTCGTATTATAACACAGCACTGTGCAAATAAGTAATTTGACACAACTGAAGGTAAAAATGGATGGCCCTGCATAGTTTATGAATTACTCTCTCTCCACTCTTCCCAGACTTCCTCTAGCCACCTTCTACTTTCTCCACTATTGAGGATCTTAATGTCTTCTCTACTCATTCTGAAGGAACCCTGGGTCAACATTTGATTTATGGGTGGAGAGAACATAATGACTTGGTCACCTGAATACACTCCCATGAGTTAACTCAGCATTCTTGCCAAAACACTGTTAAAATAGAGAATAAGTTAGCTTCACAAAAAAGATGTATTTGCATTTGCTCATGTATCCCACGTCTAACTTCTCCCCCGTACTACTAAAGGAGGATATTTTTAAGGCCAGGTGAGAGTCGGCTTGTGCTAGATACAATTAGGCTTTTCTTGGACCATAATTTTATCGGTAGGTGGGACCTCAACCTCAACTCTTTGTCAACAGGGAGAATACAATGGATCAGCTCAAAGTTCCACTCCCTTGGCACTATTGACATTTTGGGCCAGATAAATTTTTGTTGTGAGGGACTGTCTTATGCACAATAGGATTTTTAGCAGCATCCCTGGTCTCTACTCACTAGATACCAGTAGCATGCCCCTTCTCCCCTCAAACTATGACAATCGCATGGCTCCAGACATTTCCAGTGTCTCCTGGAGGGAGCAAAAATCACCCCCAGTTGAGAGTCACTGGTCTAGCTGGACCACAGTCCATCATGCAAATACTCAGAAACAGTTCAGTTTATAGGGGTCATACCAAGTGACCTGTGCTCTCAGAACTCATACAGTGCCTGCCTCCATCTGTGGATCAAAAGCATGCCTTAAGGTCTTATATCAGAAATAAGTTCTTTCTTCTCTGTGGCTAAAATACTTTTAAGTCTATTCATTGGAAGCAGGGGCTGTATTCTTATTGGTTCTTACTTAATAAGATGAAGTTTATTAACACTAGAAACCAAAATACTTTCATTGTATTTGTCTGCCAGTAAGATGATTTTACTCCTCCTCTGTGATCCCACTGTATAAATTTTATAAAACAAACATAGGCTTGCTCTTTTATTCTCATATTCCAAATCCAGATAATCACAAAGAGAACTTTAAATCAGCTGATCAGATTTACTTTGAAGGCTCAGAGTTATCAACCTGCTGACCCACACTTCTCACATATGCCCGTATCAATTTGGGGTTCTGTTCTGAACAACTCAGACTTTAATATTACAACGATCTCTGTATGTGTGCTTTATTAAATAATTGCCCGTGCATTTCACACAGTAGGTAAACATATTAAGCGTAACTTTTAATTCTTTGGCCACAAGAGATAATATTTATGTTTTTCCATAAACATGTAAAATATCTGTTAATGAAAAGAGTCCCATATATCATGTCTGCTCATCCTCAATCACCATTTAACAGACACATGCATTCTCATCTGATCTTTATGTATGTTTAGATTTAATCAGGAAGAGAGCAAATTAAACCAAGTACTTAGGATAATTGGGACTATAAACAGAAGCAAAAACATTTGCCTGTTTTTTTTCCCCCCCGTAAGCACTGAATAAACAGACATAAATCTTCTATTCTTTAATATGTTTCAGTGCTCTAATGCTTATCAAAGTCATTTTAATGCCATGACAACTCTGAAATTATTCTTTTGTAACAGTGATTGGGTTTTAAGCTATAAAATAACTCATTGCCTATGTTATCAAGGGCCAAATTTGAATCATCTGTATTGTTTGTTTTTTTTCTTCCTTAACCTTTCTTCACTCAATTAGTCAATAACATGCACTGAATTTGCAGAGTAAAGCCTACAACTGATCAGTTTCTAATTGGAATTCATCCTTTGAAAATAATGTCGTAATAGCTAATGTTTAGAACAGAAAGAAAAGTTTTAAAGGCTTTTCAGTTTATAGTATTCTCTCATTTACTTGATATCCTTATAAATGCTCTAATGATCCTGTTTGAAATTTATATCAATATTTTCACATAGTTTTGAAAGCCTGTATTGCCAAAAAGAACCTAACAGACTCCATGTATATCTCTTTTTCATCAACTATAAATATTGTAATATTCGAGGTCATGAACTGTCTCTTTGTATCCTGTATGGGACCTTGTGCACAGTAGGTGCTCAATTAATATTTGTTGATGGGTTACGTGATTCATACATGTGACGGTTTTAAGACTCTAGCATTTGATTTTATGCTTCTCTAACACTGAATAACAGAAAAATGGAGAACTTACAGTAGTGAGATCAAGAGGTTTTATACTGTAGATGACCTAACTGCACCCATAGTTTCTAGGTACAAGGTATTCTTACATATTAATGTTAAATTTTAAGTGTGATGTATGTTACACGGTAGGTAAACTGAAACCTCAAATGTGTTTAAGGTCCAACTTGGCATATGTTGAGCTTATTTATCCTATTTAATTAAGAAGTATATCAGGAAATATAAACATTTAATTCAGGAAATATAACCATTTCAAAATTTGGAAAACACACAAGAAGGAAATAGTTTTGCTTATGTTTTTGGCATTTGAAAATGAATTACATACCAATAATTTCCTCTAATTAGTTGATTTTAGTATTTTAAGAAAATTGCCTGGAGTATTTCATACTTTTACACGATAGTTTGACTTCCAATTTAAACCTATATTTGAGGAAGAAGAAAATGTATTATTTTATTTTCTCTGAAGGTAATCTTTAATTTTTCATTGCTATAATTCTGCTATATGTGACTCCTTGCCCATTTCCACATAACACCATCCCTTTTTAACTCCCTTGGTGAGACTTTGGTATTTCATCTAAAATATTAGTAGAAGATTATTATCAGTGTCAGAAATGACTCCTTATAAAGGCCATATTGAAATTTTTGTAGATGGGTCCAACCTATTGTCAGAGAACCTGACACAAGCCCCAGTTAAGACCCCTTTAGTCATCCTGTGTCTGTGCTTCTGATTAATCATGTGGGCACAATGAAGAGTCAGGCATTTGTTTATTGACTCCTACTCAAAACTATAAGCATTTCAAATATAGGTGCATAGTCACAAATTAAAATTATTTCTAAGGGTACATTATTATTTATGTTAAATTATGTATTTTAACGCAAGAAAAAAGTTAGGAATCCTAACATTTACTGTACACTCATAATTTATAAAGTGCAATTAAAAAATAGGTATGAATGATTTTAAGCCTGTATCCTAGTAGTCACTTGGGAGTTTATAGTGCCAATCCTGTGATAGTCCCATCTTTTCAGGCATTCTGGAAAACCTCTTTAGGAAGTAGCTTTTTGTTTGTGGTCTATTTTATTGACTCATCTGGTAGTGCTGGACTTTTATACTTTAAATTAGGATTTCATGTGAGAAAAAAGGTGGAGCTTATTTGGAACCAAAACTCATGAAAAATGTAAGTGATGGAATCAGGCCATGCCATTTTTAGCCCCCAAATAGTCTGTGTTTTTCATAGTTCTAAGATTGATTTTTGTTTCTGCATGACTCACATATTTGCAAGAAAATACAGTAAAAGAGGTTTTCCAAATTTTTTGGTGATGGAATAAATAGACCCTCTCCCAAGATATCCATTTTATAGAGCAGCTCTCCTTTGATGGAGTAAATTTAGGCATGTTTATTAAAAAAGCAATTATTGATAGTTACATTTTGTATTTTCACATAGGAAAAATAAGAGGCTATCAGATTGGGCTGGGGCATAATCTGGCTTCGAGGATTCCCCAGGGCTTGTCAGAGTTCTGCAAGACAACCAGAGGTGTTACCACAAAATTGTGGTTATCAATAGCCTTATTTATTTATTTTTTTTGGAAGCTATCTCTTGTGCTTTATTTCTTTACTATTTATTTTTAAATTTTTATTGGAGTATAGTTGCTTTACAATGTTGTGTTAGTTTCTGCTGTACAACTAAGTGAATCAGCTATATGTATACATATATCCCCTCCCTCTTGGACCGCCCTCCCCCCCATCCCCCATCCCACCCATCTAGGTCATCACAGAGCACCGAGCTGAGCTCCCTGTGCTATACAGTAGGTCCCCACTAGCTATGTATTTTACACATGGTAGTATATTTATGTCAATCCTAATCTCCCAATTTGTCCCACGCTCCCCATCCCCCCTGTGTCCACATGTCTGTTTGTACTTCTGTGTCTCGTTCAGCTGTACCAAACCCTCTTGCACTGTTGGTGGGAATGTAAATTGATACAGCCACTATGGAGAACAGTATGGACATTCATTAAAAAACTAAATATAGAACTTCCATATCCATAGCTTTTAAAAAATTTTTTTGAAAGACAAAGTGCCTTTCCCTGTGATCTTCTAACTTGGTTCTTACCCTTATTAAATGAACTTTTACATTGTTACTTGGATTTTTTAGCCTGGGCTTAAACAATCAACATAAGCTAATAATTCCCTGTTTCCCTTACTATTTTAGTAGGCAAGAACTGGGCATTTGTCCAACAAAGAAAATGCTGATTATAAATCAAAAAACTGAAGAAATATGTCCCAATTTTTCAGTTGCTGCCTTAAATTGGGAAGGGGAACAACAAAAGTGACATCTTAAAATTGAGTCTAAATGTTTGTAGAACAAAAAGTGAGTTCCTCCTAGAGAGCCTGTGAAACCAGCTATAACTGGACAGCTATAATTTTGTGGAGTTTATTTCCATGGAAAGTTGGAACTTCTCTCGAAACCCTTTTTAATTACATATCTTCAGGAAGGGCTTCTTTGTCTCTTGGGGCAGGGCCCATACAGACTTGAACTTGGAAGTTTCGAGTCATAGTTCCTTTTTAAGTGTTATTTAAGGTAGTTACTGATCCCTGTGTTTCTTTCTCTTTCTAAACTAATGTTTTAGTATAATAATTGAGGCTTCATGTAATGCATATGTTGTTAAAATCCTTAATAAATAAAATCAAATAAATGAGGCATCATTTCCAAATTCATACATTCATTTAATATATGTTTACTGAGTGTCTTTTTGGTTTGGACACAATGCTAAAAGTTAGAGCTATAACTGTAAAACAAAAATGAACAGACTTCATGCCCTGGTGGATCTCATAGTTTATCAAAGTCAAGAAATTATTTCAGAGAATTATGATCCTAGTGTAAGACATACATCTCAGGTTTACCTAAATTGTCATATATAGATAAAGAAAGCCAATGGTATTATCATCGATATTACCGTCTTTGAAATAGACATTTATAATAATAAAGCATACATGTAAATATTAATTTTGAAGAATGATTTTCATTATCATTGTATATTATGATTGGATAACACTGTAGTTTCGATAGGAGCCAGCTCTATGACTTAATTATCATTTCAGAAATTTAATTCATACCCGCAGTTTTTGCTTCTTTAAGCAAAAGAAAAAATACCTAGGGTATCGCCCATTTGTTTGTTTTGTTTTTCCCAATAGAAACAGGAAAAACTTTATTTTTACAAAATTGAAGCCAGCAGTTTATACTTAATTAATTGCTTCTTTGATAATCAAGATTCTAATTAATTACTTTTATTAACATTGTATGTGCATAGATACTACTTTTATTCCCTACTGATATGCTCTATACTTCCGGCAAATATATTTTTCTTAACCATGTCTCTTGAAAAATAAGGATCCAGAAACCTCTGAAGCAAATCCAATTTTTAAGCACCATAAGCATTAAGGATTAGGGAAGGTATCTAGTGAAACTGACTTGACCACTTTATTTATTTATTTTTATTTTTTTAGATTTTATTTTATTATTGATTGATTTTATTTATTTTTGGCTGTGTCGGGTCTTTAGTTGTGGCACGTGGGATCTTTCATTGCAGTGCACTGGCTCTTCGTTTCCACACGCAGGCTCCTCTCTAGTTGTGGAGTGAGGTTTTTTCCTCTTCTCTAGTTGTGGCAAAAAGGCTCCAGGGTGCGTGGGCTCTGCAGTTGTGGCGTGGGTTCCAGAACACGTGGGCTCTGTAGTTTGCAGCACTCAAGCTCTCTTGTTGAGGCGTGTGAGCTCAGTAGTTGTGGCGTATGGGCTTAGTTCCCCTGCGGCGTGTGGGATCTTAGTTCCCCGACTAGGGATGGACCCCATGTCCCCTGCATTGTAAGGTGGATTCTTTACCAATGGACCACCAGGGAAGTCCTTTGACCATTTTAAACAATAAATTAATATAAAATTATTGTGTTTAATAAAACCAGTTAGAACCTCATGTGAATTCCTTGTTTAATTTAACCAATGAAAAATATTTAACTGATAAGGAATATTTTTCTCATTGTACTTCCGATTTCATACAGACATAAAATTATAGTTTTTTTCCACACATTTTGTGTTTTAATCTGAATATGTTATGAGTTGTTTTTAGAAAGGAGCAAAGTTTTTGTAAAAATAAATCTTTTATCTTTTACACTTAAATCAGGGATTAGAGTTGATTTCAATATATAATGTTAAATATATTAAAGTTTATGAAGTTAGCAGTATATATAACATTTGTTAAATGAAAACATTTTTTGTTTGGCTTAATAAACAAAAAACATTTTTGTTTAGTTATTAGAACCACATTTAAACCACATTTAACCACATTTTAAATAAGATTTTTCAATTTAAAATAAATACTCCCTTATTTAATAATGTTATCTATGTATAGAGTTTCTTTCTTCAGTATCTATGAAAGCACTTTACTAATAATCTTTACATGCCAGAAAAATATCTAAAATGAAGATAGAGATCAGAAAAATACCATGATGAATGCCACGGAGCAACTAAGCCCGTGCACCACAACTTCTGAGCCTGCACTCTGGAGCCCGCGAGCCACAACTACTGAGCCCGTGTGCCACAACTACTGAAGCCTGCGTGCCTAGAGCCTGTGCTCCACAGCAAGAGAAGCCACCGCCATGAGAAGCCCGCGCACTGCAACAAAGAGTAGCCCCCGCTCGCCGCAACTAGAGAAAGCCCGCGTGCAGCAGCGAAAACCCAATGCAGCCAAAAATAAATAAATAAATAAATTTATTTTAAAAAATATCATGATGAATATTTTATGGAATATAGACTTGAGAAGCAGTATGTCATATCCAAATTTGTTTGACTTTATATGTATAGTTAGAAGTAGCATGACATTGACCATCAATACAAGAAGTATTGTGTGCTATTAGGTTCTTTAAGTGAAAATGCAATTTTTTTAGTTTTTATGAATGGCAGTGTAAGGGCTGATAAATACGAAACATGCTGATAGTGAATCATAAGCTCAAGATGAAGGAATTATATGTTATGAATAGAAAATAAATATATTATTCTAGGAAATAAATGGTAATTCTAGATATGGCATTGTAGAAATAAATAGAAAAATAGATTATTTCCCCTGAAAAATTTGACTGATGAAAAAATAGATATGCTTTATCTCAAAATTATTTGATTATATAAATGGGGTGACTGCTTTTCGTGAAAAGAAACAAGCACAACAAACCCATGTAAATAATGAATGGCAGTTAAAATGTATAATGTCTTTTTTTCCCTTGAAAATATGATTCTAGAATAGTCAAAGGTATTTTCAGTGGTGATCTTGTGGATATAATTAGCATGTTGATAACTGACAAAATCCATCATCAAATCTACATTTTAGTTTTCATTAGTAACTATAATTAATAAATATATTTGCTAGGTTTTATGGAACTTCTTCTGTCAAGACATTTCCGAGGTGCCAACCTGGTATGATAGCGGTCATTGGATTAATAATTATGTCTGATTAAAAATGATTTGGGCCTGGATTCTGATTTACACAGTCGATATCTGGAAACGGATTAGGGTAAAACTGAAAAACATCATGAGAAAAATAAGATACTAGAAGATTTAAAGGAGGAAAGTTTGTTGTTATGGTTTGCTAATAAAAGTCATGATTCGGGGTATAGTATTTGCTTTGTCTTTGAAGAATAAAAAAGTATGCAATTGAAAATATGAAGCTAGAAATACACTTTTGAGAGTTGTCTTCATTGAAGGCATAGTTAAAATCCCATGATTAGGAAATAATGGACCAAGAAGGGATAAAGGCAACTCTATCCAGGGTATGCAGCTTGCCTGCTGTATACAAGGCATGAAACTTGCCTTATTCCATTTCATTTTATCAGCTGGACTATGATAAAATGGTTTTATTTCCACTTATTACAGATGAGTAACCTGAGGCTCACACAGGCTATGTAATCTTGTCAAAAATTCCAGTATTTATAATAGAGTGTAGATCAAGGAATTGATCTGATGGGACTGATTTTGAAAGTCCATACTCTTAGGAAGAAGAGAAAACATGTATGTGGAAGATATAATAAGAAGCAGGGCAAAAGCAGGGCCAAAGAAGATGCAGAAGATGCTACATATCTGCTATGTTCTGAACTTAATTATTTCCTTTTCTTGGGTAAATCTCATTTGCTACCAAGGAAGTATTTATTACAGGGACAAATATGACAGCCTAAAATTGAATCGTTTTCTTGAAGAGTAAGATCATTGCCCTTAGATTATATAGCATGAGTTAATCCTGTAGTATTGATAAATAGGAGCACCCACCTTGTTATTTACTAGTAATGATGCCCTCAGTGAGTCATTCCTAACTCATTTCATGTTCTCCTTTCCCTTCAAACACCTCAGGTGAAACATTATATCAGCCATGTTTGTAGCATCGCCATGTCTGTGTTTGCAGGTAGGAGAAAACATGCTCCCTTTTAAGATAAAGGCACAAGAAGATCTCTAGGGAGAACTTTATCCTGAAGGGCAGAGTAGATGGTGATTAAGTCATGAGGCTTTGTACTACAGGTTCACATCTTTGTCAGCACTTACCAGAGAAATGACTTGGGAAATGGCTAACAGTTACATAATGATAGCTACCACTTACTGAGTTCCTGCTACTTGCTAAGCAATCCCATGCATACTGTACTCTGATTTTCTCGAATCCATACAACAACCCTTTAAAGTAGCTATGACACCTTTCATTTTGCAGTGAGGGAAACTGATATTAACCAAAGTTTAAAGTAGGTCTGTTCAACTCCAGATTACTTACTGTTACTCACTGTTTCTGTCTTTTCTCCAAACTACGGCAAATTTGTTTCTTGATCCTTCTCATTCACTTACATTCCTTCCATCTTTATGAGAACCTGGCTCAATGGAATATCTGTCTCACCACTCTCGTGACCTCAGCATCTCCTTCTGGTTGCTTCCCATCAACATCTAAGACTCAAGTCTTTTCTATCTCAGATGTTTCCTTTCATTCTTAGGCAAACTTTGTCGCTGTGTAGATTCCCTCAAAACTTGTTTACTCCTCAGACCTCAGTTGAATACAATCTGGTGTCTGCCCCTATCACTCCAGCTTATGCAAATTTCAAACAATGAGTTTTTACTAAATCATATAAACCCTAGAGTTTATTTCACTTGAATATTCTTCTTAGCGCATTTCACATTTTTGACCACACTCTTCTTATCAATCTACACAGAACACTGGTTTACAGATGGGCATTGAATTTAGTTTACATGTGTTTGAATCTCTGTTCCATCTCTTAATTGTAAAATTCTGGACAATGTTTTAAATTTTTTCTTCGGAAAATTCATAGGGATCTATTTGGAAGAGATAAAACGTATATACACAAAAATATGTTGGCACACGTGGAATTACAAATAAGAAGTAGTGGAAAGTGACTGGTGTCTACTTCAGATTGGATTCACAGGGAGGACTTTCCTGAAGAGGATGTACTTAGGCTGATACATGATAAGGAACCCTGGGGTGATAATTGCAGGCCAGTCAGAAGGAACAAGCTTGCTGTTTCTGAGGAATCAAAAGGCCTGTGTGTCTAGAGAAGACCCAGCAAATAAGAGAGTGATATGACATGAGTGGGAGAGATAAGCTGGTGTTAGAAGATGTAGGGCTTTCTAAACAAAGGTAAGGAGTCCATATTTTAGTCTAAATGTAAAAGAAAAAGAGTGCAGAGTTTTAAACACAGAATAAAGAGCCTTAATTAGAGTTTTAAATGCTTGCCTTTGCTGTGTATCTAACCAACTCTGTAGGAGCAGTTGATCAAAAAGACTCAGTAGGAAGCTGGGTTTCATTTGGTTATAAATCTGAAATTCTTGGGGGAGAGCAAGACTGGATATAGAGATCTCTATTTTATATCAAGGGAAAATCAAACAAAAAACAATTAGCTTAACCGTGGGTGAGCAACTAAAGCATTCAATCCTGATGAATTCTGCTCTATCTACTATCTGCACTTATGAATTAAGATTGGAAGGTTGTAACCAGTTCCCCTGACGCAATGTTGGTGGGGATCCTCACCCCATTCATTGATGAAATTCTTTGAAATTCACCAATATTGGTGAATTCATTAATAAACAATTCAAAAAGTTTTCATGAATAGTTAAAGGGATTTTTCTCATAGTGATTTATGGTTGTTATAAGGATTAACATGAAAGCAGCTAGTGCAACATTTAGAACATAGTAGGTGCTTCTGGTATGGATAGATATAGATATAGACTTATATATTTATATCAATATTTATATATAGGTATATATTAGGTATATAAGATAGATATGTATTAGATATATATATTTATATACATATAGATATAGATGATATAGATATACAGACATAACCATAGGCATAGACATATGCATAAAATAGAGATGGCCCAGGATTTTAAAAATTTATTTATTTATTTATTTATTTTTGGCTGTGTTGGGTCTTCGTTTCTGTGTGAGGGCTTTCTCTAGTTGCGGCAAGCGGGGGCCACTCTTCATCGCGGTGCGCGGGCCTCTCACTATCGCGGCCTCTCTTGTCGCGGAGCACAGGCTCCAGACGCGCAGGCTCAGCAGTTGTGGCTCACGGGCTTAGTTGCTCCGCGGCATGTGGGATCTTCCCAGACCAGGGCTCGAACCCGTGTCCCCTGCATTGGCAGGCAGATTCTCAACCACTGCGCCACCAGGGAAGCCCCATGGCCCAGGATTTTAATTGAGATTCTTTTGCATTTTTTTCCATCTTTATTCTATCATAATTCAAGTTAGTTTTAGATCTCAACTTTATATAAGCTGAGAATTTGATCATAATTCTTGGAATTTCATATTGATTCATAGTGTTCACTTACCCAATCTTTTATCTCCAATAATACATGAAAATCTTAACTATTTGTGTGCATTAATCCCATTTCACAGATAGCTTCTTATCTTGAAAAATCAAGGCCCTTGAAAGATGTGAAGATGTATGAATATGTCATTAGGGCTTTCTCTTGGCTGAAAAGGACCCTAACCAAGGAGAAAATGTAATATTGAATTTCCAGAATATGAACATGCTTTGTCTATTGTCAATCCAAAGTTCTGGAAAAATAAGTACAAGAAAGGGAGTTACAAAGTGGCTCTGAAACTTCCCCAAATTCACACAGCTGCACAGTGCTAACTCTAGAGCACACAAACATTTTTACAAATCTGATTGCCTCATATTTATAATGTTACAAGCATTTATTAAAAACCTTGAAAGATTAGAGATGGGTAAATCATTTAATGCAATATAGGTATCTCAGCTTCCATAAGCAAACTGGAAGGCATATGGCACTACATATATTTGTTTAATTGTATGGCAAAAAATACCCAAAACTAGTATATATATAGAAAAAGGTTAACTTGGGAAATACTTGCACAATGATAGACAAAGAATTAATGCTTACCATAAAAATAACAAATATGCACTTATGCTTATCATAAAAATAACAAATGCAAACTAATTAAAAGACAAATAACCAGTAATGTTGGCTAAAGTACATGGTGTTTCAAACAAGGGGAGTCTAAATGGCCAGCAGCATATGAAAAGATGCTTAATCTTAGTAATCAGAGAAATACAAATTAAATAAACTAATATAGCACGTTAGTTTGACAGAAATTTTAAAAAGGAATAGCATGTACTGATGGGAGAATTCTCATTCTGATGGATGGAGTAGAAATTTGGGAGATCTTTGGAAGTAAATTGGGAATTGGCATAAAAAAAAATCTGTCAATAGCTTTTAAAATTTAAAATACCATAATATTTGACCCAGAAATCCCATATTTTAAAACGACCTTATAGAAATAAATAGCCAAAGCATAACATATATGCAATAATTTTTACTGCAAGGATTTTTATGTGTATGGATTTTGTTATATTTATAGCAGTAAAAAGAAAAAAATAACAATCATCAATGGCAGAGTTTAGTAATTATATCAAATCTGAATTAGATGCATATTAATTTAATGAGAAAAAAGGCCATTATGTTTTTAAGCTCAGAAATTTATATAAATTATAAAAATTTATTCATAAATGTGTATAACAGCCTTTATTATAAACAAATGTAACAATAAAGCATGCATACGTGTGTACACATTTTTATGTATATCCATATGAGAATTCATAAAAGTATGGAAAAATACACTTCGTGCTGTTATTGTTGGTTAATTCAGTATGGTGGAAGGAGATTAAGAACATTTGCCTTGCACTTTGCATGAATTTGCTAGCTATATAAACGTGCTACTAAATAAACATGCTAAATAAACATGTGCTACTTTCATAATTTATATAGATAATACATTTTTAAAATAAAATATAAATTGTTTTTTAATGGAATAAATACAGTAGTGTTACTCAATTTTTAGAAGAAATATTTTGGTATTGTTTTCTGTCTTTTCTAGCTGCAGCCTAAATTTCCAGTCTTGCTTTTTCAAACTCACTTTCATCATAAATTGTTTTTTTGGATATTTCTCTGATCCATGGTATCTCGTTTCTAATTCAAGGTTAAAACAACTGAAGTATAGAGTTTATGCTCCACAGAGCCCTAATATGGCTTAGAATTAGAATATGTAGCCATTTGGCAGATGAAACAAACACAAGCCTACTTTCTTTTTAAGAAATGAGAATTGTATCATTTCAATAGAAGACTTTTTTTTTTCTTTCAAGTTTCTCTGCTTTCTCTGAATATTACAAAACACTGCAACATAATCAAACAACCAAACTATGCTTATTTATCTTCTTAATATACCAGTGCTCTACTAGCCAATGTACCAGAGAAATTAGGCAGCCATTATCACTTTATCCCTGCTGCTCAGAAACTAATAAAAACACATTAATAATAAAATATAGTTAAATATAAAGGGTCATGTAACAAGATAAAGCAATAGAAAAAGTAAACCCTATACAATTAAATACACACCTTCATAAATTCTCATCATTGAGACTGGTCTGGCTGCAGAAAGAGCCAAAGTTATGATTAGGGAAAAGAGAATGAATGAAGTTAAAATACAGCAAAGACATCTAGATTATATGGAGCTATGTAAGGATCTTCTATAGAATGATTGATTTTTTTCTTTTTAATAAATTTATTTTTTTATTTTTGGTCTTCATTGCTGCGCGTGGGCTTTCTCTAGTTGCAGTGAGCAGGGGCTACTCTTCGTTGCTGTGCGCGGGCTTCTCATTGCGGTAGCTTCTCTTCTTGCAGAGCATGGGCTCTAGGCGTGTGGGCTCAGTAGTTGTGGCTCACAGGCTCTAGAGCGCAGGTTCAGTAGTTGTGGCGCATGGGCTTAGTTACTCCGCGGCATGTGGGATCTTCCTGGACCAGAGCTCGAACCCGTGTCCCCTGCATTGGCAGGAGGATTCTTAACCACTGTGCCACCAGTGAAGTCCCTAAATGATTGATTCTTACATAAAGAAATACGCTGAGGATGTCAACTCTTTAAAAAGACCAAAGCAAAATAACCCACACATAAAAACTTCAGAAAATAAATATATAAACAACACCTACATTCTCTGCGGGACAGAGTCAAGTAAACAGAATTAACCATTGTCTAAAAGTGTCCTAGTTGCCCTAGATTTTATAGATGGATGTATCCCTTGACAGCAAAAAAGACATATAACAGTAGGTAAGACCCCTTCTCTTGAGGTTAAAGGACTTGGAACCCTACGTTCAGTTAGAGGAATAAGGCAGGATGGCAAAAATCCCAGTCAGCTAGCAATTATTTGAAAATATCCAAGTCAGAATCCCACTGTTGTGAGCCAATTCTCAATGGGTCTCACCTTTTTTTACATTTCTGTGAGCAGAATCTTTGATTGCTTTTGTTCCTCCCATTTTAAGTATGTTTGTATAGCAAAAAAGTCTTGAAGTTAAAGATAGTGTCTCCCTCTAGAGCAAAGAACAGGCATGCTTATTGTCTGGGATAATAAAGATAATAACTCCCATAAGAGGAAGTAAAGACTATTCCCTATTAAAGATTATTCCCTATTATGAAAGATCTCAGTTCCCTAAGCGTAGTGTTCCTTCCTCTAAGGACACCCATCGGGGTCCATTTATGTTTCCCTGTGGGACCTGGGACAAGGGAAACTGAGGCAGATATGCTGCTCTGCTGCTTGCTGTGCTCTGGGTAATAAGTCCTTTGTCTTTGACCCAGGAGTCTCATGTCTTCCCCCAGCCTCTATGAAATTTGGCAGGTTAACTTGTGAGCTTGCAAGGGTAAAATCTCCGACTCTTCACAGATTTTGATACTATTGGTGACAAGGACGGGGCAGTTACAGACATGGCTTTTTGAAAGAGGAAGGATGAGGGCATTGTCACACAAATAAGGGGATTCGATAGAAATTGGCGGGAATCAGTAGTGAACATCTTGCATTTTACAGAAGTATTTGTTTACAGTGGGTTGGAAACTTTAGAAAGAAAGAGAGAGAAAAGGGTGGGGGAAGAGAGGGTGGGAAGGAAGGAAGGGGGGAAGAGATGGAGGGAGAGAGGGTGGAGAGCCCTTTACCATTATGGTTTTTGATTCACAGCTTTAAGGAAGTCTTTTAAATTCGAAAATGTACGTAGATTGTTATAACAAGAAGATTTGGGGGTTTGATAAATCCAGTGCTGTTGTAATTTTGGTTAATAAATGGTTTGCTTAACGTATATGGTTTTAAGATTGTCTTTGCTTAAAATATTTTGACTCTACCAATTGATAGATGTGTAAGTTCAGCTTTAGGCTTTTCATTATTTCTAATTAACCGATTGACCTTGATAACCCTTCCCAACAAAATTTGACTTTTTATTTTACAATGTGTTAGCAAAGCCATTCAGTCTCTCAGCATATCATTTCAAATCTATATGATTTGCAGCCAACTCATATTATGTGGGCCCTTCTATGATCTTCTTTCTCTTTCTCTATAGGAAGTCCCGAATCAAGAGATTTATGGTAAGTTTAGGATGATAATTTAAAATAAATGGTGAAGAAGTCCTGACTTACTTAAGTAACAAATATATATGGAAAACTTGTTAATGTAAGCAATATTATTATAATTTTGCAGACCTTCTGTGACTTTATTGATTAAAGACTGGGAAATAATGAGACATTTTGGTTCTTATAGTGTCAAAGGCTACATTTTAAAGGGGTCTCAGCAAAATCTGTCAAAAAAATAAAGTACATGATTGAAAAGAACAGTGAACATATTAATGTGCTGGGTTTCATACTGAGTCTTTTCAAATTCTGTGACTTATTTGAGCTTCCTTTTTTTAAAAAGTGTTCTTTGGTTAACATTCATTAGCTGTACCCTGCTGATAACAAGAAATAAATTTAATAGGCAGCTGGGTGAGTATGAATGTAGCAGAGTTGAAATTGCCCTGACTAGAGATCCAAAGACTTATTTTTCTATAGCACCACTACTTATTAAACATGTTACCAAATAAAGTGTATATTAAAATTCTCTTCAAATTCTTTTGTATTGTTATTGGGTGTCCAGTATCCCTGTGCACTGAAGTATTGGTTGGTAATATGTGTGTATACATATATATGCATGTATCTATACATATATTGTATATATGTGTGCATATAAATATACACATACATATACATGTATATAATGCACATACAAACACACAAAATCATTTATAACATTAATCGTTGGAGCTCAGTATTCAATCCATCAGCACTGAATTGGTCCTAATCCATAATCTTATACTGGAAAAAATTGAGTGACACAGGAAAAAGTAAGTATATTTAAAAACATGGTTTAAATAAAAATGCATGGTTTCCTAGCTTAGTTGAATTCATAGTACTATTTATCAGTCCTCTCTGGTCAACATCAGGTCCCGTACTCTTTAGAGACTTTTCCAAACATTTGTTTCCTTATTAAAAAATTCTACAAATCTATCCACTTCATTCTTAAATCTGCATCTATATAATACTTTCCTCTTCTAATATCCTATAGTGAAGACTGAGGTGTATGTACACCATCCAATTCCCAGCTCACGAAAAGTATTCTATTTATCATATCCTCTTTTTCCTCTAATGGAATCACTACCTCTCTACCAGTTTCTTTCTGTTATACTGTAACCTATTCAAGTCTCTGGCTCTTAAATGACTTCTGATGCCTTTTTTCTTTCCATCTCAGGCACACATCTTGGAAGAATAGTTTTCATGTCCCCACCCACAATTCACAGGTCATTGCAGTCTAGCAACTACACCAACTCTTCTGGCACAGGCAGACAATGATCTGATTGCTAACTTCAGTAGGAAGTTCTCTTTGTCTTACTTGAAGTTTCAAGTGAGTTTGACACTCTTTCTTTTTAAATATTCTGAAGCCACAGATGCCATAACAGTATGTTCTGGTTCTTCTCCTACTTCTCTTTTTATTCTCTCAGTTAAAAAAAAAAAAATTGATCCTCTTTGTCTTTCTCTTGGACATCAACGTCTTTGTGACCAATCCTTCAAAATATTTTTTATTTAGCATTAACAACCCTTCTATAATTTTGACCCAACCTTTTCAGTAATAGCTACTACATCTCTTTTTCTAACCCAGACCACTCATATTAATGTTTATGGAGCTTAGTAGGTACATATTAAATAATTCACTAAATATTGACCTAGATTTCTGAGAAACGTTTCAAGTACATCATTTTATGAATTCAACTAATCATATTTTCCCTGAATTTGTTATTTTTCTTGAGTGTTCTTTTCAGTGGCTCTTTCTAATTCCCAAACAGAAGCTTAAGAGTCATGCCAGAACCTTCCCCAATTAGTTTCCCTATGTCAAATTAATTATCGAGTCCTGTCAGTGACTCTTCCTTGCTATTTATCAAGTCTATTATTCTTTTCTTTTAAATGTTAACTCAATCTCTCATCAACTGTCTTGCAAACTGTTTCATACCCTCCAGCTTCTAGCCTTGCCCTTTCCTTCTGCTTTATTCTTTCCGTTGCCACCAAAGTGATTCCTCTAAACTACAAACCTTAGCCTGATTCTCCTGCTTACAATGCCTATGACCCCTGATTTCTTACACTGTAAAAGCCTAAGTTAGCTTACAAAACCTGTTTTTGTTATGATCTCTATCTAAATCTCTTGCTTCATCTCTTTTAAACTTATTTTGTGTTTTAGTAGATATTTTGTATACCCATTCCTTTCATCTAGGAATAGTTTCACACACATGCACACACACACACACACACACACACACACACACACACACACACTTTGTATTCCTCATCTGCCTGGCATGGATAGCTTGAAAAGCTTCTCCATATTCATCTATAGAGTTAATTACTACCATATTTGTGACAGTGCTATACACTGTACGTGTTTCTTACTATTGAATTTACTCTGTTGAACTGCCATGTATTTGTGGCCATATTTGTTTGATTACCATAGTGTTCTAGAAGCTGCTTCATGCAAAGAGCATCTTATTCTGTCATGCATCCTCAGTGACTGGTATGAAGGGACTCAAGAAATGTATGGTGAATAAATAAGTGGATAAGCCTTTATGTTTGTGAGGAATGATATGATACTTTACTAATGTAGGAAGGTGATGAATCATCATCCAAATATACACTAATACGATTTCATGAAGAGTTGTGAGCATACTCCAAAGAACCTGAACTCTCTTTGCTTCCAAATTAGTGTGTAGACGTGCTTCCCAGTTGGCTCTGTCATATTATCTATGACAAAAATATCACATAAGACTCTCTATAAATTAAAATACAAGGTGTCATTGAACACATAGACAATCCCCATATTATGAAAGGATTTTATTAAATTTTTTTCTTTTAATTCAGCCGTTTAGAACTCAGGAGCTTTTTACTATGGAAGTACTATTGTGAACTGTTAATTTTTCCAAGCTGGTCTCCAAAGGCAATTCTACCCATAAAATATCTGATTATAATGACGAGTTCTTTTTCAATTGTACTTAACCATTACTCTGAAACAAGTATGTTCAGAAACACACATTTCCCCCTTCTGAAGACTCTCCATCTCCCACCAAAGTGTTCTTTAATCAGAATACTGAATCTTAGGCAAAAAACAGGATGTGGATTTGAGGTTTTTATGTTTCAATAGATTATCTACATTTTTGTAATAGTGTTTTCATGCACTTGAAAAGGTAACCATCTAGCCTTAGCCCATGACATTTATACTGCCATTATATCCTGTACACTGCGGTAGATACTGTAGAAGAAACACAAAGGTCTAAGACACTGGCTAGGTTTTAAGGACATTAGAAAAAATAGAGAACTCAGTATCCCCACTTTCCTGTCACATAAAAAACTCAGTAAGTATGGCTGGGGAAATGTGGGCTGAGGGTATTTCATACGGGTTCTTGAATGTCATGCTAAGAGGTTTACCCCCAAGTAGGATGCATTAAGATGTCATTAAAACCTTTGGATATGCACTTTAGGAGGTTTGGGATTGACACGTACACACTGCTGTATTTAAAATGGATAACCAACAAAGACCTACTGTATAGCACAGGGAACTTTGCTCAATATTATCTAACAACCTAAATGGGAAAAGAATTTGAAAAAGAATAGATACAAGTATATGTGTAACTGAATCACTTTGCTGTACACCTGAAACTAACACAACATTGTTAATCAACTATACTCCAATGTAAATTAAAAAGTTAAAAAAAAAAACACTGGCATATTATAAAACAATGTGCTTATAATGTATAAAGATATAATTTGTATGACAATATTATCATAAAGGAGGAAGGAATAAAGGGAGTTATATTGCAGCAAAAAAAAGAAGCTTTGGACGCACACTTTAGGAAGTTTAGGAAGCAACAGGTTTGAAAGCTTAGTAGGAAGAGTGACTATTAGAGGACCAATTATGCTACTGCAGTGGTTCAGTCTCTTTCCTTAAAATTGAAGAACAGTGATCAAATGTCTCCAGTGTAGAGAAAAAAGCCTACATAGGCACAAAACTGCTCTGTGAAACTTTATGTATAACGATTTCATAAGATGAGTGTTACTAATTCTTAAAACATCAACACTTACAGGAATTATTACATTTAAGGTACGTAAGAAAGCACAAATATTTCACATTAGGTACCTTTATATTAGGCACCTAACAGTAAATGACTATCATTTGAGAAAATATCTCCTTTTCTTAGTCTGTCACAATGGTGTATAATCAGGTTGTATGGAAATGTGCACCATGAGGGTGAAGTTGCTTTGAAATAATATCTGGTTTCCCATCTGTTATACAGAAAACATGAGTAATTGCATAAAATATTGTAGGTATGTCAACTCTGAAAGTCTGAAAATAATGCTCCCAACTAATAAGAAATTAAATTAACAAGAAAAGTAAAGTTCAAAAAACTGAAACTTTAACAGACGCTTAAAGAAATTCTGATATTAAGCATTTTGAGGCAACTCTAATTTTTTGGATCACTGAGATCCCACTCTGCAGTGACTGCTTACAAGAAAATACTAAGCTCCATGAACAAATGTGATAATTAAAGAATTTAGTGGCAACATATATGCCATCACGCCCTGGCACATTCCTTTTCAAGATTCCACAGCAGAAGAAATTCAAGCATGTAATGGTTTATGACAACTGTCTTTTTCTATCAAAAGGAGAAAAACACTTTTTTTTTTCTTTTTACATACACATGCACACACACACAAGAAAAATGCCACCATTTATCGCTAGAACGTTATATTATACTTAAAGATATATATTTTACAATCCAAACTGAAAACTTTGAAATTTTTTAAGGGAAATTTCTTTCGACATTGAGAAAACTCTCTGAATATGATGAGCTTACTAGGTCTCCCTTTCTTCACGAGTTGAAAGCTTGGCTACTTAATCCTTGGTAAAGTATAACATTTAGATGTCTGCCGTTCCAATAATTTTCCTTTCAGGCCCTTGACCAGACAGTCAAGCCATTGGTCACTGCCAAAAATCTACACGTATTCGTACCTTAAGCCACTTTTTCTTTCACATAAACTAGATGGCCAAGTACACTACTCACGGTTCTGCCCAGTGGGAAGATATTTCCTGAATGTCTTTCAAAATCACCCCTGAATGTGACTGTCATGTAGCCTTCATTCATTCTTCACGTTTGCCTTCAAATCAAACTATCCTGTCCATAAATCAGAAATCGGGAATTTTCCATCTCTGTTAGCTACTGGTATGGACTTCCTACCCCCCAGTATGGGGAAGAGGCTCTGGTCCACTCGAGTGGGTGACCTGGGGTGTCTGGAATCCCTGCTCACTCAGCTCATCCACGGCCACTCTTCCTGCTCAATCTCAGATATATCATTACTATTTCCATTTTAGGATGGACTGCTCTTTGGGCCCACTCAACCTTAATGACTTGGAGGGTGTCGAGTCTGTTTGAGCTGCTGTAACAAAATACCACTGGCTGGGTAGCTTATAAACAACAGAACTTTATTTATCATAGTTCTGGAGACTGGAAGTCTGAGATCAGGGTGCCAGCATGGTTGGGTGAGGGCTCTCTTCCAGGTTACAGACCTCTCATCATATCCTTACATGGTTGAAGGGGCTGGGATCTCTCTGAAGCCTCTTTTATAAGATCACTAATCCCATTCATGAGGGTTCCACCCTCATGACCTAATCATCTCCCAAAGGCCTCACCTTGTAATATCATAACTTTCAGGAGTTAGGATTGTGACATACGAATTCGGGGGAGACACAAACATGCAGACCATAGTAGAGGGTCTGACATAAACCAGATTATAGGAGCAGTCCTGTATACATGGTCAGTTTTTGGCCTATCATCTAGTGATCCGTCTCTACAAAATCCCAGCAGCATGCCAAGAGCTACTTCTAGAAAGGTGAATACGTATCTGCTGAGGATGGGTTGGCTTTGTTCCAGAATCCCAGGGGACTTTGTTGTGATTTTTTTCACAGGGGCTTGACAAATATAACATACTGTATATTTTCCAATCACTGACATCTCTAGCACCGTAGGGCTTAAGGTGTCACATTGACCCAGTGGCAGAAAAGCTTGCCTTATAGCCAAGACCTGCTGTACAGTCCTTTTGTGCTTCAGGTGCCACTCAAAATTGGATAGCCTCTGGCACTCAGATCTGTGTCACCCTGCATGTCAGGCTGGAGCAGTATTCCCAGGTCTGGAACATGTTGCCTCAGGAACTCAAAGAGGCTATCAAGAGCCATGCTTCATTCATTTTGGTTAGGGGTTGACATGACCCTGAATAAAAACTGACTGAAGTGGCAGGTCATTGAATTTTAATAGAGTTTATTTTCCACAGCCTGGAACATATATATGGTACACCAAGGCTCTAAATAACTTAGCCACCTCTTGCTTATCCTGGCTGATCATCCCGATGTCATCGCTTTAATGGATCAATGTGAAATCCTGTGGACTAAGGTGGCCCACTGTGAGCTGGGCTTCAGCCAGGACTCCATTTACTACCTGGCCCCATAAATCTCCATTCTAAGAGTGGGAGCATGATGATACTTTTGAGTATCCGGGTATCATTGCCAACTCGGACTTTATGTCCAATAATTATCAAAATGTATAGGAACCACTTTCTCCAGTGTCCCCGAGTAAATTGGCCATCATTTCCTTTGGGCAAGACCTAGAGGAATCATTAGTATCTATATTCACTGCAGTGTTGTAAGTTCCTCTGTAGAGGCCAGTTAGACCAATTAGAAACATAGAGACCAGTTTATTCAATAGATTTCAAGTTTAAAAATTGGTTCAGGATGGAAACCTAAGCAGAAAATCATATTTTCAGTTTCTAGCTCCTCTAATTCTTGCCTTATTCTGAGTGTAGATGTTAAGTAATATCCTTTTTGGCTGCCCATCTGTTTTGTTTTCCAGAACACCCTATTTTGTGAACCATTTCCACAGTTCTTTGTGGGTCAGTCCTTTTTCTACCACTCCAACCACCTTGCTGCTTAAGACAATTTTAGATTCCTGGTCTAGTTTGTGGTTAAGTGATGCCACCTGGCCTCTGCTAATTCAGGGCCCAGTCATCCCCATGTGGAACTCAGCTCCGAGACTGACCTCCTTTCCTACTCTTAGTCCTTGTCTGCAAAACAAATGAACTTGATAATGATGCTGGTGCTCCTCCCAGCAACTCACTCCTCATGTGTCCTCTAGGCTCTCATGCCCAACAGAATCTTGCAGTGCTTTTTTTGACTTTACATAATGTATCCATTGCCACAAGCCCACTTCCTTAGACCTCTTTATGCTTTGCTCTACTCTCTGCCAGGTCAACTCAGTCATTTTGACCCCACTCAGCACTGACCGTTGCTTTTTCCAGGTCTCTAAAAGTCCCATCAGCAGTGAGTTTACCCCAGGGTGTTAGATCCTGTGTCCCAGGAAGTGCCCCAGAGTCACTGAATTCTTCCTTATCCTCTCATGTTCTGGATTACTTGATCAAATTCCAGTCTCAGAGGTAGTCTTCTGAATCTTGGACATGGTAGCTATTTTTTAAAGCTCCTTGGGCCTATACTCTCCTTCCTCCCCTGTCACCTACTGGTCCAGTGTCCAGGAGAGGAGGTGGGGACAGCTCCTTAGGAAGCTCCTCTACCTGTTGTCCTGAGAGGAGGAAACTTCTTCGGTGTCTTTAGCACAGATATGCCCTTACGAGGGAAGGGTGAGCACCTAGGCAAACCCTGAAGGCTCAGGAGGGTCTCCAGAGACAACATCCTTGGGACAAAAACTCAGATATTTCCACCTCATATCTCAGGGTCCAGAGTTCTTCCATCCAGGATTCTGACCATAGTGTAATAGATCTTTGGCAGAGCATTTAAATGTTCCTAGAGCTCTGTAACCTTCAGTTTTCTGCTCAGTTGTGGCTGTTCTTCCTCTGCAAGAAATAAAAGCCACTTTTTAAGCCACCAGAAAGCCACTCTGACTCTTAACTCTAGCCGTTAATTGCTGGTCTTCAGCTTCGCATTATCCCTCTGCAGGCTCTCAAGACAACTTGACAGTACTCAGCCAACTTCACTGTTTTTGTAGGCTTTGTTCCCTTGTATCTTTCAAATGTCTAAATTATCTCACGTTCAAGACCTTTCCCCTTCACTGAAGCATTTTCCAAAGTCATTATTGGTGAATGCTTGGCAGTTGTGACCAACTTGTTCCAGGTACTATCTGTGCCTTACCTACCATTCAGATGGCCTTCACTTTGCCCACCAGATATTTGCTTGCACATTTTATGTGTAAATTCAACTACATCACAATGAGAAGATCTTACATCCCAGGTGTCCTAATTTAAATCTGTGTTCTGGGTATTCAAGGTCTTCTGTGATTCCATAAAAATTGTAGGATTGTTTTTCAATTTCTGTGAAAAATGCCTTTTGAATTTTGATAGGGATTATGTTGTAACTGTAGACTGCTTTGGGTAATATGAGCAATTTAACAATATTAATTTCTCCATTCCATGAACATGGGATATCTTTCCATTTATTTGTTTTGTCTTCAGTTTCTTTCATCATCAATATATTGTGGTCTTCAGTGAACAGGTCTTTCACTTCCTTGATTAAATTTATTTCTAGGTATTTTATTCTTTTTGATACTATTGTAAATGGGATTGTTTTCTTCATTTCTCTTTCTGATAGTTTGTTGCTGGTGTATAGAAACACAAGTAATTTTTATATGTTGATTTGGTATCCTAAAACTTTACTGAAATTTTTTATTTGTTCTAACAGTTTTTGGTTTTCTATGTATAATTATATGTCACTTGCAAATGGAGACAACTTTACTTCTTCCTTTCTGATTTGGAACAAAGCTGGAGACATCAAACTTCCTGATTTAAAACTATATTACAAAGCTATAGTTATCAAAACAGTATAGTATTGGCATAAAAAACAGACACATAGATCAATGGAAAAGAATGGAGAGCTCAGAACTAAACCCATGCATATATAGTCAATTAATATTTGACAGAGGAGCCAAGAATATGCAATGGGGAAAGGATAGTCTCTTCAATAAATGGTATCAGGAAAACTGGGTAGCCACAAGAAAAAATATGAAGCTGGACCTCCATCTTACACAAAAATCAAGTAAAATGGATTAAATACTTGAACATAAGAGCTGAATCCATAAAAATCCTATAAGAAAGCATGGGAAAACTCCTTGACATTGGCTTTGGCAATGATTATGTGGATTTGACACCAAAAGCAAAGGTAACAAAAGTGAAAATAAGGTGGGACTATATAGAACTGAAAAGCTTCTGCACAGCAAAGGAAGCCGTCAACAAAATGAAAAATCAACTTATGGAATGGAAGAAAATATTTGCAAACCACATATCCAATAAAGGGTTAATATCTAAAATATACAAGGAACTCATTCAACTCAATAACATAAAAACAAATAACTCAATTAAAAAATGGGCAAAAGACCAAAGCAGACATTTTTCCAAGGAAGACATACAGGTGGCCAACAAGTACATGGAAGGTGTTCAGTATCAGTAATCATCAGGGAAATTTCAAACCAAAACCACAGTGAGATGTCACCTCACACCTGTTAGGATGTCTGTTATCAAAAGGTCCTAGAGATGGGCTTCCCTGGTGGCGCAGTGGTTAAGAATCTGCCTGCCAATGCAAGGGACACAGATTCGTGCCCTGGCCCGGGAAGATCCCACATGCTGCGGAGCAACTAAGCCCGTGTGCCACAACTACTGAGCCTGAGCTCTACAACCTGCAAGCCACAACTACTGAAGCATGCACGCCTAGAGCCCATGCTCCGCAACAAGAGAAGCCACGACAATGAGAAGCCCGTGCACCGCAACAAAGAGTAGCCCCCACTCACTGCAACTAGAGAAAGCCCGCACACAGCAACGAAGACCCAACACAGCCAAAAGAGTAATTAATTAATTAATTTTAAAAAATAAATAAAGTCCTAGAGATAACAAATGCTGAAGAGTATGTGGAGAAAGGGAACCCTTGTGTACTGTTGATGGGAATGTAAACTGGTACAGCCACTATGGAAAACACTGTGGTTCTTTAAGACATTAAAAATAGAACTACCATATGATCCAGCAATTCCACTTCTGGGTATTTATCGAAAGAAAACAAAAACACTAACTTGAAAGGCTGTATGCATATGTATGTTCATTGTAGCATTATTTACAATAGCCAAGACATGGAAGCAGTCTAAGCGGTGTTCATCAAAGGATGAATGGATAAAGAAAATGTGATATATATGAATATTATATGAATATTACTCAGCCATAACAATGAAGGAAACCTTGCCATTTTCAACAACATGGATGGACCCTGAGGGCATTATGCTAAGTGAAATAAGTCAGACAGAGAAAGGTAAATACGGTATGATCGCAATTATACGTGGAATTTAAAATGACAACAACGACAACAAAATGAACACACAGTTGCAGGGAACAGATTGATGGTTTCCAGAGGCAGAGAGTAGGGGATGGGTAAAATGGGCAAATGTAGTCAAAAGGAACAAACTTCCAGTTATAAAATAAATAAGTCATGGTGATGTAACGTAGAGCATGGTGACAAGACTTAATAATACTGTACAGTGTATTGTATATTTGCAAGTTGCTAAGAGAGTAGCTCTTAAAAGTTCTTATCAGAAGAAAAAAATTTTTGTTAACTATGTGTGGTGATCATTTCTCAATACTGTATATACAAGTATTATGTTGTATACCCAAAGCTAATATAATGTTATATGTCAATTAAATCTCAATTTAAAACAAGGAGAAATAGAACTACCATATGATCCAGCAATCCCAGTTTTGGGTATATATCCAAAGGAAAATAAGTCACTTTCTTGAAGAGATATCTGTACTCCCATGTTCATAGCATCACTATTCACAACAGCCAAGGTATGGAAACAACTTACGTGTCTGTTGATGGATGAATGGATAAAGGAAATAGAATATATATACAATGAAATATTATTCAGCATTAAAAAAAGAAGGAAATTCTGTTATATGCTACAACACAAATGGACCTTAAGGGCATTATGTTAAGTGAAATAAGCCAGGCAGGGAAAGACAAATACTGCATGGTATCACTTGTATGTGGAAACTGGAAAAAGAAAAAGTATTAAAGTCACAGAAACACAGAGTAGAAAAGTGGTTGCTAGGAGCTTGGGGGAAATAGGAGAGATTGGCAAAAGGGTATAAATTTTCATTTATAAGTTGAATAGGGTCTGAGAGTTTAATGTATAACATTGTGACTGTAGTTGATAACACTGCATTGCATAGCTGATTAACTCGGAGGAATCCTTTCACAATGTATACATATATCAAATTATCAAATCATCATGTTATATACTTTAAATATCTTATAATTTTGTCAGTTATATCTCAGTAAAACTGGGAAAAAAGCAATAATTAAAGTAAGTACCAGGAAATGCCAAAAGCAAAAGCAAAACACAAAACCTGTGATCTGGGCATTTTTGTTAATAGCACCCTCTTTCATTCTCAAGAGCCTACCTTGCGTGATAAATTTTATGGTCATCCTGATTAGAACACAACTCGTCTATATTTTACCCACATAACAGATGTACACACTTAACTCTGTTGGTGGTAAAGCTATAATTTATTGAGCATTCTATGCCAGGGATAAATCCTTATCTTATTTAATCCAATAAATTATCATCTCTCATTTCTAAAATGAGGAAACTAAATCTGAGAGGGATTAAATGAATTGCCAGATATTACCTAGCTGATAAGGAGTAGAAGCAGCATGTGAAACCGATGAGTCTGATTCCATAGCTTCTGTATTGTGACCCTTTCTATTCATCTCTATTGACACGTTCTTATAATAATTAACTGAAAATAGTTCCATTTCTGTCACTAATTTCATTGGGCCTTAGTTTTCTCATCTTTAAAAGGAAGAGGTTGGCTATATCATTTCAAATGTTTCTCTTAAATCTAAAATTCTATGATCTCAATTAAGAAGCTGGCTTTATTACTATGGCTGTCAAAGCAGTTACAGTGGCCTGAATTTTGCAACCACGGGAGAAACATTCCCAATTAAAAATACAGTTGTATAGGATTCTTTTAAAAGCAGCAGCCAAACTTCCTGGAAAATTCAATTATTCTTTGAAAAATGACGTTTCCGTAAGGGTAGCACCTTAGAGATAACCTAATACTGTTCGGTAATATCAAATATTGAGGCATAGCCATTCTTTTTCTTTAATTTAATTTTTACTTTTAACATAGTTTTCAGCAATCAAATGGATCTCTAAAGCCTGTTAAGAGCAATGGCAGTCACATGCCCTTATCCCATTCTTCCAGCTCTTTCTTTAGACATTTATCTTCATATCTATAAATAATATGCTTACAGTGGTACTCTGAAATTTTTAAGCCAACATATATTGGCTTCCTCCTATGAAAATTAAGGACTAAATTCTCTCTTGTTCTCCATGTTTCAAACCACTGTCTGCACGCACTCACACACACTAACTTCACACTTCTCCTCACCTCCTTCTCAAAATATGTTTATATTTAATTTCATTAGTTTAATTGATATTCATGGTTTAAATTACAGCAAATAAAGTTGTGAAGACTATGTATCAGGATGGTGTTTATCTTTTCTTATAATTTGCTTAGCAATCTGAGAATTTATCAGTAACTTATTCTAAAATCTCTTCTGTTAGTATCAACCTCTCCTTAATACCCTCAAACACATCAGTTGACTGACTTGATCTCGTAGAGAAATCTAAGGGTGGCCAGAAGTCTCCAATCTGGGCTGACTGCTCTTGAGGCTTGTGACTCAAAGTTGTCCCACTTCAAGCACGTTTCTCTCTCATCCTCGAGATTCCTTTCTCCTCTTTTTGCATTAAATCTGCTTCCTACGCCACACAGGTTTCTTTTTTTCTCTCTTGATTTACTTCTTTATTTTGCTGGAGTCCCTCAACCCGTCCACTTCCTGAGAAAAGAGGTGATGAAGATAATTTTGAGATTATGCATGTCTGAAAAAAATGTTTTTCTACCATCATATTTGATTGATAGTTGATTGAATATACAATTATATTTTAGAAACAATTTCCTTCAGGATTTTGAAGGTGTTGCTTTCTATTTTCTCCTGGCTGCCTGTGCCACTATTGAGATATCTGCTATCTTTCTGATTCCTGATCTTTTTCATGTGACCTCTACTTTCTTTCTCTTTGGAAGCTTTTAGGACCCTTTCTTTGTCAGACTTCAGTTTTCCAGTATTTCAGTGTGATATGCTTTGGTAGAGGTGGCACCAGACACCAGGTGGTTTCTTTGCATCTAGGAAACATGTTCTACTGTTTTGAGACATTTTCTTGAATGATTTCTTTGGTATTTTACACCTCTCCTTTTCTCTCTGTTTCATTTTGGAATACTGTTTTCAGGTAATGGAATACTGATCCTCTAATTTTCTTAACTTCTCAGCTATTTCTCATCAATTTTTAAATTTTCCAACTTTCTAGGAGAGTTCTTCCATTTTATTTTCCAACCTTTTAAATGAGTTTTTAAAAAAAATTTCTGAACATACACATACATACACACATATTTATGTTTTTTCCCCAACAGTTCTTTTTAGCTCTTTGAACACTCATTTTGTTTCATGGCTTATAATATCTTCTCTTATTTCTCTGAGTACATTAATAAATTATTTGAAATTTTTTTATCCCTGAATTGTTTCTGTTTTCTTAAAGATCCTTTTTACTTTTCCTGTTGTGTATTTTGGTCTCTAACTTTCCCATGAGAGCGTTCCTCAAATTAATGATTCCTAATTATTCACTAATATTTATGATTAGTGCACTAAAAGGAGGATTGGAAATTCTCTAGGCATGGGGGCAACTTATGTACCTATGGGCTGGCAGAGCCTCAAGGAAAATTTCTCTCTCCTGTCTCTGAGAATTAAATTTATTTGCGAACATTCTGATGGCCAAGAGAAGAAGGGATCAGGAAGTCACAAGTCTTAGTATATGAACTTTCATGTAATCCTCTGTTTTTAAATGAAAGATAGATAGAAAATTTATCCTATTTCCTGTTTATTCAGATTATGCTCAAATTGTTAGGTATTTATCTAAAAGTTAAATATAAATGTCTTTTAGATAAGCATACTCAGCATACAAATAAAAATATAAGGAAAATACTTTAGGATTTGTAGATAAAGATGTAAAGGCATACAACAAAAGATATAGTGTAGTTCATATAGAACATACCAAGTCATATTAGACAAAGTGTTCCAGTGAGTATCAGGATGGAACACAAGACAATCATAGTTCTCCCAGGTACTGGGAGATGATACTCATCTGATGATGATGATACTATCCATCATTCTATTCTATAGCAGAGATGCCGTTAAACATCTTCAATCTGATTCTGGAGAAGAATTAGAATTTCTTAATAATTATATTCATTTGTACATGGACTCTACTGTGCATGGGGAACCATTGTTGATTTCTTCATGATAATAACATGAAAAGTCTTCACTAAGAATTAGAATTCTATTCTCTGCCTCTTTATTTGGTAGTAAGCATATAATATCAAAATAGCTGTCTGTATTATTTCTTTTCTTATTACTCTTCAAGATTGAGATCAGAGATAAATCCTCACATAAAAAGATTCCCATCAGTATAATCATTTCAAATTTTCAGTGAAAATTGAGCTTTCAGGTTTGATTCTCTCCTCTCTTTAGATAAAATTCACAGATACTGTCATAGGATGTATGATGGGTGATGGGAGGAAGAGTTGGTGAATTTTAAAAACTTTTTCAAGTTGGGGGAGGGTGGTTTATTATGTATATAAATCTTTATAGTGTTCTCCCTTGAGCCAGGGGTGGCATATGACAATGCCTACTTCTATGCAGGTATCAGACCTCATAAAACCACATCTCATAAAATTCAGCAAGCCAGAGTATTTCTACCTTCTCTAAATTACGTGAGAATTTCATACAATGGAGTGATTGGGGCAATCCATGTAGCAGTAACTTTTGCTTCACCAATCAGTTGCAAATCTGCTACTGTAATACAGGTTTTCTGATTCTACTAAACTTAATGGAATATACCTGAGCCCTAAAATTGTGTGCTTTCACTGTAACACAAACGGTAAGATTTTAGAAAGTTTTGGTATGTGAGACAGCCCTTCATGACTGCATATGGCAGAGAAAATCTTTTTCTAGTCTTTCCCTACAGAGCCAACAGGCATTTGACTTCCATTATGTTCAGTAATTCAGAAGAATCCTTACTATTCATCAACAGATTTACTCCTTTGTTTTCCCTAACTAGGCAGAGATATTTTACTACATATAGAAAATAACCTAACTTGTTTATCTCATCAGTTAATGCTGTACAGCAAGGAAAGATCCAGGTAGTAGGTGGACGAGGGGAACATTCTGAGTTCACTCCCCAAGGGCCCCAGCATCAATTGAGACTCTTCTTTTAAAACCTTTAGACTGATATAAACTACTGAATTTTTTACTAGGTGTCATTTGGGACAGCTTCTCTGTGAATATGAGAAATTAAACTATTTGTGTTTATACTATACTTGTCTGACATTAGTGTATTTACCACATCAAAATTCACTTTTATGGTCCAGGAAGATGTCTGCTGAAACTTTTTACCACGTATAAAATAGCAACAACAGCAACAATAAAAATTTTGCTCATAAATGATGTTACCCAAAAAATTCATCAGCAGTATACATAGGAAAATAAGTTAAAACACACTTAATATTGATTCATATTGCAATAGTTCAGGCACTGATACTTAACCGAACTGACAATTTTTAACACTGCATTTATTAATACTGATTTTGATACTTTAAGACAGGCTATAAATAATATTATGCACTTTGGCAACAATCTCTCCTGATAGAGGAGTAAAGTGAAAAGGAATAAATAACCAAATAAATAAAAGAGTGCATAAATAAGCCGGTGCAGTCTACTGTAATATAAATTCTCCAAAATAGTTAAGCTTGGGGGGAAAAAAGTTTGTTCAATTTCCATAATTTTTTGCATCATACTTTTGCTGCAGTTTCTTTCTTAAGTTTATAAGGGATTGTGTTGGCAGTGATATCGAGTAGACAGAATCCTCCCTCAGTGGTTACACATTATCTGTTCACTTTGATATTTAAAGATTATTACAGAAATGCACATTTTCCTTTAACCTCATTTTTTTAACTTATAGCACATTTCCAGAATTAAATGGAAGGATCCATATATCCTAAGTCAAAGTATATTTGAGAATCTATAATAGGTTGTATTTGGAAATATTCTAATTCTCTAATTGGTTTTACCTAAACTAATTTGGATTTGCTAAAATGCAAATAAGGTTAATTCAGTCACTTCTGCATTATTCAGTGTTATTGTCATAAAAAAACATTTATTAAAAATATATTTTCACTTAACCTAGTTTGGGTTGCTATGCATAAAATTTAATTAGATATAATTATTGGCTATTAATGACAAACTCTATGATAGTAATATACAGTAAATCAGAAATTTGTATTGCAGTTTTCCAATGGTTTATCAATGCAGGAAGATTATTTACACCAAAGTACTTATCCTCACATATGTAAAGCAAGGTTATTAAATTGCTGAATATTTGTTTTTATTCTTAATTCGCATTTAACACAAATAATTCAAATAATCTATAAAGAATTAGAGTGTCGGGGTTCATTTGCCTCTCATTTATGTATTGTCGTATGTAGAAATGCTCTTATAAAAACAGGTGTCTAAAATCAGAATGTTATCTTGTGAAGAGATTTTTTAATTAGATCTAACGTTCTACATTGCTTCCTACATTTTGAGATGCCTTTACAAATCCTCTGCCAACACCATCACTTAGAGAATTTCAAATGAGAGATTTTCAAAATTAGCAAAGCAATAGTATAAAGAGAAATTTTTCTCCCTGAAAATAACTGAGTTTGTGAAAACTAATATGGAATGAGAAATACAAATAAAGCTCAAGGTAGGGAAAGGTTTTTAAATGAACATGAACTCAGAGAGAGGTCGTAATGTGATATATATATACTCTGTGAACCCCCAGAGAGAAACAGCAATGTGGAATTACCATTAGTTTTCTGAGAATGTGGAAACTTTATTTCTCATGCCAGGATATGTGAAGCAAAGCCGAGTTCCCAAATGTGAAACTGGCAGGCAGGCAGAGTTTTATTTTTTTTTAATTTTACAACTGTTGGTTAAAACTTTAGCCATTTCGAGATACTGGATAGATTTTTAAAAACTCCTGTAACAAAAGTATTGATTTGTATTTATTCAAAGTTTGATACTATCCAGAAAAGTTAAAGAGAACCAAATTGCTAGATAACTCAGGAAAACACATTTGCTTTTGACAGGAAAACAAACAATAAAACCATTTGGTTTTTACATTTAAGTATATTTCAGTGCTCTTACTGAGTAAGCAATGAAATGACATTCTCAGAATAAGAATAGGGGTAGAAGAGGAGACAAATGCCTCAAGTAAACAATAAAACATCAGTGAACAATTTTGGCTGCAAATGTACCATCTTCTTAAATGAATATGCTCGTTTCCTTTTTTCCCCCCCAAAACAATCAGTTTTTCCTATTATAAAAATGAAAATATTTTCAAATGAACTGAAACATTACTCTCATAGAAATGTAATCTTCAGATTCCGCCATCATACATAGAAGATTTGAATGTGGAACAGTGTTTTAAAATAATAATCCTGCTCATATGGTCATTCCATTTTTATGTTTTAAAAAGCATTATATTAATTACAATGTTATTTTGAATATTTTTAACTCATTCTTATTTTTCCATATTTTATCCAGTTTGCCTTCATTTCTGTTTTTTCACATTAAATTTTTAAATATACTAATCACAGAAAATATAATATTTTAAGAAATGATTATCAGTATGGAATCTATGATAATGAGGAGATTGTATTGACAATCAATGAGCAAAACAAGATGCACAGGGCTTCCCTGGTGGCACAGTGGTTGAGAGTCTGCCTGCTAATGCAGGGGACACGGGTTCGAGCCCTGATCTGGGAGGATCCCACATGCCGTGGAGCAACTAGGCCCGTGAGCCACAATTACTGAGCCTGCGCGTCTGGAGCCTGTGCTCCGCAACAAGAGAGGCCACGATAGTGAGAGGCCCGCGCACCGTGATGAAGAGTGGCCCCCGCTTGCCACAACTAGAGAGGGCCCTCGCACAGAAACGAAGACCCAGCACAGCCAAAAATAAATAAATAAATAAATAAAAATTTAAAAAAAAAAAAAAAAAACCAAGATGCACAGAAGGTTTAGAAAATATAGAGTATTTTATTCTTGAATGCATTTATTCTTTGTGTTTATAATTTTATTTTAATGTCCGTATTTGGTCTTTAGAATGAAAAGACTCACAGCTAATATAGCTGGCATAATCAAGCATTTATGCAATTAATAGTCTCATACTCTCAGAAGTCACACATCACATATTCAAGAAACAGAAAGTTGGATTTTCCCCAAGATATGGAAATTCTTATGAAACAAACATACAGAAACACATTTTCATTGTTACTTAGATACCTGAAATTCTCTCATCTTTGGAAATTTACCGGGATCTTTTCCCATTTGTAACTTCAACTCATTCAATTGCTGATACTGCTTTTAACTTTTTGTATGATCTGTTTCTATTAGTTTATTTTATTTTATTTTTTCCTCTTTATGTTCTCATTTACCTCCAGGTCTGAATTTTCTTTCTTCCTTTCTTTCTTTTTTTAAATTAAGTTCTCATTTAGGAAACCAGTCATTTTAAAATCAGCACTCTGCTCCGTAAACCTTGTCCTTGGCGTTCACCTCAGTGTTAGATACGTACTCTTTGGACTTCACAGTTTTTTATCCATGGGCAGTTGAACATATTCCTAACCTTGACTGTCATCCTGGGGCCCTTGCTCTACACACCAGTATCCTTGGATTCCTGCTTCGAGGCTTTCCTAGTGCCATCCTTTGTCTGCCATTCAAAAACTGAGATTTTCAAGTTTCACCTCCATGATACCATTAGCTAATCTCATCTCCAGATTAAATATATAACACAAATCAAAAAAGACTTCTGCAGCCTTCTTTAAACCTATGCAGCACAAAAGATAACATTGCTTTTAAAATCTTTTTTCTCTCTTGTTGACCAATAAAACTCAATTGAGAGCTTATATGTCAATGTTAACATCCACAATTATGATATTTGGGAATTCTTAAAATTTGAGTTCTTTTCACAAAATTAATCAGCACTATTAAAAGCCTCTGTAAATACTACACAGTATCTTTATATTGTACACAGACCTTTATATCAGAAACCTCCCCAGTTTGTGTATAAACCAGTCACGTTAACTTCTATCTTCAAATTGTACTGCTCTATAAGCTCCACTACACAGCTCCGGGGAGTCCAGTGTGTTCCAACGAACTCCCTCCCTCATACTTGCACGTGTCCAAGATGCAACATTATTGTCCACAGACTCGGCTAGTGTATGGCTTAGTTTTGCTGCTGCTGCACGGGGACAGCTGAAGCCTGACCAGTCTACCAGGAAGCTGCCTAGAAATGGCAGTTCTACTCCTAACTTTTTTTTGCCTCCACTGCAGTTGCTGTGGCAGTTGGAGTTCCGCTTCATTCTTCTGAACTGAGAGGAAGGTGTCATTATGCATGATGGGGGAAGGGAGAAGATCTCATAATAAGGCTCTTCAAGACTCAGAAATCTAGATTGCTGAGTTTTGCCCTCTCCGTTATGGCCAGCTAAGATGTCTTTCAAAGCCTGGGTTTTAACAAACAGGCTCTGAAAAAAATTTCTGCTGATAGAGATTTTACCGTGACAGCTCTATCTGGCCACCATTGTCAGCGTTCTCACTGCCATTATTATTTCTGCCACTTCAGATATAACGAGAGAGCCTCTGAAATTACAGTTGAGGATGCAATCTATGCTAGAAGTTTGCAGCAGGGACCGTACTCCGCTTTCTGCCTTCTTTTCATTGCTCTCCACTGCATTCAGAGTTGTTTACTGTATTTGGTCCAATGTTTATAATTACTATCCATGGGAGGGGTAGTACAATGGAAGGTACACTATCATTACTGGAAGAGGATCCTATATTGTATTTTGAATCTTCCTTCCCATTATGCTGTCATACACGTTCAGTAGATTGTGCCATATTTAAGCTTATTGTGGGAAAATTCCTTTAGACTTAATACTTTTAAAGAGATCCAAGACTTATTTCCAATTTTTTTGCATGAAATGGTCTCAGTCTCTTTTTTATCTTTACAGTTTTTTGTTATTTCTGTTCAGTATGTTCTTACATCTCATTAATTTTCACACTAGCTGCATTCCTCCACTATTAAGAGCTGTCCAAGATTTTTTTTTTCCTGTCTTAATTCTCGATACAAAGAGCATAAAAGAAGCACGCATACGAGGGCAAGAACGACTGCATAGAACCACAATCCTAGTATGTTTTATACCATCTATTTCCAACTCTGAAATAACTGACTTTATTTCATATCAAATCTTTTTGAAACATGAATTGTATAAATAAATACCAGGAATGCAGTCTTAATTTTTCCATTTTCAACTCTCTCTTTGAAAAATTAAATATTTTAGACTTTCTTTTATTTTATCCAGATTAAAAATTCTATAACTTTATCTTTTTTGCTTCTTTCCTCCAAATTTTTATACCCAATTTTAATACCATGCTTTATTTTTCTTTTCTTCCTTAGCTCATTTCCTCTACTGAAGTAGATTATACCAAAAACAGTGTATCGTTTAATCATGGAATTTTATGGGATTTTTCAAAGTTCCATTGTACTGTCTGTCTGTCCTTGACATGCACCACTCAGATCTCCCTTTGAGAAGACCCCTGTTTTAAGAAGACTGACACCCTCCAACTGGTACACCTTCAGATTCTCCATGGGGCTCAAGCTGAGACTATACTTTCTCCAGGCTGCCACCAGACCATGACTGAGTATGTCAGGGGTCCTAAAGGCAGACCATTTCTGCCCAATATGTCACTCCTTTAATGAGAAACCATCCTCAGGATCTCTCCATCAACTTGCTCAGAGCAGTTCTACAACATGAGCCGTTCCTATCTCATCCGTTTTCTTTCCCTCTCTCTTTTCACAGATGTCAGACCCGCCAGCATGTTGTAAAGCCTGTTTCCACCCCCTCTTAAGCCCTCCTCCTTTACTTTAACAACCATTTACCACAATGAGTCTCTTTTATGTCTAATCATATATTGATGTCTTCTTCTTAGATGACATGACAGAGAGAGTTGGTACTGAGAGCAGTTCAAGAAAAGAAGCATAAAGGTGGATTTGGGGACTGGTTCACTTGTTGCCTGGCTCGTAAAGAGAACCCAATCCTAAGAAAAAAATGGAACAAAAAGTGGTGACCCAATTGCTTAATATTTCACTGGTAGTGACTTGGGGGAATTCCCTAGTGGAAGGGACTACCTCTGCTGGTGTGATGATCCAATAATTTGAATGATGGCTGTAGGGGTGGGGATTGGGATTGGGGCAATGCTATAAGGACAGTGGGTTTACATGGGTATTCCTAAGTTCTGTTGACATACTGCAGAGGGAAAATGGTAAAGTGATGGACAGTGAAAGTTAATTTGGCCATGTATAGTATGGAAAGTAAGAGTCAGATTGCTTCATTTTTGCATCCCCTATCACAAAAAAAGAAGCATAATGTCTGGAAAGCCTCATAGAACTCTAAAGGCAACACATTCCACACTTAGAATTACTGCTTTGGCCCGCATACTTGGAGACTCAGAAGACTGTTAGGCTTGAGTGGGTTTCTGAAAAAAATGAAAAAGAAAGAAAGAAAAAAATGCTTCACAGCAGGTCCTGGCTGCCGTACAAGAAGCCCGTGACTTGGATCACAGTATCTGGCAGACTCTATGGGGCTGGAGATTTCAGTGTTGAAAAGATACAAGTGTTTACAAGATTCAGTGAGAATCATAATGCAGTTCCTTGAGGCTTGAGTGCAGTGCAAGGCCATGTGATCTGCACTAGAAAATTATATACCTTTCAAGAAACAGCTCCTGAGGTGTTATTGAGCCTTGGTAGAGAGGGAAGGCTAAGGCTGTCTATGGGCAACAAGTGAACATGCATCCATAAGTACCATAAGTACCCGTTATGCACAGGGTCTATCAGACAGGTCCAGTCATAAAGTCCGACAGGGCCAGCGGCAGTCCATTACTAGTTTAGGTCTAAGTGGGACATCAAGGATCAGTTCAAGAAGGATACGTGGGCATGAGTAAGCAGATAGCAGATAGCCCAGATTTTCATACCACCCACCCAGACTGCATCTGCACTCAACCTCAACCTGTACCTATGACCATGTGGGCTGTACTTATGACTAGCTGAAAAAGAAGGGGAAAACCCTACCTTATCTTGGTGTGTGGATACAAGCAAGACTGGATGGTGGCTGCATTACAACTATTTTCAGGGAGCGAGTTGAAAGACAGAGGACAGGGAAAATCTTCCAACAGGCAAATCTGCAAGTGATGCACCTGTCACACTTCCAGTGGAAGCAGAAGTAACCCTAGGTAAGACTATATTTGGATTCTTGTACAGTGGCAATGACCTCGTTAGTTGGCCAGAATCTTGGAAGGAAAAAACGGTAAGATTGAATGAGGAAGTCTGGCATAGAGCCAAGTTGGTGGATGGATGGATATAGGCTCAAAGTGGGAAGATTTTTGTATACACATTAACACCTACCAGAGTGCATCCCTCATGGAAGAGGTAGAAAAACCAAGGAGAAAAATGACTTAGTAGATGTTAGCCAGATTTTGTCGATGGCCAACCCCAGAACTGGCCCAGTGGGCACCCGTACAGAGTGGACATGGTGGCGGAATTGGAGACTACACGTGGCCCAACAGTAAGTTCTCCTACTTACCCAGGCCTATTTGACACTGTCATCTGAATTTCCTACCTGCCAGTAAAAGAGATCAAAATAGACCACCCCCACCAATATGTTATGATTTTTCAAGGAAACCGACTGGCCACTTGGTTGCAAGTTGAATACATTGGACCCTTTCTGTCTTGGAAGTACGGGTCTTATATTCCTACCTGCAGAGCCTCATCCAGCACCTCTAACTGGAGGCTGATGGAATGCCTGATCTATGGGTAGAGCAGTGGCTCTTTTCACATTTTCTTAGCCTCTTTCTTGCCAGCTTTAAAATTCAGCAAATGCTGATAAAATGTAAACAGTAACAACAATGTCCAGTTCACTTCCCTGTGCCTACCCTCTCTCTAGGATCTTGCCCCTCAAATCTCTGATGCTTTGGCAGCCCTGAGCTCAGATTTTTGTCTCTCCAGCCATTTGGCATTTCCAGTTGTTCTTCTAGCTTCTCTGTTTCTTGCCTATGGCCCTTTGCCTGTGTTTTCTTCTCACACAAAGGCAAGGATTGGCAAATGCCCTAAGAAGAAAAGCAGCTTGAAGAATGATGACTAATTTCTCCACGGTGTCCTTCTCATTGGAAACTTAGCCTCTCTAGGCATGGTTGTCTTGGCATCTTCCAAAAGTTTTCAAACAGGATATTGTGGTACTTCACTCAGATCTGGTTTTTCTCAGGGAGGGACATTATGATGCCACAAGATACGTCTTCCTAGCTGGAAGTAGGAGTGCTTTATAAGTGCTTAAAGGAAACCCCAAGGACCAAATGTCAACAGTTATTGCTGTACAGATTAACTATTTAGAAATGACATTTTTGATTTTTATAATATACCAATATCAGTATTCAGTTATCTACTAAATATTTCTTTTAATCATTTTACTTTTATACTTCCATAAATGAGAAACCAGTACCACCTGAAATCAACACAAAGTAATATGAAAAAAAAGTTTCAGTAATTAGCAATTTTGAGCTTATAATATTATGTGACATAACTTTTTGAGATTCTTTACATGAATAAATATTATCTCATTATAGTCTAATACCCTCAAAAGTAGGTATTGTCATATATGAAGAAAACTGAAGCACAGAGAGGTTGAGAAAGTTAGCTAAGGTCACCAAACTAGTAAGTAGTAGAGCCAGCAGCTGGACAAAGGTAGTCTGGCTTCAGAGCCCAAAGACTTAACAGATTTATTTGATTACAACAGTGAAAATATTTCAGTAGTACTAAATTTTAGTTAAATTCTGTCTCATGCCAAGAGAGAATGGAAGGTGTTAGAACAATGTTCAAGCATACTAGCAACAAACTGATTTTTCTCCTTGATGCATTAAAAAAGATTGAAAGAAAATTGCTAAAGAAATAGTTGTATGATTCAATGCTACTTTGTTCTATGCCTGTCTACCAGCTAAAACCATCTTATGTATACATTCTGGAAAACACTGTTCTAACCAATAAGTTTTAGCAAAAATGGTTGTAGCATTTGATTTGTCTAAGAAAATCAAGGGATGGTATGCTTTGTATAAAAAACTATTGTTAAAGTTCTATTAGATTCACTCAGATAAATTTATTATGTACTAAAAACTATAGAATATGAACTTCCCACTATAAAAGTCTTCAAGGTTATTTGGTCAAAATGAACAAATTCTGATCTTTGTGGTTTTCAGAATGATGAGGATTGCCAATACAAGAAAAACTAAACAATTTTTAAATGTATCTGAATAATTGAGGCAAAATGGTAAAAAATGGAAGGGGTTGTTTTATATTTAATTTAGTTGAATTGTCTAGGTTGTATATAGTAATCAAAATAATTAGATAATTTATCAGATTTTCCAAATTTTTTTTCAGTGCCCCTTATCCCCTCAAAAAAATTGCCATAAGACCATATTGGTTGAGTGCTAATAGATGCTGATTAAGAGCACCAATTAGTTAATATTTCTTTATGACACACATCAGCTGACATATTGATTAGTTTTTTATTCATTTTCAGTGAAAGCAAATGATTGAAGCTCATTTCTCTTGAAATAAGTTTTCTTGAAATCATTTATTTCCTTAATTTCTGCTACTCCAAAAAAGTCTTTACCCAGACATATCAAGTAACTGTTACTTATACCCGTTTCTTTTTCACTTAGAGGTGCTGTTTTTAGCCAGCTGCACACAGAACGGTTTGAGAAAATTAAAATATCAATTAAGTTTTTGTATAAAATGCTGGCGAAGTATCATGTACTTTGTAATCTTGGGGCTAATGTTTTGGATCATTCAAGTAATGGGAAAATATCTGACATATAACCTAATTCCCAAAGCCAGGCCTGCTGTTAAACAAAATAGCAAGATCATTTTTACTTCCTGTTAGAAAAAGCCTGCCTTTTTTTTCCAATTTAAATAAATGCATCAACAACAATCTAACTTCGAATTCTAAGGTTGAGATGCATAGATGATTAAATGATATTAGGTAGGTGACTGATAGAAACATGGATAGATAAAGCATGGCGCCTTGCTGTGAGTTTGATGCCTAATGGCACAATGCTTTTTTTTCTCTGGGACAATGTATTATTTGACGAGAATTGAACCATGAATAAGTCGAGATCATTAAATGAAAGTCATTGCAGCAAAATCCAGAATTTATAAGAGACTTACCTTTCTTTTGTAAGATGAGAGCATGGCAACTGTGAGAAGGGAGGTGGGAAAGAAGATGCCTGGTCAACCACCTCACCTGTTGGAAAGAATACAGGTGCCTCTACCTAGGAGATATTGCAGGTTCAGTTCCGGACTACCACAGTAAAGGGAATGTCTCATAAAATAAAGCAAGCCACACAATTTTTTGGTTTCCCAGTGCATGCAGAAGTAATGTTTACACTATACTGTAGTCTATTGTGTGCAAGAGCCTTATGTCTGAAAACAATATACATCTTAAAGAAAAAATACTTTATTGCTAAAAAATGCTAAGCACATCTGAGTCTTCAGCGAGTAATCATCTTTTTGCTCGTGTTGATGGCTGCTGACTAATTAGGGTGGTGGGTGCTGAGGCTGGGGTGACCGTGGCACTTTATTAGGTTAAGACAACAGTGAAATCTGCCACATCAATTGCCTCTTCACATATTTCTCTGTGGCAGCCATGCTGTTTGGTAGCATTTTACTTAAAATAGAACTTTCAACATTGGAGTCAGTCCTCTCAAACCCTGCCATTGTTTCATCAGCTAAGTTTATATAATATTCTGAATCCTTTGTTGTCCTTTCAGCAGTCTTCAGAACATCTCCTCCAGGAGTAGTTTCCATCTCAAGAAACCATTTTCTTTGTTCATCCATTGGAAACAACTCCTCATCTGTTCAAGTTTTCTCACGAGATTGCAGTAATTCGGTCACATCTTCAGGCTCCACTTCTAATTCTAGTTCTCTTGCTATTCCCACCACATCTGCAGTTACTTCCTCCACTGAAGTCTTGAGCTCCTTAAAGTCATCCACTAGGGTTCGAATCAACTTCTTCCAACCTCCTGTGTACATTGATACTTTGACCTCTTTCCATGAATCATCAGTGTTCTTAATGGCATCTAGAAGAGTGAATTCTTTCCAGAGGGTTTTTGATTGACTTTTTGCCCAGATCCATCAGAGAAACCACTATCTATAACAGCTATAGTCTTATGAAATTTATTTCTTAAATAAAAGCAACATTAATCTTATTGCACATCTTTATCAGAGATCTTGAGTAACCAGGTGCACTGTCAATGAGCAGTTATATTTGAAGGAAAAAAAAAATTTTTTTTTTGAGCAGTAGGTCCTAAGAGTGGGCTTAAAATGTTCACTAAACCTTGTTGTGCTCTCATTTAGGCTTTGTTGCTGCTTTCAGAACACAGGCAGAGTAGATTTAGCATAATTCTTAAGGGTTCTAAGATTTTTGGAATGGTAAATGAACATTGGCTTCAATATAAAGTCACCAACTGCATTAGCCCCTAACAAGAGAGTCAGCCTGTCCTTTGATTTGAAGCCAGGCACTGACTTCTCTCTAGCTATGAAAGTCCCAGATGGCATCTTTTACCAATAGAAGGCTGTTTCATCTGCATTGGAAATCTGTTGTTTAGTGTAGCCACCTTCATTAATTATTTTGGCTACGTCTTCTGGATAACTTGCTGCAGCTTCTGCATTAGCACTGGCTACTCCACCTGGCACTTTAATGTTGTGGAGATGGTTTCTTTCCTTAAACCTCATGAACCAACCTCTGCTAGTTTCAGACTTTACTTCTGCAGCTTCCTCACCTCTCTCAGGCTTTATAGGATTGAAGAGAGTTAGGGCCTTGCTCTGGATTAGGCTTTGGCTGAAGGAATGTTATGGTTGGTTTGATCTTCTCTCCAGGCCACTCAAAGTTTCTCCATATCAGCAACAAGGCTGTTTCACTTTCTTATCGTTCATGTTTTCACTAGAGTAGCACTTCTAATTTCCCCCTAGAACTTCTCCTCTGCATTCACACCTTGGCTGTTTGGCACAAGAGGCCTAGCTTTCTTCCCATTTTGGCTTCTGATATACCTTCCTCATTAAATTTAATAATCTCTACCTAGCTTTTGATTTAAAGTGAGAGACGTGCGACTCTTCCTTTCACTTGAACACATAGCATCCTTTGTAGGCTTATTAATTGGTCTAATTTCAATATTCTTGTGACTCAGGGAATAGGGAGGCCCAAGGAGAGGGAGAGAGAGACAGGGGAATGGCTGGTCAGTGTAGCAGTCAGAACATGCACAATATTTGTGGATTAAGTCTTATATGGGCTCATTTTGTGATGCCCCAAAATCATTATGATAGTAACATTGAAGATCACTGATCACAGATCACCATAACAAATATAAAAATAATGAAAAAGTTTGAAATACCATGAGAATTACCAAAATCTAATTACGGAGACGTGAAGTGAGCAAATGCTGTTGGAAAAATGGCACAGATAGACTTGCTCGAATCAAGGTTGCCACAAACCTTCAATTTGTAAAAAATGCAGTAGCTCTGAAGCACCATAAAGTGAAGCACAATAAAATGAGATATGCCAGTACATACAGCGATTGAAAATCTGGAAACTGATTTCCTTAAAACTATCTGTCCCCATTTACCATTTGGAAAATCTTCCTGACCCCCCAAGGGTATTCATACCCCAGTTTGATGATTGTTACTATAGATATTTTATATAACTTGTTTATACTTCAACTCTTTTGAGTAGTTTATATAATTAATCTAATTGTTTTAGGGAAAATCTTAAACACTGCATCCTATCATCAGGTATTATTTTTCATTTTGAGTTTAAAGTTGACTAACTGTATTTTCAGATACCCTAAAAACACCATCACATTTAGGACAACATTGAAGACATGCATTTATATAAGAAACCAGTCAGACAGCAGCAGCAGTCCCATTTCCCCAGCACACATGGGTGTTGTTTTCATTGTCTCTTTCAATTTTAAATATTTCCTTAGTGTAGTTAGTATGATATATCAGATATATTCAGATCTGTTTGTAGAATAATAGAATAAGTTATAACGTACCATCACTCCAAATTTGCTAAATGATTAATTTTATTTCACGTAATAGAACAAAACAAGAGGAGACGTAGGCATAATTAAAATGGTGTTTTGAATATCACTACACGTGCCCAGCAATAGATTTTCAAGTGCATAGCAAACAGCCCTTTTATACTTTTTCTTTAAAAATTCCAAAGAGAACACATTTTCATTAGAATGTTTAATACATACAGGTTTTTCTGAAGAAGCCATTCAGTTTGACTCACAACAGGAGGAAAACATTCTAGATCAATGTTCCTACTTGGGATAGGACTCCTGTATTGTTTCTAAAATCCAAATAGGTCTTTAAGAGAGGTTACTAAAAGTGAGATTGTATGGTAGTGGAGAAAATAAGGGACAGGAAACTTTAAAAAGCCATGAGCGGCGGAGTCCCAGGTATATGATGTTATAGCTAGGAGCACAGTTTTTAACTATGGTAAAGCTTTCCGTGCGAGAGAGAATAACAATAGCAATGTTTTCAGGCCCCTTATAATGAAGTGGAATTTTAAGGAAAGTCTTTCTGGCTCTTGTTTTAACAAGGAAATTTTATAGAAATTCAAGAAATAGAAGTTAAAATTAAGTCCCCTAGACAGGTTTCAGGTGTATTGAACCCTATTTCATTGTTGCTGACTAGTTTCAGTATGGCTTTGAATAATTCATTTCTAGATTTATTTTTCAGGAAGCAGACTCGGTAAAGAAGCCTGTCCTGTTCCATTGCTGACTCACTTTATTCCTTCTTCCTTCCCACCTGACAAGTATATTTCTAATTGAAATGCATAGTAACATTTGCCTGCTCAGGAAAAGAAATGGAGAAAAATAGTTTATAGTTAACCTTATTTTAGTTTGGCTGCTTACATTCAAAATTAAATCCTTTTGAAGTCTTGAATAAAGGAAAAAAAATAAGGTCACATTTGTCAAACAACATACTTTGTAGACTTATTTAGAGCAAAAAATAGATTATTATTTCTGAAATAAATGCTTTCCATAATAGCGCACTTTGTTTTATATCCCAGATGGATGGGTGAAAGAGCAACGCATTCTGTATAGAATGCTAATAAAACCACATTGGGCATGCTGTACTATTAAGGAAACTCATATACTTCTTCATTATTTATAATGAAAAAATTGAAAAGTTCAAACAAATTCATTAAAACTCATTGCCAAGTGGTACATGCTTTTGGAGTTTTCAGTGTTGTTCACAATTTAATGGCACTGCTCCTCACACTGTACAGCTTTCCTCCGTTAACTGGCTTTTTCCATTATAGTTAATCATCTTCATTCCCCAAATAGCCTTTTTTTTAACATGCCTATTTCTGTCCGTGGCACCATCAGCCTTCCAGTGACTGGGTCTCAACTCTCAGTATAATTTTTAACTCCTTTTCCTTCCTTGCCACCCACATGCATTGAGATAAGTGCTGTGTATGCCACTGCTATGATTTCCTTACAGCTACCCCTTCTTTTCCGTTGGCACTGCTATCAGTCATTTCAGACCTTTGTTAACTTTCACCTAACAAACTGTGGTCTCCAAGAAAAGCCCAGGCTTCTGTCTATTTTTTTAAAAAGGCTTTATTGGAGCACAGCCACGCTCATTCATTTCACATCATCTATGGCTGTTTTCGCTCTTCACCAACAGAGTTGAGTAGTTGTGACAGAGACCCTGTGGCCCTGCCAAGATGAAAATGTTTACTGTTTGGCCTTTCATAGAAAACTTTGTCATCCCCTGACCTAGACTATTGTTCTATGCATTCTAACTAGTCTCCTCATGCCCAGACTCTTCTAAAGTCAGTCCTGTTGGTTGAATCTTTTTAAAACATTAAGATTCATGACAGTTTCATGCTCACAGCCCTCCAGGCTTCATCCATACTCATAGAAAAGACATATAATTCTGAATCTGCAAATAAAAGTCATACCTCTGCACCACATATACTGGTGTAAACTTTGTCTCTTGGGGAAATATACCCTTGCACATCCCAGTTCCACATGGAATACCCATCTGTCTTCTGTAGAAATACTGTGTGACATTACAAGCCCATCTAAAATAATACCTACTCTAGGAATCTCCCAATTAATCCAGCCACATGTGAACTTTCAAACTTTTCTCAAAGGATTTTCCTTAATCTTCTTTTTGCTATAGTGATTTGTTTTTCACTAAATTGCAGGCTTATCGAGGAATGGAACTTTGCCCGACTTCTCCTTTATCTGCTGTTGGTCATGGTTTGGTTCTTTGCATTTGTTTATTTATTTAATAGGCATTTGTTTTGCAACTTACTATATTCCAGGCACAATGCTAGTGAACGAGGATACAAAGAAAAGACAAATAGTCTCATCCCTCACAGAGTTTACTCTTTAATATTCGATTTTTAAAAGTAAAGAAAAAGTGTAATGAATTTAAAATAAGGGTATGCCCAAGAGGAAAATGAGACTCCTTAAGTCTGATTGCAAGATAAGGGAAGGAATCTCAGTGAACTTGGCAACTGATTGTCTGGAATAGAGGCTAGCCAAGTACAAAATAACAGAGGAGCATTTTGAAGAAAAACATATTCTGAAATAGCATAGGGGAAGTTCAGGGAACTATGAACATTTCTACAGATCTGTAGTTGAGCATGTGTTGTGAGTGAAAATATAAAGGGAAGAAGGAAACAAGTCCTAAAACTAGAGCCCTGAATGCCTTATTGGGGCAGTTAGACTTCATGCTGTAGGCAATGATTCAAAAGTAAGTTCTGAAGAATATTGGTATTGAAGGATGTTAGTAATTCTTAATAGGAGAAAAGAGAAGACTTGAAACCGAGCAGGACCCTGTGGGGCCTTCCGAGGGACAGCCCACTCCCCATATCCCCCGCCTTTTTTTTTTTTTTTTTTGGTAGAAAACTTTGCCTCCTAAGCCTTCCATGAGTTCCAAAGAGCAGATTTAATCAGTGAAGTGAGAAAATGCAGAAACAAAGGAAAACAGTCAAGCAAGACAAAATAATAATAGTTTAGTTGTAAATCAAAGTCAAGGACCTTTAGTTCCTCCTCAAGAGTTATAGACAATATCTGGAGCCATATTCTTAAGTTGTTTTGTGGATACTGAAGTCCACACCAGGTGCAGGAAGTTGACTGAATGCTGACCACCACCATTTAGACCACAGACCAGTTGGAACCAGCAGGTTGATGATTGAGATTCCCAAAACATCATCCTGTTACCTCACCATTAACCAGTCAGAGAATTGAGTACGAGCTGATTATGCAGCCCACAACCCTCTTTCTAACACTGTCTTTTAAAACCCTTTCCTGAAAGCCATCAGGGAGTTAGAGTCTTTGAGCATGAGCTGCCCATTCTCCTTGCTTGGCCTTAAGATAAACATTGTACTTTTCTTTGCCACCATCTGGTGTCAGTAGATTGGCTTTGCTGCATGTACGGCAAGCAGACCTGAAATTGGTTTGGTAACAGACCAAGGTCAATTGACCTTGGGAAATACCTGATTAAACAAAAGTAATTAAAGTCTTTTCTGCAGGATTTGCACTGTTAAATACCAAATGGGGGATAGATTACAGAGTACTTCCCAAATTTATGTTGACCATGAAATCCTTTCTTCTCAAAACATCTCCATGGATTGATATACTTTAGGAAAATTTATAAACACTGCTGTGTGTAACAGAACAACGTTTAGTCATTTCCCCAAGGACAATGAGGAGATGCGTTCACAGAGACAGAACAGAGGTAGGATACTGTTGCAGCAATTCATGTAAAAATGAGGACAATGACAAAGAAAGAGGGGGAGAAATTCAAGGGATATTTAAGTGTTAATAGAGATAGATGTAATCGTTAACTATATGGAGGATGTTTTTAAAAACATTGATTATATCACCTCCTTGCCTAAAACCACAGATAGTTTACTGTTCCTCATAGAATCTTTATAGGGTCTCTTAGGATATGCATGTTCTGCTCCTTTATTCTCCTCCACCTTATCTGTCATCACACTTCCCCAGGCTTCTTTCCCTCCAGCAGCTCTGCCTTCCTTTAGCTGCTCTCACTAGCTGTGCTTTCTCTGACCTGACAGCCTTTACGCTTACAGCTCCCTACCTGGAAGTCTGTCTTTCCATCCCACAGATCAGTTAACTTCATACTTATAGTTCCGATCTTGGCTCAGGTTTCCCTTCCTCTAAGAAGCCTTCCCTGATCCTCCCTATTAGGGTGAGTGTTTCATTAGATGCTATCCAGGAATCTAGTACCTCTCATTCTAAGTTTTGTTTTGTTTTGGTTTGGTTTGGTTTTTTATGGAAAGACATTTTATTTTAAATATAGCAGTCTAATATTTTAACATAGCTGTATTTTCATGGGATTTGTGTGTGTGTGAGAGAGAGGAAGGAGGGGAGAGAGAGAGAGAGAGAGGGAGGGAGAGAGAGAGAGAAAGAGGGAGAGCTTATCTGTTTAATATCTGTCTCATCACCTGGAGCAACATCTCCAGGAAGGCAGGGAGTGTTACGACTGAACCCTTAATGCAGAGAAGAGTTGCTGTTATATTAAAAACTCTATGATACTAATTTAGTATAATAAGGAAATAATAAATTAATAAATGGGAAAGGAAGAAGTCAAAGATATCTCTAAGATGTGTGACTTGGCAGTGAGCACATGGTTGTATGTTTATTGAATAGGAAGCACAAAAGCATAAGAAACTATGGAAGATGTGATTACACTTGGCTTTTGACATAATATTTTTGATATCCCTAAGCAGTTAGAATGTGAATCTGGAGATGAGGAGTAAAAGTCTGAGTTAGCAGTAGGCATTTTGAATCCCTCATTGTAGTTAATAAGATAGCCCAAGAAGAATATGTCTAATGAAGTCTAATGAAGTGGGAAGTTCAAGAATGGCACCTTGAGAAATAACAGTGTACTGGTAAGACTACATAAGAGAGGTCTCTGAAAGAGATTTGATGGTACAGAGTGGTGGGAAGAAAACTAGGAAAGAGTATTTAGAAACCGGTAGGAGAACAAGTTTCCAATAAGGAGGAAACTTCACTGATGGACACTAGAGTGCTCCAAGTCTAACCAAACTCACTTGTGAGTTACATGTTTCAAAGGATGTATAGATGGAGATAAACAAGGTTGCGTTCATGGGTAGTATATACTATTTGGATATAATATAAGATTCTAGAACTTCTCCTCTAGAGAAGAGAAAAAAATTCAAGTCATCTGTTAATCACTGGGCTTCATTAAAGATGAGGATAGGAGCTCATATAGATTCAGGAGGTGGTTAGGGTGTAATGAACTTGGACTAGTAAGATCAAACCTTTTTAATTTTACTTCTATGACTCTGACTATATTCCTTTGGGTTCCACACATATACATTGGAGGTAATAATATATATTTTCAGAGTTATATGGTTTAAATAAAATATAAATTAAGATAGTTATTTCATAGTTTGGTCTATATTAGATATTTGTATGGAAACTAAATCTACTCTAATACTTTAAAGATTAAGAAAGGTAAAAATGCTGGCCTAACTTTTCCCTAACAGTAATATCCTAAAAACTGTTTAATGTACTTCTTAACAAAAAATGCAGTTGGGGTACGTTCCAAAAATATCCCATAGCCTTGGCAAAAATCTATGTAAAAAGTTCAACAGAATTCAGAAAATCCATTTTATAAGCTCTTTCATCTGCAGTATAAATAAGTATTATAAAAAGAATCCAAATTCAAGTTAAATTCTAGATATTTAATTTCCTATAGCCATCCTAAAATAATGTGAATAATCGTTATCATCTAGCCCTATTTAAATCAGTCAATATTGTTTGTAAACAGCAGAAAATAAGACTCAAACTTACGGATGTCTGATAATTCTACTCAGCATTACAATATATCTACAGTAAAGTGTTTCATCTACTTCAGAATCATCCATAACACAATTTTTGCTTAATGAATAAATAATTTCTAGAAAGTTTTAAAAACTGGTTCTGCTCCAAAGAAATGTTTGTCTAATAGCGTTTAGACAGTCAGTTCTTTCTTGTGGTGTTTGTTATGTGTTATCCTAGGACCAACTTGAAGAACTTAATCAAAAGTCATTGTAGATATGGAGTATGAGATAAATATATTAATAGAAAATCTATCCTGTCTTCTTCTTGAAACTACTCAATTTCCCAGTGTAATTCTGTATGCTTCCATATTTGATTTTACTCTAATATTTTCAATGCTACTTGATTATATACATAACATTATTTGAATTTCTTTCTTAAAAAGTTTTATAAATTACCATAATCATTTTAAAACATATATTAAGCTGGTTAAGGTCATGTATAAAGATCTGTGCAAAAAGTGAAATTTTCTTCACATTGTGTTTCTATCATAAGTGAAATGATTGATATTGTCCTTGAAAATTAAATGTTAAATTGTCTAGAAAAATAACATGCAGAAAATATTCAAACTGTCTTAAATTCTAGTTCCCAAGTTAAATAAGATTTAAGTAATTTCTAACTACTTTTTAAATTCTATTTCAATGCCCTATATTTTACCTATTAATATAAATCTGATGGAATGCAGTAATTGTAATAGATATTTGCACATCAAATATATCTCCATTTCATTGTTAATAAAGATCTATCATTTTAAGACACATCTTTAATCATCATAAATTCTACAGAAGAAAATAAAAAAAATACACTCTTTAATAGCAAAAACACAGTCTACAAAAGATAATTTACTTTCTGAGAACGCTAAAACTGGGATATTTTCTCATGAAGTAACAGAGTGGCAATTTCTCTATGTAATCTGATTAATAGTGTTAGCCAAAATGGATGATTCAGAACTTTATCCTATTCTCATTGTCTAGTACTAGTATATTCCTTTCAAACTTTTCCATGGGTGATATACAAACATTTGTGAATGTACTTTAAATAGGTTTATATAGTTTAATATACTCACTTTATATTTTTACTAATTAAATAACATATATGATAAAGAAAATACACTAAGAAGATCATAAAAGTTAAGGAGAAGCAAGAATGGAATTGTAAGAAATGTGTGCAATCATTTTGATTTAAGGACATGGTGCTAAAATAATCTAAATTTCAGTATTTTGAGGAAACATACATCAATGAAGCCTTTGGAAAATTTACCTTAGGGGAGTGTAATGGAAAGTGATAATGATGAAATATTTATGTTTAACACCAAATATTTTTTTAGGGTGAGTATTGCCCAAAGTAATGATGGCTGGCCAGTTTTTATGTATGACACACTTTTCATCCATACAGAAACCAAAAAGAAAAGACAAGTACAAAAATGTAATATTCTAATCATTTTGCTCAGTTTTGAAAGGAATGTGATTTTAGTATATCATACAGCAACTGGTGAATAACTGCATAGCAACAGAATCTGTCTCTGTCATTTCTCAATATTTCCAATACTGACAATAACTAAATGGTCATTAGCAAAAAGTCACATTCATTGTCACCCCTAAATAAGACATGAAATAAACAATTCGGAGGCCTTCAGCATGACAGATAATATCTATATGTGCGTTCAGAACCCAACAAATAGGTTACTCAGGATCCTAAAGAGACTTATGTTGCCATCAGACGAATTATTGTTCTACTGAAAAACATTAAGAACACAATCTCTTTAAAATAAAGTTTCCATTTAAGTGCAATCAGCAAGGCTTAATTAGAAAACATGAATAATTGAATGTGCTCCTGCCCTCTCTGAGCAACAAACGAAAGAGTGATGGAGAAGCAGATTCTTGTTAGACAAAAGGGCATGTTGTACTGAATCATTCTCTAATGTTTTCCCTGCTCTGACGGCAACCTTTTCAGTGATCATTCAAGTGAATACCCTCGGAGCAAACACTAAATATGGGTCTTCAGTTGAAATAGAAAAAAACGAAACAAAACAAAAATCCTGCAATCTCTACATAAGGCCAAGTTTCTGAAAATATAATAGGAAGAGAAGGGGGAGAGGAAAAGGGTATGGATTGAAAATCACTTAGAATATTGAAGTCTTCATAGAATTAATCTTCTGGCAACAGTATTAAAGACCAGGCTCCCAAGTATTCTCTACTGAAGCACAATTTGAATTTAGGCGCCTATTTCTCATTGTGTGTGAGTCCCTCCCTCATTGTTTGCTAATAGAGCAAATGCTCAATGCTTGCTTACCATCCCTGGTGGCTATTTCAGGTTCAGTATGTTTAGGGGCTCTTTAAAAAATCACAGAAGAATTAGTTGAGGTGATTAAGAATATATCCATTGTTAAGCAGTATATGAGTGAACTCAAAAGATGTGTAGGCACAAATATACAACAAAATCCAAATACCTAAAAACATTAACAAAAACAAAACCAACCAAATAAAATTAAAAAAATAAAACAGAAAGACAGGTGTTTAACTACCTAGCTAACCCCAGTAAGCACTGATTTCCCTGGGGCCATGCCCAACACTGCTCCGTTCTACGTCTTACTTTTGTTTTTATTCTCTTTTCCTGTTCAAAGCGATGTGTCATCTTGTTGGATCCCCCGTTTATTCGGGAGAACTGGCCAATGGCGCCTCATCTCTTTCTGCATTTATTAGTTTGACTACTGTAATAAGGAATTACAACCCACTCCCTGAAAGATACAGCTACTGCTTCTGCTCTTGTGCATGCCCTCTCTGTAACCTTCCATATTACCTTTGCCTCTCTCAACTTACTTCTCTTTCCATGTTCTGTGCTATGCCTCTGGACTCCTGGAGCTGAAGAAGGAGACATCAAAGTACACCTTAAAAGACCAAGATTCAGGGAGGTCACAGGGCAGTTTTTTTCTCATTGGTGATACTAACTTTGACCAAGCCCATCACTGTGAGACTAGTACACAATGACTGGTTCTTCTGGTTTTGCTTCCTTGGCTCTCTCAGCCCTTCCACTTGCTTCTCTTAGCATCCCCAGAACAGCCAACACAATATCTCCATTTGAAATAACTTTCCAGGGGCTTTGGTTTAGAAGGTAGCTCCCCACACAAGCCTCAGAGACCTACCTGTATCTCTGCAACTTGGTCTTCAAACTCCAGGATGCCAGGACTGTGCATTTCCACAAAGTTACTCCCTCGAAAAGACCTTGAAACATCTTTAAATTCCTATCCCAGAAATTTGAACCACACAAAAAAAATTCCTTAGCCCACTCCCATTTACTTACTGCCATCCTTAAACATCTTAAGCATGAAATTTAAAGAAGGATCATCCAAAATACCTCAATTTGGAGAGACAGAATACTGCAGGAGTTCAGAATGCCTACTGACCAGACTGCCCGAGATTCCAAACTCAAGGCTGCTACTTCCTCCCTAGATAACTATCATCAAGTCACTTTACCTCTCAATGCCTCAAGTTCTGCATTTGTAAATGGGACTATATTTCTCTTGAGGTTAGTAGGAGAAATAAATGTGCTAAATTATGTAACGTGCTTAGAAAATGCCTGCCACATAATAAGCACTATATCAAGTGTTAGCTATTATTATTATGACAGGTATTAATGGGAGACAGTTGGATGTTAATCTTTTCTTTTTTTGCTAATTCACTGAATAATTTTATAAGCATTTTAAGCTCTTTGCAGTGTATTTTACTATTTAAAAAAGAATTCCCAGCTCATATCGAAGATCTTTGCCAACATTAAATGTATAAATTACTCAGGAATTTTCTTGGGTAACTATAGTTTTGAAACTGAAGCAAAGTTTTTCTTAAAATATTTACGATTAAGAGTACTTAGGACTACCTTGTCCTTGAATTACCTACTGTCACAAGACAACCTCTTAGATAGTATAGAATAAATACTTTTTAAAAAACTTTACTAACTATATGCATATTTTATAATGTCATTTCATTTTAAAACTATGTGAATAGATATTTTTCTCACATTACTTTTTTTTGGCCCTATTACTGCTACATGGAATGTTTATCTTGAAAAACTATTTACAGTTAGTTCTCGGAAGAAGAAGAAAATGTTGAAATTTGTTGTTTCCTTTTTCACTAATGAAATTCTATGTGGATAGATGGATCTGAGATTTCTTCTCACTTCAATTCATTTTGCATGTAATATTACATAGCCTGAAGTTCAAATAAAAGCTAAAAATAAGAACACATATTCCTTAGCTTGTAAAAACCATGACATGTTTCCTGTAAAGAACAAATAACCTTACCAAGACAGCAGTTTCAGAAAGCAACCCCTCAAAAAGAAATTATTTAGAAAAAATACAATCTTAGATTTGGAAAAGAACTGAGAACGTCAAATATTCCACTCAATATATCAACACCTATAAAGCATCCTTTTTTTCTAACAGTCATTGACCTCGGTCAAGAACAGCTGGGGTTGGGAGCTCATTATTTAACAACGCACCCTATACCATTGCATTTCTGAAACATCCAAATTGAGTCAAAACTCACCTCTATGTCATTTCCCTCCACAAATCCTGCTTCTACCATCTGGAATAAGAAACAAGTGCATTATCTTAAGATACATCTTACGATATGATGTCTAGTTTTTCACTATTGTAATTCTCTAATCATATACTTCTTTGCTAGTTTCCCTCTGAAAATCTCAAAGCAATTTCACAATCCTTTCTCATTTTAGACATAAAACATATCAATTTAAATTGAATGAAACATACAAATGTGTTTAGGGCAGGGGGAAAATTTATTTTTTATCTTCCTATTTGGCTTCTTCCTAGTCTGCTTCTTCAGCAGTTTCTTTGGAAAATAGTAGCAACAAATACATACATTTAGTCCAAAATTGAGAATGACCTGTTCTAGTATATCTTCCTATCTAAAGCAGACCATGAATCTCTTTGTTTTCCCTACTACCATCAAGCACTATGTTACTGGTTTTGAAGTTCAGTCCACTACTTATCAATAGTTATTTGTGGCTAAAATTAAATTCTCTGGACTTCCCATTATTGGGCAAATCAGTTCTAAAAAGAGCAGTGAAAGTATTATGCCTTATTGTAAGATTAAGAAATAGGAAATGAACCCGATTAAACACATTTCTCAAAGTTGCAAATAACTAATAAAAGATTCTTGGCAACTTGTGAGAAATGGAGCACATATCTTTTCAAGGATAAAAAGAAGAAAAACTTCCTACAGTGACTCATCTCTGAATGGATAGGTGCATATCTGCTATCTTTATTCATCCTTAGTGGAATCCCAAGAATAGATCGTATAAGTATAGGGATAAATATTTAAGAGATGATGTCACAAGTGCTGTCCCACTCAGGATTTCAGGTGATTGCTTTGTGTCTGAGAGCATAATAATAGGGGCTACTCATCGACTTGTGGGGATTAGAGAGAAAGTGAAGAATGATTATAACCAATAGGGAAAAGAAAATGTAAATATATTGCTTTTCAGAATTTGAAATAATTCATGAGCTAGCCAAGTTGATTTTTACAAAAATTGCATGAAAACACCAAAAATCAAATGGTATGAAGTTGCTGAAATGCTGCTAGCAATGGTGCTGGTGGGATTTGGGGGGAGGACGTGTTGTGTTTAAATAAAGTTAATATTGGTGAATCACAAAAATATGGGAAGAGAAATTGGCACTCTAATAATTTTGTACTTTGAAGTACGTATTCTATGCATTTTTGAAAATGCATCCATAAATTAAACAATATATTAAAGCATGAGAGAAAAAGCAAACATTTTATTCAAACCAGTTGTGTTTCATTTCCCAGTTTTATTATATACCATGGAAAAGTGATTTAAAATTCATAACTAAATCCTGTCTTGCATCAGAAAACAATGTTCTATTCCATTTTTAAACTTATTTTTAAAGGGAAAAATGTGTATTTTACTGAGAGTGATTTTACATCTTGAATTAAACTTTGGCTCTTTATATAAACATTTTGGCCAGAGATCTTGAGCTTTATTCTGTGTACTTTCACTTATCTGATGCAACCTCACAATAATTCTGCAACAATTTAGGCAATACCAGTTAAAAAAAAAAAAATTCAGTTGAAGCAAAAGCAAAGCTCTGCTGAGGGTTGTGACATCATTTGCAGTAATTTCCAAGTGAAACAGGCGAGTGCTAATGTTACCAACTCAAAGATGGTCAGGTACTGTACTCAATCAAGGCAACTATCACATGCAACTTGAAAACATTCCTAGGATTTAGTCTAGAATTTTCATGAGACCTGGGAGAGAATTTGATTCTAGCTTATGTCTGGGCACCTAGGAACAGATAAATAATTTAATTGCATATCTTAGAATTAGAGCTCAAAACTCTAATTCATATGCTAGGAAAACACAACTGACTCAAAAAATAAATGGATATTTTAAACTTACATTGTATATGATATTGAATTGATCATCCTTTGCTAGTCATTGTCTATTTAGTATGCCATTCTGGTCAACTGAGTGTAATAACACTAAATTTGGCACTTTCAGGAGAAGTGTAATATGGCTTTTACTTTCTTCAATAAATAGCTGTCTTCCAAGAGGATCATTCAAAGCTGCCCTCGTGGTCTATAAATATAGCCCAGGGGTCCAATCACTAATAACCCTTATTCTCTGAACACTGTGAATGTGCAGTTTGCAATTTTTATCCTTATCTGTGCATTAGGTCTCTAGAATTTTGTATGAGCTATTATTTAACTTCTTCAGATAGAGACTGTTGATGTCTAACAAACACATGGTGGAAAGAATACCACTAATCACTCACTCTGGGGAATTCATCTAAAGAAAATAATTCAACAAAGGAAAATTAAATTTATAAATATTAATTGCATATTGTTTATAATTGCAAGCCACTGTAAATATCCTGTGTCCAGCAACAGAGAAATACTTAAAGATTTTTGAACATCTATTTAGATAAATATTTTTAGCCATAAAATTGTATTTTTGAAGATAATTTGATGATAATTATGAAAATATATATGAAATAATGTGAACTGATAAAGGTACAACATGATAATAATACAAGAAATAAGTAGGCATGTGAAATTGGTTAGAAGGACAAATGAACTTAGCCTTGAGAGGATTTTTGTAATTGTAAATAGAATTTTTTCTTTAAAAATGTTCTGTACTAACATTACTGTTACATAGACATATGTATTTATATGATTTTATATTGCATAAATTCAGTCCGATCATCTGATTTGCAGTAAGACAAACTGCAGAATCCTAGCTTTATTGGAAAACTGTCCATGTCCTGTGCATGTCTAATTAAAATGATGAGTGATATATATTTGAATTTACTCTCTTCTAGGTAAGTATTGCACGGTATCAACTAGGAAATGAGATCTCTTGTGATATATGGAGGGAAAAGAGTCAAAAAATATATAAACAATGACATTTCTATTCGAAACTGAGACATAAGTGCTCACATAAATAATATTAATACTATTTTTGAGCCTGTAGATGCCCTTCACTATGCCTTACATTAATTATGTCACTTAATTGCCGACATTATGTTATATGATTGCCATTTATTATCAACTCTATTTCATAGATGAGGAAATCAGTTCCTGAAGAAATTAAATGATTAGCCTGAAATCATAGAGCAAGTAAATGGCCTAATCCAATTTAAAGCCAGCTCTGTCCAACCCAAGAGCCTTTGACTTTAATCCCCATATTGTACTGCCTCAACATTTACTCATTTACGCCGCAGAAAACCTGGATGTGTTGGGAGGTGGAGAGCCATAGTGGTTACAGTGTAGTTTTGTTGTCAGGTTCAAGTTGCTCTTTGTGAGCATAAGCCAGATGGTTTACTTCTGCCAGTTTCACTTTCCTCTTGGTAAAGTGAAAACAATAGGAATACTTTTCTTCCCCCAAAGGATTGTTGTGAGGTTTAAAGATATAAAACTTGTCATTTGCTCAGTTTATTCAGCCAATACTCATTAAACAGCTACTTTGAACCAAGCCTTCAGGGAGGGCCTAAAGATACAAAGATGAATCAGTGTAGGAAGAGAGAAAAACATTAATTAATACTTATGTAAATACTTATGTAAATCAGTGCATGATTACCAAAAGTGTTAAGTACCATGAAAAGGAAAATAAAAAGGGGGGAGGATCTTAAATAGTTCAGGGGGTAGAGAAGTCCTCCCCAAGAAAGTATTGCATCATCTGGTAATCTGAATTATGAGTAGATAATTAATAAACAGAACGTGTGAGGGAGATCTCCTGGCAAAGAGCAGCATGGGTTAAGACCCAGAAGCAGGAAGAAGTGTGTTTGAGGAATCAAAATAAGGCAAATAAGTGACATTTTGCCCCTGAAGCTGAGTAAAATGATACTTGAGAGAGAAGCAAGGGTTAGTTAATGAGGAGTCCTTTAGACCCTTTAAAAGATGTTGTTCTTTTGCCTAAGAGTAATGATAAGCTATTCAAAGGTTTTGAGTAGAGGAGGGACCTAATCAGAATTGGGTTTAAGAAGAGTTGAGAACTGTGGGAGATGGATATAGGGAGCTAAAATTGCAGACACAGGGGTTGAAATAAGAGATACAAGTAGCTTGGATTAAGGCTAAATTCTGAGGATTTCCAATATTTAAATGTTGGCTAGAGGAGAATGAGCCAAACAAGCCCCTTGACAAAGAGCAGCTGAGAAGTGAAGGAGCTTCAAGGCTGGCCAGGGTAGTGAAGCCAAGGGCAGGGTTTCAAGGAAGCAGTGGTTCATGCTGCCAAGTGCAGTTTAAATGTCAAGTGAGATTGGAAATAAAAAGTGCCATTGGATTTAGGGATGTTGAACTTATTATAATGGAAGATGACTTCTTTGTTTTTATTATTCCCAAGGATTTAGGTTTTGGTTCTGTTAAAAGATAAATGGATGCATAAAAAGTTTTAAGTGTCTATTTCAGCAAACATTGATTCCAATCAGGCAGTGCCAAACTGTAAGTGGTTCTCAGCTCTCCAGCAACCGGAGTCAGGGGCAAGGTGTTTTAGAGAAGATGCAAAAGCAAAGAGAGGAAATTATTTGATTGGTTTTAGCTTAAGGAGTTGCATGATTCGGGAAAGCCTAGTGGGCTACTTGTGATTGGTTGTTCTTCTCAGCCTTGAGGCTTTTACAGGAATTGACTCTGGTTTAGGTTTCAGTTTGCTTACTCAGGGTACCAAAGTACTAGAGCCACCTCAGTCTAATGGCCTCCTTGTTAGATTACTTCAACAGTTCTGCTTCTGATCTAAGTTGTTTATTTCTTCCACACTTGTATTTTCCTTGTTTAGTAACACTGGACTATCACCACTGAACTTTGGAGTAATTTACAAGGGCATTCCTTTTTGAGAACTTTTAAGCCTTTCAAGAAGTAATGAAAATAAAAGGCATTTGGTATTAGGAAAGGCAAATCAATTTCTACTGAGAGTTTGGATTTTCCCTGTATTTTGCCAGTTGGACACATTATTATTTTCAAGGATGACTAGCTATTTACTACTGTGGAAAGGGAATGTTGCCTGTCATTCCAGTAAATGAAGAATTTTGCCAGCCATTCCAGTCCTCCAATGATCAAGCCACCAGCCCCTGCAGCCTCCCCGCTACTTCCCCAGGAGGGGCCCTGAGAGAAATTCAGAATGGAGAAAAACAGGAAGCATTCTGTGTTTTGGATACCGGCCCTAGATAGTTGAGATGCGTATCTAAGGAATAATTTCAGTGAGCCGAGACTCTTGCATCTTCCCGTACATAGATAAAACCTTAAATCAGTAACTTGAGATGTCTGCTCCTTGTGATTAGCAGAAATCTTTTGATGTTCAACTACATTTTTTTTTTTCCCCAGCAAAAACCTCCTATAAATCCTGGCTTCTCCCTTAACCCTGCAGAGCAGTTCCCCAAGACACCCCAAGACACATATTAATCAAACTATCAAAAATTAAACACAAAGAAAAAAATATTAAAAGCAGCAAGGAAAAAACAATAAATAACATATAAGGGAATCCCCATAAGGTTAACAGCTGATATTTTGGCAGAAACTCTGCAAGCCAGAAGGGAGTGGCAAGACATATTTAGATGATAAAAGGGAAAAACCTACAACCGAGATTACTCTAACCAGCAAGGATCTCATTCAGATTAGATGGAGAAATTAAAGCCTTTACAGACAAGCAAAAGCTAAGAGCATTCAGCACCACCAAACCAGCTTTACAACAAATGCTAAAGGAACTTCTCTAGGCAGGAAACACAGGAGAAGGAAAAGACCTACAATAACAAACCCAAAACAATTAAGAAAATGGTAATAAGAACATACATATAGATAATTACCTTAAATGTAAATAGATTAAATGCTCCAACCATGAGACATAGACTGGCTGAATGGATATAAAAACAAGACCCATATATATGCTGTCTACAAGACACCCACTTCAGACCTAGGGACACATACAGACTGAAAGTGAGGGGTGGTAAAAAGATATTCCATGCAAATGGAAATCAAAAGAAAGCTGGAGGAGCAATTCTCATATCAGACAAAATAGAGTTTAAAATAAAGAGTATTACAAGAGACAAAGAAAGACACTACATAATGATCAAGGGGTCAATCCAAGAAGAAGATATAACAATTGTAAATATTTATGCACCCAACGTAGAAGCACCTCAATACATAAGGCAAATGCTAACAGCCATAAAAGGGGAAATCGACAGTAACACAATCATACTAGGGGACTTTAACATGCCACTTTCACCAGTGGACAGATTATCCAAAATGAAAATAAATAAGGAAACGCAAGCTTTAAATGATACATTAAACAAGATGGACTTAATTGATATTTATAGGACATTCCATCTAAAGACAACAGAATACAGTTTCTTCTCAAGTGCTCATGGAACATTCTCCAGGATAGATCATATCTTGTGTCACAAATCAAGCCTTGGTAAATTTAAGAAAATTGAAAACATATCAAGTATCTTTTCTGACCACAATGCTATGAGACTAGATATCAATTACAGGAAAAAATATGTAAAAAATACAAACACATGGAGGCTACACAATATACTACTTAATAACCAAGAGATCACTGAAGAAATCTAAGAGGAAATCAAATAATGCCTAGAAACAAATGACAATGAAAACACAATGACCCAAAACCTATGGGATGCAAAAGCAGTTCTAAGAGGGAAGTTTACAGCAATACAATCCTACCTCAAGAAACAGGAAACAAATAACCTAAACTTACACCTAAAGCAATTAGAGAAAGAAGAACAAAAAAAACCCAAAAGGTAGCAGAAGGAAAGAAATCATAAAGATCAGGTCAGAAATAAATGAAAAAGAAATGAAGGAAACAATAACAAAGATCAGTAAAACTAAAAGTTGGCTCTTTGAGAAGATAAACAAAATTGATAAACCATTAACCAGACTCATCAAGGAAAAAGGGAGAAGACTCAAATCAATAGAATTAGAAATGAAAAAGGAAAAGTAACAACTGACACTGCAGAAATACCGAGGATCATGAGAGATTACTACAAGCAACTATATGCCAGTAAAATGGACAACCTGGAAGAAATGGACAAATTCTTAGAAAAGCACAACCCTCCGAGACTGCACCAGGAAGAAATAGAAAATATAAACAGACCAATCACAAGCACTGAAATTAAGACTGTGATTAAAAATCTTTGAACAAACGAAAGCCCAGGACCAGATGGCTTCACAGGCAAATTCTATCAAATATTTAGAGAAGAACTAACACCTATCCTTCTCAAACTCTTCCAAAATATAGCAGAGGGAGGAACACTCCCATACTCATTCTACGAGGCCACCATCACCCTGATACCAAAACCAGATAAAGATGTCACAAAGAAAGAAAACTACAGGCCAATATCACTGATGAACATAGATGCAATTATCCTCAACAAAATACTAGCAAACAGAATCCAACAGCATATTAAAAGGATCATACACCATGATCAAGTGGGGTTTATCCCAGGAATGCAAGGATTCTTCAATATACGCAAATCAATCAATGTGATACACCATATTAACAAATTGAAGAATAAAAACCATATGATCATCTTAATAGATGCAGGAAAAGCTTTCGACAAAATTCAACACCCATTTATGATAAAAACCCTCCAGAAAGTAGGCATAGAGGTAACTTATCTGAAGATAATAAAGGCCATATATGACAAACCCGCAGCCAACATCGTTCTCAATGGTGAAAAACTAAAACCATTTCCTCTAAGATCAGGAACAAGACAAGGTTGCCCACTCTCACCACTATTATTCAACATAGTTTTGGAAGTTTTAGCCACAGCAATCAGAGAAGAAAAAGAAACAAAATGAATCCAAATCGGAAGGAAGAAGTAAAGCTGTCACTGTTTGCAGATGACATGATACTACACATAGAGAATCCTAAAGACACTACCAGAAAACTACTAGAGCTAATCAATGAATTTGGTAAAGTAGCAGGATACAAAATTAATGCACAGAAATCCCTTGCATTCCTATACACTAATGATGAAAAATCTGAAAGAGAAATTAAGGAAACACTCCCATTTACCATTGTAATAAAAAGAAATACCTAGGAATAAAACTACCTAAGGAGACAAAATACCTGTATACAGAAAACTATAAGACACTGATGAAAGAAATTAAAGATGATACAAACAGATGGAGAGATATACCAGGTTCTTGGATTGGAGGAATGAACATTGTGAAAATGACTATATTACCCAAAACAATCTACAGATTCAATGCTTTCCTATCAAACTACCACTGGTATTTTTCACAGAACAAGAACAAAAAATTTCAGAATTTGTATGGAAACACAAAAGACCCCGAATAGCCAAAGCAATCTTGAGAAAGAAGAGCAGAGCTGGAGGAATCAGGCTCCTGGACTTCAGACTATACTACAAAGCTACAGTAATCAACACAGTACGATACTGGCAGAAAAACAGAAATATAGATCAACGGAACAGGATAGAAAGCCCAGAGATAAACCCACACACATATGGTCACCTTATTTTTGATAAAGGAGGCAAGAATATACAATGGAGAAAAACAGCCTCTTTAATAAGTGGTGCTGGGAAAACTGGACAGCTACATGTAAAAGAATAATATTAGAACACTCCCAAACACCACACACAAAAATAAACTCAAAATGGATTAAAAACCTAAATGTAAGGCCAGACACTGTAAAACTCTTAGAGGGAAAACACAGGCAGAACACTCTTTGACATAAGTCACAGCAAGATCCTTTTTGACCCACCTTCTAGAGAAATGGAAATAAAAACAAAAATAAACAAATGGGACCTTATGAAACTTAAAAGCTTTTGCACAGCAAAAGAAACCATAAACAAGACGAAAGACAACCCGCAGAATATGAGAATATATTTGCAAATGAAGCAACTGTCAAAGGATTAATCTCCAAAATTTATAAGCAGCTCATGCAGCTCAATATCAAAACAACAAACAACCCAATCCAAAAATGGGCAGAAGACCTAAATAGACGTTTCTCCAAAGAAGATATACAGATTGCCAACAAGCACATGAAAGGATGCTCAACATCATTAATCATTAGAGAAATGCAAATCAAACCTACAATGAGGTATCACTTCACACCAGTCAGAATGGCCATCATCAAAAAATCTACAAACAATAAATGCTGGAGAGGGTGTGGAGAACAGGGAACCCTCTTGCACTGTTGGTGGGAATGTATACTGATACAGCCACTATGGAGAACAGTATGGAGGTTCCTTAAAAATCTAAAAATAAAACTACCATACGACCCAGCAATCCCACTACTGGGCATATACCCTGAGAAAACCATAATTCAAAATGAGTCATGTACCACAATGTTCATTGCAGCTGTATTTACAATAGCAAGGACATGGAAGCAACCTAAGTGTCCATCAACAGATGTATAGATAAATAAGATGTGGCACATATATACAGTGGAATATTACTCAGCCATAAAAAGAAACGAAACTGAGTTATTTGTAGTGAGTTGGATGGACCTAGAGTCTGTCATACAGAGTGAAGTAAGTCAGAAAGAGAAAAACAAATACCGTATGCTAACACATGTATATGGAATCTAAAAAAAAAAAAAAAAAAAAGGTTCTGAAGAACCTAGGAGTAGAACAGGAATAAAGACGCAGATGGTAGAGAATGGACTTGAGGACATGGGGAAGGGGAAGGGGAAGCTGGGACGAAGTGAGAGAGTGGCATGGACATATATATACTACCAAATGTAAAATAGATAGCTAGTGGGAAGCAGCTACATAGCACAGGGAGATCAGCTCGGTGCTTTGTGTCCACCTAGAAGGGTGGGATAAGGAGGATGGGAGGGAGACACAAGAGGGAGGAGATATGGGGATATATGTATATGTATAGCTGATTCACTTTGTTATACAGCAGAAACTAACACAACATTGTAAAACAATTATATTCCAATAAAGATGATTAATAAATAAATAAATAAAACAAAAAAAACATTTTAACATCCGAACTATACTCTCAAACCTTTGAATATATTCTCATGGCCAGTCGTCATCCTATGGGCGAGTAGTAGTTATTAGGATTTGTGAGCAAATAAAGGTATAATGAACATTGTAGCAAGAGGTTTCCGATTTCAAAGTAGTTTGACCTTGTATCTTCTATATAATGTCACATGTTAAAGAATAAACTGCTAAAGTAGAAAGAAAACAACAAAAAGAGGGGACATGAATTTAATCATTCAGACATTTTAGTGCTTTGAGGAGCTAAACTGTCTCATCCTTCGTGAACTGAATGATATTTATTAAAATGCTGCTCTTTCTTTGGGTCCTAACGCTGTTTTTCCTCATCAGCTTTCTAAGTCTTGCAGAAACTGGTGCTTTTGTTGTTGTTGTTATTGCTGTTATTGTTCCAAAGAAAATGCTGTCACATGTTATGTGATAGACATTAACTCAGACTAACACATTCTTTTACAAGTTAGTTTCCAGTTTAATGATACTTGCAAAGGACTAAGCAGAGCTCTTCCAAAGTTTATAAAGTACTGAAAACTAAAAGCGAGGGCATATTAAAATCTATCCTCATGTGAAAGTATGCTAATATTTATGCCCATGTATTATAGGTGTAGAACCTGTATAATTAGAAATGGAACATCAACATAATGTCAACTTAATTATCAATAAACAGCACAATTGTGAGCTATATTAAAATTTTTTCGTATTTGTACAAAGAGGATACTACTTCATGAAGAAAAAAAGATAACCAAAGGAGAGAAAATACCTGCTGTGTCAGTTGTTAAAACTGATATTTGGGATAAATTTCTTCAATTTTGTCCTTCTTATCCTTCCTTTTCCCACTTATTCTAATTCTGAATTTCTTAATTTACGTAGTTTATTTTTGGGAGGTTGAGCCTGCTGTTTCATTTACTATCTTTTTTCCAACAAATACTTACTGTGTAGTATTTGTCAGGTCTTCTCCTAGGCTCTGGGGACACACCAGTGAACAAAAACAAACATTGGCTGTACCTTCATGGCACTTACAGTCAGGTTGTAAAGAAAGAACCAATCAAATCACCTCTGAAATAAGCTACAAATTGTACTTTTGCAATTGTTGTAGAGGAAAGGTACATATGGGAACTTGATGTGTCCAAAGAAGTCAGGTAATGCAGATCAGCTATACTAAGGAGTCTACTAAGAAGGGGTGGAAATCATATCTGATGGAGCAGTTGCTACAAAGGAGTAGAGTAAGCACAAGAAATCTAAATAATTCTGCTTTGACTGGAGCAGAAAAAAAAAAAAAGACAGAGCAAAAATCAAGCCAAAGAGGTGATTAAGCATAGACCGTGTAGAGTCTCTTGGGTGAGGTTAAGGGTATTGGTTTTATGCTAAGAGAAATTGCAAGGCTTTGAAATATGTTGAGCAGCTGATAGTTTTGAAAGGCTTTGTGACTACCTAGTGGAGAGTGAATTTTAAGAGGACAACGTAGGTATGGATAAGCCAGTGGAGGTCAGTGTTACATGTTATCCAGGTGAAATGTAATGGTAGCTAATCAGGGTGATGGAGAGATCTTTAAGGGATATAACAGAGAGGGTGATGGATTAGATAGAAAAGCTCTCGGTAAATATCAATGGTTCCAGGATTACACAATTGTTTTGGGCTCTGTTATTCAGTGAGATAAATTAGTCTAGCTTTCTAAGGTTGGGTACGTTAGTTGGATTTTGTACATATGGAGCTTGTTTAGCATCAGGGAAAGTAACTGTTCTCAAGAGCAGGGGTCAGAAAACTATCAGTGCATCCAAATCCAGACCACTGCCTGTTTTCGTAAATATAATTTATTGTATCACAGCACCATCCATCCATTCACTTATGCATCGTCCGTGGCTGCTTTCGCACAATGTTAAAGTTGCGTAATTGCAGCAAAGATAATATGGCCCACAAAGCATATAACATTTACCACCTGGCCCTTTACAGAAAAAGTTTACCAAATCCTGCTCTAGAAGATGGAGATGGTTTTATTGTATTTTTATTTTTCTTGTTTTACATCCTATTAATGTTTGTGGCCAAAAAAGCAATTCTTCCTTCCAATCAGTCACAATAATTGGTTTGTTTGTTCATGTCAAAGTTAATTCTTAAATTTCCTACTACTTGGAGGCACTGGTGGTGTTTGGGATCCTGCTCCTAGTTTAAGGCAACTCACAATTGCATCCAGTCAGGATGAAAATGCTACGTGATGCGGCGGATCCCTTTACAAAGCATCTTTGCCCAAGGAATATTCCCCCAAAGCAAAACAAACAAACACACAAAGAGTCCAATTTTTTTTATAACTTTTAATCTTTTAGGAAATTACTGAAGCATAATAATTGTATTTTTTTGCTTTAGTATCTTTTGTGTTTCAATAGTATCTTTTTCTCCACCTTGTAAGATAAACTGAGGCATGAAATATGCCCGTGGTCACACATCCTGACAGAGCCAGGATTCTAACCCACAGTGTGTATTAAGAAGCTGTTGTCTTGAATCCAGTCTATTTCATGTACTAGAAAGACCACTGTAGTAAAATTCTAAATAAAGGTTTAACCATGTATGAGCCTAGTAACCCTGTTGCCTCATTCAGTCCAAACAATAATAATTAGGATAATAATTTGAAAATATTTAAAAACCTAGTACGTACAATAAAGCAATAGCTCTCACTTCTCCCAGAAATAAAGATTTTTTTTGAAGACATAAACCATTAAAACTGTTTTTGAATTCTCTATAGCAAAGATTGCATTTCTAAAGTAAGATTTTCAAATGATTAAGGAATGAAAAAAATTGCAGACTCATTTATTGATGACAGCTAGTTCAGTATGGCTTCTTAAAGAGTCAAAGGGGTGTATTAAATTACCTTTCATGTAGTACTTTTCAATAAACCTTTATCAGTGCCATGCTGCTTCCCTGGGGTGCAAATGTGTATCAAACACAGGGAAGAGAGTTGTGTGAATAATATTGTATGGGATATTTTCAGCATTATCCTCTTGTATAAACAAAACATGTAATTGAATACAATTACATAAACAACCACTTATTCTGGAAACAACTGGAAGGAAATACACCAAAATATTAATTTGGTGCATTGTTTGTTCTTGTCTCATTTCTCTGTCTTCCAAATGCACATTAGTGAAAATTGCATTGCCTTTTCAATAAAAATATACTTCATATAAAAAAGGGTAAAATATATTATTAGGTTTTTTTCAGAGATTTGTACACATTAAATTTAATCTCCATTGCATGTCTATGATATTGTTAGAAAATAAAATGATCAATTTGTAAATTATAAAGAAAGTACACTTTCAAGGCTAGTAGCTAGAGGCAAAAAATAAATATTAGCAGAACCCAAATCTTCTGATTTTTAATCCATGAATCCAATGATATTAACTCTCCTTGATAATATAGCATAGTGTTGTACACTTCATTTAATTGTAAATAAGTAATTATTAAATTATGCTCACCAGCCTATTAGTGACGAATGGCATTATGAAGCATGTTTCTGAGCATGAAAATGTGTTCATGACAAACCATCATTGTCCCTCATTTGTATCTTAACTGGGAGGTTAAATGATCTTAGAAAGAGCATTCTCACAGAGTGGTTTGGAGTAAACTAGATCTCTTTATTTCTCTCTTGTTATTCCCAAACGTTGTCCTGGCTTCTTCATCTTTAAAAGTGGTTTTAAAATCTTTTACATTACTCACTAAGTATTAATTTGTAACAACAATGGCTAAATTTTGCTAAATGTTTCCCATGAGACAGGTACCTTACATCTACTAAAATTACCTATTCAAAGTGGATCCTTGTTTACGGGTGAGATCATTGAGGGTCGGAGTGATTCAGTAACTAGGTGGGGGTCTTATAAATACTAGGAGCATAGCTGGGAATCACACCCAGACAGTCTCATATTTGATTTCAAGCTCCTAACAACTATAGATAACGTCCTCCTTTTCTCAGAGAAACTTGGTTTGGCTTTCATCTCAACTGATCTGCCAATGCTAATACTTTGGTTTCACTAATGTCACCAGGTTTTGATTAACTCTAGTTTCTTTTCTATCAAAAAATGTCTTTAGGCTTTCAGATGCAAAGAGATTCATAAATTCAGCCAGTCTTCCACTTTTGATTACAAGTATTTCTCTTTGACTTAGCTACAAAGAAATCCCACAAATGATTTTGTAGCAAAACTCTGTTGTTTGTTTGCTGATAATTTGATTTGAAACAAAGCAAAAAAGAAGGAAAGCTTTTTTTGTTTTTATTTTTTTGACTTATTAATCCTCACAAAGTACATCCTGCTAGGAAGCTGCAGGGTACTTTAAACCAGGTCATTTTGACTAAACATAAATACAGCACAAATTGGATGTCCCCTCAGGCCGTTGGATTGACTTGAAGCTAAGACTGTACCCAGACCTTGGGCTTTTTATCTATGCATGTCCTTGGAGTAGAGCCCAATTCTCAGCAGAAACACACGTTTGCGGGAATAGGACCAGCTGCAGTAGGTTTTGAAGCTCTCAGCACTAGCACTTTCTGAAGGCTGAAAATTACAGACCATCTCTGAACTTTAATTACTTGACTTCTCCAAAGGCACATGTAGAGACTCCTGATGTCTTTGCCTTTTAAACTATTCATTGCTGTGGGGTATGATGGGGAAAAAAAATGGCTTTGGAGCTTGACTGGCTTTGCAATCCTGGTTTGCCACTTAGTTGTAGCAAATCACTGAAGTTTTATCCTCAGTTTTATCATACCTTAATGGGTTTTTTGTGTGCATTCTTGGAATAGAGAGGAATATCAACAAATGGTTTTATCACTGTTATGTCGAAGCTGACCACTTTGCATTACCAGCACCCTGAAGTGTGTCCCTTTAGATATTCATAAATTTAATAAAGTTTAAAACATCTCTCTCCTCCTATATCTTTCTTTTGTTTCCCAGTGGAAAACAGTCTTCCACCGTAGCCATCTTTCTAATGACTATATAATTTTGTACCATCATTGTATGGAAGGCTCATCTTTTAAAGCCAATAAAACACTCAGATTTGTTGAGCGTTCATGAAATAATCTTTCAAACTTATTTAATCTGAAGTGCTATGGCCTCAAGTACCAAATTCCTAAAAAAGACTTGAAAGATTCTGGAGTTAAATGGGAGGAAAGAGTGCTTCCCAAGTCTTATGAAAAGAAGTGCATATAAACATTTCAGTTAGGAAAGACAAAATAGATTTGCTCTTTGAAGTATGACAGTGGAAAGAGGCATCTTGCCAGGTGATGTCTTCTGAATTCAGGCACATTTATTGATTTTTTTCAAGATTAGCTCATCTTACTGAATCCTGCAACTATATCCTGTTATATCAATATGCTGCCCCAGTTTAATGGCATCGTGGATGTGTTCTCTTTCCTTAGGAAAGGATGAATAGGCTGGAGGGGGTTGTCATTGCCCTGTGTCCAGAGGCGGAGGAAGGACCAGGTCCTGCTTCAGCAATGTGAACAAGTAAAAATGACAAATATTGACTTTGGAAGAATACAAAAGGAATGAATTTGTAGTAAACTATAGAAAGCTGTTTTCTTTTTCTGGGTTCTTTCTTATTTAACAATAAGGTGCTAAACATGCCCTTCTAAGTCTCCTGAAGGCCTTTCAAATTAGTCCAATAATTTACAGTCACTTAATAACTTAAGATACCTGAACAGTTATTGATTAAAAACATTGGCTTCCAGCTGTGCTCAGTGTTCTGGGGTTAACAGAACTTTCTAGCATATACCAAAGACATTCACAGCTGAAACTCTGGGACATAGAAAAGAAGACCTTCAAAGTCTGATGAATGATATGCCAACCCAAGGCCCTTATAGCAGCAGACTAGCTCACACTCTGAGGGATAAATCAAAGCATTAATTGGTCTTGTCAGTAAAGCAGGTGTTTTGATGGCCTTTATGGTTCATTTTCATGCAAAAAGGTTGAGGGATACAGAAATCACAGGGGATTGCCAATAAATGGCACTGACAGGATTGATCCCACCAGGCGAGGGGGCCCAAATCGGCCTGTCTTTTCATATTATGAAATATACCTAATAGCAGTGCCTCCTTAAGCTTGAGTTCTACAACAGCCTGTTTGTGAGCTCAGGATTTTTCGTCTCTTTTTTTTTTTTTTTTTTTTTGATATGCCGAAAGCATTTCTTTTCTTTTCATGGTAAACCATTCCAGCAGCTATAGCAGGTTTAGAATGTTAAAGAACTGGGGCGCACATGACTTGACAAAAGGATTTTTGTTTTCAAAAGATTTTAAGACGGATATACATACTGTGTAATCTGGTTCCAAGATGAAAGGTGAGAGGAGGAGAGGCAAACCCTCTGTCCCACTCCCACTTCAAAATTCAGTAACAGAAATATTATCAAAAAAGTCCAGGAACTTAGACAACTCTCATGATACTGGCTTATTGGAAATTCCATATCGTAAAGTGTGGCTAAAGTTGGAAAAATAATTTAAAACAGAAAATTTCAAGTAAATTTATGGTCAATCTGGCATCTTGTAGAAAGACAATTTGATTTATTATTTTGGGATTTTGCTAGACTTGTTAAGTGAACAGTCATCGATGTAGTAGAATATAAGTTGAAAAACATAACTAAAATTACATTTGTAAATTCTCTAGTAGGTTTCATCATTTTTCTTCTATAGAGTAGTATACTTCTGGATAAATCCCAAAATTACATGTCAACTAGTTAATAGGCAAGTGTTGAGTACTTACTATGTCCTGGAAATTATTCTAAGTACTTTATATGTGCAGTACTCGTAAGTGTATGTGGCAAATAATATTATTATCTCCAGAAGGAAACATAAACACAGAGAAGGTAAGTAATTTGTTCTAGGTCGTATAGCTTCTAGGCTGGAATTTAAACATAGTTCATCTCCGGAGCCCTGTCATAACACTCTTCTGCCCGTAGAACATAACTCATTAGATTCGTTGTTCTCAATAATACTAATATTCATATTTTGAATTGTTACACTAAATACATAGGTCTTTTGCAATGCAGATTTCTTTTATTAAAAAAACAAAGAAGTGAATTCCTTAAGCCAAATTATGTTTTCCACATGATTTTACATAGAACCTTTAGTTCATAATATAGAATAAAATCTTGCTGGGGAGTTCATACTATCTAATAACAACGTTAAAGAAAACCTAATAATTTCCTCATTTTTCTGAGTGTTCTAGAACCTAGGATTTAGGAACAGGAAATGGCTGTGGGTGACAAAGAGGCTGAAAGGTGGCTTGGAGAAAACATGACCTCAATTTACAATCCGATATAAAGCTTGTTTAATCTCTGTGTTGTGAAACTGGCAAGAACTATCCGAATAAGATTTATTCGCAGACTTCTAGAACTGTACATTGCCAAGGGAATGGAATTGGTCACATCATCTGGCAAGTGCATTAGTGCCATGCAGACAATCTTCATGAGGTATCTGCTCAAAGCCAGGAATTTGTTTGTTGACCATAGATTCCCAGAGCAAGAGTAAAGTTGCCTAACACAAGTGTTTTGTGACACCAGGTTAAGAATACCCCATACATCCATCACCACAGAAGGGAAATGGAATTCTTCAGTAAGAGTGATTTCTTTTAGTGTTTAGTGTTTCCTGGGTGATTCACCTTTCCTTAACAATCCGAGGTTAAACCGCTGTGATCGATATTACTTTTAGAGTTGTAACCACAGCGTGTACAATCAGAAAGCAGTCACAGCTTACTGGCCTAGACACATTTTTGTGTCCTTTGGAAAGAATTCTTAATACAAACATTCATGGTTAGATCTTGAAGGCCGTCTGTTGAAATTGCATACTGATTAAATTTAAATATTGAATTTGAATATTAAGTTAAGAGCTTATGAACTTGTGCACTTTTCTGAGAATATGATCGATAAATTGCATTATATTTTCAGAGAATATATGTTTCCAAAAAACTAAGGAAACCTAATGCAGTAATTCTGTAAAATTCTGCTCTTATTCATTCGTTCGGTGTTGCCAAAATATTGCAACAACCGTGAGGACAAACTGTGATCCACTGAGAAGAGACTGCAGCTGTTGTTAATATTGATTTTTTTTCTTACTGATAATAAAAAGAAAGAAAGATAAGCTTTTTTTTTTTTTTACTGTGATAACATATATGTGACATTTTACTGTTTTAACCGTTTTTAAGTGTACAGTTCAGTGGCATTAAGTAAATTCACATTGTTCTGTAACCATCACTACTATCCACCTCCAAAACTTTTTCATATCCCAAGAGATTGTTTTTTTAAACACTTTGATAGCATTCCCAATTTTAAGTATAGAAGTAATTAACTTTATTATTTTGGTTAAGACTATGATTTCCTAACTGATTTTAGTGCCCATTCTCCCTATATAAACTTATACCTCTATAGGAATTACTTCTGAGATTGTTATAAGATGGCTCAATATGAACATATAACATTTAAAAATTTTTAACTTGAGCTCAGATTAAAATAATGTAACATGGAAAATAGGTATTTTTTTCTAATAATGTTCTTAAGTCAGCAATGTGACTATGGTTTTAACGGAAATTAATCCTTTGATTAAAAACAAAGGTGAGAGTATATTAATTTGAAAGGTCTAAGAGATTAACATAAAACTTTAATTAGTATTATTGAAAAAGGTGTTATCCTCCTTCTTTACTTTGTAAAGTTTTGTACTATTTTAATATCTAATCTAATTGAATTACAGAATGGATCCTGATTTTAAAAAAAAGAAGTTTTTTTTCACTAATGACAATTATAGAAAATGTAAAAATGTGAATAAAAGTGGAAAGAAAGGAAAAAAAACATAAGCTTATCCACACCATCTCAAATTATGCTTTTAGGTGATGTTGCAACAATTAAAAAATCTGTTCTGTATAAAAATTGTACCTTAACTTTTCTGCCAACTTCATATTTTATGCCAAAAAACTAAAATTCATATTCACCTATTTATTTTAAATTATTTTAAAGTGCACTGTGGACACCTGGGTTGTTTTTTTAATCATTTATTTAACAAATATTTATTGAAACACATGATGTGTCCTTGTACTGTAATTATTGCAGAAAATATTTCCACTCTCTTTATTGTTCATAAAGCACACAAAATATGGGTATAAAGAGAACAGATCAAGCATTAGTTTACAGTGTATGAAAATGAAGTGAAAGCAACCCTGATAACTTTATGGCAGCATATTTATTTCTAAGTATGATTTAGAATGCTTTCACAGGATTGCATATTGACACTTTCCACAATTAAAGTTGGTCAAGAACAAGACTTGAAACTTTGCTCCTCTAGAGCCTGTTCCAGAGAGTAGCTTTTAAGATGCAAGGTGGCATAAGGAAACTACTATAATGCCACAGCATTCATTTTTACAGATAGGCTTTCTGCACTCACGGTGACTTCCTAACTTTATTTTTATGTAAAGACAAATTGATCAAGGCTGTGGGAAACAGAGTTCCTAACTCTACAAATAACCTACGTAAATAATGCACCTAGGTAAATTCAACTCCAGGTTGTGTAAGTGCAGAAGAGACATACATTGACTTTTCTTCTAAATTTGAACATCCAGGGAGTAATATACATGTATTAAGAATATTAATATGAATGACAATGAGTTAAAAAAATCTAATCCATAACATCCATTCAACTGGGCTACTGAAACACATTTTCTAGCAACATTGATAGCCAATTTCAAACTAAAACAGTCATATTGTTAGCAGAACAGTTTATTTGGGGAAGGAGAGAATGATCAAGAACAGTTTAGAAACATATTTCCAAATGTTTGGCTTTCTTATGGGGAAATAAAAATTCTTTAATAAAAGCAGAATTTCTCTAGGGGTATTAAAACATCTTAAGTAGATCATATTCATGGCGACCTGCATCCCTGACTGCCATAGGCCTCCTCATTGCCTTTTATTGGACCTCCTGAGCCAAGAACAGTTTGGAGGCTGTGATATGGGCCCAACAAACACTCCAACTTCTAGTTTTTAAATTGGGTCCAGTGATAGCCACATATGGCATTTTAATCAAAAACATTTAGCAGATATAGCTACTCATCTGTGAAATTGAATGTCAGCTGTTGCCTGCCTTCAGTTTTAACTTGGGCAAGAAAACAGAGAGCAAAAAGTAACATACCCTGTGTACGAAAAGGAGGAACCCCCAGATCTAGTACTGTAATGAGTTCCTATGGTAGCTGTAACAAATCACCACACACTTAGTGGCTTACATCAACAAACATTTATCCTCTTATAGTTTTGGAAAACAGAAGCCCAGAATCAAGGTGTGGGCAAGACGATTCTCCCTTCCAAAGACTTGAAGGGGAAAATCCTATCATGCATCTTCCAGCTTCTGGTGACTCCAGGCTTTTGTTAGCTTCTAGCGGAAGATCTCCAATCCTTGCCACTGTCTTCACATGGTCTTTTCCTCTGTGTCTTCTTTTCTCTGTCTCTTATAAGGACACTTGTCACTGAACTTGGGGCTCACCCAAATAATCCAGATGACCTCGTGTCAAAATACTTAATTAGATCTGGGAAGACCCTTCAGTAAGCTCACATTCACAGTTTCCAGGGGTTAGGACACAGCCATATCTTTTAGGGTGGCCACAATTCAACCCAAGCAACTGTTATCACTACTTATGCTGCTGTTTTGTGCTATATATAAATTTAGTGGTCATGTTACATTTTCTTTTGTAAAGGTCACCTACCTGTCTTCACCAGTACAGAGGTGCATATGCAACTAAATTGTTTAATGAAAATAATAACTGTAATAGTTAATATATATTGAATTTCATTATGTGAATGACAGTGTTTTTTAACTTATTTACTCTTAACAGCAACTCCGTAAAATAGATATCATTATGCCAATTTTACAGATCAGTGCACGAAGACACAGAAATGTAAAGTGAGTTGTCTAATTCAGTGGTCCCCAACCTTTTTGGCACCAGGGACCGGTTTCGTGGAAGACAGTTTTTCCATGGACGGGGTGGGGGGGAATTGTTCAGGCGGTACTGCGAGCGATGGGGGGGATGGTTCAGGTGGTGATGTGAGCAATGGGGAGCGACGGGGGGGCGGCAGATGAAGCTTCACTCACTGGCCCGCCGCTCACCTCCTGCTGTGCGGCCGGGTTCCTAACAGACCAGGGACCGGTGCCTGTCTGCACCCCAGGGATTGGGGACCCCTGGTCTAATTTATACAGGTGAAGGAGCTGAGGTTTGAATCCAAGCAAGCTGATTTCAGAACCCTTACGCTTAAATCAGCATCTATATTTTGCAGCCTTTCATGTAGCATAATTTGAAGATTATCTGGAAAAAAATCTTATCCCTCTTTAAGAAAATTTCATACTCATATTTCCAGAATCCATAAAAAGTTTGAGACCACAATAATTTTAACCTTGAGCATTAACTACTATATAACAACTAGGAATAATATTGAAAAATGTTAGATTAAGAGTCATTTTATCACTGATGGAGAAGGAGCATTTTTCAAAAGCAGAGCCCTAAGTTAATGAAATTGCCGAGTAAATTAGTAATTCTAGAGAGAGACATCAATCTCATGCCTGACTTAAAGACTGTTTTCTTTCTCTTTTTATATATTTGCTAAAATAATATATATATATTTGCTAAAATAAAATAAAATAAAACAAATTTAAAATAAAGTTAAAGGGAATGTGGCAGATCGTTTTGCTCCAAAAATGGCTTCACCAGTATGTATCTCATTCCACACCCTCAAACATTAACATGGTTCATTAAGAGGTGGTGTCTGTTACCTCCCTGGAGCCTGGGTGGAACTCATAACTGTCTCAACCAATGTGGCAGAAGTGATGCTGTGGGATTTTGGAGGCTAAGTCTTAAAGGCAGTATAGCTTCCATCAGCAGTCTCAGTCTCTCTCTCTCTCTTTCTTTCTCTTTCTCTCTCTCTCGCTCTCTCTCTCCCTTGTGATATGTGCCCTTGGGATGCAGACACTATACTTTGAAGAAGCCCCAGCCGCGTGTAGAGGCATGTGTGATTGCTCACGTTGGCAGCCCCTGCCAGGTCCTCAGCTGATACCCCCCATCAACCGTCAGACCTGTGAATGAGGAAGACTTCATATAATAGCAGCCCCAAGCCTTTGAGTTTTCTCACTGAAGCTGCAGACAGACAAGCCATTCCTGTTATATTCTAAGTTCCTGAGCACAGGACCGTGAGAAGTGATTAAGGATTCTTATTGTTTTATGCTGCCATGTTTCAGGGTAATTTGTTACACAGCATTAGATAATTAACATAGAGGAAATGCCATCATGCCCTTTTTTTCTATATTACATATTAGTTTGCCTTTTAACTTATCAGTTTACTATTTTAACTAGTCAGGTTTCCATTGTATAGCCTTTCGGGCGTTAAATAAAGATCTATTTAGCATCTTCTATGTACCAGGCCTTGTGATAGCCCCTAGTGATGTGATGACAAAGGGGACAAAGTCTCTGCTGTTACAGAGCTTACATTCTAACCTGGTAGAAATGCAGTTCTTCCACTGACCCTACAGCACTCCATATCCAAATCCAGAGACATGGGACAGACTTTGACAAAGGAGAAAATTCTAGTCACCTTTTGTGTCCTAGCCCAAGTTCCCTGGGAGCAGAGACTGAGATGTATGTTTGTTTACAAGTAGTAATTTATTAAGGACGGAGTCCCAGGAAAAAGGAGAGGAAGAAGCAGGAAAGGGAAGCAGAAGAAGCCAAGGAATGGTACAGGTTAAACCTTCAGGCAGCATCCCAGGCTCAGCTTGATTGATTCAGCCGAGTAGATTGATTTAGGTGGGTACACTGCACCGACAAGTTTATCTCCAGTAGGTGTGGCAGAGCTGGGCTTTTACACACTCTGATCAGTCAGTCATCTTTTAAAGGGGTGTAAACTGCCCGACACTCTGTTCTTTCTGAATTTGAGTAATGTAATTCCAGCAATGCAAGGGAAGTTTTGGGAAGAGACCAGCACAAGGTAGTCAGGGGAAAGATACACAGAAATAATAAAAGTTGTCTTAAGAGATCTGGGATGAGCATGGATATTGTCTCCTTAATTTATCGAGGATAAATAATTTGGGAGACAACAAAGATAAAGTAGTTAATGCATAAAACTTGCAGAGCGAAAATTAAGAACCAAGAATGTCAATACTGATTTAGAGTTCCAGAAAGTGAAATATTTTGTACCCCCAAAGTAAAAGCATAAATTTCTCATCCCAAATGTATTTATTACTGCATAGATTGTTTCATTTCTTTATTTTTTAAAGTTATTTAGTAATATGCTATTATGTGATATGATAAAGTTGTTTAACCATATGAAATTATAATAATAATTTTAAGGAGAGCCAAAGATAATATAGATAGATGAAGGGATGGGGCAAGGAGAACATCAATGTTTGTATATACTAGATACAGATATTATTTGTTCTTTTTCCAATTTGGACTAGGCATGGATAAGTCTACTGATTATAATTAGTGTAACTCCTGCTTCTGCTACCCTCTGACTGCTCTCCACCAGCTGGAAATTTTTTCCCTCTCCATAATCTATGTGCAGGCAAAACCAAGGACTCCCTCTTTTGAGTTTGTCCCCCTGGATAGAGAAGAAGGACCTTTGAATGTGTGTTTTATGCATTTTTGTACTTATTTTAATGGGAAGAAGATTGTTAAATGTCAAGACAAGTTTAAATTGAGAGTTAGTGCTTGAATACGGGATATTTAGAACTCTCTTTGTTGATTTCTAACTGTTCCTCTAGTATGGTAAGAAGAACCAGACTCAGTGCTAATATTAGAAAATTCATTTGATTTTCTAACAAAGGGCTGAACTCCTGTTCTTTGCTCTTTGAGGTTAAATGAATGAAAAAGTCTTCATGTCTGACGTTGTTGAATAACAGATATTCTTTTTTGACTATTAATTTGCATCCATTAAGTTAAAAAGTTGGTATCAATATAAACCAGTCATTTCATAAAACAAACACAGTAGATGGAGCTTAGTGTGACTAAATATATATAGTTGTATTAATTATCTATTGCTGCATAATAAATTTCCATAGTTTTTGTGGGCCAGTGATCTAGGCATGGCTTGCATGTGTCCTTTGCTTCAGCTTCTCTCACAAAGCTGCAATCCAAATGCCATCCTGGGCTGGGGTCTCATCTGAAGCTCAGGTGAGGAAGGGCTCATTTCTAAGTTTCAGTGTTCTTTGGCAGGATTCAGTCCAGTTGAGGACCTCAGCTCTTTCCTTGCTGTCACCTAGAACCCCCTCAGTTCTCTGCCACTTGGGCTTCTCTGTTTGGCAGCTCACTCCATCAAAGCCAGCAAAAGCCAATAGAAAGGGTCTGCTGGCAAGATGGAAGGCACTATCTTAGGCAACATAATCATGAAAATGACATCCCATGGTCTGGATCATATTCTGTTGGTTAGCTATGAATCACAGATACCACCCACACTCAAAGGGAGGGGATGGTACAGAAGCATGAACAACAGAAAGCAGGGAAAACTGGCGGCTGTCTTGGAGTCTGTCCACCACAATAGCTTGTACGGTGACATAATGTAAAAGTGAATAACTACATTCAATGAATAAAACAGTTCTTTGTTCTAAGAGTTTAAAATCTAGTAATGAAAATATGACAGTAAGCAGTAAGCATTGCAGTATCTTAGTAGTATATGTTGACACATTCTCATTTCATTTGCGATGTATGCATAATGGGTATAATTTCTGAGGAACGAGCAGCACAAGCACAGCGTCTTACTTATCCAAAGTGGCTATTAATCAAAGAAGGCAGATTAAGTAACAAATAGGCACATGAGACCTGAAACAGTGTTATTGGGGAAAATAAACAGACTGGAGCACAACAGTTACATCATTTCCCTGTTGCCTATCATACTCTAAGGCTGCACATAGTGAAATAATGGGACAAGAATTTGGCTTCTGGAAGAGAGATCCAGTGTTCTGGGCTGGGAGCTTATATAAGCTTCATATTGGAGGAAGCACAATCACTTCCACCGCTTGATCAAGAGTGAAGTCCAAGATCTGAGCCTGCAGCTGTGTGATGTTCTGTACCAGTGGCTGTACCAGACCACATCTATCACCTCAGCACTTACTAGAATGGGTTGTCTTGGCCCTGAAGTCTACAGCTGGCTTCAATGCAGTAGATTTCAGTCCCCAAATATTCTGCAAGAGGCCAACTCCCTCTTGGACAAGCTAATCCTTAACTCTGAGTCAACACCCCAGATTCCAAAGGATGGCCTGTATATTTCCTACCCCCTCAGTAACCCTTGCCATTTCAACTCACATGAGTTATTTGCTAACATGGCAGTGATGCAGCATTCTCACTGATACACATGAATCTGAGTTCAATTTAAAAGCAGGTTATTTAGTTCATGTTTAGAAGGCTCCGTATGACTTACATTTCTTCTGTGTGATTATTTTATGGAGGAAAATTTTAATTTTAGAAGTTTTTATCATTCTTCTATAAAATCATTAATCACCTAAGTATTAAATTTTCCCTTTAAATTCTATCCCTTTTATTAGACTCCACAATTCCTTCTAAAAGAAATCTTCTAATTTAACTTGAAAAATACATACAGATGGTCCCTGACTTGTGATGGTTCAACTTAGGATTTTTCGACTTTACAATGGGGCAAAAGCAATATGCATTCAGTAGAAACCATACTTTGAATTTCAAATTTTGCTCTTTCCCTGGCTAGTGATAGGCGGTAAGATTCCCTTTTGTCATGCTGGGCAGCTGCAGCCACACGACCACAAGGGTAAACAACCTATACACTTACAACCATCCTGCACCCAGACAACCATTCTGTTTTGTACTTTCAATACAGCAGCGGTCCCCAACCTTTTTGGCACCAGGGACTGGTTTCATGGAAGATGGGGGTGGTGGGATGGTTCAGGCAGTAATGCGAGCCATAGTTCAGGCGGTAATGTGAGCCATGGGGAGCGGCAAATGAAGCTTCGCTTGCTTGCCCGCCGCTCACCTCCTGCTGTGCGGCCCGGTTCCTAACAGGCCGTGGACCGGTACCGGTCCACGGCCCAGGGGTTGGGGAAGCCTGCAGTGCAGTATTCAAAATGTTACATGAGTTATTCAACACTTTGTTATGAAATGGGCTTTGTATTAGACGATTTTGCCCAGCTGTAGGCTGATGTAAGTGTTATGAGCACATTTAAGGTAGGCTAGGCTAAGCTATGATGTTTAGTTGGTTGGCATATTAAATGCAATTTTGGCATACAGTATTTTCAATTTACGATAATTGGGAAGTAACTCCAGCATAAGTCAAGAAAGATCTGTATCTTTAACTTTTCATGTCATTTTATTTCATAACTCTAGATAATACTTTTTAATACATTTTATTGAATGAGGTTACCTTATAGGCAGGAGTGTTTTACTCTGAAGTTTTATTAGTTTCTGATGAATAGTACTGTTTTTAGTTGGTCCAAGAGATATGCTACTTATCCCAGGTTCTGTAGGAAGCAAATAATACTAGAACAAAGTTCCAGTATATTTATTTTTTTGTCTTTCTTAAAGGTTAATGATCTAGTTTCTAAAATAGCCATTTAGGAAATGTTAACTTTATGCTAATTCAAATTATTCTCCAAAAAATCTGCCCTGAAATAACCTCTTGCCATTTTTATTCTACCCCTGGAAAAAAATAAAAGTGCTAAGAGTCCCATGGTGGATCTTGCAAATGGAAAGAAAATGCATTAAATATATATTACTAAGCTGGCTAAAGGAAAGTTTGTTTTTTTGCTAGAGCTACTTTGGCATATATCTTGACTGTTTCTTTTAACTGGAGAAAGTTAAAAATAACCATCAGTGCACAGAGTCAACATTTTTGTCTTGGTATTTGTGTCAGAAGAAAATAAATCCACTTAGAAAACAAAGAAATGTTCAGATAGGAAATATGGAGCCTATGGTTGGAGTGATGCATACATCAGCTTAGAAGTGTAAAACTGAGAGAACTGATGACCCAGGGCTGGCTTGGAGAATAAATTTAAAACTTGTGTTCTTTGAAAATTCATTGAAAAGAGATAAATGGATAGTGATCTTTTCACAAAGTTTCAGGAGTCCAAAATATCAAGGCAAAATATTACCTGAGGGGAAAAGGTTAAATTTTCCAGATGCCTCAGCATTAGAATATTGGAGCAGGGAGGCAAAGGTTAAACAATAATTGCTAACTACCCTTTTCTCTACTGTTAGACAATTTGTATTCTTCAGGCATTTCCTGTTGCATTCTAAAGGCTAAATTTATTAAGCTCTACTCATATTCTTTAAGCAAAAAATAGAAATATGAATAATATTTAGTTATTACTTCCTTCAAAATATCGCTGCTTACATAATGTGTAGTGTTCTCAAAAAGCAATTAGCCTTGGCAAGCAGCGTTAAGTCAGTGCTTTCCAAACTGCTCTAGACCATGTCTCATTTTGAAAAACAGACAACAAAACTTAAAAAGTAAAACCTACTGGTCTCTTATAATGCTTTGAAATTTCTGATTAGAATAAATATTGTGATTACGAACAAATAAAAGTAAATAAATGGGGAATGTATGTTTTATAACTATGCATGGCCCTTCTGTTAAATCAAAAATCTGTTATATTCCCCCAACTCTTCCTGGCTACCCCAACCTGGTGCCCCCTGGATGAGAATCACTGTGAGAATACTGTTAGCCTGGGTTTCTCATTTTAGATATGCAAATCTAAACTACAAAGATAAGTTGTGTTTTCCTGAGTTTAGATATCTACATATCATAACACCAGGATAGGATCTGTGGAATGGACAGATAGCCAAAGAGCAACTGGAGCCAATCTCTGAGGTGCACCAACACTCCATTGGGGAGTAGAGGAGAAGTGAAGAAAATGTACTTAATGGAAAGGAGGATCCACAAAAGAGACCTTAGAATGTTGTGATTAGAGGGCTGCAGTGGTTTTATAGCTACTTTATTTATTAATTTATTATTTTTTTATTTTTGGCTGTGTTGGGTCTTCGGTTCGTGCGAGGGCTTTCTCTAGTTGCGGCAAGTGGGGGCCACTCTTCATCGCGGTGCGCGGGCCTTTCACTATAGCGGCCCCTCCCGTTGCGGGGCACAGGCTCCAGACGCGCAGGCTCAGTAGTTGTGGCTCACGGGCCCAGCTGCTCCGTGGCATGTGGGATCTTCCCAGACCAGGGCTCGAACCCGTGTCCCCTGCATTAGCAGGCAGATTCTCAACCACTGCGCCACCAGGGAAGCCCCTGCAGTGGTTTTAAAATAAGTCCTCAAATTATTTGATGCTCCTTTCTTCAAGAAGTAGACTCTAATTCCTCTCCTCTTAAGTGTGACTGGACTAAGGGATTCACTTCTAATGATGAGACTGACTAGACTAGTCAATAGGTACTGTGGCTTTTTGGATCACTCACTCTGAGGGCAACCAGCTGCCATGTTAGGAGGAATCTGCAGAGTAAGGAACTGCAGCCTTCATCAAACAGCCATGCAAGTACCTCCATCCAATAACCATGCAAGTCAATCATCCATCCCCAATTAAGCCTTCAGATGACTGTATCCCCAGCCAGCCTCCTGACTGCAACCCCAGGAGAGGTCCTCAGCCAGGACCACCATCTCTGCCACTGCTGATTTCCTAACCCACAAACTGAGATGATAAATATTTGTTGGTATAAGTCACTAAGTTTGGGGATGAGTTATTACACACAATATATAATTAATACAAGAACCAAGAGAATAATACGATTTTTGAGAGATGGTAGCGTTGATAATGTTAACTGTGATACGAGGCCATGTAAAATGAGGACCAAAAAGCATCCACTGACGTTATCAACTTAAAGGCTTGTCATAGCCTTGGTTAGAGCAGTTAGATGGAAAAGTGAGAATGGAAGGTGAGAGACCATCAGGAGGCAGAAAGTTAGAAAATGTGGCTTGTGAGTATGAAAAAATGTATTTAAGAAATTTGGTTATGGAGTATAGGGGAAAGTAAGGGTGGTAATTGGAGTAGTGCCTGTGTTTCAGAGAAGGTTATTTAAGATGAAATGGACAAGATAATATATTAATAGTGTACGATTTGACATGTAGAGAGGATAAGTAGAGAGGATGAAAATGCCAGGGGAAAAAATGGGGCAATATCCCTGTGGAGGGAAGGTTACAGTAAAGTGGTGGTGACATATCCTCTTCACGTTTATTCATTCTTAATAAAAAGGGAGTATAAATTAAGGTTGCAGGTGGAAACAGATTTGCATGCAAAAAGTTAAAGTATGTTTATTTGATTGATTATATTACCTCTGTAAATTTAAACTACATGTTAAATGAAATGGAGACTAGGAATTTTAAAATAGTGGCATAAAGACGGAATTTTCCTTCTTTTTTGCATACCACCCCAAAATCAACAAAAAATAATAAGAGAGGGAGTCATGTCACCAAGGTGGTGGAATAGGAGACCCTGGCCTCTGTCCTCCCACAAAGAACAACAATTAGACAGCTATCATGAATGAAATAGCTCTTGGAGACCTCAGGATTCCATATAAGAAACTTCAGTAACATAGTGGAGCAGAAACTCCAAAAACTGCCCAAAAGAGTAGGAAGAACAGTTTTAATTTGCCTGCATTATCCCAGCCCCCAGGCCAGCACTCCTCAGAACCAAGAGGGAGGGACTTCCCTGGTGGCGCAGTGGTTAAGAATCCGCCTGCCAATGCAGGGGACACGAGTCCAAGCCCTGGTCCGGGAAGATCCTACACGCCACTGAGCAACTAAGCCCGCAAGCCACAGCTAGTGAGCCCGCATGCCACAACTACTGAAGCCTGCACACCTAGAGCCCATGCTCCGCAACAAGAGAAGCCACCGCAATGAGAAGCCCGTGTACCGCAACGAAGAGTAGCCCCCGCTCACCGCAACTAGAGGAAGCCAGTGCGCAGCAACGAAGACCCAATGCAACTAAAAACAAATAAATAAATAAAATTGATTCTTTAAAAAAAAAAAAAGGGAACCAAGAGGGAACTCCCCCACATAGGAGAGTTCCCCTAACTGGGAAAAGGAGAGTCAGGTGAGCAACTAGCTGCCCCAGCCTTTCTGTACCCAGTTCACTTTCACCCCACCCAGAGACTGCCAAGGCTGAGATGCCTAGAGATGGCCAGGAACAAGGAAGAAGGGCAGGGAGTACCAGTTTCGGCCACTATGCAGCATGAGTGACCTCAGTTCCCAGCCTTCCCCACTGAGGACCTCCATAACCCTTGCTGATGCTGCAGACCATCCCCTGAGACCACCAGCTTTCATCACAGAGGACCTTGTCATGGACCAGAGCAGACTGCTCCACAGAAGACTCCAGCAGCTTCTGCCACCAAGGAAACCACTGAGGAAACCGTAGTCTCCCCAGAGCCCCTGCAGGTTTCACCACTGAGGTTTTTGCCCCACAGGTTTTCATGTTTGCAGATACCACCTGCCTGAGTCCCTTCCTGTTCCCTCTCCTGCCCTCACTCTGGAGCCTGGAATCAGCACCAGCAGTGAGTCCAAGCCCTGTGACCACACGTGCAAGACAACAGTTGACCCCGCTGTCATGTGTGCCATGGCTAGCATTTGCAGTTGTACAAGTCCATGCCAACAACCTAGGCCCCTACAGGTGCTGTGGGCTTGCATCTGGCCCCAACTCCTGCCACTGGCCTGCACTGCAACACGTGCCAGCAGCTAGCCCCCCGTAGCTACACACTTCTATGCTGCTGGTCTGACAACCATCACTGGCCCCCATCACAGCGTGTGCCCCTGCAGCTAGCTCCTGTAGTCATTCAAGTTCACACCAATGACTAGGGCTCCCACAGCTACTCATACACCCCCAGTTGGCCCCGCCCCTTCTGCTGGCCCCATCCCTTGCCACCACACAGGCACCTGCAGCCTGCCCCCACAGCCAAGTATGTGCCATCGGCTCAATTCGCCAACACCACCTGTCGTGGCCCCTAGCCCTAGATCTGAGGCACCACTGAGGACCTCAACAGCCCTCGCAGCCAAGTTCATGAAGTCCCTAGAACAAATTCAATTCAAAAAGATTTTCCCCAAGACATGTTATAATAAAACTGTCAAAAATTAAACATAGAGAATCAGCAAGAGAAAGAAGTTAGTCACTTACAAGGGAATCGCCATAAAGCCATCAGTGGATTTCTCAGCAGTAACCTTGCTGGTCAGGAGAGACTGGGATGTTATGTTCAAAGTGCTGAGAAAAAAAAGTGTCAAACATGAATACCTGGCAAAGTTGTCCTTCAGAAATGAAGAAGAAATAAAACTTCACCAGAGAAACAAAAGCTAAAAGAATTCATCACACCAGACCTGCCCCACAAGATGCTGAAAGGAGCTTTTCAAGCTGAAATGAAAGGAAGCCAATTGGTAACGTGAAAACATATGCATGAAAACATATGGTAAAGGTATGTACAGGTCAAATTCAGAATATTCCAGTACTGTAATATGGTAGTGTGTTAATCACTTAACCCTAGTGTAAAAGTTAAAGGACAAAAGTATTAAAAATAACTATAGCTACAATAAATCTTAATGGATACACAATATAAAGTATGTAAATAGTGATTTTAAGAGCATAAAATGTAGGGGAGAGGGAGTAAAAGGGTAGAAATTTTGTATGCAATTAAAGTTAAGTGATCAGCTTAACATAGACTATTTCTAGAAGACATTTTATGGAAGCCTGATGATAAATACACAAAAAATCTACATAGATACACAAAAGATAAAGAGAAGGAAATCAAAGAATATCACTATGGAAAATTATCAAATCACAAAGGAAGACAGCAAGAAAGGAAAAAAGAAACAAAGGAACTATTAAACATCCAGAAAACAATAAAGAAGATGGCATTAGAAAGTTCTTACCTATCAATAATTAATTGAATTGGGGATCTACTGTGCACCGTGTTGATGATAACTAATCATACTGCAGTATATACTTGAAAGAGTAGATCTTAAATGTTCTTACCACAAAAAGGAAGTGGTAATGATATGATGGGATGGAGATATTAGTTAATGCTATGGTGTAATCACTTTTCAATATATAAATGTATCAAATCAACACATTATATACCTCAAATTTATACAATATTATATGTCAGTTACATATCAATAAAACTTGGGGAAAAAGTAATAAAAAAACAAAAATAATGCTCATGTTTTGATAAAACATAGAGATATTTGTAACCTGAAACCATAAATTATGAAGAAATGACCATTTTTGCCAAAGTTAGAAAGGCCAATAGAAATCTGTTAAGTTCCTGTAGTTGATTGAATAGCAGCCCTCAAAACAATAGGTTCACTCAGAACCTGTGAATGTGACCTTATTTGGAAAAAGTGTTTTTGCAAATGTAATTAAATTAAGGATCTCAAGATGAGATTATTCTGGATTAAGGTGGGCTCCAAATCCAGTGACACTTGTCCTTTTAAAAGAAGGGGAGAAGGTAAGGAAGAGAAGGTCATGTGAAAACCCACATGAAGATAAAGGCTAAGACTGGAGTGATGCTGCCACAAGCCAAGGAATGCCAGGGGCCACTGGAAGCTGGAAGAGGCAAGGAAGTGTTCTCCTCAAGAGCTTTCAGAGGAAGCATGACCCTGCTGACATCTTGATTCAGACTTCTGGCCTACATTACTACAAGATAATTGAATTCTGTTGTTTTAAGCCACCAGTTTGTAGTAATTTGTTTTGGCAGCCCTGGGAAACGAATGCAGATCTCCTTGCTTTTAAAATTCAGAAAAAGAAGCAGAGCACATTCACCAAGTAAGGGCCCACTCTGTGAACAGTTCATCAACAGTTCAACAGTTCATCAATTCAACAATAGTTTGGAAACCTGGTTGAACAGTGAGACCTCAGAGGAACTGCTTTGGATTAAAGCCTCAGGATTCAGAGACAACAGGCCTGAAAGAGGAGTCACATGCACATGATATAACTCCAAGGAAGAATTCTCAAGTTTGGCAAAGGGACCACCTTAATAAAAACAAAAACACAAAGTATAGTTCAAAAAGCTCAGGGACTTATGGTGAGAATTCAGAAGGAAATGAAATATGAACAGGCAAAGCACAGGAAGAAAGCCTAGAAAAGCAGAAACATGGATCCACACATATTCAAAACCATCAAAAGAATGAAGCCTCATTAGATTTAGCAATTAATGAATTAGACACTGTTGAAAACAGTCACTGACATGGAGGATAAAATTGGGAAAAAAATGTAGATGAATGATAAAATGAAGACAAAATGTTTTTAAAAATAGACAATAATGAATGATAGGAAAGACAGGCAAATGGTATTCCATTTTGCAAAATTAGTGTCCCAAAAGAAAATGAATTGATTACTACAAAGGAAAACAATAAAAGTCTTCTAAGATAAAACAAAACTTTCCAAAATAAAACCATATAAACTTTCTAAAAATAAAAGATATGAATCTATAGATTTAAAAAAAAGTCACCTGTCACAAGAAAAACTAACAATACATGAATACTGAAATATAGCCTGGTAGATTTTACTGCACTTTAAATAAATAGAGGAAAAAACTTTTAGGACTCTAAGCAAAAAAAGTCAAGTCATCTATAAGGGAACAAAATTATTCTTGTTTCCCTATTCCTTGTTGCATCATTTAACTCTGGAAATAGGAGAGCATGTTTATAAAGCCTTCAAAGTAGGAATGGGCAATATAAATATTCTATGTCAACTTATTTAAGTATCAAGGCACCTATGACAAAAGAACTGACAGTGGACATTAAATTAATTTACATGAACAACTAGGATAAAGACAAATGTGAAGAACAAGACTAATAATGAAAATACTATATGCTCTGAAAATGTAGAAATGGCATAACTAAAACTCTGCTAGGAGGAAAACAATGGGAACTATGATGAATGGGATGATTGTCTAATCTTTTATAAATACAAGTTGAATAAGCCATTTAATGGTATAAAGAAAGTTACAAGTGCATACTTTAATGTGTAAAGCTAAACAACAAAATAGGGAAAGAGGGAATAAAAGGGAGAGAAAAGGAAGTAGAAACATTGAATCATGCCCTTGCCCATAGCAGGAAGTTAACAGACATTGTCAAAGAAAAAGGATTAAATTTTTTTATATAAAGTTAGAATCACAAATGTATAAAAAAAGAAATTAATATCAAAAATTACAAAAAGAAACAATAAATAAGGTAACCTAAACATAGAATTTGAAGGGACAAGGGGAAAAAAAACATATGTCAAACCACTAAATATAAATGGACTATACTTATTTATTAAAAGAATAAAATTCTCAGGTTGGACCTCAAAGCACAATGTGGTATAATAACAAAACATTCTTAACACAAAGATATTTATATTGCCTAGAAATTAATAAATGGGCAAAGGTATACCAGGCAATTATGCACCAAAAAAAAAAAGGTTCAACATTAAGGGAGCTAAATCTACAGAAAAAACAGAGAATAGAAACACATAGTAGGTATAAAGTTTGAGTTACTTCTCAATAGTATGAACATTATAAATATATTCTACATTAAATGTACAAGTAAATATGTATGTGCATGTGCGAGAGATGAGAGAATACACATTCTTTTCAAATTCCTAAGTAATGTTCACAAATTGACCTTATATTGGGCATTAACCAACAGCTTAATCAATTCCAGAGTTAAAATAATATGACCTTAATGCAATAAAGTAAAAATTAATAACGTGAATGATCTTTCTACCAGGAAATGTAAATTTTCTCTTATACATCTCTTATCTAAAACAAGAAATCAAACTAAAATAGGAAATGATTTAGGAAATTGTGTCAATTAAAATATGTGTATTTCTAAACCTCTGAAAAACACATCTAAAATATTGCACAGAGGAAAACATAATATATATCAAAAGCAGCATGCATTCAATTTTTAAATGTCTGAAAAAAGACAAATGTAAGAAAAGAGTGAGTAGTAAAGATAAAAGCAAAAAATGATGAAACATAAACAGTTAAATGTTACAATCAATAAATAAAGCTTATTGCCCTTTTTGTTGTGAATAAAATTGATAACATGAATAAAAAGAATAGTTATTTAATCTTACCAATGACAATAAAGAAATAACTACAAACATTGTAGAAATTAGTAGAATTCTAAACAACTAATCTTTTCAAGTCATTGCAATTTAGTTTGAGAACATGGATGAAATGAATGCTTTCCTTGGAAAATATAAATCACCAAAACTGACCCCAGAAAGTGGGTCTGGAAAACTGCACACGTGATTTAACATTCAAGAGATAAGGTTGTCTAATAGCTATTGCCCAGGTGGTTTCACAAGGGAATTCTTAAAAAAATTCAAGTAATAGATAACTGCAATTAAACTTCAGTTGTTCAAAGCATAAAGGAAAAAAAAAGAAAAAGAAAATTTCCTACCTCTTTTAGAGCTAATGTGCATCACATTGATACCAAAATCCCATTGAAGAAATACACATAAAAGAAAACCACAGAACATTCAAACATATTAAAATAAAAACATTTAAAAAATAACTAGCGGGGCTTCCCTGGTGGCGCAGTGATTGAGAATCTGCCTGCCAATGCAGGGGACACGGGTTCGAGCCCTGGTCTGGGAAGATCCCACATGCCGCGGAGCAACTGGGCCCGTGAGCCACAGCTACTGAGCCTGCGCGTCTGGAGCCTGTGCTCCGCAATGGGAGAGGCCGCGACAGTGAGAGGCCTGCGCACCGCGATGAAGAGTGGCCCCCACTTGCCACAACTAGAGGAAGCCCTCGCACAGAAACGAAGACCCAACACAGCCAAAAATAAATAAATAAATAAATAAATAAAAAATAATAATAATAATAACTAGCAAAATTCAGCTGTTTATTTAATAAATAAAGCAAGTACAGTTTGTTCCTGGAATGTTAATGTGGTTAAATATTAGGATAGCTATAAATATAAATCAACATACTTAGCAAATGAAAAGAGACATATAAATCTACCTATAAAAAAATTCTTTTAATAAAATTCAATGTCTATTCTTGATTTTAAAAATCATAATAATATAAGATACTTTCCATATGACCCTGTTTTATATATGCAGAAATAACATGTGTATGCTAATTGAGAAAACATTAGAAACATTCTCCATAAAATCAATAATAAAGCAACAAAATTTGCTATCAACCTCTTGATTATAAAATTTTCCAGAGGCATAAGCCAATGATATTGTTGAATACAATGGGAAATAAATTTAGAAACAAAAATTGGAAAACAGAATTTTAAATTATTACTACTTGAGAATAATATATATTTTCTCCTTGCAAAATCTAAAAGGATCAGTTGGAAAACTATTATAAATAATAAGACAAAACAGTTACAGGGCTGGGCACAAAATTGATACATGGTGAATAAATGGGTTTCTCATATGGGTGATAACAATGTATGAATAAAACACTAAAAGATAAAATACAAAACCTAACAAGAAACAAGTAAAATCTTCTGTGTAGAAAACTGTTCATGCCACTGAGAAACACAGAGGAGGACTTTAGCATAAGGAAAGACACATTCTTGGAAAAGAAAATGCAACATCTTAAGAATGTCAGTTCTCCCTCAAATTAATCTATAAATTTAATGCGATCTTAGTAAAAATACCAACAGTATATTTTTGGAAACTAGACAAATTGGTGCCAGTGTTAAAATAATAATAAAATAGGAATGTCCTAAAAATAGACAAAAGGAGAGAGAGAGAATTATGGTTCTCTATTCTTATCATTTTAAACTTGTAATAATTAAAACAGCATGATACTGAATAGAAAGGCAATTTATGTACTGTTAAGCATTACAAGGTTGATATTTTTACATTATTTTGTATTAGTTCTATTTTTTAATTTGAAACTAATCAAGTGTTCAACATCGTATAATTCATTTTTATGTTTTCAGTCAAAAGATTCAGTCAAAAGATTACAAGAAACACAGTTGAGAGTTCTATCAAAGAAACGTATAATACAAATTGAAGGAGAACACTAGAGCTAAATAAAATAAGAAAAGTGTGAAGAGTCAAGGAGAGACGTGCTTAAATCAAATTTTCTCGTAGAAGAGGGTGATATTCAGGATATAATATCCTGAAGAGTGGTTAACTTTTTGAGGGCATGGTAGCAGAAAAAAGAAACTCGAAAAACACTCAGAATAAAAAATAATTTCTTTAAGAAAAGTTGACCCATCATGGAGTAAAATGGATTATTCTGAGTCACATTCTAAACCACCATCAAAACTATGAGTAATTAGTGAGCACTTTTGAATCTGGATATATTTTCATTGAAGCTGAAAGTTAAACACCAATGGAAATTTTTCATGCTAAATGAGAAGAAAGCATCCCTTCACATTAAAAGAAATTATGGAGTTGAGAGATTCTTTCTGTGGAAAGCCAGATAGTCTATAAATCACTCGCATTATGTGTTCCTTCATCTGGGACATTAACGTCTGGCCTGTCTTTGCTTTTATCAAAGTGGATGCATTATAATAAAAATGAGGGATATGGAGGAGGACATTATGCTTTTGTTTTGCTATTTGTTTATTTTCATAAAAGAGCCAATGCTGTGAATCACAAACCTTCAACAATGACTCACTCAATGGGAGAGTAAGTTTTTGCAAACACTTCCCAGTGGTGAGTAGCATGTCCCTTAATTTCACATGCACCGCCTAATACTCTGTGGGCAGGTTGGATGCCTGAGGCGTGGTATAAATTCTAAACTGACAGGTCATCATCAAAACTAAGAGCAATTAGTAAGTACTTTTGAATATTGATATTTTCACTCTGACAGATTTTCTGGCTGTTTTAATAGAATTTTGGAGCAACAATCTTGTTGTTGCTCAAATCTTCACGTGATAGTTCTGGTTAAGTCTCAGATTTCTCTTATAACTGATGTGAAATATTCCAAAAGTACTTTCAGAAAATTTAGTAAGAATTCTGTTACATACATTATATATATTGCACTACACACACACACACACACACACACACACACTGTATGCTCAGGTCACCCAAGAGGGCTGTTCTCTTGCTCTCTCTACATCCCCTGCTTGACTAGTGCCTGCCTGCTTCACTTACACCCTAATCACAGGACTGACGTTCCTGCATACTTGCCTGGCCCCAGCTAGTGATTGTTCTGACTTTTAGATTAGAACGTCTCCACCTGATAGCTTATCAGGGGGGTGGTGAGGGTCGTGCTCCTCTGCTAGTTTCCCTGGTAACTGCTGAGCCAAGCTGATGTCAGTTCCCCCCTATAACGGGTAACCTCCCTCTGACCCCAGAGTGAAGACTTGCCACCACGTCCTGGTGCCGTCTGCGGTACCCGGTGGGGAGTGGCCCCAGGACCTTGCTTCAGACATGTAAGCTACCCCTTCCACTAAACCATTGATGTCTCTGTCGCCGACTCTGGGCTCTTTCTCTGGTCTCGAGGACTGGCAAGTACAGGGCTTGTAGGCCTGCTCCAGGCAGAGCAGCCAGGAGACAGAGGAAACTCCTGTGAGCCCCGAGATGTCAGGAAATAAGGACCGGGAGTGGAAAGTTGTGAGGGTGATCCTGGGGTGGCCGTCCACTAATGTGGAGTCCGGAAGCTACAGGCGTGATCCCGAACGTTGCAGGGGAAATTCTGGGGTGGTTGTCCACTAGCATGTGGGGTCCTGTGGTGGCTGTTCTTGGTGAATGGGGGTCTCCCAGAGTACGGAGGTCTCATAGACATCCCTAAGGCTGCTGCATCCCACTGGCCGCCATTACCGTGGGGAAAAAGAAGTGGCCACAGCTGTGGGCTGGCCATTGCGTTTTATATTAAGAAAGGCCACAGAGGCTGAGCCAGCGGCTGGGGTGAAGGTTAACTTGAATGCTGATTCATTCATGTTCCTCTGAAAATGAAGCATGTGAATGTGAGTGAATGCTATGCACTATTGTCTATTACTGTTACTTGTTTAAACTGAATTGACGATTGAAAAACTGAAAAACATCCCTGAAGATGTCCTCTTTTTGACATTCTAAAACTGGTTTTTGCATATACCATTAGAGGAAGTTAGCTTTCTAGAAGGAATCAGTATTTCTCTTCCTGTGCCTTTGAGATGTAAATGATCTACCTGGGCTCTCAGGAACTTTAATCATCTGTGATCTCTAAGAGTGAAGGAAAAAAAAGGGCTTTTTCAAACTCTGTAGAAATAACTATGTTTTGGGCATGTCTATCTAAAATAGTCTCTCCAGATTTTGGTAGCTTGAAACTAAACTGAGTTAAATGAAGAGAATTCATTGATTATTTGGGTCATTTCAAATAGAATAAAATATTGGAACATTAATTGCTGGGCTGGTCTAAGTTTACCTACCTTTGCCTTCTTAGAAGAGGAAGACTAAAGCATAAGTTTTCTAAACAGGAAATGCTGGTATGACAAGGAGTTCACAATTAACTTGCTTCTTGATTTTTGCCACAGATTAAGGTTTTTAATGGTTAAGATTAAAATCAGTCATACTTCTCGTTATTGTCACCAAGTTTCTTTATCGATTAAATTGTAACCAAGTATTTAACTGTGGCTTTTTAAGTCTTTTGTCATGTATAGACAGTTATTGTTGTACTCTGATGCTTTTGCAAAAGTGCTTCATCTTTAAGGAGAGTCAAGGGCTTTTGACAAGTACAGGTCTCTGATAAATTTCAGATCATACTGCTGAACTGGGTAAGGAATTAAAGAATCCTAAGGGGAAACCTGATGGTTTCATAAAAAGTTAACAGAACGATTGGTTACTGAGTGAACTGGTGAATATGGTTATAATTTTTACGGTTTTTGTCTGGAATATTATTACTGGTTTTGATCTGTGTTTTCCAGATATAGGGAAGCCCTCCCCCTCAAGTTAGTTATGACTTACAGCAGTTTGGTAAACTACACCTGTGGGTAGAATCGAAACATTTTTCTTTTCTCTCTGCCTGGAGACTCTTGGATTCTGAGCAGCCTTATCAGGTGAATGGGAAAGACTGTCTCCTAGCAAGTGCAGGAATCTCAATATTTTGGGGACCTCTAGAAAAGAGAAATGCACCAAGGTGGAGCCTGATGGCAGGCCTTTGGCATGGCTTTCCTGGCCTTGAGAGGCCTTTTGGGAATTTAGTCTGAGACTCCTTATGAGGGGTTCTACCAACGGCAGTTTTGAGGAGCCTATGTGGTCAATTCACCAGACTAATTTTGCAAACAAATTCTTCTTCTTCTTTTTTTTTTTTTTAATCTATTTATTTATTTATTTATTTTTGGCTGTGTTGGGTTTTCATTTCTGTGCGAGGGCTTTCTCTAGTTGGGGCAAGCGGGGGCCACTCTTCATCGCAGTGCGCTGGCCTCTCACTATCGCGGCCTCTCCTGCTGCGGAGCACAGGCTCCAGACGCGCAGGCTCAGTAGTTGTGGCTCACGGGCTTAGTCGCTCCGCGGCATGTGGGATCTTCCCAGACCAGGGCTCGAACCCGTGTCCCCTGCATTGTCAGACAGACTCTCAACCGCTGTGCCACCAGGGAAGCCCCAACAAATTCTTCTTGATTTGGCTTTGTTTGGTGGAGATGAGGGTAATTTTAGAGAGAAAAATATTTTGGTTCAGTGGATTCTAGTTCTGCTCATTGAGGTCTGTATTTATGAAAGTTATTGTGTTAGCCATACTTTTTCTCTGATGTTCAAGATGGAAAGAAAATTATCTAGCGAGGTTGTCACAGAGTATAACTACTCATGATGTGTCACTGCTTGCTGTAAGTCTGCCACTAAAAGGACATGAATAATGTTTGTGTAAAAATTTGATGCGATAAAATGTGATAAATTGTATAATTATAAGTAATAAAATATATAGCCTATAAAATGTTTCCCCATTAACATACCTCTGAGCTTGTGCACAATACCTGATCGGTTTTCCCCCAACGTGGATAAGTAGGCAAAAATAAAGGAGGCCTAGAACCAAGGGACATGATCTGGACTCAGGGCAGCCGACGTTCACCCTGGCTTTAAGGGACATATACTTTGGTCTATCAGAAGATTTGCAATCAAAAGGGGAAATGATGGAAAAATCTTCACATATGGAGGTATAGGGAAGTCATTCTGGTTTATACATGGTTTAACTTAAACTTTACTGACCAAAGTGTCCTGTTTTGTGGCCTGTCGAGTATGCATTGTACATCGACTTTGGCCATTGAGGAGGGGAATACATTTGAAAGTCAAAATGGAGTAGCTGTGGTTCAGAAATCCAAGGTTAAAACTAGGTGGCCATTGTAATGTGATTTGCAACATGTTGCTGTATTACTGAAAACTTCAGTTTTCTGAACTCTGTGGCAGACTGGGACAAAATCCACAGGTGGGTATGGTATTATCTCAGAATGCGGGTACTGCTGGTATTTTGCTGAATGGTCATGATCCCCCCTCTGTTGTGTCTGTTAGATGTTTTGCACATTATCCCTAGCCTGAGTAAAGGAAATCTATTTGAGGACTGGGAAGCGACCGTGGCCTCACTGCAAAATGAGTCTAGTTGCTGGGTCTACAGTGAGATGCCATTGCTGTCCTCCTCTGGACCTCCATGAAAAGTGGACCCGGCTAATGTGACTATGTGGGGACGGCAGACCATAAGGGGAAAAGACCCTCACCATCTTCCTGCCCTGCCTGCCAATACGTCGGAAGGACCCTCGTCAGTAAAACCTTACTGTACAACCGACTGCCCATGAGTCCCCCTGGGCTCTGCTGTGTGGAGTGGAATAGGGTGACTTCTGGACACACAAGTCCAACTAGTGGGTTAACTGTTTTTTGTTTGGAAAGACCTAATGGGTCCACCCCTAATGACACTCAACATAACATGGGGTGGAGACCTGTACTGTGACTGCTGACTCCTGGCTAGGCCACCAGAATGTTTCCCTTAAAGCCAGGGCCTTCCCTTCCCCTTGGGGGTAGCTCTAGGTTTATGAAAACCAGGGGTGGCCTTATCTTCCTTATAATTGGACAGGATGCTGCCGCCATTGACTCCTTCTTTGACCCGGTAAGCGCTTGGCTCCAAAGTTTGCCCACATCCTGGTGAACGACTGTTCTGAGCATACTGGGTGTCTTACTCTTTTTTTTTTTTTTATAAATTTATTTATTTATTTATTTATTTAGGCTGTGTTGGGTCTTCATTTCTGTGCGAGGGCTCTCTTCAGTTGCGGCGAGCGGGGGCCACTCTTCATCGCGGTGCGCGGGCCTCTCACTGTCGCGGCCTCTCTTGTTGCGGAGCACAGGCTCCAGACGCTCAGGCTCAGTAGTTGTGGCTCACGGGCCCAGTTGCTCTGCGGCATGTGGGATCTTCCCAGACCAGGGCTCGAACCTGTGTGCCCTGCATTGGCGGGCAGACTCTCAACCACTGCGCCACCAGGGAAGCCCCCGGGGTGTCTTACTCTTGATGCCCTCTGGCTGCTGCTGTCTGTGTTGTATTTGTGGCGTCTGGCTGCAGTGCCCCTGACCCCAGGGATATTGCTGAAGAGGGGTGGACCAAGGTTGTGAGGGTCGTGCAGCGTATGTAGGGGTGGAGTGTATGATCAGGCCACCCAAGATGGCTGTTCTCTTGCTGTCTGTCCATCCCCTGCTCCAAGACCTTGCTTCAGACTTGTAAGCTCCCCCGTCCATTAAACCATTCTTCGGTCTTGAAGCTGGGCAAGCACAGTGGGGTACAGCCCAACACAAGCACACTCACAATATATTTGCCGGCGGGGCATTGAGGGGTGGATATATTTACTTTCTCACAATATTGCTACCCTGGTAATGCACACAGATTTCTCTTCTGTGTTACAATTTGGGTTTCTGTTAAAACTAAACAAAACCATAAGGTTTTTCCTAAATATGGAAAGCTCCTTAAATGAAGTTGGGTCTTCAGGGTTCATTGTGGTTTCTTCAGTACTGCCTCTCTTGTCACAGCTGATGGTGTAAAATTAAGATGATTAGATCTAATTAGCTGTTCTCTTCCCTAAGAAACCTACAGTTGTAACTGGAAGACTAGCAGCTAGGTCACAGAACTGAGTCACTGCTAATGTGACATGGTATAGAATATCCTGCTGGGGACTTTCTCTGAACTGACTACCTGCGGAATTAGAGATTTGCTTTGATTCAGTGAGCAGTCCTCATCTTCTTCTCTAGTTTTGCTTTTCAGCTATTATTTAATGGGGATTTGTTTTTCCGTTTTATTGAGATATAATTTACAAATAAAATGCACAGATGTTAAATGTACATTTCGGTGAGTTTTGGCAAATGTAACGCACCAACCCCAGTCGAGATAAAGAACATTTTCTTTACCGCAAAGCGTTCCCTCCTTGCTTTGCAGGCGGGCTCCACTCCCGCCTCTCCCTACCGCCACAACCAGGAAACACTTTTTTGATACCTATCAAAATCTGGGTAGAGTAGTCATATTTATTTTGGAAAATGGGTTGATTCTGATAATAACTGTATCTACCAACCCTTCCCCATCCCACTCCCTGCCCTCCCGCACCCCCGCCCGCCACAAAAGATTACTGTGTAGAATTTAAATGTTATCTTTTTTCTTGATTTTAATTATTTGTAGATTGAGTACCTTCGACAGGTCAAAAACTACACCAGTCTCTGGAGACACAGAAATGGATCAAAACTAAAAACATACAGTTTCTTTGTTCAAGGTACTGAGATCCTAGTGTGAGAATTACAACAGTGAACTGCAAATGACTGGAGAAATTATACTGATGACTTGTTGTGACATTCTGAGAGTGCAGGCGCGCCTAAAGATTGTGTGGTAGAGACTGTGCTGCTGACCAAAATACAGCAGGCAGCCTCTCATAACCTCCCTCTGTGGTCATGTGACTGTTTCTAGCCAATGAGCCATCAGTGGAAATGACTTATGACACTTTCAGGCTTGGTTCTTAATCATCTCCTAATTGCACTACTCCATAACCATTTCCCTTGTGTCTGTCTGGAAAGGAGCTCCCTCCCTCCAAGGTAACCTTGGAAATGATGGGTTAATGATGGTAGAGTCTTCATGAGGCTGCTCTTCAAATGACCTTCACTTTAGACTGACTGTTACATGAGAAGAAAGGAACTTTTGCTACATTTGAGAAGTTATTCATTTTGAGTTTATTTTTTACACCTGTTAGCCTACCCCACTGATAGCATTATAAACCATAGTTTCTTTTCTTTAAGTAAAATTAATTTTTTTCCTTTCAAGCCATCTGCTAAAACCTCAGATGGCAAAGAAACTTATTATTTAATTCCCCATATCTGCACCAAAACTGATGAGCTCTTCTGTAGAAAAATGATGCAAGAAAACAGATGGTTCCTGTTATAAATTCCCTTGTGTTTTCCTCTTCTGATTTAAAGGGTTCATTATTTGTTTCACTTGACATGAATGTGCTATTACTATTTATTAACATTGTAGTACAAGTGTGGAGACCAAATTTTTCACTGGTCATGTAACTTATTGAAAGCCATATTGCCAGAAAGGGGTGGCTTTCAGATTTGAACTGCAGCACCCAATCTAGACACAAATGCCCGAAGAAAAGGACAAAATATTCCAAATATCTAAATGTTCCTTAGAAAGGGACTTCCCTGGTAGTCCAGTGGGTGAGAGTCTGTGCTCCCAATGCAGGGGGCCTGGGTTCGATCCCTGGTCAGGGAACTAGATCCCGCATGCATGCTGCAACTAAGGGTTCACATGCCGCAACTAAAGATACAGAGTGATGCAACTAAGACCTGGCACAGCCAAAAAAATAAAAAAATGTTCTTTGGAAAAAGTGAAAAAGAAATAGACGTACGCAATCATATTTGGTCCCAGTTTTTCTTGATTTCCAATTCATGCTGCTAGGAGAAAACACTGAATTTTATTTCGTTACTGCTGTCTTAGTTCCTTGAAGCTTAAAACTTAAGCATGCTTGGGTCATAACTGAGTTTTTTAATGGTAATAATGCAATATTTTTTCAGTCTTTCTCCCTGGGTAGCATACAGGTTCAAGGAGAAGCATAAAGTCATCCCTGCATTCAACAAATATTTGTTGAGCATCTATCACAGGCCAGCTGCCGTTATAGGCACTGGGGATGTATTGGTTAACAAAGCAGGGCCTCTGATCATTTCTCTGTCCTGTTGCAAATTACACCTGATATGAAGTGTCTGCCTGCTCTGGTGGTGTGTGTGGTCTGTTCCATCATGACAGTTATGGTCTGGGGCTTTCTCTGCTGGCTTTTCTCTTTATCCCTCTCTCTCTCTTTAAGGCTTTATTAGTTTAGAGCAGTTTTAGGTTGACAGCAAAATTGAGAGAAAGGTACAGAGATTTTCCGTATACCCCCTGAACCCACATGCGCAGAACCTCCCCCATTAACACCATCCCTCATGAGAATGGTACATCTGTTACAATTGATGAACCTACACTGACACATCATACTCACCCAAAGTCCAAGGTTTACATTAGAGTTCACTCTTGGTGTTGTACATTCTATGGGTTTGGAAAAAATGTATAATGACATATATCCATCATTATACATTTACAGAATATTATTATATTTATATATATCTGTATTATACAGAATATTTTTACTGCCCTAAAAATTCTCTGTGTTCCACCTATTCATTCCCCCTACCAGACCTCTGGCACCCGCTGATCTTTTTACTGTCTTCATAGATTTGTCTTTTTCAGAATGTCATATAGTTGGAGTCATACTGTACGTGGCCTTTTCAGATTGGCTTCTTTCACTTAATAATGTACATTTAACGTTCCTCCATGTCTTTTCATGACTTGATAGCTCATTTCTTTTTGACACTGAATAATATTCCATTTTCTGGATGTACCACAGTTTATTTTTTCATTCACATACTGGGGGACATTTTGGATGCTTCTAAATTTTGACAGTTACGTAAAACATCAATAAACATCCGGGTGCAGGTTTTTGTGTGGACAGAAGCTTTCAGCTTCTTTGTTTAAATACCAAGGTGCACAATTGCTGCATCATATGGTAAGAGTATGTTTAGTTTTGTAAGAAACTCCAAACTCTTCCAAAGTGGCTGTGCCGTTTTGCATTCTCATCAGCGGTGCATGAGAATTTCTGTTGCTCCGCGTCCGTGTCAGCGTTTGGGGTTGTCAGTGTCCCAGATTTTGGCTGTTCTAATAGGTGTGTAGTGGTCTTCATGTCTTTTTTGTCTGTTTTGTTCAACCCTGTATCTCAAACACCTGGACCATTATCTGACAATAATTGCACAATAAATATTTGTTGAATTAAGGAATGATTTACATACTGCCCCTCATTTGCCCCTCAAATGCCACCCAAGAAGAAAATGAGGAGAAAGGGACGGGAGAAGAAGCAGTGAAGGAATAAGTCATTTGTAGTGGTTGGTCCTTTGTAGACTTTTCCTTCAGTGACACTTTGCTTATTGCTATGTAGACTTGTCATGTAGTTGCCACCTATACTTCTGGCAATTACCGAAAATCTCTAGAGGAAGTTCACAAAGTCCACACTGACAGCCTCCAGGCATACGTTTGCAGAAGAGATACAAGTCACAAGGCAGAGACTGGCAAAATATTTTTCTGGTGAGAATTTATGAAATATTCTTACTTCCATTTTTGGATGTTGCATCTCAGTGTAACAAGATTTCCTGGAAGTTGTATAGATTATTTGGAACCTAACACCCTAACACAAAGGTCTTCTTCCAAAGGAAAAGTCTATGCTTCTTCTGCCTAGACTATTTTGTGATTAGTTATTTTAAACTGCAGAATGTACCTTTTAATAAAACAAGAATGCACCTGGGGTTTTTAGAAGGGTTTCCTTCATTTAGATAAAAGCAGTTTGAAAGGTAATACAGTTGATAATATCAGCTTCTCCCCCATTTTGTGTAAGGCAGAAAGTCTGAATCTCCTGCAGGCCATCCAAAGGCAGTGAGAAGTGCTGCCCCAGAGACATACATACACACCTGCACCTCTTCCTTCCACGTCTGCACTCCTGAGCAGGGAGGGCCAGGGAAAGGAGAAACACCTTCCCCGGAGGTATTGCTTTGTTGTACAGCTTTTTCTAAAGATCACTGGAGGTGGGAATAAAGACACTAAAACCTGATATTTTACCCTTCTCAATTTATTCACCTCTAGGGCTTTAGGCTCTCAACAGTTGCCTAACTTATCTTTCTTTTCTATGGTTATGGCCCTTTCTTACTTAATATTCATTCTCTTGCTCTTAACTTTGGCTCAGTAAAACTCCAAGCTCACCCTTCCCAGCCTAACCCTTAGTACATGAAGAGAAGTGTTTTATATTTAGAAAAAAGAATTTCCTCCCTCAGTAAAAGTCAAATTTTCTATGCTAGTATGTCTATAAGCACTCAAAAACTTTTAAAACATAGAACAAATGAAATGACCCCTTTGTTCTTAATTATATAAATTTGCCCTTCTATTAAACTAGTGAATCAGAGGAGCAAGGTTTATTGAGAATGAAAAGATATTGGCTTCATATCTCAAAAATATGATCCCTGTAATACTAATAGCAAAGGAAAGACGTGAAAAGATTGATAAAAAAAACCTAGGTGGTTGTATAAAGAACTATATACATGCAAAAATTTGGAGAAGATTGTTATAAAATGTGGACAGTAGGATAAATTATCAAGGAGGAGTACCATAAAATAAATAAATTGAAGGGATAAAATCTGAAAAAGCAAACAAGAATTAGGAGCAACTTGCAGAAGTCATAAAAGGAAATAGAAAACTATTATTTTAAAGTGCCAGGGTAGGATGTGTTATTGCAATTTTAGAAGTCAGGAAGTCAGTAAATTCTGGTAGCAATTTTTGCAATACCAGCTCCCCATAAAATTCTTTTAACAGCTCCACAAGTTGTATAAGCTATCTTATAATAAAAAGTTAAATTAATGAGAAGTAGAGACTATCATTTTCAGATCTATTATACAGTGCCTACCTGTTAATTATTTTTTGGTTTAGATTATATTAAAGGTCCTATTATTTCTGTTATACAAAATGTATGTACTTGACTATGACTCCTGTTACACAGATGAAGAATGAAGCCACAATTTGGGCAATAAAGTTTTTTTTCCAATTGCAATGTAATACTTTAGGTATTATTCAGTTATTTCAAAAAAGTGACTTACTGCTTGTTCTAGAAACTAAACTGAATGAGATGAATCTTCAGTGCCCCAAATACTTAATTTATTAAGTTAAAATGTTATATAACCACATAGAAATGTTTCTAACATTCACAGAGACATCCTAACATATTAAAAATGATTACAATCAGTTTGACATCTTACACTTTCACAATATATAAGGCAGTTTATAAATATATGATAGCTTTGTTTTATGAATTTAACCTGCAATTAAGGAAGTCAACATGCTGGCTTTAAAAAAAAAAATCCCGCATTTTTTTTCCTTTTTAAAACTCAACACAAATCTTTAAGACTTTCATATGGTTTGGTTTTAATTTTATATAGCAACATTTATTGCCTATTCAGTGTATCCTTTTATCTTTGATACTGTGATGATGTTTAATCAAGATATATTGAATTGGAACAGAAACATCAAAACTTTTTGATAGTTCGGCAAATTGCCTGAATTGTCTCGGATCAGTTCTGTGAGTTCATGCAGGATTGCAGGTTGCTATGTCAGACAATCCATTTTTCATCCATACAACTAAATTTTACATAGATTCACTATTCTTTGAATTTTAATGTGTCAGTAATTCAAACTCAGTTTTGAATATTTTCTGACATTAGCTGGTATCAAATGGATGAAACAAGGAAGCTAAGCTGATTTTCACAAATGACACTTCTTCAGTGACTCCAATAAGACAGTAACTTACCCATCTTTTGCCTTAACAGTTATCTATTGGTAAGTGGTAAATTTGATATATGTGTGACAGGAGGAACAAGAATTTAAATGTTTAGCAAAGTTATAAGCCCCATCTGCCAAATACCAAGAAAGAAAGAAATGATAAATGAATAACCGTGTTAATATAGTAACTTATAAGAATCTGAAGAAAGCCAATTCTAATCATCCTATGAGCATTTAAAAGGAAGATATGTTAAGCAACAGATTCAGTGTCAAATTACATTATTGGAAGATGATTCCCTTAATGGATGATTACCACTGAAGAACATTTAAGGGAATCCATTGGGGCCAAATGGAGGAAGGGATATCCTTGACTGAAGTGCTTTTTGGTTGTTTCAATCTGAGGAAGGGCATGGTATCAAAGAAGAGGAAATATAAATTTGATGAGAAGTTAGGTTGCTCTCATGGCATCAGACACTCCAGCCTTCACTGAGATAATATTACCTGTGAAAAGAACAAGAGTGAAAAGTGAAAAGCTTGCCCTAATATCCCTTAACCTGGGGCATGGGAAGTAAGAAGAGCCAGGAGGCTGGAGAAACAAGGAGCCTGAGACACGGAATGCTTCCTGTACAGACAATGTACAAAGGTCTTCTGTTTCATACAATGTTGCCTTTTATTTACTTTACATCATTCGAACATTGATTTCCAGCTTTGCTTCCTAAATTACTGTTGTTGCTTTAAATTAAGAACAGTGAAGTTATGAAAGTCTTTTTCTTAATGATAATATGTACTGAAAGGAAGTGAAGTTCAAAAGCAAAATGTATTTCAATGTGGTTAGCATTTGTGTGTGTAATCTACTGAAAAATAAACTGAAATTTCACTTGTAATTGTAATCCCTTCTACAAAGGAAAATGTGCCTTTTGAAAGATATAACACATCTATTTGATGTGGTACTCAGTTGAGAATTAAAATATCTGAGTTTCCTCCATTTTAAGGTTATGTAACTTTCCTAGTATTTCATTTCCCTACTAGTAAACCAAAGAAGATAATTTTCACCTCTTGGAAACAGTGTAAGGGTACACTTTTTTTCCTGACGCAACTTAACACAAAATGTTCTGAGAAATAATTTGAGAAATGTTCAAGAGGTTACTATTGATTATTCCTTTTTCTTTATACTTCAAATGCATTTCAATTCTTTAATCTACTGGAAATATGGTAGACTGCTTTCATTTCCATTACAGATCTCAAATTCATTCCTTTTCCATTGTGGTTTTTCTTGTTTCCAAGCCAGTTGAATATTCCCTCTCTACTATTCAAAACACAACTCTGAATTACCCTCTCATGAGGGGTATGCTTGATGCAAAACTTTTGAACATATATGTAGGAACAGGACTCTGATGTATGGACAGTTCTTTAGCTTTACTTCAATTTTCCTTTTATTTTCATTGACAGTAAAATTTTCTGGAGAGTACAATCAAGATAGTGTATTCATAGAAATAACATTAATAGAAGCTAGGTCATAAATGAGAACAGTCATAATAACAACGATCTCCCTTTCCAAGGCATTCCACACAGAGAGATAACAGCACAATAAATAAAGAATTTGCCGTTTGTCACACAACAAATAAAACAGAATTGCAATAACAGAAACTGTAATTTTATAAATGTTCTTATACTAAAAATAAAAGCAAAAATATGAGATCATGCACTAGAGACAAAAGCTAAGAGTGAAGAGTTATAGCGAAAAACATTACAAAAAATAAACATGTTCAAGTATTGTGAGAGGAGAGGGGAAGATTCAAATAGAAGAGTTTCAGGATAAATCAATTATATTTACTACCCTAGGAGGGACACCGACATAATTGTCTTTGTCCATTAATACTTTATGCTGTTAAAATATACACTGTTATCCATTTAAAAGGCAGATTCCATTTCCTTGGGGCACCTCTCATATTACAAGGATGGAATAAAATTCATTGTTTACCTTGATTATGAATAGATGATAATACTTTAGCAGAAATATTCTCAAGAACAGGCCAGTGTGATGTCCTGGAATAGTAGGAGCCTGGGAGTTAGAAAACCGATTCTAGTCCTGTTTTTTTACATCATTGTCTGTGAAAGATACTTCCCAGTCCTGAAATAAAATTTCACTTCATGTTTCAATTTTACTGTAAGAGTCCAACTCTCAGAACTAGCAGAGACCAGTAAAAATAATAACGATAATAATAAAAGAGTTAAACATTTTTCTTGATGCTTACTTTTTTAAAAAAGTTAAAGAAAATAGAAGCTGGATCACTTAATGGAACTAAGAATTGAATAATGCTTTAGTGGGATTGTCCCTACAGCCTAACAGTTTCTTCCCCAACATAACTAATCTAAGCAGTGCCTTTATACTTTGTGGTTGCATATTATATCAGATTTGAACAGTGGCTAGTTTCTACATGATTAGGAGACACATGTTTATCATGGGAGTAAAAAAATAAAATTTGTCTGTTAAATTACACATAAATATAAGGTACAAATGTATTTTTAAAATACAGATTAAAATAATCACACTTGCATTGTGTACATACGAAAATACAGTATTTAATATTCAATATACACAGACACATTTATGATAAATGCAACTATGTGGCAATGCCAGTTCTTTCAGGGTTTTCGCTGTCCCCTATTTCCACATATATGGAAACAAAAATGCTTTGCTGTCATTTCCTAGCTCTGGCGGACATCTTGAAGCAGTTTGTTAATCTCAGCCACTAGCTCACTGGCATCCATGAGTTCGTGTTTGCCATCATTGAGGTGGTTGAGCACATTGTCAAAATCATCCTCTTCATAATTTTCAGGGATCTCCTCCATGGCCGGCAACCATTTTGAAGAAGGCTGCACACTGGAGTGAGTTCCAAGTGGGGGGCCAGAGTTGGTGGTGGGGTTTTGAAAATGCGTACTGGCCGCCCAGGCCGCCACCCCTTGTGGGTAACCCACAGTCTTGGCTGACAAAGGTCCCTTCCGGCGTTCCAGAGAGTTGGATCGATCCATCTCACTGCACTCAGAATAGGTGTCCAGGGAAGGGGGTAAGAGGCGCTGGAACACATTGCTCATTTCCGAGAGCAGAGAGGACGTGCTGGTATCCCCAGAGTCCTCATCGTTTGGGGAGTCCTTCCCAAAAGTGGAAAAACTCTTCTTCTTCTCACCAGCATCTACCGGCTGGGTGTCATCCTCAAGACTCGGATGCGGATGTTGCTGCTGGGGCTGTGCTGGGAATTCTTCCCCCGGAATGAACATGTTACTCCTATAATCAGAGGAAGGTGAGGGCAGAGCTGGCATCCAGCACTGGTCAGAGTGTCCCAGGACCCTGCACTCTTCCGTGCACAGCCGCATAGCTGCACTCAAGGAAAGCAGTGGGGATTCGTTATACTTCGTGTGACTCAAAATAATAGAAAAAATTATCATTTTATTTTTTAAAACATAGAATAAGACAATTTTAAACTACGACCATGATACTAACCCATTATTATACATGTGAGGTGGACTACAGTTACAGTTTTGATTTGACTCCTGGTTTTATGGACCTGGTATATATATATTTTTGTCTATCAGATAAGCAAAGGAGGCTTATGACTCATGTACTTCTCAGGGATATCGTCTGCTACTCACGTAATGAGAAGATGGATTGACAACTTACTAATGAAGAAGTTTGGAAAAGAGCTAAGGTGTCGGTGATGAAATATTTGCTGAACATAAACTCTATAAAAACCCAGAGCTGTAAGGGGAAATCCATCACTTTAGAATGCCACCAGATAAGCCTTGAGTACTACCATTGAGTACCTTCTAGATATTGGGGTCTATCTGACCTACTTTACTTTTAATGGAGGCATTGAGAATATAATAATCTATCAGGTAATTATATTTATCAATCTCTCTTAAAAGTATTCTGGATTATTTATCAACTTGTTCCTTAAAACAGCAGTGCAAATTATCCTCAAATACCAGGCATCTGCAGTTACCCTGTTAAGAAGTCTTTTAGAGGTTTGAAATTCAAAGAGTTGGAAAAGTCATCAAAAGAAGAAGAATATGAAAAACGATTGGTTAGTTCTTCCAGATGTTATGATGCACTGTTGGAATGTGAGTGGTTACACTCATAGAAAATAATCGATGATATGAGAAAAGCAGAAAAATGAAGAGGGCAAAACTCTCAATTTGGCAAATGTGATAACTAAACTACAGAACAACCAAGAAATGTGAAGATGTAAAATATACTCCACAAACCATCCATCTTTTTCAGTGACAGCTTAGGTCTCTTCAATATCATGATTTCATTTTAGAGCAAATGACAGAATTCAGAAAGTACAAGGTAATTATCTTAGATTTGAATGAAAATTGGATTGATATCAGCCATACTAACATATTCAGAGCTAATTCTGTAGATCTGGCTGCTTAAGAAAGATTTCTCTTCCTCCCAAGTTATTGCTAAAAAAAGGCTGACTCTTGACCAATGCCAAATCCCTGGTCAGGGGAAGCTAGTTGTCCAGTGTGCTTATTGTTGTACCCCCAGCACCTGGGAAAGGTCTGAAGTGTCTGCATAGAGTGGGCATTAGCTACATATTTTCTAATCATCAAGGAAATGCAAATCAAAAAGCACAATAAGAAATCACCTCAAACCAGTTTTATTACAGGATGGCTGTAATAAAACACAAACCAAAAAACCCAAACAATAACAAGTGAGGGGGAGTGAGGAAAACTTGGAACCCTTGTACACTGTTGTGGGGAATGTAAAATGGTGCAACCACTATGGAAAATAATATGGAGGTTACTCAAAAAATTAAAAAAGAGAACTACTGTATGAGCCAGTAATCCCATCTTTGGATATTTATCCAAAAGAGTTGAAATCAGGATCTCGAAGAGATATTAGCATTCTTCTGTTCACTACAGCACTGTTCACAATAACCAAGATGTGAAAACAACCTAAATGTCCACTGAATGTTTAATGGAAATGTAGTATACGCATACAATGGAATATTAGTCCACCTTAAAAAAGAAGAAAACTCTCTAATATGTGATAACGTGGATGAATCTTGAGGACATTAAGCTTAGCGAAATAAGAAATAAGCTAGCCACAGGAGGACACATAACTGCATGATTCCCTGTATATGAGGCATCTAAAATGGTCAAATTCATAGAATCCAGGAGTGAAATGGTGGTTAACAGGAATTAGGGAGAGGGGGAAATGGGGAATTGCTGATTAACAGGCATAAATTTTCAGTTAAGCAAGATTAAGTTCAAGAGCTCTGCTGTACAACACTGTACCTACAGTTAATGATACTGTATTGTACGGTTAAAACTTTTGTTAGCAGGGTAGATCCCGTATTTAGTGTTCTTATGCCTTAAAACAAAATTTTGGAAAAGATTTATGCACAAAAAAGAAAAGTAAAGAATAAATGTTGCCTTTCAGAAAAGGAGAAGTAAAGAACTTTGTTCAAAGGTGTGGAAGTCACTGCTTTTCATCATTTGAGCCTTGAAGATAATTCTGTCCTTATACCTCATCCATTCTGGGCCTCAATTTTTAATAGAGAAGGGATAAGTTGAGGGACAAAAATGAGAGCAAGAACTGTGAGAAGAAATGTCTGCTTGCTAGGAAGGCTAGAAATTCAAAGTAGGGAAGATGCTGGGTAGTGTGAATGCCAATCCCATGGGAATCACAATGGCATGAGAGAAAGACAGCAGTATTGAGAATCCTTGTGTCATTTTGCTATGAAGAAGGGTTACATTTAAATAAGCAAGAATAAAAAGATGTTTAGATGTGCTGAGTTAATGCATTATTACTATTTGGAAATATTTACCAACTATCGTTGTTCATCATTTAAATGTGGACAAAACCAAAATGTGTTGAAAGTAACTGGAATACCTTCATAGCAGTGAGGTTTTCTAAGTACTGAAATAACTATCAAAGTGGTAATGAATTTTTTTTCCCTAATTCCCTGAGTCTCTGAAAATGGAAAGGAGACCTGTCTATACTGTCTTACTCACATCCTTTTAGAAGGAAGGGGAACAGACCTGATGACACCTCCTCATTTGTTTTCTGGTCTTTAATTCTGTGGGAAGGACTTAATTGTTTGATTGGCTTTGTTTTGTTTTAATGTTTAATGACAGGGGGAAAAGGGAAAAATTACACAAGCTTCTAAGAATCCCGAGCATGATCAGCTTTCTAGAGAACTGAACATAATGAAAATAACCATCAGTACCATCTGGGTGATTCAAACAACAGTTCATATTAAAAATAAATTTGGTCATAGGAGTTTTTAGACAGGGAATGCTATTTTATAACTTCACAGTAAATAAATGGGGCCTTTAGTAATAAAAAAATAACAAAATTTTAAAATTCAGAAAATATGAAAAATTGATGAATAAAGACTAATGGAGAGAAGGAGGGCCAAAATAATAGAGATGGAAGAGCAGTGACACAGAAGAGGGCATTTCTTAATTTCATTGATATTTTCAACCTTTTTCCTGAGACTCAACTGCTCGAAATTATCCTCAGTGTACATGTAACTTAGAGCCACAGATGTTCCACACCGTATCCAATGAATCAGAACTTGTTGGCTAGTGGTGCAAGTGGCCAACCTTCCTGTCGCTCCTTGAAAGCTCTGTCAGGTGGTTAAACTTCCTCTGGAAAGGGGAAGTCATGGGGAAACAGAGAACTCTTTTTTCCCACAGCATGATGGCCAATTTTGCCCCTGTGCTAGACCTTTTAGGTAGGGCAGGAAGCAAACATGGGACATAAGAAGAAAAACATATGCCTAACATCTATCAAGCCGTTAGTCATTGAGTGATCAATCAATTATCTATTAAGAGCCTGCCATATGTAAAGTGCTATGATAGCTTCCTGCCCTCAAATGGCTTCTGGTATAAGAATAATCAAGTGTTACAAATGAGGTCATAAATGCCCAGTTAAAGTGCCAAACTATACGATGATGAGGGCATGTTAAAAAAAGAAAAAAAATACTGTACGATGTCACTTACATGTGGAATCTAAAAAACTACAACAAACTAGTGAATATAACAAAAAAGAAGCAGACTCACGGATGTAGAGAACAAGCTAGTTGTTAACAGTGGAGAGACGGAAGTGGGGAGGGGCAAGATAGGGGTAAGGGATTAAGCAGTACAAACTGTTAGGTATAAAATAAATAAGCTACAAGGATATATTGTACAGCACAGGGAATATAGCCAATGTTCTATAATAACTGTAAATGGAGTATAACCTTTAAAAATTGTGAATCACTATATTGTACATCTATAACTTATATAATATTGTACAGCAACTCTACTTCAGTAAAAATAAAATTTAAAAAAAGAAAAGAGTAGAGGTGGATGCTGAAGTAGTTAAAGAAAGAGCAACTTGAAACAAACTTTGAGAGATGAATAGAAGACAAAGTGAAGAGAAGCCACTTTTTCAGGTAGAAAGGTGACATGAGCAAAGGATTGGTGTGTTATGGGAAGAGATGGCTCTGCCTATTGCAAAAGATACAAAAAAAAAAAATTGAAAGTTAATAAGCTAGGAGTGGATTTCATTGGCCTTGGAATGCCAAGATAAATAGCTGAATTAGGTGTTGCCAGGCAACAAAAGTCAATTATTGCTTTTGAAACAAAAAGTATAAATTAAAATGTTCTGAAAAAGTTGTTCAAGCTGTATGAAAGAAAGATTTGACAAAGAAAGAAGCTACTGGAGAGTGAATATCAATTCATGTGCTGGTACAGAAAACCAGCCATGGAAGAAAGGCCAGAAGTAGGATACCAGCCATGAGAATGGTGAGGACATGGAATTAAAGACAAATGTTTGAATTAAGTAATCACAGATGATACAATGATAAAAAAAATGGAATGTGCCCAATCAAGGAGGGGTATCACAAGAACATCCTGGTGTAGCTAACACTTTGGGAAAAGCGAGATTTTGCAAGCATATATGTAGTGTTGTGGTTCAAAGTTGACTGAGTAAGGAAGAAAGTATGTTGACAAACATGAGCCAACAGACAAAAATGCGTGCTGACTTTACTGCTCAGAATGCAGGATCCTCCTGTGGGAATTAATAGAATGAATGACCAGAAATGACCCTGTTTGGCAGGCAAAGCAACATAACATAATCTATATTTGATCACAGTCTAATGCAGAAAAAACATTGTTGGAATAATACACTGAAGTTCTAAAAATATTCATGCTTTAGAAAAACTGTGCTGATTTCTGTTAATGGCATTCAGATGTGGACTTTTTTTTTTTTTTCTACTTGGGATATTTCCTGGGAATATAAAGTTTACAAAGCACAAATTTTACACCCTAATGTGCCAGCAGAAGCTGCCAGCGTGAAGAATAAGCCAGAATACGGGTGATGTATCATCCGAATGATGGTCATAATTAAGGGATGGTTATCTTTTTACAGATATTTGATTATGCACATTTCTAATAGCCAACCATGCATAAAGCTTAAGATATTTTATGGCTCATTGGTGATTTCCTGGTGCTCTATGCCTCTAGAATACTTTCTGCAACACCCCACATAGAGACAGGTTGCTAGTCAGGCAGAAGTGTATGTACTCTGATACAGTCTATTGCAGTACGATGCGATACCCCAGCTCTCCCACCACACACCCAGATTAAGTATGATTGTGTAAATATGGAATTGTTTTGTAAAGAATTGTCTATATATTCACTGGTGTTGGTGATAATATAAAGGTGAGCCTCTAACTTTGAAAAGAAATGTAACTTAGGAGGAGACTCAAGTTACTAAATAAGACTCACTATTATCTAGAGTTTATCAGTGTCCACCTGTTGTTTCCCAGATGTCTTTATTCTTTAACATTTACTTTAATTACTTTAATTCAAGCATTAGGTAACTCTCCTGCCATGAACATAGCTGGTGGTGGTAACTTTGAAAATATAGGATAGAGTGAAAGAGGCATCGTGACCTTTTTTAAAAAATTAGACCATGATTAGCTATTGAATTATATAATTTCAGAATTAAAAAAGGACTTTAGGTATAATTTAGGCTCAGAAATGGCAAGGTTATCTAAGTAGGAGCAGTTATTCTCCTTTTAACTATACTGATAGAATTGTGTCAATGAGTCGACTTTCTACAAGTGAAAAAATAACATATATAATGAGATAATTGATATTATACCCATGATGTTACTTTTCTGTTTTATGAAATAATGTAATTTGGGAAATCATCTTATTCAAAATTAGGGATCAATATTCAAAATTAGAGTTCCATCAGGATCACAGAATCATAGAAATTCAGCCCGCTCTTTCATTTCATGGGTAAGAAGAATAAAACTGTTTCTCTTTGAGCAAGTTGTCTTAGGCCATATATATTCCACTAGGTTTTCAAGGATTTCTCTTTAAATGGGTCTAGGGAGTCTATGCATTAAAAAAAGAAAAAGAAAAAGACACCATGGGTGACTCTAAGTATCTCGGCTCTCAGTGTACATTGATTGTAGCCCTTCATGCCACTAGAAGTCCTTCCCATACATTCATCCTGCCAGAAATGCAGTATCTATTACGGTAATAGCATAATTAAATAAGCAGCATTTAATAGGTTACAGACAGTAGTACTGTAAGACTTTAGAATGTAAGAACAAATATGACATCCAACATATTACAAAAAAATAAAAACCTGTTACTTTATATTATTCTTGATAGATTAGTGTGTAATGAGTAGAGGGATAGGTTCAAATCTCACCTCTATCATGTACAAATTGCTTGATTTTGGATACTTTTTTTTAACCTTTATAAGCTTCAGTTTTCAAATCTAAAAAAAAAATATGAACACTACTGTTATTACCGCCACCATTAATTCCTGTGTCAAAGTGTTGCAAGAAGTTGTTCAGGTATAGAATTCCTCATGGGCCCAGAGTAAGTACTAGGGCGTCGCTGGTAACCACTGCTGCGACTGCTAGGACTAATATTAATACTGTTGCAGCTACTGCCGCCACTACCACTTCAGTTTACGAGAGACAGAGTTCCTATGTACTGATTTCCACTGAATTTCTCTGGCTCTCTGAAGCTCTCCCATGTCTATTTCCTAAACTCTCTTATTTATCTGTACTTAGAAAACAGTTGTTCCATGGATTCAGCAAGGTAATATAGTTTTGTTCTGCCTTTCTTTCATTTATCACTTCACTTATTCATTTGTCAGGTGGCCGTTATTTGATCAACATTTCGTGGAATTTAGAAACATAAGTAGCCAAAGGAATATGTTCCTAAGGGTTGATATATTATTACAGTCTTTAGTAACAGGGTCGCTACAGTGATGCAGCCAGTATTTACTCAGCGGGATCTGAGAGTTTCTACTGCAGGATTGGAGAGAAGGGAGTCTAAGGAAAATATAGCTTGTAACTTAATAGGGTCTCCTCCATCTAGCTGTGTAGTTATAAATTCCCCTCTTGGACTCCTGTTCCTCTTCCATTTACAGTGGACACATAAAATGAAAGGTGGCAACATTATTCCATGCCTACCACCTACAAAGATGCATTCTTTCTCCTATTTTTAGTGATTAAAGTGTACCATTCCCTGGTGTATTTTAATCTCTGATTATGCGAGTTGGTTCCCATCACAGGAAATGGGTCCTCCAAATTATAGTCCAGTTCACCACTAGGCACCAAAACAGGCTCTCTGAATAAAAACAACCACCCAGTAATTTTACAGAGTTGCTCAAGAGTGTCCTATGACGGTAGTAGATGGGGTAGAGAGAGGAGGGGAGTGGGGTCATTTTCTCTCCTCCTCTCCCCACTCCTTCCGTCTTGTCCTCTTAAGCTCTCCTGCTTATTCCCTTTCTCTACCAACTGTTTACTATGAATTTTAATTAAACAATTTAAAATTGTTTCAGTCTATGTTCACTGCTAATGGTGTGTGTATTACAGATACTTTAGTGCAAAGAACAAAGAAGAAGTAAAAGCATGGGAGAAATTGTTCACTTCACTGGTGTAGTCGATCTGAAAATAAGGATTTATCTATCGCCACGCTCTTACCTGCTGGAATTCTTCCATCTGTAAGAAACAGGTCGCTGAATCCTTCGCCCAGCAACCTGTCTATTGGAGAATCTCGCCCCAAATCATAATCACTGTCTCCTGCTTCACTGTCACCACGGCCACTGTCTTTCAAGCTAAATTTGTCCATGTCTTGAAGGGCATATCTAGAAAGAGAAATCAGAGAAAGTATAGTTTTTAGTCTTCAGCGTTCGTGTTATCTGAGACTTAATAGGTAGCACGAGGGTAATTCATACCTATAGCTCCTGGAATATTTGTTTCCTCGAAAACTTGGCCTTGGTTGATATTGTCCCTGGTGAAGCATTGAAAGAAGCTGGGAGACCTGCTGGAAACCAAACAGACAGTACTGATTCCTGGAAACAAATCCCCCAATACTCAAAAGCTTTAAGCAAGCAAATACAGTTACTCACTATTTCATGCTAATTAACTGAACATACTACCTCCGTTTTAAAGATTTACATATGCTGGACTCTGAAGGACCATGCGGCCAGACACCAAACAGAACTGAAGTGCATCCCAGAGAAATTTGGATGCACTCATACAGCTGACATTCTCTTTTTGAAAGAGGATTCCTTTATAGAAAACTGATTGATTCCCTCTATCTTATAGTTCAGATTAAAGTGATCAGTCATAAAAATACATGGAAAATGCTGTAAAATACATTCTAACACATGTAGTTAAAATAATGTCAGAAACATTTCAAAAGCTGAACAAATACACATGCACTGAGATGGGATTCTGGAGACCCCAGTTTTTAATTTTTCTTAGAGACCACAACTATTGAGAATAAAGCAAGCCTGTTTATTTCTAGCTTGAAGTATCATAATCTGAGGATAAGGGGACTCTAATTAGATAGTCCTTTGCTAGCTTCACATTTACTTTTCAATATTACACATGGTACATGCAAGTAAATTCTTTATGAAAACCTTAAGACAGTATGCAAAAGGTGTGTATACTTGCTATACCTACATAATGTAACTGGTATCCTATTTAATTTGCATATTGTTAGTATTGTTACTTAGTAATGGAAACGTTTAAGAACTAACACATACACAACTTCTGATCACTAACAGCTGACTTTGTCAGTGAATAGGTGGAGGGTATGATCTTACCTCAACAGCAGGGGTGGCATGGGTGAGTTCTAATGAGAAATTCTCTGGCACGTGGTTCGATGAGATTGTCACCAAACTGTTGAGGGACTGGTGACTGTTGTGACTCTGCCGGCTGCCCATTTGCCCTCTTTCTAAGGTAGGAGATGAAGAAGGAGACGGTCTGTGATGAGATCTGATGGGCAGAGTGCCGTTTACGGTAGGCACCAATGTGATGTCCCCTTTGTGGATCTGCCTGGAGGGTCTTTTTGGGTGATGCTGGTAAGTTGATTCCGCTACCCTGCAGTTGTAGGATCTAGTGTCTTTCTTTTCTCGGTTACACCTAGTTGCAAACAGCACCATAATAACCAACAACACTGCACAAATTGCTCCTAAGGAAATAATTATAATCATGGAGACATCCAAGGATGCCTGGCTCACTGAGGTCATGGCTGTACTTGTCACTGACTCTGCATATTCAAAGATCATACACTTCAGAAGGACTTTGGTATGCAGCTGAGGATTGCCTTTGTCCTGGATGACAACTGAGAGCTCCCATTCTGTGTAGGGAACAGATTCCATGCTGACGTTGGTATGGATGTCACATGATCGTGGATCAATTACGAAGATATTCTCCTCATTACCTGCTACTATGGAGCAGCTGAGTTCAGCATTCACACCAGAGTCTCTGTCCATTGCCCTTATCCTTGTGACGTGAAAGCCGCTTTCAGCCCCTTTGGGGATGGAGATTTCTGCGGTATTATTGCGCAGTGCCGGTCCTATAACCACAGGGATGTTGTCATTTTCATCAATGATGGTGAGTACAACTGTGGTATTGCTTACAAGTTGCTTTGGACTTCCACCATCTCTGGCTTCTACCACGAAAGTGATCTGACTCACTTCCTCATGATCAAAGATTCTGAGGGCATAGATGGCTCCATTAGACGGGTCAATGGTTACATATGTAGTTATGGAACTCCCCAGGATAAAACTCTCCAACATGGTATATGTGACTTGCCCATTTTCTCCAAGATCAGGATCTGTGGCTGTGACAGTGGTGATATATGCCCCTGGCGAGTTATTCTCTGAGATTGCAAATTCGTATCGACTTCTCTGGAAGTGGGGTGGATTGTCATTTACATCATTGATTTGAACAGTAAAATGTTTTACTGTTGAGAGACTGGGTGTCCCCTTGTCCTCAGCGATTACAGTCAAACTGTATTCAGACCTCTTTTCTCTATCCAGCGTGGCATTTGTCAAGATTAAATAATTGTTTTCATAAGTCTTCTGAAGTTTAAAATGACCATGTCCGTGAAGCCTACAAACTATTTCTCCATTCAGCCCAGAATCCTTGTCCTGAACCCTGACCAAGGCAACAAATGTGTCAATAGGATCCCCTTCAAAGATATAAGATATTTCTTCTTTTCCAGGGGACATGAGGTTTATGTTAATTTCAGGCTTATTGTCATTAACATCCACAACCTTAATTATAATTTTGCAGTGAGCTGGGATTGAATTTGGACCCAAATCCTGAGCCTGAACATCAATCTCATAGGATTTGGTGATTTCATAATCCACTTGCTTGAAAAGAGTCAAATGTCCTCTTTCTGAATCAATCTTAAAAGTCTCTATAATTTTGGGAGACACATGACTGCTGAAGGAATAGACGATTTTCCCATTAGCGCCCTCATCTGGATCAGTGGCATTCAGATCTAGCAGCAAAGTGCCAATGGGGGAGTTTTCTAAGAGCTGTATTATATAAGACTGCTGCTCAAAAGCAGGGCTGTTGTCATTAGAGTCGGAAATGCTGATTTTTAGTATGGATGAGCCAGACCTCTGAGGCACCCCCATGTCCGAGGCGGTGAGCTGGAGCTCATAGCTTGACTTCAGCTCCCGATCCAGCTCTCTGACCACTATGAGTTCTGCATACTTAGCTCCATCAGTCCTAGTCCGAACCTCAATATTAAAAAAATCATTGGCAGAGAGAGAGTACGTGTGGAGAGAATTTTCCCCAACATCCGGATCAAATGCACTGTCCAGAGGGATACGAGTCCCAACTGCTGCACTCTCTGATATCTCAATCGGTATGAGAGGTCTTGAAAACTGGGGAGAATTGTCATTAATATCCAACACTTCAACTTCAATATGGAAAAGCTGCAGATGCTCAGTGGGTAGAGTGATCACATCAAACTCTATGGAACAGTTCAAGTTTTTCTGGCATAGTTGTTCGCGGTCAATTTTTGCCCCTATGCTGATTTCCCCGCTATCCTCGTTGACCACGAGTAGAGGAGAATTGCCCCTCTGCATGGCTCGGAAGCGAACAGTAGAAGGATTAGGTAGCTTAACTAAAATATCAGCCACATCCTCTGATAATCTTGCAATTACCGATCCAACCCTCTGCTCCTCATAAATCCTGTATTTCAAATTCTTGCCCAGTACCTCGGAGTTGAAAGATACCACCAGGAGTGCAAAAACAAATCTAAAGTGCATTTTAGCATTCATTTGGTACCTCGGTCAGTTTTATGAGATTTCCTCTCACAGAGCCAGTTAAAACAGCAAAGCAATTCCCTCAACTTCCTTCGGCAACTTAAAGCTAGGCTACATTTGGTACTCGAAACTTGAAAGCGTCTCTCAATAACACAGCACAGCAATTAACAGCTCGCAAACTTTTGTCTTATACACACCGTGTCACGACTCCCAGATAATATCGGCATGGAGTCCAGTCCTTGCATTTGTGCGGCCGTTTGTCCTCTTGGCAGGCGAAAGAGTGTCACGTCCGCGTTTCCCCCCTTGTGTAGTCGGCGTGCATCTATCGCAGGGCGCCGGCGGAGTCTGCAGTGGCTCTTTTCCCAGCGATTCTTTCTCCTTTTCTCCGCTCGGCTGCAGAGACCAAACGCCCGTGATTACTGACTCCGGTCTAAAATCTGTACAACTTCACTTCAACTCAGACAAAGCTCTCTTGCCCCGCGTGCGTTGAATCGCTTCCAGCCAATCAGTGTCCTTCCAAATCAGAAGCCGAGGGAGTCCGCAAAGCGAAGGCAGGGCGGACGGGAGTGGAGGGTGGGAGAGGGAGAGAGAAGGAGCGAGACGGAGGAGGAGGATCCGACAGGCTCCCTCCCTCCGCCCCTCCCCTCCCCTGCTCCCCTCCACCCCTCCCCTCCCCTCCCCTGCTCCCCTCCACCCCTCCCCTCCCCTCCCCTGCTCCCCTCCACCCCTCCCCTCCCCTGCTCCCCTCCGTCCCCCGCGTTCACTTTCTCTGAGCGTGCCACGACAAAGGAGAGACAAATTACAGAAGACAAACTTTAAATCAACTTCTGGTCGCCTTTATTTATATGGCATTTTAAATTGGCCTGGTTTTCTTAATTGCCCTTTCTTCTTCCACAAACATGCAATCATCTTGCTTTTCATAGCCCTTAAGTACTGGTTTAACTTAAAATACCTCTAAGTGCATTTTGTTGGTGGAGGAATTTAATCAAATGTGAAAACTTGCTTCTAATTATGCTTCTCAGCCCGCCTCCTTCCCCTCCCCCTCTGTAAATACTTGGGGCTTTCTCCTTCTGTGAGCACAAGATTTTCTTGGGGCTCTGTTTTAAAGAACAGAACAAGAAAAGAGGTTTCGTTTTCTGTTTTTCTTTCACCTTTATTCCTTGAAGATAAGAAAGGGGCTATTTTCCACTCTTGATTTCTCTTAATTAGCAAGATTTAAAGGAACACCAAAGCATTTGAAACTAATTAACAATATAGTTCTACCTCGTAACACTTCCCTCCTAGAGTTTGGGCAAAATTGGCTATGATGTTTCTTTGTCCTGTACTTCAAAAAATCCTATTTACCTTTGGTAAAAGACATTTCATGCTTTAGCATGTCAATTTCTACCATAAGGTACTATCTCTATACGTGGTGAGTCTTCACAATGAATACTTGGGGGGACATGGACTCAGTAGTTTGCAAGTCAAATTTTTATGATATATGTATTATGTATGAAAACACTTTTAGGATATGTATTTTAAAAACCCAAAGCTTGTTTACATTGAAGAATAAAATGCCTGAGCTGAAAATTGCATTTTGTGTGCATCAAAATGCTAAGGAAATATCATGGGAGTTTTGTGCTCTATCCAGGTCACAGAAACTGATACGTTATTCTTATTTGAAAATATGATTATTTATGATGTTCTTTCTGCTCTGCAGTTCCCTTTAAGTTTATCATCATGGCTCTTTTCTGGCTGCTTTTTTTCATACCTCTTGCATTATTCCTCAGCTGTCTTCATCCACTTGCATATTTGCTCTTTCACATAATCTCACTGTCACTTTTTTTCCATTTATTTTCTCCCACTCTCTCTTTTGCCCCCAGAAACATATAAAAAAAAGTAATTTTCTGATTTTTCCACTTTGCTTACTCTCAGCAGAGCTCAGCTAAAGTAACTAAGAAGGTTCTTTCCAAAAAAGAAAGCAGAGGAGTCGGACTCGTAGCGTGACCCCTCCTTCTTTTTTAGGCATTCAAAAGCATTTTATAAGCCATTGTCTCCTCCCCCCCCCCGACCCCCAGAAACTAGTGCTGTGTGGCAAATTGTGCAGAATAGAAATGCCTATAATGTATGTATTTAGTACTGGGTCACGCTGATGAACATTCTGCCCCCATGAATAAACTGTTTCACAAGTTTGTAGCCCTTTCAAATTGCTGATCCCCAAACCCTATAGGCAAACTAGGAAAACTACCACAAGCAACTGGGATTTTAGAAACCCATAGCCATCCAGCATAGATCTCTCACGATCTGAGCCAATAATTATATCGATTCAGGCTTTAGTGAACCCCTTTGCAAACACCAAAAGGGCAAAGAAAGGAATTAGTGACTATTCGAAGTAGGGGTGAGAATTCAAAGGTAATCTAATTCCATTAGTTCTAGGAGAGTTTTCTTTGTGGATTTGGTAAGTCTACCCCCCCAAACCCCAAGAGCAATGGATTTGATTACCTTAATGTGAAAGACATCTTTCCCTATGCTTTAAAAAGTAAAAATATCTTTAAAATCTTTCATTTATTTCTGACAGTGAGCTTGAACAGAATTAATTATTGTGAAAAAGAGCTTCAGAAGTAACTTACTGAAATATTTAAAATAGGTTGTAAATTAATATAAACTCATAAAGAATGTGTTTCCATGAGGAAATCATTAAAGAACTTTGAATCCTTTCATGCAGAAGGGCTTTTCTTGCTTGCTCTGTCATCCTTACCAAATATTGCTTCATTTTCAGCTGGCCAGTCTCTCCCTGAGGAATTATATATGCCTACATGATAGTATTTTGCTCTTGATTTCTCCTTAATATATACTACTCTGTTTTTCAAACTTGTTTTCAAAAAGTACAGAATAGAAACTAAATCTTTCCTTCGAACTTTTGATTAGTTTCAGCAATTCAAAATGTCCTTATTTGGTAGCTCTGAATAGAAAATACTAAAAAAAAACTGTCTTCCATATCACTTGGTGTTTGTGAAAGGGTTTGTATCGGGGAGAAAAAAAGGATAAACTTGTTAGTTGTTATCTAACGATGATTGGATTGAACTTTCTTCTTCTGGAATTTTACAAAGTCATGAAGAAGTGGTAGACCCTCTAAAACAACTTCTTAGACATCTTACTGAAGAAGCAGTGATAGTATGTTCCTTAAAGTCTGTCCATCTTTGATATGGCAGCCTTTGTTGATCAGAAAGGAGGTGGCTTCTCCTCTTGAGGACTATGGCACTCTAGGTGATGAGCTCCTGGAGGAGAATCTCAGCTGCTTCCTTCCTGTTGTGCATATTTTATTCACGAATCTCCTTTTACCACGTCAGCCCCAGTTGGCTGAAAATTGCTAAACTTAGAGAAAAGATACCAGCTGGCATATGCAATATATCCTGTCACCTCTAATAACACTTCTATTGTGCCATTTATTGTGATTGCTTTTGTTTTAAAGAAAACGAAGCTGTATAGTTCTAAATTTTTAATGTTTTCTTTCCTACTGAGGAGGAAAGGAAATGTAAGACTCAGTTGTAAAGCTTCTGTATCTCTCTACTACATGAAGGATAGTGACATTTTTGGTACCGGAATACAAAATTACAGTCACTAAAATTTCTTACAAGCAGATGTGAATTTTGTTTTAAAATTCTTAGTTATTAATTTGTACTAATATGGGATCTCAGAATCTTCTTGCAGATTGGCATACCATCATAACCTTTCTCATAGCATTTGTTGTGAAATGTCTTGTAGGAGGAACTCGTGGTCTTGCTTGACACCAAATGGCTGCAACAAGCCTAAATAATTACTCTACCATATATCTTGGGAAATTAGATAAGACCAAGAGCTTTACCAGACAAAAGTTGGTAAAGTTAAGAAATCTCAGTACTCTGGAACTGTTTAAGATAAAAAAAAAAACACTTGACTTTTTACAGAGCCCAACACATGTACAAATGCAGGTACCACCAGTTGGTAGCTGTGTAATCCTGAACAAATTATTTATCTTCTCTGAGTCTGTCTAATTCTATGGGAATAATCATAATTTACTATAAAGAATTCTTGTAAGAATTTAAAAATTGCTTTCTATAGAGGCTGGCCCAGAGTAAACATACAACAAAGGTTAGTTTCCTTTTCTTAGCCTCTGTGTGTCTGTTTTCTTCCTAACATCCATTCAAGAGAGAAAAAAAAAAAAAAAATGTAAATTATAACCACAGTCCTTGTTCCTTTGCAAGCTTTCGGTTTAAATGCTTGTATAATTTTATGCTGGAAAGATGAAGCTCTCTGCATTTTTGATTTATGAAGGTCACTTGTGAACCATAATTGACAAAACTAGTAGTACTGATCTATGGTGATCTTGAAAACGTACTGGTTCACTGAATAAAATTCCACAAGATCCATTAAATATACTTAAGTATACCTCCAGACCCTAAACCATAGAAGCGTGTCTAATACAGTTAAAAGAAGTCTATCAGGTGCTTAATTATCTTGTATATTTGGTAGGATACACGTCTAGTATTGCCTGTTATCAGATCATTTGTGATAAGCAGTGTCTTTTTTTAATGTCATGTCACAGAATACTGCTAGGACAGCAGGATGTAATTTGATATGATATCTTGTCAATGACAAGGGAAGATAAAAATTCTCAAATAAGATTTTAATTTAAAAAGTACTATTGGATACCGGAAACATTGTAAATCAACTATACTTTAATTAAAAAATTAAAATTAAAAAAACACTATTAGGCCTTTTATCAGGCATATTACATCTCTTCATGTTGATCTCCCTGTATTCCATTTACTAATCTATTCAAGAATATGCTATATAAAATCGCTAAACAGTGTGAATTCTTTATTGGGACAAAGTTATCAACATAAGATCTAGGGTTGGGAAATGAGAATGGATCCCACAGTATCCTGAGGCTTGTAGAACAGAAATAGATTTTAGGAGAATTCTGATCAAAACAATGGGACAAATGCCCACAGGAGGGCCACACACCTGGAGTCATAGCTGTACAGTCACAGCATCGGTGGGAGGCCAGGAAGAGGTGGAGTCTATGAAATGCAGTGACAGCTGCTAGGCCAATTTTGTCTGAGTGGGCAATCAGTATTGGGATGTCCTGCCAAAGGTAGAGTGCCAAGTTCCAGCAGGTGACTTAAGGGCTGGCGACAGGCGATCAGCTGAGTCCAGATGCTAGGTATATAGGTAAGCTGCCATTCATTTTAGGACTTCAAGCCTTCTGAGCCAGACAGGTTATGAAATTCGATATTAACACGGAGAGAACAAGACAGGTACCTAAGATCCAGTATTCTGAAAATGGGCATATACTGGGAGCCTAGTCAAAATTTGAGAGTTAAACTAGATGGCAGCAAAGTTGGTTATGAGTCGCTTAAATTTCCTTCTCATCAGGACAGTATCCTGAGGCAGAAACTAAGCCTACAAATTATGTTCCAAAAGTTGCTGCTGAGAAGATTTGAGGGCCTCAGGGGGAGGGCAAGCCCTTAAGTCAGTTGAGTCTGAGTTCTTAGTTTAAAGCATTACTGTACAGTGTATGGTCCATAGAGCAGCAGCCTGGGCATTATCTGGAAGTGTGTTAGAAAGGCAGAATCTCAGCCAGCACCCCAGACCTACTCAAACAGATTCTGCATTTTAATAAGATCCTACGCTGATTCCTGTGCACATTAAAAGTTTGCGACGCAATTCTACGAAGAGTAATCTATTGTCTGAAGTGGTCAAAACCCTGACATAATGGTACTCACATCCTATGTGCTGCGAGATTTTGCTCCTCCAGGGAGTTTAGACAAGTGGCATGTGGTGAAGATTACCATAGAAAGGGCCAAGGCTGAGATTCCATTTATTCAAGAATATAAGTAGAAAGGATATAAGAAAACTTCTCTGTTCAGTTAAATTCATAGAAAAAGAGGGAATTGAGCTTCTCTCTGGATCCAGTGTTTTATACCAGTTACTCCCTTCCTCATCTATTTAGACAGTACACTTTTCATTTGGGAGGGAAATACTTTTCAAAAAAAAGAGATCTCATTCTTTTTGAAGAGCTATTTCTGAAGGCAAAAATATTTCCAATGTCAATACATATATGTATATTTATACATATGTATATGGTTAGGAATCTCTGATTGAGTGTTTTGCATCTGTCAAGTATATATAAATGGCACATTTGCTTTCTGTTTTCTTCATGCCAATTTTCCCTCATTACTCAGTGGTATGGGAAAGCAAATCTTCAGTACACTGTTTATTTATCCTTCGCTATTTCTAGCTCAAGATAAAGAAATTGAAGTGAGACAAAAAGTTTATTGCCAGTGCTTAAATCTTTTGTGTTCATATTACAATCCATTGCACATGTAATACTTCTGAGTGTTCCTAATAAATACCTAATTCATCCAACCATTTTTTTTCCAACTAAGAGCATCCCACTATACATAGACTGATGTTTACTCTTAAGAAAACGTTTCTAGGAGTATAAAGGAGAACTAAAATGACTTAGAAGTATTAACATCCTCTTAAATAATGAAAATCAAATCCATGCTATTTTAGGATATGTAAAGCTTTTTGAAAGGAGGTTTTAATATAGTATCTATTACCATCAAAATTATAAAATAATATCTATTACCATCAAAATTATTTAAAAACTTACTGTTAGTAAATATGACTAGCTTAATTGCAGCTCCAGTGTCCAGTTTTTTAGTCACTTAGAATTTGTGAGAAATTATTCACTTCACAATTACCATCCACCAGTTGAATCACTTTTAGAAGGAGCGATCTAGGATCTGTAGTGCAGCAAGAGCAATGTTATCAAATTGAGGGATGCTTAATTTCACAAGGAAAAGGCAAAGTTCAAGGTATTGTCAAATAGCACTGTTTGTCAAGAAAATGATTAATAAATTTAGAACATGTAGCAGATACCTAGCTATATAGGTGGTCCCTGGAAATGTGTGTACTTCTGATTCCTTTATAACCTATAAAAGAAATGAACAGTTTGTACATACTTTTTACATAATAAATGTCTGAATGTATGTCAGTTATACAGAAAATGTTTCAGTTGGAACAAAACTGAGGAAATTTGCTAGGCTTTCATTGAATATAATGCCTAGTTTCTATAAGGCACATAGCAAGCAGGCTACCATTTGTGACAACATGGTGCCTCTTTATTATCATCTAGCATTTATTTTGAATTTGGATAAGTTAATTATAATAAATTAGCCAATTATAGTCAATATTCTTTATCCACAGGAATTTAATTTCCAAAGAAGATTATCTTTTAAACAGTAAAGCATCTTAAAAACATCTGCCTAAAAACAGTAAAACATTTTAGAAAATATCTACTCCAAAATGTAATTAAGAGGGCAGATTTAAGAGTTTACAATTAGAATGAGTTAGTCATAAAAAATACCATCTAAAATAGTCATATCTCACATAGCAATTAAATGTCAAGGTCTTGGAACACAATAAAAATAATAGTAATAGTTATTGACCACTATTATGTACCAAGTGCTTTATATATATTTCCTCATTTAATTCTTACTGTAATCTTAATAATGAAATGTTTATAATTGCTAGAAACATGTGGGATACAAGTAATAGAACCCAAGCAAAGTGTCAACAGGAAGGAGTTGATTATCTCAAAACACAAGATATACAGAGATAGGACACTTCTGACATTGAATAATTAAGCAGCTCAGTAATGCCATCATTGAACCATGTTTCTCCTATCTTTGTACTCTTTTATCTTGAATGTGCTGCCTTATCCTTCTTAACATGGGTTCCTTCACCTTCCCAAGATGGCTGTTACAATTCTAGGAAATGTCTTCCCACTCAGCTGAATATAGAGTTACAAAAAGGTAGTATTTCCTTTATAGAGTCTTTTTCATCAAGGAAGAAAATATATTCTAGGAGCCTTCCAGTGATATCCTCTTAAAGCTCTTTTCAGATTTGTGTCCCATGATGATTCTTGAATCTCTAGCAAGGAGAGGAGAATTGTCATGATTGGCCTAGACTAACAAAATTTTAGCCCTGAGGTCCAGGAATAGCTCCTTCAGTTTATATAAAGTGCTAAAATATTGGGATTCAGTTAACAGAGTGGAGGAGGGAGTTGTTGTTGAGTGGAGAGCAGGTATTGTCTGCCACATTAATCCTAGAACCATTTTATGATAAAGAAACTAAGGCTCACAAAGTTTAAGTAAGTTTTTACACAGCTAATACATAGTTGATATTGAATTTGTATGTTTGTATCTACATCCAAAATCTACTTCTGATATAGTAATAATTACTTGTTTCTTAGAAGTTAAATGAGAAAGGCTGTCCCATTTTTGAATTCTTCCTTTTTTTTCAAAACAATGAAGCTGTGGGGAAAGATATCAGTACCCATCAAAGTGAATTATCTCATGGAAAAATATTGTAATCCTTGCAATAATGAAAAAATCATCACTGTTTTGTCCTTTGGATGGTATCCTTGAAAATTATTAATGCTACAAGATTAATTGAAGTGATTCTTAGGCAAAGCTGGGAAAAATGGAGGAGGTAAAGAAAGGTAGAGGTAATATTCTTCTGACTCTAAATATCCCAGGTATCCTGGTTTCTCTGAAACCAGGCTCATCTAGAAGGGAACACAATTCAATCATTTGTAGATTAAAACATGAAACTAGAAAGTCTGGGAAACTGAGAAAAGGAGAGTAGCCATTCAGATTCTTGTTTATGTTATAATCAGAAACATTCCAGTGCTTGAGCAAAAGCCAACCAGGGGACTGACACAAGGGAGGAGCATAATGTGGTACAAGAGAAACTGACCTGAGATCAAAGGAACCCACTTCCCACGCAAGGACTCTTTGATGTTGCATCATTGGTCATAACATCACCAGTCTTCCCAGTGATAAGTCACTCTCTGCAAATATTTTCTTGTGTAAAGGGTAGAATCCTAAATTCAGGAGGAAGACATAAAACTGCGCCTGGATATCCTGCTTACATTGAGTACTCAAGAGTATATTATTTATTTTGACAAACTTTTCTAGAAACTCTGCTTTCTGTTGTGAGCCTATATGAAAGACACTAACATTCCTGGCAAAGAAAGTAACATCATCTAAGTCAAGAAAATGTGCTTTATCTTTCTCAGCCCAAAGTATTGAACTTAACCATCTAAATAAATAAGAACAATAAAAACCTTTCTTTAAATTTTAAGACACATATATAGACTGCACATCATTAAGTCTGCACAGAAGGTCTGAATTTCTAACATTAATTTAAATAATAAAATAAAATTCACTTTTTCCACAACTCCCAATACAACTTTTCTTAGACAAAATGGCTGTTTTAATGTGTTCTTCCAGTAATAGAAATACAGAAAAGCAAATCTCAATACCCAACCCTCCCCCTGCATTTTTATGCAGAGCAGGTCACCAAAGCACGGTGAAATTGTTTTAGAATGATTTTGCTGGATAATATTAAACTTAATAGAAATCCCCACTTTGCCAAAAAAAAAAAAAAAAATGTAAACATATTTGAGATTTTTTCAGAAATAATCAGCAATTACAACATTTGCTGTGGTTCTTTCTGTTTTGCTGGAACTCTACAGTGTTTTAAATTCAAAAGGTTTCTGCTAGCATTGGATTATGATTATTATGCAGGAGCAGATCCCAGTATAAACAGCTTGCTTGGCATTTACATATTACTCCCACATGCTTCCATCTCTGACTTCTCAGTAAATCAGAAGCACATATTTTATTATTATGAAAAGAACACAATTTTTTATTTACTATAGAATCTCAGATCTTTACAAACAGAAAAATCTAGCACCATAGAGCTTATACAATCCAAAACCTGCACTGGTAACAATGAAATCAACTTACAAAGCATAGAGATATTTCTAACTCAAATCTGTATGACTAATGCAAGATCATCAAAGGCTGTCTACAATGGATTCAGAAATTCCAGCCTAACTAATTACTTTTATAATAATGAGGGTCAACCAGCTGAACAAAAAGTGAGAAGTGAAGCAGCTTTTATTTAACCCGGATAGAGACACCTGAGCCTCTCTTCTAGGGCAGGATAAACATGACAAATCTACCATGTCTGCAGTCGCCATTGAAACTAACCCTATTTTCCAGTACTAGAAATAGACCCCCTTTTTTCTACAAGGAATATAATACCAAGATTTATGAAAACGTCCTCAAAAGTAAAGGTAGCTAATGTATAATAGAATTTCTCACAGTTTCATACCATTTTACTGTCCTCAGGGAGAGCCCTAAACTGCCATATGGAAAACACTGCTCCACAAACCTAAATGCCCAGTATGTGAGGGTCTCTTCTAATTTTGCTTGTCTCTATTCTGATCATTCATTTTACTAAGGTAGGGCATTCTGGACTTCCCAGTCTTAGACATTTAAAAAAATACAATTACTGCATCATCAGTAAAATTCTAATTTCATAAAGACTGATGATTCACAGGGCATTCTGGCTAAGACCATTCAAAAGATCAAGAGTTTTTATTTTTATTTAGAAAGATTTTTACTTTTTATTTAGAAATGAATATTATTGGTAACAATTCTACATCCTGCATCCTTTTTCTCTTTTGATTTTTCTGTAGGGACAAACATGGCCCTTTCTCTTCATGTCATGAAAAACCATGTAGCCTTGTAAATCTGCTATAGAATAAACAGCCTGGGGGGACTTACAAGAGGAAAAGGCAGGCATGGTTTATCAGAAGAGTAAGGCATCATATAACAAACATCAGTCTTTCCATGTAAGTCAACTGTTTTGGGTGCAAATGTTTCTCTGTAAAGAATCAGATGTTTCTTTTCCTTCCATTCCTCTACTGTGGTAAAACTGGTGCCATAAAGTCATTGCAAAAGACAGCAAACAACTTTGTTATTGTAAGAGGTTTTTTTTTATTTTTTTTAAACAATAGGTCTAGCAGGTGGCATGAGGCTATGGCTGGGTCTAGCTCCATCTCCAGGGTGCCAAGATGTCCCTCACAGTTTCTGTGGGAGGAATTTGTTGGTGGGATTTGGATTGTAAAGGCACGCGAACATCTGCTGCTTCCCTGGTCTCATTACCATTCACACAATTAACTCCTGTGGCTTTCCCGCTCAGCAGCCAGGACCAAGGACTCAGTTTTACTGCCTCTTTGACAGTGCTCATTATCATTCATCTGAACTTAAGAGTTCTCAGGCTTTCAAGAGATCTCGTGGAAAGTTTTCTCAGGAAAATAGATCACACAGTGGAAAGCACTAGGAAGGAGCGAGAAGAAGCTGAAGAATGGCTAAGGGCCCAAACTAGCACCTGGAAGGAACTGAGGCTCTGGAATGTGGAATTTTATTTTACTTTATAATAGCATGCCACATCTTTCAAGACGGTGTCATATTTCAAAGGCCTATGTTCGGTCTCCTTGTATTTTCAGTTAAGAAACTATGATCAGTTAACGATCGTTATTTCAGCTGTCCTCATTGATTCCAGCTCCAATTTTGCATCCTGCAGAAGCTTTGGTCAAGAATAAATCTGTCCCAGAAAGGGTTTTGAGTAATTTTCACTAGAGATCAGAGCATTTTGAAATGCAAGGAACAAAAGATTCACAGAAGATATGACAAATTCAGGCAAGCCTGTATTTCTAAAGCCTCGGTCAGTCTGATTAATCAGTGTTAAGTTGCAGGGCTATCAGAAATGCTACCTGAAAATTAAAGCTGTACTGTCTCTTTAACCACTTTGTCTCATGATAAATATTCATAAACTGCAGTTATTAACAAGTTCATCTTGGGCCAGATTGAGGTGATAATAGATGGCTTTTTTTCTAGATTAAATAGCAGAAGTCTGTCATTTATTGATAGGTGGACCACAAAGAGGTTAAAAGAAAACCTCCTTCCTTGTTACTAAGTGATATAAAAACTACACCTTCTCTTAAAGGTAAAACTTAATTTTGAAAAAGAAGCATTTAAAACAATCTGGCTCAAATGGAATAAAGCTTCTTTGTTTGAAACAACAAAAGAATGATTAGGCTGTTAAAAGCTGGGAAATCCGTGTTATGTGGTGACAGCTGTGAAGTCTTATTTGTACTTTTATGAAAAAATTAAGTTGTGAAAGACAAAGTTTACAAAACTATTTTTCTGCAAATAAGCAAAACTTTCCTCCAATGACTACATTTGAGGAAAAAAATTGTAATATTTGTGATAGTACTATTGAAAAATTTTGCGATTATTGAGCTTTACGTTTTTTTAGAGATGGGAAACAATCTTATTGAGCCTGAGTGTACGTACTGCTTTTCCTTTGTATTCCGGAAATCAAAACATACAACTTCATTAATACATGTATATTTTTTAAATTTGGCATTAAGAATAAAGATACTTTTTTTAAGTATAAATTTATTATAAATTTAAATTACATAACTTTATATGTCATCTTATACTGCCCTTCAAAATGCACATCTTCACAAGTAAAACACAGGAGAAAATTAAATAAATATTTGGGATGTGATATAATTCAAACTCACCATTATGTGAATGGAGAAAAAAACTTTAGGTATTCTAATGCTTATTGTTTGTAATAACTCATGTTTGGAAGATAGGTAATGTGTAGTGGAATTGCAGAAAATGCATTGCCCCCATACTGTTTACACAAAATGAAAGTATCTGAGTTTCTCATATCTTATCTAGGTATAAGGGATAACACTTCATTAAGAAACTTTATGCACCTAGAATTTCTTGACAGCTTAGAAGAAGATGCTTGAAGTTATTTCTGCATGCTAGGGATCTAATATAAACATCTCTGGTACATACAGTGCCCATATAGGCTCTCACAGTAAGGCTGTAGACCCAAATCCTGAGTGCTCTTTACTTTTCAGAAGCATGGTTGCAGATTGTTTTAAAAGTTGCATCCATAGGAATGACATTTGTCATTTGACATTTGACATTTGAATTCTGGTACCCATACGAAATGCAATTTGGTTCACAACCTTTGTATCTCTAGTCTTTCTAATCCCAGACCACTTGAATCCCACCCGTTGTACCCCCAGAGCTCTGCCCCAGTGTACCAGGAACCAATCTTGTCCTGAGTCAGGAAGGATGTATGAACAATGGTGCTCACCAATAATTGATGCTTCATTGAGTCTGACCCCAAGCCTGGTCCCTGGCTCTAATTAGACTTCTTCCTTATACCTGATGTGTCGTTCTCACCTACTGTCCCAATTATAATAGTTGACCTTCAGATCTTCCTTGGGTTTGCTGGTTTTATCCTCCTGCCGTTCCAAATCCATATTACTCAATCCTGCTCCAAACATTTTTGGCTGTTGCCTTTTATCAGCTGGTGAAATTCGGTGATGCTGATATTCCTTTGGGAGTCTCCCCTGGAACCCTCACTGTTTCTACCACCTACCCCTGAGAGTAGCTCAGCATTGTTACCAATGATCTCATGCTATGCGTCCAAGTGTGCTCAGGGAGTGATAGTTTGTAGTTTGCTGCCAGACCCTCTGATGTTCTGCGCACTCTATCGACTCTTCATTCAACCCTCTGGTTGAGACTCCTAGCGTTTGTTCTGTTCCAGTAAGAGGTTTTGTTTACAGATTTTCTCCTCTCAAGGCCTTGTGCTGTCACATATTTAACCCAGCCTTGCTTGTCATGCTTACCCATGTCCATAACATAAATGAGATTTTAGCAATATTTCTGCTTGTTAGTGCATTGCAGAAAATGTGAACTTCATAGAAACTGAACACATGCCCACTAGTACTTAAATTCTATTTAAAGTATTGCACAAGTCTGTAGTATGGAGTATTGTTAAAAATAACAGCACACCAGCATATACGTTATTAACACAATTAGATCTTCAAAAGCAACAAATCGTATCTTCTCTTTGTGAATCATATTAGTGATGTTTCAGATATCATTTTATTGTAACTAAAATAAACCTATAAGCCAGGATATTAAGTCAATTTCAGTAGTTGGTTAAATCACTATTATGCTAAAGGAAATAAGAATTGCATATAATCATCATAGCAAACATATTTGCTGTATTTTCTCTAAGGATTCTAATATGAGTGTATATGTATACATATAGATATGTGTGTATACTTATATACTTTCATTATTTACTTATATATAATAGTCATATATCAATATAACTCTTAAAGGAAATATAATGGCATACAGCCACATGCTAAAACATAATTAAAATAATAGAGTGCACATTCTCTCCGGAGTTGTAAGTCTGACAACATCCAAATGTTTACTAAAATGTTTTCTAAAAAGCATATGCTCCCAGGCACATGAGTTAAATCCCTGAACAGATACAATGCTACATAATGAAGCAGCTGGTATTACCTCTTAGAAATTAAAAATGTACTACTTTTAATATTTTCATAATGGGAATTGAAAGTAACCTGAATTTTCAAACTCTAACACACATCTATAAGCAAATGTTACCTTACTCTTCATGTATGAAAAAAAAATCACTTTCCTTATAAAAAATAAAATCTTTCATTCACTTAGGAATAATCTGTGTATGTCACAAAGTTGATGTGCTGAATTTAGTCTTAGATGGAATATCTGCCTTATATTCATGTTACTAATCAGTGTTGAAATGTCATATTCACATTTTGCCCTTGAGTGCCCTTTGAAAACCATCATGTTATTAAGATATTTTTGACTGTTTTGCTCTTACAAATGTCCCCTTAAATCATAGAATAAGGCTGTTAAGCAAATGTGAAATAAGTCAACCATGAATTGTATGGCATATGGGCAATTTCCATCAAGGAAATTTGTATGTGGATAAAAGTAAAACTCTATAAAATGGAATATCAGAGTCTAAATAGATTTGGTGGATAACTATTATGAATGCTACACTAATCAAGTTCCATGGACAAGCTGAATAATATTCCTAGGGTTTTATTCTGTGTCTTGAATAAGTGGTTTAAATATTAGCACTTAACTCTTTTTCCAAAAAATTACAGTATAGAGACAGTTTATATTTTATTTTTCAAAATAGTATTTTACTTTAGCCATTTTTAAATTATAAATAATAGATTGGTTAATGAGGTTTTTGATGAATGATTGTTTTACAGACTGATAACATTGATTTGCAAAACTTTTTTTGCTCAGTGTCATGACAACCTTCCTTATTAGCCAAGCCTTGCTTACTAAGTAGTGATTCTCAATTGCAAATGTATGAGCCTTAGAGAAAAGCATTTTTTCAATCGTTTGCCCTTGATTGGACACTGGAATCACTGGAAGAGCTTTACAAACTACTGTTGGCTGGATCTCACCCCTAGAGATTCTGACTTAATTGATCTGTCTTGCTTCCTGGGTAGTTTGGAAAGTTCCCCAGGTGATTATTCTATGCAATCAAGGTTTAGAATCACTTCAGTCAACTCTTTCTAAAAATGATCAATTTGACTATGAAGATTATGTCCATATTATTCATAAAATATTGAAACAAACAAACTGACTTCTGATTCGATGCAAAATTGGTGTGATTTATATCTTTTTTCAGATTTGAGTATAGTAATGGAAGAGGCACCTATAGGACACTGGTCATGGTGAGGAAATAGTAGGGGAAGGGGCGTGACCATCTGCAGGAGATCAGGAAGGAAGGGTGAGCAGTGGAGGAATGGAGGGAGACAAGGACATGGTGAATAGAAGCACTTCTGTTAAACTTGTTCTATCTTACAATCCTTTATCTTCTAATGGTTCATGTAAGAGTACAAATTATGTATAAATAATTGTATCTTGGAAGGAGAAAAATAACAAAACACCAGCATTAAACAATAGCTACTTGCTGCTCCACCTTAAGAAAAGGACATGAAATTGGAAACAAATCCTGCCTTTTGTGATTCTCTAGAAATAATGAGTTGCTTCTTGACCAAGGAAAAGCCAGGACTCAGACATTCATCTATGATGTCACATCTCTCCAGGCAGCCATTCTAGCAGGATGAAAATCAGATCCTTGATTCTGTCTTAAAAATCACCTTCACTCTCCCTGAAAAATGAACTGTCAATTCAGAGGCAATCCTGAAGAGAAATGGTGATGGATGTGTTACAATACAAATGTTACACTTTAAATAATTTAAAATGTTGGGAAGGGGAAACAACAAGAACTGTCAGAGGCAAATTGGGAAGCCAGGTGGCCCAGAGAAACATGAATTTAAGCACAGTAGTTTTCTGAGGAAACTGGATTAGGCCATCCTTGTAAGGGAGATGGGCTACCTAGGCTGGGCCAGGTGAATAGGGATGGCAGAAGGTAGAGTTTTAAAGAGTGAAAGAGATTTCTTTTTTCCCATCACTATGGGGGAGTGCCTGGAAAACTATTTAATACCTTAAACATTTGCCAAGTTACTTGAGTAATGTGAAAATGATACCTAACTCTATAGCTCAAGTACTGAAATTATTAAACATTAATTTTTCTCTTAAATGGTGTATTATGGAGGACAGTTGACTGAAAAGGGCAAGGGACAAGAGTTAAAAAAAGAAAAACAGATGAACACAATGAAAGCAGAGGCCTGATATCAGAGAATTAGAGGTAAGAGTCTGACTACGGCAGATTTCTGATGGACACCATGCCCAGGGTAGTCTGATTTATCATAGGCTTTGCCACTGATTTGAAATTTGACCTTCAGGCAGATTAAATGTGAAGAGACATTACCCTCTTTCTGTCTTAATTTCTTTCATCAGTATGCATTACAGTTATTTGACCAGATCAATCAATTGGTCAATCGATTAAAATTATTTTCTTAGCACTTCATTTTCTGATCAATAGTCATCTTTCTTTATTAAATAGAGTAATTACCTACCTTAAAATGATTGTTATAAAAACAAGTAATTGAATGGCAATACCACCAAATAAATTATTTAGACTCTTCATTGAAGCACTATTTATAGTCGTAAAAAAATAAAAATAAAAATAATTTTAAACTGGCAATAACTCAAGCACCTATCAATAGTGTACTGCTTGAGTAAACTATAAAAAAACACCTACTGTGTAAAACTGTGCAGCTGGAATGAGTAGCCATTCTATGCAGTGACCATCAGGAAATGGAGAAAATTATGCAGACTATGCTGCAGGTTATCTAAGAAAGTTTGGATGCCCTAATGTGTGTGGGTTTACTTTGTGAAACATCAGAGGTATTATCCCCCCAAATTTAAAAAGCTTATCAATGGAGGAGGGATAGAATGGGTTATAGCTGAAAAGGTGAATTTCTTTGTATATATCCTACTTATATATTGAACTTTGGAATAATGTAAATATATTGTATAATTATAAAAGAGAAGCAACTTTTTAAAATGAAAAATAACATGAAAGGAACATACGTGTGTATTTTATTTTAAAAAACACATACTAATTCATAGGTATATTTCCTATATCTTGCAAATGAAAAGACCTAGAATCAATGACCAATAAGAATGAGTTCCTTTAGTGCCCTAACTATGGTCTCTCAATACTATTTTCCACTGAAAGGATCTAGGGTTCTTTGGAGAAATGGTTGCTTCTCACTCTGGGACAGGAAATGTGTAAGATGAGCCTGGACATCTTGTCGTAACAGAAAAATGTTGGCAGAGCCTAGAAGGATAATGTCTTTAGGACTCAGGAGCAAACTTGAACAGACTCTGACTATAGCTAAATATGGAATCATTTTAGCCTCATTAAGGATAATAATGGCAATGTATTAAAATACATAAAAATTGTTTAAATCCATGAATTCACAATGATAATAAAAAATTTTATTGGTTACTTTTTAAAGATGCTAAAAAGCCAAATATCTTGTAAATAGAGGGAAAGAATTGGGACTTACTCTGCCTTTTCTAAATAGCCTCTACTTCTAGTTAAGCAGAGTTGTTATGGGGTCGTTCCTCCTTTTAGGAACAATTCTATCAGATAAAATAAGAGGAATGTTAAAATTAGAATATCATCATTTTTCAATCTGTAATGAAATAAAGGGTGTAGGCAATGATTATCAGTGACTGGTAATATCACAAAAAGACAACCATAGATATGCTGGGCCTCCTGATGGATATATACACCACCACTTAGAAAGCAGACCATCAGCAACACTTTAAAAATCTGATCAATTCTCCAGATTCACAAATTACAGGAGATAGAGAGAAAGAAAATCATGCTAAAGACACTACTGGGATGCAATCAGCAAACCCCAAAGCTCTACAGAAAAAATAACCTAGAACTTCAACAAAAATTTAAGAAAAGTTAGAGAGATGAAGTGGTAAACTCTGCATTGAAAGACATTTTATTTAATCATAAAATATGGCCCTTCTTTTTATTTACATTTCAAGGACAAAGTAAACTTTAAAAAAATAAAACAATTGGGAAGTTTTTATAATATTAAGGAATTATTTTTTTAACATGTAATAATGGTATTGTGGCTATGTTTGATTAAAGAGCCCTCATGAAAAAAAAAATTCAGTAAAAAGTTTCAGTTCAACCCTTAGAGCTTTTCTAAGAAGTACCCCAAAAGATAATTCAATGCATGGTAATAATTTTATATTAAAAATTCTACTTGCACAATTAATAGCACCAAAAATCACTGACTTATTTCAGATGCCACTTAGGCCTGCAGATTATTGTTGTTGTTTTCATCAATAAATCGATATGGCAATATCCAGTGCCAGTAATTCAGAAATAGTTCCAAGCATTGTGGCTTTCTGGCAAATGTCCTTCCTGAATCTGACATACAGTCTACAAGTACCAGGAATTTATAATCTTTTATTGATTTATGTGCTAACAAGGAATCTCCAGGCTGTTGGTGCCCATATTTGTGTTTTGGTCGGTAAACATACAAACATTTAATGTTGTGTAATTAATATGTGGGAAATAGACCCCAGAGTAACTGGAATACAAGAGAGTGAAATGGCAAATGAGAGCTGAAGCACATTTATTTTCAATTAAGCGCCTTCTTTATGTTTTTCATTTAATCACCAAGGTCGTGAATTTATAAGACATTGATTTATATTATTTCCAGATATTTATAATTTTATAAATGCCTGAATGAGTATTTCTATACGTGTTTATGTATGTATGTGTGTATATGAGTTTGTGGAAATATGTGTGTGTGAGAGAGAGAGCGAGAGAGAGAGAGAGAAAGAGAGAAGCATCTCACGGTAGTGAAGAACACAAATACTAAGGGTAGTTAGATTTTATTCCCAGTTTTGGCTCTGGCACTTACTAGTCATGCAGACTTGGCCAAATAACTGATACTCACTGATTCTCAATTTTCCCATCTTAAAATAGGGATGATAAAATCCCAACCTCATAGTCTTGCTCTGAGTATTAAGTGAGATAATGAATTTGTAGACTTTACCACCGTTCCTGACACCTAGTCAGCACTTAGCAACTGATACCACAGTTAAACTAGGATGAATTATTTACATTGAAGTTTTTGAAATAAATTATTAGAGAGTACAATGTAGAAGGAGACTGAGAATGCATGGAGGAGATGGCTTATTTATTTATTTATTTTTGGTGTGCTATCATTTGCTTAATAGTGTTTTATTACATATGTGTATATATTGAATATCTCTGTTAACATCAACAAGTAACTGGTAATAGGGCTTGCCTCTTTTGGAGGGTAACCTATTGGTAGATGAAAGATGCAAAAGAGACTTGGTGAATCACTGGTATGAACTTTTGTGTGTGCCTTTTGAATTTTGAACCTTATATTCATAATAACTATTCAAAAATAAATTTTAATTTAAATAAAATATGCCTTAGAATCAGAGGATATTTAAAACATTTACACCAGATGTTCTTAGAAATGCTCCAACTCCTCAGCCTTACACACTTGGGCTCTGAGCTGGGCCACCATGTTAGTAAAAACAGTGAGAAAGGCCCATCGGTTGGTTTAGAAATGTTTCCAATTCTGAAATGGCATTAATGAGGGTCGATGGCTTATCTTTCAGATTTGAAGGACAAGCTTCCAAGAGTGGAGAGGGTTTAATTTTGAGGAAACTCTTCTTAATACTGTTCCTTCCTTTACTTGGGTGACCTTTAGTGAGCCTGAAAAATTCTATCCCAAACCACTGATTCTGTAAAGAAGAGTCTAGACGTCTGTGAATGCTCTCCTCTACCCACACGAGAAGTAGCATGCATAAGGATCAAACTCGCTCTTCAGGTTTGTCATAAGCCAGGATCCTCAGCTTAGAACTCATTCAAATATTTTCATAGGAAAGTACATGTTATGCAACAAAGTGTCTCTAAGCTTAACACAAAGGGATCAATATCTGGTCCCATATCTCATATGTCATAAGATAAACAAAGTTTCTGGAAGTTCTGTTTACAAATGATTTCAAAATATTTTAAAATGGTGTCAGCGTTACTGTTATTATTTGTTTCACTTTCCTGCAACAAATTACATTGATTATAATAAAAATTACAAACTTCATTTTGAGCAATCTCTGTAAAGCTCAATTCTTCCCTTAAAAAAATTCAGATATTAGACTAAAGTAGTGTTTCACAAACTTTTTAGTCATTCATGTAACACCTATATGGTTTTTACCATATCTGAGCACTACCTGTTATTATTTACAAAATTATATTTTCTTCAAACTGACTCAATATTTTCTTTAAAATTTTTAAAAAAGGAAAATGTATATTTTTACTACAAACAGTGGTAGAAGTAACCAAATTTGGAAAATGAAATTACTTATATATTAAAAAATTTTGTATACCTAATGAAAACAATACATTATTTTGATATAAAAAAATAAGATGATGATTACATCAATGTCCCTCCATCATGGACTTTTATAAGACCTTCCATAGTCCGTGCCTTAATTACCCTTCTACCTTCTTCCCTCACTATGCTGCATCTCACTCTCTTTTGCAGGGAAATGTCATTCAATTCTGTGTACTTTTCGTGATTCCTCATCACATGGCCTTTGCAATTATCATTACTTCTACCTGGATATTCTTTTCCCCTTTCTATGTCTAGTTAATGATCATTCTTTACACCTTAGTTGGAGCATTACTTTTTAAAAGAAGTCTTCTCTAATCTCTCTGATCATGTCAAATTGCCCTATTTATAGGTTTTCCTAGTTAGCTTTTGTCAAATTAGTGATTTTTCATTCATTTTTGAGACTATTTGACTAATTTCTCTTCCATTAGTGTCTAACTTTCAAGAGGGCAGTGATTAGGAATGGTTATGCATATCATTTTGTCTCCAGCAATTAATATCATGCCCAACTCATGATAAATGCTGAAAATATTTTAAGTAAATGAATGAAAGAATAAACATGTTTTCACCATATTTTTGAAAACAGAAGCAAATTTCTATATATTTTTTTAAAATAACCACCCCCTTTACTCCCCTTACTCTGTATTAATCTCACTCCTAACTGTGTTGATTTGGATTTGATAACTAGCCAAATGACAATTAAATATGGATTTTGAGACATTGCTATATTTTTCCAGAGAAAGGCTGTGTTTGCTTTCTCAGATGAGAGAAGATTGTCAAGGTGATTTTGTAGGTCAAAATTTTGATTTTCAGAATTCTTGAGTCTGCCAAATGCTCCCAGGCAGTGCCATTACAATACTGGTGCACCACTGTTTTCATTTTAGATCTCTAGTTTGAATTAAATGTATGTGTAGGTTGTAAATTCAACCAATAAATCACATGATCATTGAAATAAAACTGAAAGTTCCTCCATGGACCATCTGAAATCATATCATATACTTCCATAATCATGAACGCCAGACTGAAGGATGGTTTTCAAGGTCATATTACTTCATATTTACGAAGATTTTTGGTGTACAAGGCATTTTCACATATGTTATATGTTTTGATTCTTTCATAAGTAAGAAGAGTTGGGCAGAGCAAGTATCTATATCCCATTTAATAAATGTGAAGGGTTAGTGAAATAGCCAAGATCTTATTGATATTTTATGGTAGGTTTCTGGTTCCAAGACTCATACTATCTTTGAGTTAGAAGGGACTGGTGATTAAAGTAGAGTAGATATTAAAGAAAGTCAAGGCACTTTGAAGTTAGTATTGGGAGTACATCCATAGAGACGAAAAATTGTGTGTAGCAATGGAAGGAGTTTGGTTAGAAAAGAATCAAAGGTACAAGGTACCAAAGATTTCAGTGAATGATGGGGCGGGATTGGAGTATTTGTAGATAGAAACAATAAAGAGAGACGGTAATATAACAACTTACAGTATAGTCAAATTAAGTAAGCCTCAAAGAAGATATTTAGCGATTCAAAGAGAATATCAAGATTATCTCCTAGAAGACATATAGATGGCTGAGAGGCACATGAAAAGATGCTCAACATCACTAATTATTAGAGAAATGCAAATCAAAACTACAATGAGGTATCACTTCATGCCTGTCAGAATGGCCATCATTAGAAAATCTACAAAAATAAATGCTGGAGAGGGTGTGGTGAAAAGCAAACCCTCCTGCACTGTTGGTGGGAATGTAAGTTGATGCAACCACTATGGAAAACAGTATGGAGGTTCGTTAAAAAACTAAAAATAGAACTACCATATGACCCAGCAATCCCAGTACTGGGCATATACCTTGAGAAAACCATAATTCAAAAAGAGACATGTACTACAATGTTCATTGCAGCACTGTTTTCAGTAGCCAGGACATGGAACCAACCTAAGTGTCCATCAACAGATGAATGGATAAAGAAGATGTGGCACATAGATACAATGGAATATTACTCAGCCATAGAAAGAAATGAAACTGAGTTATTTGTAGTGAGGTGGATGGACCTAGAGTCTGTCATACAGAGTGAAATAAGTCAGAAAGAGAAAAACAACTACTGTATGCTAATGCATATATATATGGAATCTAAAAAAAAAAAAAAATGGTACTCATGAACCTAGTTGCAGGGCAGGAATAAAGAGGTAGACATAGAGAATGGACTTGAGGGACTTGGGGTGGGAGGGGGAAGCTGGGGCAAAGTGAGAGTAACCTGGACATATATACACTACCGAATGTAAAATAGATAGCTAGTGGGAAGCAGCCGCATAGCATAGGGAGATCGGCTTGGTGCTTTGCAATGACCTAGAGGGGTGGGATAGGGAGGATGGGAGGGAGGCTCAAGATGGAGGGGATATGGGGACATGTGTATGCATATGGCTGATTCACTTTGTTGTGCAACAGAAACTAACACAGTATTGTGAAGCAATTATACTCCAATAAAGATCTATTAAAAAAAAAGAAAAAAAATTATCTCCTAATCAGATGTGCATGAGTCACAGGAAAATTAGGGTTCTAGGCTCCAGGAATCTGTGAAAGAATCAACAACTTTAAGGAAGATGCCGGTGATAGTTATGCCCAGGAAGTTCGGGGACCATCCTAGGAAATATATGAGGCTATTTCCCTGTCAGATGGGAGGGGAATACAGTGAAGAGAGAGGAAGATGGGAAGGACGTGAGAAGCGGCAGAGCATGTGGAGGAGGATGGCCACAGCATAAAGTGATGAGATGGGGAAAGAACTGTTCTGGGAGACGTGCGCTGTGAGGAGACTTAGTAGGAGTCTGTAGCTTTGGCAGGATATAGTCTTGAAATCTGTGGAGAAAGAAAAGCCCAGAAATACAGAGATAACACATAAAGAAATACATAGTTGGAAAGAAGACCTTTTGTGTCACAATGGTCGTGAAAGTGACAGGAAAGTAACAAATGGGTGAGAATTTCTGTATTGTTTTCTTTGCATTTTCACATCTGCTGAGATTCTGAAAGGAAATCTACAAAACCAAACTATGGCATGTTCAATCTTGTAGTTACATTTTGAATTCAAGGAATGAAAAAGTTGCCAAATGTTACATTTCCATGAATTGTTATTATGTTGTTCCATAAATGATATTAGAAGATAGGAAAAAATAATGGAATTCCAAAAAACGTGCTTTCCTATACTACTGCCTAAGAGAGAAAATGGCAGAAGGAAAAAAAAAAAAGAAGTTTCTGGATGAAGACACAAATAATTCAGAAAGCTTAGTAAATAAGAATTGCTCAGATTAGATGGTTCTTACTTCTTTTCCTCTGCTTACTTCTTCATGGAATGCATGGAGAGTGGATGGTTTGAAATAACTGGGAATTCAGTTTGATTTCTGTCAATACATGTGCCTCACTCTGTGCAAGGCTTGGACTAGACTTTGGAGACACAAAATAAACAAGGCTTCGTAGACATTCACTAGATCAAGGGGAATGAGATGTACATAAGAGAGTAACACAAAACACAGTATTGAATCAGACCGTTGCTGGGAAATGCAGCTGTAGGAGCACAGAGGTTTAACTCTTAGGAATGTCACAGACTAATGGATGAGACCATAGATAAACTGGAGCCCGAGCATTGTGGAGAATTCATGCAGGTGAAGATGAAGCAAAAGAAAATCAGCAGGAGCCCAAGAATATTACGAGGGAGGGCAAGTTCCAGGGAAGGTGCCTTTTGTAGGGGATAAAACCGGCAGTGCAGGCCAAAAAGAAAATATGGAAGGTCTTAAACACTTTTGAAGGCCCTGTTAAAAGGCATTTGTATTATATTGGTTAAAAACTCCTTGCCATTGCTGATGCAATGAAAGCTTTTGCTTCTCATGCACATATGCACTTCAGGTAATATTTTACACACCATTTCAGGGTTTCACAGAGGGCCTTTAGCCATAAATAAGTTCTGATGATAGGCAGTGGGAATCAAATGAAAATATGAAAGTAAGATGAGAACATTTAAACAATTTCTTTGTTCTATGTGGATTTCATCATTACCCAACTAGAACTTTGGATACAACATAGTCTTAAAATTCTGATGATAATTCCTAAATGTGGAAGGCTCAAAACCTTTCTCTGAAGAAGGCTGCACAACTCCAAGGGTAGATGCTTTCAAGAAGTAAACATCACCTATGTGAGCATCTATAGCTGGTTGTGTGTATGTAGATACAGCTCTCTGAGACGTGTACTACTTAAAATGAAAGGAATATATCTAGTTTGAAAGCTGAGAAAAATGACTGGGTTTTGTTCCTCCCATGTTATTTGCATGGAGGGATTTTTATCACACAGACATTTCTTGAATTAGAGAACAGCTTTCGCATACTTTACCCTTTGAAAATGACAATATCTAATTTCTTTGCTTTCATGAGCCAGCCCTGCCTTGCCAAATATCTCAGAAGGGGAATAGTAAACCATTTTTCACAGATCCTCCATAATAGATGAGATATGAAATGAATTTCATGGAAGTTGAGCACCCTGGAGGTTATTAGTTTGCCATAATATATAACATTATTCTAACATCATATCATTATCATTATTTTCTTGTGCAGCCAACCTAAAACATTTGAAAATTTTATCAATTTTATCGTTTGTGGATCTTAATAAAGAATATGTGTCCTTTTCTTAAAACCATTAAGCTATGAAAGATATTTTTAAGTTATACACGCATGCACTGAATATTTAACATATCGACTTAAAGTATATTGGGAAAATAACCAATATTTTGTTAAAACAAGATACAATTTCCTTAGGGCAATGTGTATTCAATTAAGGCACTAAATTCTTGTCATATTATAAAAATGTTTAATAATATACACTGTGGTAGCAAAGGTTAAAAACTGTGTAGCCTTAAAGTCAAAATATAATAATTAGTGATTATTTTGTAAGCATTATGCTTATGGTACCACTAAAAGATTTTTTAATATTAGTGTGTACACATGTATTTTCTCTCACCCCAGTTCTATGAGAGAACTGCATATGTATATGCAGTCTTTCAAAGGTACGATTTTGAATTTCTCTTAAGTATTTTTAAGCAAGCTTCAGAATCAATTTTAAAAGTTGGAAATTTAGGATCTTGTCTTTTATTGACAATTTTCTCACCAAAGGCTCTAGAAACCAGTATTAAAATGTTCATGAAACACAACTCTATATTTAAAACTAATAAAACTACGTACTTAAAAGGGTGAAAGTTATGTAAATTAAACCTCAATAAATCTGACTTAAAAATACAGTGCGTAAGAAAAGAGATAATATAAAACTTTTAATGTATTTCATTTAAAAAATAGTAATATTATTTACAATTGTCAGTATAACCATGAACTAAAAACACCTTTGTCAGTCAAAAAGCATCTCTCCTAGAGAGTATCACAATTAGATTAAAACTTGAAATTCTCCATGGATAAAGAAGTGTGGTACATATATACAATGGAATATTACTCAGCCATAAAAAGGAACGAAATTGAGTCATTTGTTGAGACGTGGATGGATCTAGAGACTGTCATACAGAGTGAAGTAAGTCAGAAAGAGAAAAACAAATATCGTATATTAATGCATGTATGTGGAACCTAGAAAAATGGTACAGCTGAGCCAGTTTGCAGGGCAGAAGTTGAGACACAGATGTAGAGAATGGACATATGGACACCAAGGGGGGGAAACTGCGGTGAGGTGGGGATGGTGGTGTGCTGAATTGGGCGATTGGGATTGACATGTATACACTGATGTGTATAAAATTGATGCTGCAGTATAAAAAAACAAACAAAACAACTAATACTAAACTTTCATTGGGTTATTTGTATGGAAATATGTTAATATAAATGTTTCAGACATTACATGAAATTTCTAAAAATCTTATATTTGTATTTGTATGGAAATATGTATGGAAATATGTTAATATAAATGTTTCAGACATTACATGAAATTTCTAAAAATCTTATATTTGTATTTGTATGGAAATATGTATGGAAATATGTTAATATAAATGTTTCAGACATTACATGAAATTTCTAAAAATCTTATATGTTCTGGTATAATGTTATAAGTAATAATCCTACTTATTACTTTAAAATGTATATCTCAGAAATAACTAATTTTCTTGTCAACTGCATTATTATGAACTTTCATCAAATCTTTAACCGTGGTCGTTTTTAAGTCTTTTGTCATTTACAGACAGTTCTGGGTGTACTCTGATGATTTTGCAAATATGTTCCTATAAAAGGGTTTCATCTTCAAGAAATTCATGGAAAAGACTCTGACAAGTACAGGTTTCTGGTAACTGACTGTACTGCTGAACTGAATGAATAAGCATTTTCAGAACTCTAATGAAAAACTGATGAACTCATAAAAGTGCTAACAAAAGATCAAGATAAAAAAAAATTAATTACATGGGACTGAGTGAACTGATGAGGATGAGTATAATTTTTGTGACTTTCTGTCTGAATTTAAAAAAAAAAAAAATCCCACAAGGACTCAGAGGCAAAGAATATACAAATCAATTTTCACTGCAAAGTAAAGGAGCTGTTACAGTGGAGGATTACTGGACTGAATGTCAATATTATGACATAGTATGAGTGTGTTTCATGTTTGGTAATTGCAATCATTGTTGCTTCTGTTGTGGTCATCCATGTACAATGCTTGATGTCAGTCTATTTATCTCTTGTAAAAATAAAATACATTGTGTGTGTGTGAAAAAAAAAAAACTCAGCAAGTGCAAAAAAAAAAAAATAAATAAAATAAATAAATTACTTCTAAAAACCCGTGGGGGGGAAAAAAAAAAAAACTTGAAATTCTCCATTGATCAATAGTATTTTTCTTTTTTTTTAATGTTTTAACATTAATTTCACTGTAAAAAAAAAAAACCCAGCACATTAAAAATTAAACAAATACCTCGTCTTGGGTTTCTGGTAGGAGATGTCAAAGATTTTTGTTGATGTATGTACTACATTTTCTTGTTTTTATCATTTAAAAGATTTATGGTTATTTGTCTATTTAGCTAGCAGATGGGAAGTGATTTTGTGATGTTCTATATTCATCACAGAGTCACTGCTCATTCCTGTTTTCCTTCTATTTCAGAGAAAACCAAAAGAAAAATAACACTCATTATAATGGCACTAGTTTCATTACTGTGCTGTTGTCAGAACCCTTTGCACTAATTCTAGATATGCGTCTGAACACTGGGTAGCCACTAAACTAAAACGCACAGCCTGTTGTACTGTATCCAGTAGTCTCTTTGCTTGAGTCTATGCTCTCACTCCAACAAACTGGCTACACAGCTCCTACACTTGCTGACACCTTCTTCCCTCTCAGAATTCAATTCTCTGCCTTTTCTGCTAATCTCTTATTGCTCCTGTTGCTAACCCCTTTTCTTGTCTTTCAGTTTTAGGTAAGACTTTATTTTCCCATTATGGTAAAACTAAGACCAAAGAGCCAATGCTCTGTAATGGGCCCAAGGAGTATTACCTCTTTCAAAAGGAAGGTAATGAATTCTCTCCTCTTTTCCAACTGTGCCATGAAAAAGGAGATGCCTGATCTGGTGTGAGAGGTTCACAGACTTTCCATGTTCTTCTCCAAAGGCAGAGAGAGTAAGACAGAGCTAATCATTAGCACTTGAATCACTAAATATTCAATTCCCCCAGCTCAGCTAGGAATAACATGAGATCGCTCCCCAGCTCAAGAAGAGACAAGAGAGCCCGACCCTCTCCATCCCAGGTGATTGTTGGCTTAGTCCCAGGATCTAATTCTCCCACAGCTTTTTTCTCCACAGTGCAAAGCATAATCTCTCCCACCTGTGATTGAGAAAGGTCCCATCCCTTTCCAAAAAGCATCTCTTTGTTACTTAGCAAATTCATGTCATCTATTCAGAGGAAGAAGAACCCCTCACAGGGCACGTAAGGAAAGCCTCCAGAGGAGAGGCCTGTGTTAGAGTTTGCCATTGTTCTTTTTTACCTGATCCATCATTCTTCTTAAGGGCCCTGTATTTCAAATAAGTTGAGACCACATTACCTTAGGTCCTGGAGGTAACTTTTATATAAATCCCAGAACAAGTATCATTTAATGGTATTATTTTTGTTCCATGTGTTAGAAAAGATTTCTGTTTGCATTGTTGATAAATATGTTGTGAAATCTCAACGGATTCTGTTTAGCTATTCTTAAAATAATGTACTCAATAGCTATAATTTGGATTCATCCATATGAGGAGCTGTGTTTGGGGTATGTGGTCTTACAATGGAATAAATTGAAATACTCTTGTTTTTCATTGGCTGATCACCCACTTCCATGTAAAGATAACACTTGTGGAAATATATTAGACCTTCTGCTAGTAACTTTACACATATTATATGATTTGTTCCTTACCAAACCTTTATGAAGCAAGTACTATTATTAACGCCCATTTTAATGTTCAAGAGAATGAGGTAGAATTCTTATTAAGTAACTTGCTCAAAGGCAAGCAGATAGTAAAAGGTTGTACCTGGATTTGAAAGCAGAAATTCTGGCTCCAGAGCTCATGGTCTTAACCATGCCGCAGTTCAACTTGAGAAGATGTCCATTTTAAATGAGGCTTTTCCTCCTTTCTGTCACATACCCAAATAGGTTCTTATGAGTCACAGATTTAGTGGAGTCAATCAACTCTTGCTGCCCACCTCTTGTCCTCTTACTAGCCCACGATGTTTGAAATAGATGGATCACACCAAAGGATGTCCTGCCAAAATGTGAAGGTATAGAATTTTCAATTACTAGATGGCTAAAAAAACCCAAAAAAAAACACACACCAAAAAAAACTGACAAAGAGCCACTGCAGGATGGAAACAAGATTTTGACTTATTAAATTTTTCAAATTCCTCATCAGAAGCATGTATATCAATAAGATTTAATATATACCTTCTGAATTTTTATCCTTCATTCCTGAAAGAGAACTCATTGATCTTTCATTTACTTGTCATCACATACTACAAAAATTATACATAAGAACTGTGAGCTTGCAAAATATCTAGGTTTTAAAATGTATTTCCTTCCTCCATATTGCAGCTTCTAAAAAGCAATATCGTATTTCCAAGGGTGAGTTACATCAAAAAACAGTTATTTATAGAGGCCATCCCTCATGCCATTCTTATAGATTACAGTTTCCAGAGAAAGCAAAAAAACTCTTATCTATTGTGGTTTAGGAAATTACTTTCTGTATATTCCTGGATCTTTTTTTTTTTTAATTGAAGTATAGTTAATTTACAATGTTGTGTTAGTTCCAAGTGTACAGTGAAGTGATTCAGTTATACATACATACACATATATATATATATATATATATATATTCATTTTCAGATTCTTTTTCATTATAGATTATTACAAGATATTGAGTATAGTTCCCTGAGCTATACAGTAGGTCCTTCCCAAATCCTTTTATCTCACCCCCTTGAGTATACTTATAATTTTGTTGTTGTTTTATATACCACCTCTTCCATAATTAATAGAATACGTACCTCTTAATTATCTTAACCCTGGAGTTCTTAACCTCAGCACTAGTGACATATCGAGCAGGATAGTTCTTTGTTGCAGGGAGCTGTCCTGAGTATTGTAGGATGTTTAGCAGTATCCCTGGCCTCTACTCACTAGATGCCAATGGCAACCCTTCCCCTCCTCACCCTCACCGTGACAACTAAATATGTCTTTACATATTGCCAAGTGTCCCCTAGGAGACCCCTCTGAGCCCCGATCCCGGGTTGTGAACTTCTGTCTTAAAGCATGGAAAAACTTTCTAAGTTTCCTAAATGGATACGGGGTCATCTATATAGTTCTCAGCTTTAAAGGAGAATTTAACATGTCAAGATACACAGGCAATGAGAGGTTATCTGTTGTAGTCTTTGGATTCAGATTCTGCCTCTAGGACTCAGTAATTACGCGAACTCTCTCACCACAGCCCCTTCATCTGTAGAGGTGACATAATGACCTTGTGCTTCTTGTTTTCTTTTGGTTCTCCAGATTGTCTCTGTCCTTGTCTAACCTGCCCAGGAGGCTGGTCTCCCAGGACTGATCCCATTCTGATATTCTATGATCTTAAAAAACAGTTTGCCTAAGATGATAAAGCTTGTGTATGGAAGATGTGGATTTCATAAAATCCACTGGTCTAAAATCAAACCGGTGCTCACAACACCAATGCAATACTAGCTTCCTATTTTAACAATTCTATTATTTAGGAGAGTTTTATATCCTTTATTTAATGTTTACTGCACCTCCAGAACTGTACCGAGTCCTGCCTATGCTTTCTATTATTTAATTTTCAAAAATGCATACAAAGATTATCATCCTTCTCTAACAGATGAAAAAACTGAAGCCACCAGGCTTTTTTGTAGGGTATCCTACTCCTTGACCATTGTTCCCTCAATCTCTGCTTGATTTGTTTCCTCCCAACAGTGGGATCTCATCACAGATATTACCTCATCAGAGAGGCCTTTTGTGGTTACCATGTTATCTAAAGCCAGTTTCCTCTACTCCTTCTTTATTTCCTGTATAGCACTTATCTATGATGTCTAACTATTTTATCTATGTATTTGTTTACTTGGCATTTGCCTGCCTCTCTGCTAGGATTTAAAAGAAGATCTGTCTTTGTCAGTTTTGCCTCTCCAACGCTTAGCCTGCCAAGAGAAACAAATGTATGCCTGAGTGTTGAATGAATGAATAAAGAGTCACAAATCTAAGAAATGGTAGAGTTAGGAATTGAAATCAGCCATTTCTGAACTCAGAGCAAAACTTAAACCACTATGGCTATTTCTTTTTGTAAGCCAGAAGAATTTCTAATCCTGAGAATACAAGGGCAGTCGAGGGATACAATCTTCTCCTTCCTCTTAGCATGTAAGTTTCATCCCTGATCTTTCTCTTGTTATGGACCACCCCCTCTCCCAGCACCCCCCAACCACTGGTCAGTTTTATTTTCCAAAATACATAGTTAAGCCCATCACTTATTATTATATCCATTGATACCTTAGTCCATGTACTGTTTTTATTTCCCATGCTGCAACACAGTGTTCTCATTGGTCTTCTTGCTTCACCCTTTCTCTCTTGATATATTCTCCACAGAACAGTTAGTAGTAATTAAAAAATACATATCATAACACTGTATTATTCAAAATGTTCCAACTATTTTCCTTTAAAATGAGAATAAATACACACTCATTAGGTTGGCCAACAGGACCCTAGCACTTGACATCACCCCGGACTGCTCTCCCCCTCACTCACTGCTTCTCTATGTACTGGCCTTCTTTAAGTGTTTTGAACAAGACAGCTCATTACATTTTTGTGTCATCCCTGCTCATGGTGTGTTAAGCTGCCTCATCATTCAAGATTCTGTTTAAAGAAGCTTTCCCTAACTATCCTTCCCTTAATAGCCCATTAGCTGTTGTTTTTTTTTTCTTTGTAGCATTTATTACTACTTGAAATTATTTATGTATGTGTTTAATGTGTACCACTCCACACTAGAGGTTTAAGAATCTTTATCTAGGGCATAACCATACTTATATTTCCTAGAACAATGCCTGGCACAAAATAGACACTCAATAAAAAGTCAGCGAGTAAAAGAATACCTACCAAATGATACTCATTCTGGACTTTCAGAGGATTTTCAGAATAATGGCTCAGTATCATGTTCCCTTTTCTTCTTACACAACAAGGTTTCTAAGAAAAATTCAAACTAAATCTAATATGCTTGAAATAAGGCAGGAGTTTTTCAACTGCAGGTTTTGTATATTCAATTCCAAGTACTTTAGACTAAAATGTAATTTCTTAGTTCTTGTATCTGAGAAAGCCAAGGGATGATGCTTAAGCTAGAATCTGAGGTTTAAACACTATTGGCTACCTTTTCTCTCCCCCCGCCACCCCGCCTCTCTCTCTCTCTCTCTCTCTCAGTCTCTCTTTATGTTCTCTGTTGGCTTCATTTTCAGACAGTATCTCTATAATTGGTATCAATATGATCACTAGCCAATCCAAGCTCATAGTTACTGATCTCAGGGTAAATAAAGGAGCTCTCTCTCTCTCTCACAGGGTACATATAAGTCTTCTCAAATTATTTTTTTGCCCCACCTCAGGATATAAACCCACCTCAGTAGTAGGTGAAGTAGGTATATCCTTGTGTTCTAATCCTAGAACCACATGGAGTGGAAGAAGAGGCATGACTCCCCAAAATTAAAGCTCAGAAAAGAAGAAAGAGCACTTAATGGCCATGATGTGACATAGTGTCCTTTCAGTGACTTACTGAGGGAAATGTGCCAGCCATTCTAAGACATCCAGAATAAGCAGATCTGGGTTTACACATCCTAGAAAGGTAGATCCAAGTCAATCTGGCCTACCTTTTAAGCCTGGATGGTGACAAAACTGGTTCAGCCTCTAGGAAATCTGTTCAACTTGGGTTGAACTTAGCCATGAGACAAGGAAGTATATCAACTAGTTATGCTCCGTTACTTACTCAGTGATACTAAACGAGACATGAAAGAACAATGCATTCGGTTCTTCATCAAACCATTGCAGCCATTGCTATTTTTAATTTATATAGACTGTGGTGTTTATGTGTATATTGCCTCTGATGTTTGCGTAGAATAAACAAACATCCCTAATACTAAAGGTACATTTCTTCATTTTAAATATATCAGTCGCCTGTGTACGTATTCTGGATTGTAGAAGACGTCAATTCTTAGTTTGCCAACATTAGCTGAAACAATTTTTTTAAAGAATTCTGATAATTTTGCAGTGAGAACAACTGGAATTATCATAATTCATACCAATGGAAGTTTCCATATAAACCAAAGGATTATAGTTAAACCATAATTTTCAAAAATACTTAGCTAAAAAAATCTATTCTTCTAAACTGCTTATCTGAATTAGTCCTCAAGCATTAATAGTGCAGGAGCAACAAATTAAAAACAATAATTTCCTGAAAGAAAGAATTTTGGGGAGACCTTTGGAAAATTTGAAAAACTTAATTTCATGGAAAGAAAAATCTTGCTAAGCAACCAAAGTAATAGAATAGAATGAGATAATTTGTGATCACTGATCAAGTTTACATAAACCTTGATTCTTTACAACAGCAAGAGGAAAAAAGCTTACCTTGGCTAGCAGATTTAATTATGAGGAGATGTATTAAAAGTTTTAACAATGACTAACATTATAATTTTAACTAAGAGAGTTTCTCCTGATTTTGTGCTGTCTTACTACTCTTTCTTTCTACTGTATCTTAAAATACGAAATTGAAAAAATATTGTAATAAAAATATGATTTGATCCATAATAAATTAATATAAAAATGTCAGTGAATTCATACTACCAAAAAACTTACTGTTCTACATATTCTCTAAAGTTTTTTCTAAGTTTTCAAAAGTCAGATCAATGAGAGTAAGTAGGATCTTCTCTCATAATCTCTCTCTAGTTAGGAGATGTGAAATAAACAAGCCAAAAAACCTCTAATAAAGAAGATTATTTACTCTTAGCCGTTTGCAAATGTCTCTGAATCTCCCTTACGCTGGTATGTTTAATAATTTAAATAGTTCTAGGTAAGCAGGAAAAATTGAGTACGATATAATGAACAAAAATATATTTGCCAAATCCAGTGGTCCCTTTTTAGTTTTTAACTTAGAATTTTCTACCACCTTAAATTAAACTCTAATAACAATCCTTTCTTTTTGACCCTTCTCATCTCTTCTCTCTCCCTTTCTTCCTCCCTCCTTCCCTCTCTCCCTCCCTCCTACCTCTCTCTCTTTCTTTCTTTGTTTTGTTTTGTTTTTTTTTTCTTTATTAACCCTTCACTCTTTCCTTTGCTGTCTTCCCTTTAGGCTTCTTCCTTCAAAGTACAAATATTCCTCCAGTTTAGGTTCTATCTTTGGCTTTTAAAGATTTATTTACCTGCCTATCATCTAGCTAGCTAGCTAGCTAGCTAGCTATTAATCAGTTATCTGTTTTCTTCCCTGGGAATTCCTTTTGCCATTTAATCAGTTTGCAAGCAGCTTTGAAATTCTCATTTCTAGATCAAACTCCAGATGGGTTTCGGTGCAGTTTACATCACTTATCCCATACGGATAGTCCAAGGTGAACAGAAGTAAGCTGAGCATTCTCCCTAAAATATTTCATCCTCTCAATTCCCTCTCTCCACTAATGATCCCCCCATTCTTATAGTCTCAGGTGTAAAACCTCAGTCATATTTAATTTCTTGCTCTCTCAAACCAACCACAGCGAGTCAGTATTTAAATAATATTGTTATAAATTCCAGAGTATCTTTCCCTTCCTTCCCTTATCGTTTCTTTCGAACACTACCCTAGTTATCATGGGCCCCTGATAGGCTATAGGCTCACTCCTAGTTTTATGCCTTGGGGCACCTTGTATAGTGCCCTGTACAAATTAGGCATGACATATAGTTGTTGAGTAAATGGCACACAGAGGCTGTATAGTTTGTCATTTGTGGTCTTTGTTTTCCAAAGAAACATCAACTAACATTTGGAGCTTCCCTTCAAATAAATCACAAATAAATAAATGATTAGGTAACAATGTTAATGTTAAATTGAACGTACTATAAAGAATGATTCTTTATAATGTATTTTCTACCACCAAAAAATTAGGCTTTATATTAACGATTGTATAGGTGAGAAAAACCTGATTTTCATATTGATATAACAAAATAGTAGCAACTCACAAAAAGTAATACATTCAATTAAAAAATTGGGCAAGGGAAAGGATACCAACATTTACTGAGTACTCAGTGTCACAGGTACTGTGATAGATACCATATATAGGCAGTTCAATTTAAACTTTACAATAAGCTGGTGGAAAGGTATCATTTTTATGGCATTTTACACATGGGAAAACGTTCATATTTTTATTTCTCCATGACCGCACGTCAAGTAAATGTCTCCCCTGAAACTCAAATCTAACTTTTTACTTTTTAAATCACATTTACAGGGAGACACCTAATAATATGTAACAGGCTGCTGTCTTACCATGCCATGCAGATAAAATTTTAGAGAAAACAAAGTGTTGTATTACACTTGGGAATTTTTAAATAAGAAATAAAAGTTTTGGTTAGGCTAGTGCACTTTCAGATCTCTAAAAGCATCAGTCATATTTTACCTAGCCTCCAGGCATTTATACAAACTGTTTTCTCTGCCTAGTAAAATAAAAGCATACTATAAAAATAAGTGGATGACATTGGAATCATTCACACATTCATTAATTTTAACAATCAAAAATTGATTGCACACTGTGTATGGTGGTTCCGTCATTCCTGGAAATTACAATCCAATGGAAGAGAAATGTCTTCATCAGATGGATATTCCACTTATTAGCTGTGTGACCATAAGTAATCTGTTTATATCTCTGAGCCTTAGTTTTCTTACCTATAATCAGGTTTTAAGTGTTCTTACTGTGTGAGACTATTGAGAATAATAAATGCGGAAGCATTGTACTTAGCACAGTTACACAACAGTTATGTTAGATTTGAGTTTCAGTCATGTTTTTGGTTCTTTCTTGTGTTATCTTTTCACTTTCCTAGTTCTTACTCATTGCTTAGCAATCTGATTATCCATCATTTTCTCCCAGAAAGCTTCCCAGAAATCCCAGCGCAAAATGCATTTTCATATATATTCTCATATCTATCTATACATATCATTATCACATTAAAGTCACATTATTTTGTAATAACCTACATATACTTTTCATCTCAAATTAGACCACCGTAAGGTTCCTCAAGGTAGGGTAAGCTCTGTGTTGTTGACTGGTGTATTCCTGGCACCTACCACATTCCTAAACACAGTGGACTTCTCATAAGTGTTTCAGAATGAATGTGCTTGAGTTCAGAGGAGTAACAGAGAGTTAGGAGTGGTGAATTTCATGACAGTTGTTGCATTATTTCAATATGCATCGGGTCTACAATGAATATTACAGGGGGTCCATTATCAACCGAACAGCCATCTGAATGCTGTAACTCTCTGTGCTCCCTTTCAATTTAACAGTGCTCCACAGTGCGAGTGGATAAACAGCCCGCATGCACTGTGTTTCTGGGATTTGATAGAAAAGGTCCATATATTAGAGGGAATATTGGACTCAGGAAAATTCCCAGACAACACATACAAACTTATTACCTAGTTTGATCTTGCTTAGGAAAATACAGTGTCTGTAAATAAAATCTGAAAATATAGCACTTATTGTCTCATTAAATACATATAAGGATTGAATAACCCTGATACATGGACAGAACTTGTGGACTCAGGTAACATTACATACAATTTTGTCATGAGTCACATTATTTCCTTATGCTGGCTATAAAGATTAAAAACTTGGAACTTCCCTGGTGGTCCAGTGGGTCAGACTCCACACTCCCAATGCAGGGTGCCCAGGTTCAATCCCTGGTCAGGGAACTAGATCCCACATGCCTCAATTAAGAGTTTGCATGCCGCAAGTAGAGATCCCGCACGTGGCAACAAAGATCCTGCCTGCTGCAACTAAGACCCGACGCAGCCAAATAAATAAATAAATAAAAATTTTTTAAATGATTAAAAACTTAAAATAAAGCTACTGAATTTATTTTCATTTCCTTTAAGTAAGGGAATAAGTTCACCTCAGAAATGACTTTCAAAGCATCTTTATTCCAGCAGTGGCTCTTTATGATACATGGGGAGAACTTCATCCTTCATTGATGGATGTGGGCTGCTCTGCTGATGTGACAGATTTACTTTTTTTGTAAGGTTTTTCTTTAAGAAATGTAGTTGCTGATCCCCTTTTAACAATTAGGCACAGAAGGTAAGAGGGGAAACTATCACTTATAACCCTCTTCCCAATATAGCAATCTAGAAAGGGTGTTCCTAATTCAGAGGAAATATAAACAAAACAACACAAGGAAAAGTGAAAAGAACATCAGCAACAAAAACAAAAGAAAGAGGTTGGAAAAGGTTTCAAAACATGTAAAGCTTTAATACAGTGTTTTTGACATATCTCAGTGGAGTGTGCACCAGAGGAGAAAAAAAGCATGTCATTGCTCTGAAACTGTCTTTTCTAATTCAGTGCATCCATGTATTGTTATAAATCTGTTTCCCAATCTTGCTTTTTCACTGAAAGATGCAGACACAAGGGAACAAGCTTCACTGCTATCTATCAGCTCAGATAAGGAAAAGTTCCTTTCAGCCTGACACTGACAGCTTAATGAAATGGAGGCTGAGATGCATGCAAATGAGAGAAAGGCTGGTAAAGTAATGACCATACCTGGTACTTAAAATGGACAAAAGGTAGGATGACTTGTAGCTGTGTTTTTATTCCCTTAGGCAAGGGCAGTGAGACTAAGGTAAAAAGACTGCTTTCTATGCATGGTTTATGGAAACTACTTTCGCAACTTTATATACACAACTTAAATACGACCGACCTAGTTAAGTAATTGAAGCTATAACGTTTTTTTAACAGAAAAAAAGCTATTTTTTTTTTCATTTTGGTAGATGAAGATGATGCTAGAATCTCAGGTCCTGTCATGTAAACTTGCATTTTATATTGTAATTCCATACCCTTTCTTGCGGTTGAATTTTTCAAATATAAGGAGAGATTTACATAAAATGACCTGAAAATTGACCCAGTTCTTTACTCAAAACATAGCAAATATTTATTAGCATTCATTTCCCCATTAGTTTTTATTTTCACATGCCTACACCCTTCCTTGGCTGGAAAATAGGGGGAAAACACTGGGAAGAATTTCTTATCACACACTCCAGATTATTAACCGTAAGCCAGAAGTGCTCAAAATATCATGAGAAAATCAGAATTGTGAGAGAATTACAGCATTAACTTTGGTCAAAGATGTGATGGATGTGGTGAAAATGCTTTGAATAAGAATATAAAATTTCGTCCATACCCACCCATATTGAGCTCAATCACTGATCCTTGAAAGAATTACCTGTCGGTGACTTCAGTTGTGATTTGTACCCATTTACATTGAATATTTGAGAAGTGTGTCTCTATATTTGTTTTCAGTTACCAGTATCTTTGAAAACATACAAATCACCTTGTAAAACTATCTTAGACAAAGGTAACATAAAGATATTGCTCTTTCTATGATTTTTAACCAATATTTAAATATCTATAATACTGTTAGGATTACTAGTGTAAGAGAAACCTGATTTTCACCAGTCACCAGCTAGATTTGCATTTAATGTCACTCTATATCCTCAGGGCATTTCAGAGCTTACACCAAGGATATACTTGGAATTAGAATTAGCAGAGGGAGTTCCCTTGTGGCGCAGTGGTTAAGAATCCGCCTGCCAATGCAGGGGACACGGGTTCAATCCCTGGTCCAGGAAGATCCCACATGCCATGGAGCAACTAAGCCCGTGCACCACAACTACTGAGCCTGTGCTCTAGAGCCCGTGAGCCACAACTACTGAAGCCTGTGCACCCTAGAGCCCACACTCCGCAACTACTGAGCCCACATGCCTCAACTACTGAAGCCCACGCACTCTAGGGCCCGTGAGCCACAACTACTGAGCCTGTGTGCTGCAACTAGTGAAGGGTGCCGGCCTAGAGCCCATACTCTGCAACAAGAGAAGCCACCGCAATGAGAAGCCCATGCACCACAACGAAGAGTAGCCCCTGCTCACCACAACTAGAAAAAGCTGCCGTGCAGCAATGAAGACCCAACACAGCCAAAAAAAAAAAAAAAAAAAAAAGAATTAGCATTAGCAGAAAGATTAATGCTAGAGCTTTAAATAGAAAAACCATTCCTGAAATTCTGTTCTTAAATCAGTTTAAAGTAGGTGCTTTGTCTTCATATATGGAAGTTTTGACCTCTATTCTATTCTCCATAATTTTTTTCTTTATTCTCTTAACTAGAGCCACAGGGGAAATAATTGAGATATATTAAATTAATTCACTCTTTTATTTAAACTTAAGAAGCACCCACTACTTCACAGTTCTAGACTATTCATCAAAAGCCAGGATAAGAAACATAATATCGAGTGAGGATTACTTTAAAAATATATAGTCAGTCCATGAAGTCATCCATACATTTAAAGTATATTCTTAGATTGCACCAGATCACCAGAAATCTGTGTACCTAGTAATTGTATTTGTACTTCAGAAAAAAATGCGTTTTTGGGGGGCCATTATCTTATGGCTAAAATAATTATGAAAACAAAAATCCTGAGGAACTAGCTCATTGAGGAATCAACCGTGACAATTTTTTTGAGCTAAAATTGGCTAATTGTTATAAAATTAAAAACAAAACAAAACAATTTTTGGTTACTGAACGCAATAGAAGCTTACTTATGTCTTCCATCTCAGTCTAGTTGGGCAGCCTTCTATTTGGTTATTGAGAGACTCAAGGACATTCTGTCCAGTGACTTTCTCACTGTGAGAGCCTCAGAGCCCCCCCACTGGATGCCCCCCATCTGGACTAGAGAAGAGGGAGGGGGGAGAGCATGGGAGGTCTCATGAAAAGTATGTTAGAGGCCATACCTAGATTAGATAAACCTTACTTCTTTCCATATTACTTTGGACAGAACTCAGTCAGATGGCTCTATCTAACTGCTGTGTAATATAAATAGCTGGGGTTCTGTTAAAGCATAGCATAGGCTTAGCAACAATGTTATTGAAGACGGTGTTCTTTATTAATTTCAGTATTTCTGAACTCCAGGAGAATTCTCACTGAATTTGATGATGTTGACTTTTTAATGGACAATGGCTATTGTGTAAAGGACAAATCTCATTTGTCGTAATGTAGGTAGGTGTATAAGTCATTAGGGTAGGTTTGGATATCCATTTTCTTCTATGATAAAGTTGTCTCACTTTCTTTGTTTATTCCCTTTACATAGCTGATAAATTTATTTTATATTTTATGTAATTGAATGAACTAATTGATGCTTGCTGTAATAAATCCATGAACAGATAAAGAAATAAATGTATTTATAAATACATAGATAAATAAGTAGATGGATAGATAACTAGGTTAATGATGGAGAGACAAGACAATGTACAGTCCTTATTATGAACAATACAATGTGCTAAGTGCTTAGGATGCAGAGATAAAAGACTTTTTCTTTCTTGAAGAAAATTACAATTTGATGGGAAAGACATTAAAGTGAGGTACGTATAATGATAGATAGTATAAACATAAGTGGCAGTAAGGGCATTAAACCCATATAAGCGTGAGGGAGGAGAGATGGAAGTTGATAGTCAATGGAAACTTCTTGAAGCAGGGGAGTCTTGAAGAATTAATTAATGTGGAAATATTCCAGGTTTCTGGAGAGTCATATACAAAGGCAATACAATATGAGAAAACGGTCCATGTCTGGGAAAATTCAATAAAAGTTCAGTATGATGCAGGATCATGTGCAATTATTATAGGCCTTATATTTAATGCAAAATAAATGGGAATGCACTGCCTACAATGCAATGGTATATAATCGTCTAAAGCTTCTGATTCAGAAGGTAGGGCTTTGACATACTCATTTTTAGCCAACATCCCAGGTGATTCTAATGCAAATAATTAGATAAAACTTTTTGGAACACTGCTTGGTAATGAGAATCCTTTAAAAGTGTTGACCAGGCAGTAACAAGGGAAGATTTCCTGTGAAAATAATAAGCACTCTTGTAGTTGGGTGACAAAAATGGGGTAGAGCAAGTTGGTAATAGGCAATAAAACAAATTAAGAAGTTGTTGAGTAATCTAGGTAAGAAATGATGAAAGTCTTAAGACTTAAGGTACTACTGGGAGTGGACAAAAGGTGTGGGAAAAGATACAGAAGAATCAACTGGACAATACAAAAGCTATCACTCTTGTATACTAAATTCCTTGCATAATTTAAATAATTTAGTCCTCACATACCCATATTGAGCATATATTATCTCTTTTTATGGATACAGAAAATTTCAATGACAGTTTAAATAACTTGCCCAATGTTACATCGCAAGGAATCAGTCACACAGGATTCCAGCCTACACCGACTTCAGGGCTCATTATTGTCAGACCCTGGGATGCACTGCCTCTTTTGTGAATCGGAGAATGTGAACTCTACTTTGGAAAAGTTTGCCTGAAAAAGGAGAGAGATAGGCTTATAACTAGAGTGAAATTTATAGTCTAGGGAGCTACTTCTGTGGTTGTTGCTGTGATTTTTAAGAGGGAGTCGATTTAAGAGTGTTTATTTGCTGAGGGCAATATATTGGTAGAGATGGAGACAAGGAAGAGTGGGGAAATTTATAGGACACGGTCATGGAGAAGTGGGAGGGGATGGCATTTGAAACATAGTCAGGAAACAGGCTGTGAAGAATAAGACAGATGTGTTCTCTTCTGGGTCAGAAGAGCAAGATGTAAGTAAGGATGTATATAAAGGAACAAAATATCGAAATTGGGGGAAGGGACAGAATCATGGGGAAGGCCGCTGACTTTCCTGATAATCTCTGTTCTTGTGGCATAATCATGTTTGAAATGAGAGCTCTTAGCATCTAAGCTATGTAGGAAAAAGGATGAATTTCATACAAGGTTGGGAAGGGGATAAACATGGCAGTGAATATGTAGAGTCTTCATGATGTCAAAGAAAAGTTACATTAGATGTACCTGATGGAGAGCTGCAGAGAATGGTTAAGATGGAGACAGAAGTTCGAAGATGGGGCTATAGATTCAGGTGAATGAAGTTTTTCCTTGAGTTGAATCAACAAATATTTGAAGGCACAGAGAAAATCACCAGTGAAAGGAAGCCATTGAAAATAAATATTGTGGCAAATACAGAAACCTTTTTAATAGAAACTGATCATAGATAGCTTACTCTCTATATAATAAATCATTCTAAACTGAACTTTATATTAGGAATGACAAATCTGAAGCAGAAGTGCTATTCTCTGTTATAGCAAGTATTCCTTATCAATCTTAGTGCTCATTAATTAAAAAAAAAAGAGGACAGCTTCACATCCCATTTTAAATCTAGGCAGCCACATTAGTTATTGCATTACCTTAAATCTATTTACTATACTTGATATATGGTAAATAGCTTACATTGACAATTTTATACTAACAGTGCTAATCATTTTGACGTCACTGGCTTCTGGTTTCTAAGCAGTGATATTAATATAAAATACTTTTACTGCTGAAAGTATTTTTGAGGTTCCTTGGGTATTATCCTGATTATGCTATCTCATAATTTAAATACATATCACTTTATCAGTTATTTTGTCTAAATGCACATATCTATACCTGTCTTTATATATTCTTAATTGGTCTATTGGAGTATTTAAAAATAGGTAGAGTTGAAAAGGATTAGTAGGGAAAATGAGAAAAAATCATGAGATTACTGAATATATATTTTTTAAAAAAAGCTGAATTTTTAAAAGTGCCTTCACTTTATAAGTTTCCTGACATTTAGAATCTGAACTCTTATTTCCAGCTGCAGAAATCGAACAATTTATTCTGTAGACACTGCTATTGTGAAAACATATTGTGCTCCATGCTCTCCATTAGGAGTCAACAAAGGCAGGAGGAATATATTTTGAGAGCAAGATAGAAAAAAAGCGATTTAGAGAAAAAAATCTGACTAGTTTTCTACAGATTTCTTGTGTCATCAATTTTATCTTTTTTTGGTAGAGAAAACTTAATTAATTAAGCCTAGAAAATGATGCATCCTAAGACTGCAAGAGAAAGAACGGTTTCCAGTTTCTGATGAATGATTAAAATGCTCCTTTGTAGACTCTTCCCTCTCTCATATGGGCTCGCTAATTTTTCTCCTCTTAGGGAAATGCCTTGGTGAATACATCCCCTTTGATAAAAAGAAACAAATGATACAATATTTTAAAATCTCTCTATCCATAACCCATGATTGAAAATAGCAAAAAAATCTAGATAAGGAAGAAGAGGGATACATTCATGCACACATGAAAAGCCCCACATTTTAATCAGGATTTAATCATTTTAAAAATTGTCAGTGTTCAACTGTGGACAAGTTAGACTTTTTAATGAAATAATCTCATATAAATTAGTTCCTTTAGCTTTTTCCTTTGACCCTAAGTTGTTCAAGCTGAGAGGAAATGGCAGAATTCCTCTTCTGTCATTGAACTCTATGAGAACATAGATGTTTGGTAGTTCACGCAGTTCCCAGACTTTTGATCTCAATATGTGAAAAACAGAGGATAGCAAGTCTGGAATTCCTAATAGAAATTAAGATAGCATTCTCAGAGATAAGGGCCTCTTTGGATGTATTTTTAAATAGTGTGTTAAAGACTAGTGCTTTAGAGTATAAACCAATGCTTTTGAGTATTCCTTGTGTGATATTTCTGCCACTTCTCCCATCATAATCATCTTCACTACTTCATTCTCATTATCATATCAGACCGTACAAGGTTTTTCTTTTTCCTTTTTTTCAAAATAAGATCATATATGTAATATATCCACATATCAGACTAATTGGTGACAAGTTCTACCTGTGCAATGTGACAGTATCACTCTTTGATGGAACTGTAGTATCTACTCAGGGTATAGTCATTTGCCAATGGGGCTATTACTCTGTGTCAGTGGTGATAAGACTAGTGCAAACATGGTCATTTACCTGCATTTGCTTCTTCATCACTGTGTAGACCAGGTATTCACTGGTCTATGGTGAAATTAGAAAAATAAGAACAATATGGGGCATTTAAAATTAAGTTACATGTATTCATTGAAATTACTAAATATACTCTATGTATGTATACATATAAATATATATTCTCATATACTCTTATACAGTATATATGTTTTGTTACTTTTGGTGCAAAAATGCCCCTCTTTTAGGGTAAGAGTATATTGTAAGACAAAAGCTCAGTTTCGCTTCCCGTGTTCTCATTTGACAACCTCTCCCCACATACACATGCACACACACTCACAAAGCCAAGCACAATGGTGGTTCCCTCTTCCACCCTTGCCAATTTAAAAAATATTTTAACTAGTCCTTGAAAAGAAAATCTGAGCATTTTGCCATTATGATTAAGAAGGGCAACCAAGTCCAAGTTTCACCTAAAATTATTAAGCCATGTCTTACTAGGGTTCTCTTTGGTCAATTCTTTTATGAGGTCATTTAGAAATAGGTTGTGATTAAACAACAGTATATCAGCAGCTCTTGAGCATTTTAAAGTGTGGAAATCCAGAGCTTGAACTATCCAACAATGGTGATTATATCCAGGAAAATAAATATACAAGAAAACAAGGATCTTCAGGAGGTCCTTTACATGATGATGTGATAATGATTCACTTATGCTTTATGGTCATGCATGTAATTAGGCAAAAACAACAATTCCCAGCATAGTCATTATTGAAACTTCTCATTCATGTTAAGTTCAAAGATATGTTAAGCAAAATTGAGATTTGTGTATTATTCTGATCTCAGAAGCAAAAATAGGACGTCACAATTTTTCACTCTTTTATATTTTATATTAAAATTTATATACTTCTTATTTGAGTTTTGATGGTTTGAGAAGTGTCCCAGGTCATCTGTTACTTCTTAACTCTACTCAGGTCATGTGATTAGATAATAGACTACCTTCTCTCTTCCATATTCCACATCCATGAATAATTGTCAACCTAAATGAGCCCTGGTTTTCCAATCTCATTAACAGAAATTATTGGTTCTGCATTTTCATATATATTTGAACCTGACTTCTGGTGACTTTCAGCCTGAGTTCTCATGGGCACCATTTTCAACATTCTCGCAACAAAAGAATATTTTCAATTCCACCTTTAATGTATGTAGCACTAGAGATCATCTTTTATTTTCTTTCAGTACTAGATAATACACATGTTAGTTGAATTCAGTCTGTAGCATCCACTGCAACTTGCAGGAGGAAGGATCTCATTAAACATCCACCTGAGAAAACAAATCTTCCTGGTTCTTTATCTTGCTCTCATAGGAAATCACAAGTTAGCAGATATATATTACAAAGCAGTGCAATCATTCACATTGCTTTAAATTTCTCTTTATTTAACTAGATGATACCATATTGTCAAAGTGTTATTTGTTGAAGAACATTGGCTATTTTAAGAATTTATATCAGATCAATTTGAGTTATTTGAACTATCGTATTTGGGTAAATTAAAGATGAGAGAGATTACTAGTGGTTTTTAATACATAGATACATACATGCATACAGGGGTCTGAGGCTCCCAGTGTGATTGGAAACGGGTGGGGATTAGCAGAGAAATCACTCTTTATTCAACAATGTCTATGTGGGTACTTAGGGTGAGAATATGGACAGCAGAGATTAGTTGATTTGTCTTGATCTTGTATGTTTCTGTGCTTACTGAGTTGGAAGGCTTCTTTGTGTGCTTGAGGGAGACCGAAGGAGATTATGGGGGGGGGTGCTGATACACTTGAAGTTATTATTAATATATTCTTGTTAAATACAGAATCACTGAGCATTTTTATCCTCGCTTAATGACTGTGTTGTTAGCTTATTTATCTCTTGCAATGTCTGTTCCATACAGAAGAAGAAACGGGTTTACTTTGAATGATAACCTTTGCTCCATCAAAGCACAGTGATTACTTGGGCACATTTATATCACACTATATTTAAAAGTTTTGTCCTCTAGTTAAATGAGACTTTGGAACCTAACTGTCTTTTTAAATGATACGTTGGAATTTCCGGTCATGTATTTTCACCCCGCATACTCCTCAGATAAAGGAAAAGCTTCTATTTTCACTATCTTGACAGAAGTATTTCCTTGGCTAACAGCTGTAATCCATGCATTCTTGTACAAACACCAGCTTATTAATTTAGAATCAGGTATTTCCGTAGATGGGATACTGAAATTAGAGTCTGAGCTGCATTTTACATTTGCATGTGAACTCTTTATTAAATTTCCGCAGAAGTCCAGGCCCAGAAAAAACCTGGGGTTTTCAAGCAATTCTCACACCAAAAAATATTTTAAACAGAGATGTATTCAAAGTTTTTAAGTTGGTCTGTACCTTTTATGCCTAGTTTCTCAATCAAAGGCAAAAATACAGTCCCTTACTGTCAACTTCTGCCTCCAAAACTCCTTTACTTACAATGGTCTGTGCTCCCCAGGAAGCTCTGTTCCTTAGAAAACAAACTGCATCAATTTCAGTCTTGCCTCAACAGGAACCTATCTCTGTTCCTCAGGTTTCTAGGTTCTTGTCAGCTACTTATTATTCTAGATCTTCATGTTTTCAGGCTAGAAGACAGCATTCATATTCCCCCAACCCAAGTGTATTCCTCGATTTTTACTTTTTCTCTCTCATTCAAATCAAACAAAACAGCAACAACATAAACATTGAAACTCCTTTGGCACAGAGCGATTTATGTAGAGCCCTATTAGTCATCATTTAAAAAAATTTAAAACATGCTCGTTATTTAAAAAAATTATTTGCTACTAAAAGGCTATAATGAGAGAAAGCATATACACTGCACCCCTCAGTCCTACTCTGCCCAAATTAACCCATTTTAGATTTTATTTCTGTTAGTTGGCCATATCTTAGTTATATATATTTAGTGGTTTAGTGGTTTAAAATAAAAAGCCAAAAGATACTTATTGAAATTTTTCTTAAGGCGGGGAGGGGTGGGGGGTCTGCTGACTGGGTGGGACTTGGCTGATCTTGGCTGAGCTCACTCATATATTTATGTTTAGTTGTCTAGGTCAGCTTGGGGCATGCTGGTCTAGTAGGGTCTCAGCTAGTATGGTTGACTCAACTACCCTTCACAGATTTCCCACATACACAAGTCTCTCACAGTTCTCCAGCAGACTAACCCTGTTCTCTTGACATGGTCTCAGGGCAATTTATAGAACCCAAAGGGAAGCTAATGTGCAAGCACTCTTTCAAATCCCTGCTTTCATCAAGTTTACTGTTATCCCACTGGTCAAAACAAGTCACATGACAAAGTGAAGACTCTTCTTGAGAGGATATCACCAAAGGGAATGGATGGAGGGACGCCATTGATTAGGTCCATAGATGAAATCAAGCTGGCTTCCTCTTTGGAACATGAGAAGCCTTTCTCAACTAGGTCCCTAGTCAAAGATATTAAATTTTCTTAGTCACTGTGTATATGAAAAATCTATTCTGTCCTTACATAGTTTAAAAGTTTTGCTATCTTATGGAATTCTAGGTTGGAAGTCATATTTCAGTCATTAATATAAATTGTCCTTTCAGTGTAATTTTATTGTCCTTTGGGGTATAATATTATTATTGAGAAGCTCAATGTCATTCTTTCTTATTCTTTTATTTGTGCTCTATTTTAATCATCTTTGGAAGATTTTAAAATATTTATTTATTGCTTATTCCTTTTCCTTTTATCCTAGACAAATTTGAAAGCTGTGCCATAACACTGATAATTCCATGTTTTTCCAAGCACCCCATGGGCTCTTTTATTATGTAGACTAATGCTCTTCAATTCTGGGGAAATTTCCTGTATTGTGTCTTTGATAATTTCCCTTCCTCTGTTTACTCTGGTCTCTCTTTCTGGAAGTTTCAATTACTTGGATGTTAGACTTCCTGAATTATTCATTTAAGTCTTTTATCTTATTTTGGACATATGTAATCTCTCTGGCAATTCCCATTAATTTATATGGCATATATGGACCTCCAGTTAATCCCTTTTGTCATAGGCTTGCTCCTCAGCATTACTCCCTCACAAGCCTAAATTCTAAGCCTAAATTCTATTTTGTGTTGTCAGAAGTTAAATTCCAATATTCTGGCCTTAGACTAGAAATTTTGTGACATGAATTCTGTGCATCATTCAGAAGAGAAATCTCTTTCTTATACTAACTTCCAAATATTTCGCCATCACTTCTTCATTCACACTTTTGGCTGTAAAACAATCTTTCATCTGCTCTGCATCTTTCAAAATATCCTATATTCTGTTGTATTCTCTCCCAATATTATTGACCTTTAAGACTTTTTAAAAAATTCCTGTACAATCAGTTCAGTGGTGGCTAAGGAGTTAAATGAATGGGGCAATTTTGACATCTTGAAACCTAAGCCCATTAACAATGGACTTGTTTATAATATTCAAGTTATTGCTCTCTTGCCATTAATCCAGCTTCCTGTTGGGCATTGCTCTATGACTGTTCTACCTCTACTTTGGATCAGTATACCCCCGAATTAAGTCACCATCCTTCCTATGATATCTATAAAATCTCAAGACATATTCTGGTACCTGGGAGGAAAAAGGTTTTATGTAGCACCTAGAACAATAGCCACACACAAAGATGGGTAAGGTACTGACAGATACTTAGACTAACTCCAGAAAAGTAAACTAGCCACACAAATTCAAAATTTATAGTTTATATCTCTCTGTTTATTATTTTTCTATTTTTAAAGACATCTATAATAAAACAGGTCAGATTGAGCACCTAGAAAAAAGTAAGCAAATCTCAGAGACTGGGATGAGAAAAAGTCAATAGTATTCAACATAGGATAAAAAGTCATTTTTTAGAAGAATAAGAGGTAAGAAAAGACAGTATTATGGCACCGAGGTGCTGAAGTTGAGTTCAAGACTCTACATAGAATTTCTGATAATAAATACAAATTCTAGACAGACTAGGACAAGGGCAAAAAAAAAATAGAAGCCCGGACAAGGGTAGTGGTGACTAATGATTTTTAAAATGGGCATTTTGGGGGGGCATTATATACTTGGAGTAAATGGCATCAAACGAAACTCAAGAAGCAGAATGGGAGACTACCATTTATTCCTAAGACTGTGTTTCCTGAGTCTATGAGGGTGACAATGCTATCATTGACGATATTGGTAAAGATTAGAGAATGTGGCTACTTGCGAATACATCACAGTAAGGATTGGTCCAGGAGTAATGTAGTATGACCATACTGAGACTGAAGGGGCATTAATAGTTTCAGCCTTTAGTAGAAAGAAGAAGATGGTAACTAACAATTTCAGCGAAAGCTGTTTTTTCTTGTTATGTTCCATGAATTCTTAATTGCCCAATACGGTCCTTAAGCCTTGAAATTCTAGAGTCACTTTTAAACATTTCCTCTTTTTCTTTCCCAATTTAAAATCAGCTGATCAATCAATTCTTTGACTACAATATAACTTCTGTTTCTGTAAATTTAAGTTGTCATTATTTCAGTTAGATTATTTCAATCGTCCCTTAAATACGTTTCTTTTCCACACTGTTTCATTCAGCCCACCTGTAGGACCCCAGAATGGCATTTTTGAAGCATAATTCTGACCGTTAACTTTTCTGTTCCAAAACTTTTGAATGCATATTATGTGTAGAAATTCATATATTATTATTGAGTATTATTTAAGTTTTTCCTTGTAATCTGATCTGAACCTCCTGTCCTTCAAATACTATTTTCTAAGGCACTCATGAGGTCTCATCGTTCTTTAATGCACACTGTACATTGTCAGTTCTGTTCTTGTGCACACACCACTGTCTCTAAAAAGAATATCTCTTCCATCTCTGCCCATGGGCATCTTATCCGAGCGCCCATCTCCTGATTCTCTAGGTCATAATTGATTTTTTCCCTTTCCCTGATTTCATTGCATTTGTTTTGTTCCTCTACATTAGATTTCATTATGATACCATGTTCAGTCCAACGTATTGATGCACCTCTGTATCTCCCCATAACTTTCTTAGGAACAAAAGCAGTCTCTTTTTTATCTTTATATTCATTTTATTTTCTTGTTCAATGTCTTGTGCATGGTTGTTGCTTAATAACTGTTAGATTGAATCTGATGAGCTCCTTCTTTGTGCTGTCCGACATTTACTAATTTTGGAATCCATGTGAAATTTACCATCTTTCAAGCCTTTATTTTTGTGATTCCCACAAAGAAAGCTTATGATGTATGTTGTGACCCTTAATGTTTATTAAGTTAGCTAGTATCCTAAAATTACGTGTTTTTATTTTGCTCTGCTCACTTATGTATTTGCAGTTTGTTACAAATTAGAAAATGGACTTGATTTAGGCATGCATATATTAACACTTAGACTGCATATGTGACAGGAAAATTATGTTAGCTTCATGCAGGGAGGTCATCTCAGTGCTAAGCATAGTCAAATACAAGTTAGTGTATTTGATAGGAAATATATAGCTCTCTTTTATGAAGACAATAAATAGCAAGTTAGACCAATTTATTTGTGTTCTAGAGTCAGTTCAATGTCAGGGTGCTGACAGATTCTTACTGCCAAAGAATACCTTATGCACAGAAACAATCCTCAGACCCAGTATTCCTTGAACACTCTGTAACTGAGTGTTTTACTGGTAATATTAGATAATTTTAGAAAGTCAATTATAGCCTTATAAACACAGAATGTGAAACTGGAAAGTTCTCAAGGAAGTAAGTCTGAGGATGGTGACCTTCAATAGCACAGATAGTAAGTTAAAATAATCAAATGAAACCAGTCATTCTAGGAAGACACAAACAAGATAAAGGCTAGGGAAGTTTATAGAAACAATAATCCATGTGAAATACTAAATTTATAAAAACAAATAAAAATCCAAACAAGAAAAATCCCATCTTCCATGGGAATTCTCAAAAAATGATGAATACATTTATTTACAACACAATTAAACATTGCCTGGAGTAGAGGAGGAAGTGAAATTAACATCAGCAAGGTATAAAAGAAAATGGACCCTTATTCACAGAAATCATCTTTCAGTATTTTTAAAAATTATTCTAAAACTTTGGTACTACTCTAATTTCAGACATGGAGAGAAAAAGGAGAGATTTATGTGCCTTTTACTGAGTCACTTTTACTCATGCTCAGCCTTGACATTATTCTTTTCTTTCAACTGCATTGGTGTATCTTGGGATGAATAAATAATTTGCAAATATATGAGTCAACAAAGAAAGAAATGCAGACTTGCAGACTGATAATGGAAATTACAGGGGTTATAAAATATCATATAATGTGTTGCCATTAAGATGCAAGGAATACGGGAAGTTATAAATAACCCACATAATTTTTTAAAGGACTGCTTTTAAAAATATTCTTTGTGGGAGAATAACTGATAAAAGTCCAGCCATTTTTCATGTGAAATCATTCTTCTAATAAGCAACTTGCTAAAGTGAAAAATCAGAAATGGACCCGATGGCATCGTTTCATTCAGTACTTCTGAATGAAATGTCATATCCTGTCTGCAGACTCATATGTGAGTGAAATGTTGAATAGCTTTTAGTGTACAGGTGTTACACCACAAAAATGTAAAAGTCTATGAAAATAATGCTTGTATTATGGAATGAAAAGATACTGTACAGGTAGGAAATACATGATACTGCCAACTTGTGTGACCTTTACAATTTAGAAAGTATTTTCAAGTACATTATTCAATTTAATTCTCCTAAGGCTCTGTAATCTGGCCATACTTAGTCCTCTTTTACTGATAGAGATGCCTAACATTAAATGACTTGCCTAAAGTCTCACAGATTGTTAGATCTTTTGATTTTAAAGTCAAGTGGTAGAGAAATGATAAATCTAGGAAAAGGCAAAAAAAAAAGTATGTGGAGTGAGTAGTATTTGCTATTTGCAAGAATGGTTTAGGGCTTACACTTATTAAGTGACTTTACTTGCTATACTTAACTTTAGATAGAAAGGAACAAGATGTCAGAGAACAAAAAAGAAAAACCCTATCAAAAGAACCTCGTACTAATGCTCAGGTTAACAAAAACAATTTAATATTATTCCTGATTATAAATTAGTTATGTAACTGTCTGCAAGTAAAAGGGACCAACTTGAAATACTAGATCCTAACATCAACATTGGTGTACCATTTGTATACTAATATATTTATAACAGCTTTTAAATGGCTAAAACCTAACAAGTGATCTTTGAAGTGGAAGAGTCATTCAGAGGAAGTAGTATGCTGAAAATTGATTGGTTATACAGCACAAGGAAATACTCTCTGATCCACTAGTCACTCCATTTATTTCATTTCAGGGAAATACTTGTCAAAACACTTTCTCTGTGGATAAAGATCACTAATAATTGTATATTTTCTAAATATGTAAATGAACTAAGCCTCTCAAATAATTCCTCTGCCTAGAATCAACTTTCTTTATCTGTCTCTCCGACTGAATTTTCTGCAGTTAGCTGCTACTTGCAAGAATAGTTTAGCTCTGAAAATAAAATCCACTAAATGTAATAATTTTTTGAGACTCTCTTCCATTAAAACGATTTCATTTATGTTAAGCCAGTTTTTTAAAAACATATTTGGTTTTGTTTCTACTTGTCTTTTCATGAGAAAAACTGATCTTTCAAATCTACTTAAAAACTTGGCCTACCAATATATATTTACCTATGAAAGCCTGCATGCATGTGAAAAAGCAGGCATTTAAAATGATTTCATTTTCATTATCAATATGTCTAAAAATATGAATTTTTCAAAGAAGAGTACCCACCCATTGGGGTTTTTTTTCTAAGTCATGCTAATGAACACCTCGGAAAAATCCAGAAGTGTACATATTTTTTGACACAAAATGCTCCTATATTACAAAAATATTTTAACAGTGCAAAAATTCACTTTTTTTCTCAAAAATCTTTGAGCAAAGTAACATTCCCAGAAGATGAGCCATTTTATATTGTGGTTTAAAGGATCACTGCCTCATAGCTGAAAGACAGTGAAACTATTTTGTTACTTTTCAGCTATCATATTAAGATTCTTTGGTTTGGAGTAGAGCCGCTATGTTCCAGCCTAGAAGATTATTTTATCCAAAAAGGCTATTGCCAAAATATTTTTTATCCTTATTTAATGGAAGTGTTTTTATTTTCAACTAAATATATGTTCCTGTTAAAAGTGTTGAAAACAAGAAAAGTATAATGAAGAAAGCATACATCATGTGTATCTACTCATTTTAATTTTGGTGTCTGTTTACGTGCTTTCTCTGTCTCTTTTCCTTTTTCTTGCTGTCTTTCCCACTCTCTTTCCTTTCTATATGTCTATTGCCTCATTCCTCTTTCTGTGTGTTTTGAAGAAAAATGAGATATTACACAGTTGTATAACCTGCTTTGTATAGTTAATGCTGAATCATGCATTTTTTCATGCTAATAAAAACAGATACACATCATTATTTTAAAGGGTAGCGTATTTTATTGCATGAATATTTATTTTTTCTGTGTATTTAACTAATCCTATCTTGAAGTACTCTTATTTTGTTTCTGTTTTTTCTTCAAATGATAGAGTAAAGAACATTGTACAGCTGTTAATTTTCTAACTGTAAATTTTAACAATATAATACCTGGTAAAATGGTATGCATGTTTTTAGGCTTTTGATCTATTTTACCATATTGACATTTAGAAAGTGTATGTCATTATAAATAATGCTTTCTTATAGTAACTTTAATGTTTACCTTTGGTTCATAATTAGGTTGAGAATATTTTTCTATCTTTTTGCTTATTTGTATTCTAGATTTTATGAAACACTTGTTCATATCTTGAATTTATTTTTATTTTAACTGACTTATCATGGATTTTATATATTAAAGGTGCTCACATTTCGAGGTCTTACTTGTTTCAAATTCTCCTTCTTGATATTGTCTGTTTTTAAATCTTGATTATGATATTTTAGCCATTTGCATTTAGTTCTGTATGCTCAAATTCCTTTTAATATTTATATTTTCTAAAATTGCTCTACTTTTGAAACTCATTCAGTGCAATCTAATAGATGGTTTTCTATGTTACCTTGAAGGCTGGTGGTGAGTTACTAAGGAATAGCAACTGTTGACAGCTGCTCTACTAATCTGACTAATCCCAGAGTGTTATACAGCCTGAAAATATTTTATTGATGGGGCCCAAGTAAATGATCTATTTACTTTTACTCTTATAGCACATGCATTTCCCACAACATCCCCTGATATCAGTTACTATTATCATTCCTACCTTACATCTGGGGGAACTAGGACCTGAGAGGTGAAGACATTTTACTAAATTTACATGATAGAAATTGGCAGAGCTGAGCTTTGAACCCAATCTGTCCTATTTCAGAGTTCACACTCTTAACCCCTTCACCATTACTGCTTCTTGAGTGAGTCTTGGCACTCTTTTTAATGAGCTTCCGGGTAGGTCCCCTGTATGACCATGTGGCCAAGATGCATCCCATTTGGAAGCTCAAACTGTTTATTTTAAACTTCACTTACATGAACCTCATTTATGACCTTTTCCTGCAGAGAATGATTGCATTTTAAAGCTGCCCTAAGTTCTAAGTTTCTAGCTTCTGTGATAGACTCACTTTAAGCCTGTTGTCTGTTCTTAGACCACAGGGAATTGCCGCAAGGAAATTTTCTTGGAGCTCCCTAGTGTGGGTACTCTAAATGCTGGCTTTAAATAGAATAGCATTCTTTGATACATTCAAATTATTTATGTACAAATGTTGCTTTCCCCCCAAACTTTAACTTTATTACACATTTTATTGTGCCTTTCAATGAAACAGGATTAATTAATTAATGATTGTGAGCAAGCCTTGGGTATGTTTATCATTGCTTTGCTTCTGCTTCTTTCAGATACGGCATTTTTACAGACTTCAAAGATGTCTCTGTGCTGATAACCCAGGAACATGTCACAAAATGTTATGGCTGGAATTCACTGATTTTCTTCATTGCTGGCTGCTTTAGAAAATTCTTTTTTAACAGCTTCAATATTCCCAAGGAATATAGACTATTTGGAAGATGTATTTAATTAAGGCATATACATAAAAGATGTTAAGATAACAAGAAAAGAGCCCCGAATATAAAGTCAGAGACTGAGGTAACATTTTAGTTTTCTCACTTCAAAACTCTGTGATTTCAAATGTTAAGCTTTCGAATCTTGGTTTCCTCAACTGTAAAATGTAAATAATAAAATATGCCACTTATACATGGCATAGATGTTGAGATAATTGGAACGGAAATGAAGAAATGAAGTAATACGGTAAGTGAATATAATTCATTAATAGCACCCTGTAAAAATATGAGATTCTACATGTGATTTAATATAGAATCAGCAATAAAAATCATAGCAATACCAGACAATGTATATAGGTAATGACAAAGCATATACTCATAAGTGTAATGAATTATTTTTCATTTCAACTTGAAAAGAACAAATATACAATATTACTCTTATTATTGTAATTCTATATAGCCAATTTGGTGTAGATTATTAAATAAAGATAGAGTCAGTCTCTGTTTGATGAGCAAATATTTGCCATTATACAGCAAACCATTCTTAAATGTTTTTGTTTTGCAACTTCTTGTTAAAATTAGGTAAGTTAAAATTTGTATGTGTGTGTATGTTTGTGTGTGTTTTATATGTGTCACTGAAATGAGGTTTAAGTTGTAATTTTTGTGTGTGTTAAATAATTTGTCTATTTGTTTCTTCTTCATTATGTGTTTTTAATGGATTTCATTGGTTTTGGAGGAAATAATATATTCTGAGTGAATTCCGTGATTTGGAATTAAGATTTATTTACAGAGATCATTGTGTTTCGTAAAAAAATGTTTCTAAAGTGGTTGCTAATCATTCTCAGAGACAAAAAGACTTGTCCTTTTAATACCAGGAATGGCTTGCCATGTTTTGCTCTGAATGCAACACCTGGGGAACATCATCTGAGGGTGACTTTGGTTATGGTGCTTTTTAAGACTGCCTTTAATTGCTTTTGCATTGAGCTGTATTCATGAGTGTGCATTCATCAAAGAATGAAGAGCAATGTGACATTTTCAAGTTTTACTAAGTCAACTAACATCCGTTGCCATAGTACTCAGAAATGAGGAAACCAGAAAAAGGCAGAGCTGGTTTTCATTATGTGTTGAAAGATGTCAGCAGGATTAAAGTGTCAGAGCAAAAAGAAGAAGAAAAAAGATAGATGAAGAGAAAGTGAATTACTTTGCAAATGGTTATTAATGAATATAAAAAGCAAACATAACAGCCATCATTTTTGGGAAGGCAACAAGATACGTAAAAGATGTATTAAAGGGAGGAGTGACTTTATTATTTTCGAAAAGCATACAAAGTGTCTGAACTTGTCCCTTCCTTTGTAAAGAGGAAAGTAATCTTTATACACCTAATGTCTCCTAATTTGGGAAGACTCTCTCCTCTATTAGGAAATGAATCAGGCTGGTTTCTGCCTTGGATTAAAAAAAAAAAGATGTCTGAGAATAATTTTGTGCCCTTAAAATATCCTTTGAGTGAAATTAATATTCAAGCATGTACTTGATAATTAGGCCTGAAACTTTGTAAATATGTATAACATTTAAAAATAAAGATCCAACCTTTTTTAAATATAGTGGCCTCATAACCTGTCCTTATAATTCCTTGATTTCTCAGTGTCTATACATTTTGATAATGATATAATATTTATGGTATACAGGCCACACATTTTGGTGTCATTGTTATTCCAATCTCTCCTTCTTTTGATATCAAGATTTCTAGAACTTCCTTCCCTGATCTCTACTTACTATTCTGAGGTCTGTCATTTTCTCATAAGTTGAATTTTATCCTCAGTCAGTCAACATCCCAGAGACTTGACCTCCTTCCATACTTCTGCTTCACTCCAGAATCTCCATGGTCTTGACTTTCTGTAATAACTGCCATTTAATCCCCCAACCCTCTTCCTGATCTCTGAATACTGTTGGAGAAAGCTAATAAAAGAGGTTGATTGGATACACTACAAATCCAAGCTACCAAATCTCAGGTAGGTCTGCATCACTGCTGAGAAAACTGGGATTTCCCAATATCAATATTTTCTTTTTCAATATTTTCTTTTTCAAGTCTCCTTAACTTTAGCCTAAGCTCCCATACACATTTTGAAATTATTCTATTCTCCTACTCTGTATTTATGATTAATGTTAAATGATTATCCTTCAACTTCCTGTTTCACTTAAAAATGTACCTTGGTTGTCACTCACTTTTTTTCATTTTCCATCTCTCTCAATGAACACCAGACCCTTCACCCAGGCTCTTAATCTCATCATCTTTGTATTCCAAATTGAAACTAGGAATCATGATGGGTTGAATAGGACCCTAGTCTAGCAGTAATGCAAGCCTAAGGGAAATCCTCCATAGTTGACGGGTGTAGAAAATCCATTCAACAGTATTATAAGACTTTCTTCAGGAAATATTAGCCATTTAAAATCATCCCTTTAATATCATGGTTCTGATTAGAACCAGAGATTAATAGGTTATAAAGCCAAGCATTTTTAGTAAAGATTGAGTTAAAAATAAATAAGCAAACAGACCTCTCATTGGCACTACTTTGAATGGTGCTCCTATATCTTCTGTCTTTTATAATTAATAAGAGTCTGCAACTAGTAGCTCGTATGAATTGTTACACTGCTTTACTGAAATACTACATCAATTAGAACGTTGTTCACAAAAAACTCTCATGATAGACATATCCTTAATTTTTTTTCTACAATTAGAAAAATTGAAATTGAGAAAAGGATTTCCCTAGACCACAGGGGGGAAAATGTGCCCCCAAATAGATTAAAATAAACTTGCATCTTATCATTTAGTGTTAGTCTCAGTGAAGCATATTGTTGCTAATAAAAATTTTCAAATGCAACAAATATGGTTATGAAATGATACAGCAGTGTCAACATTAAGGTAAGAGGACTTCTGTGATGGAAATGTCAGACTCAGATGAAATGCTGACTCAGAAGGCAGAAATTCAAAAAATGGACTCCTAGCAAATTTTGCCAAACTGCCTGAGGCACTTCCCCATCTGTATGTGTAACATGCATTCAGCTATTGTAAAGTTTCTCTAACAGTCCTGGGAAGTGCTATGACAGTAACAAGGAAGATTGATAGCAGATTCCATGGCTCTTTGTTAATCACATTAAAGAACTCTGCTTTGTACTCTGTCATGTTGTGTCTGGAAATATATATGCCCACCACACCATATTGAAAACTTTTATCCTATCACCCATCTGCTGCCAGTAAATGATCTGTTTAAATGCAAAAATGGGTGATGGGAGTGTGAAACTCAAAGAATTGCCAAGCACACCATTTTTCTAGACCTCGTTCTTCCAATCACCTTTTGAAAAATGAAAGAACCCTAATGCATACCACATTTTGAAATGTTTCCTTAGGGGATTTAAATCGTACTTCATGTAAATTTAGTTATATGATAATGACAAACATGTCTTTAAACATTAGAGTTGGTAATTTTAAATACATAGATTTGGCATAGCGACTGTTATTTGTATGATGAAACTCAGTATTAGAATACAAAGTTTATGAAAACATGTTTCCTTCCATTTAGCTGGCAGAGTTTCTCATACTGGTTCATCAGTTCCCAACATCTACAGTCAGTTAAATAAAAAGCCCTTAAGCATTGCAGCAAGAAGAACAATGGGTGGTGAGTACATTTCATCAGTTGGGGAGATAAAAGTTATTTCTTCAATTACTTGTGGCCATCTGCAGGTTATAAAGAGGAATGTGCATTAATACAGTTAACCATCTCTTTTCTCTTTTAATTGCATTCATGGATTCATTTCTGAGTATTCTAATCAGTTTTGCTCTGGTGTCAGAATTTAAGGGCAATGCCAAACTTATTTTCCCAAATAAAGAGATTACTTAGGTAACAGATATTTTTTTCAGTGCTTCTCTAGAAATAATAAATAATAGTAAAATAATTCTATAACAAAGATGCAATTAGTCATACCAGTAAGTTGTTCATCAGAAATATTTTGAAAAGACTAGACCGTATCCAAATTGGAGACAAAATTATTTAGTTCAATAGAACAGTTGCAGTTTGCTCACATGATGGATGACCAGTTGGAACCAGTAAATAGTATATGTAACACAATTGTCAAGTGCAAGTTATCAACAGGCAAAGCGTCTGGGTCAAATCCTGGCTGTATCACTTAACAGCCATGTGATCTTGGGCCAGTTTCTTTATCTGTAAAATGATGCTAAAAGCTATACCTGACTCTTAAGATTGTTGTAAATATTACATTCACAAATCAGAAGGACTTTACTACCATACATGTACCACCCCGTTGTTTAAAAATTTCATGAATAAAACTGTACAACTCTCTAGATAACTCATGAATAAGTCCTAAGAATACAAACTACTGTGTAGAATGATGAAATATCTTTGAAAGAGAGCTACAGCTCTGGAGAAGCACAGTCTAAATGAAACAGCCTACGTCAAGGAGGCTTATTTTCATTTTAATGAATATAAATGTCTCATTGACTACGTTACCAGTGAGCATTTTCCACATAAGGCTGATTTTCTCAGTTGAGAATGCAACCAGACTTCATTTCTTCTAACAAGGTTGTGTGTACTTTCAGGAAATGCAACTCAATTTAAACTTGGATGGAAGGAAAAAACATCAGAAAACATGAGTTGTGTGTTGCCAAAGATCAACCAACCTCATACACAACAAACCAAAGTATTTTAGATAAGGTAGGTCATTTCTTTTTTTTTAGAATAGATAATAAAAACATAAATCACTTTCTAAGGATTTAGAAACAAGACCTGCTATGTCACCAATAAGATACTTCCAAATAGTTGCCTGAGAGTTAATAAAATTTAAGTACAGTCTTCAAAGAGGCAGTAATTGCTAATCATTACTTTGTTTAGAATCTCAACTGTTACAATTATAAATTATCCTTCTTTTTATTATGGCTACTTAATGCATTGCCCTCTTAATGATTATTTTCATAGTTAAGGAATGCAACATTCTCTGTATTTAAAAATACAGAGAGGGACTTCCCTGGCGCTGCAGTGGTTAAGACTTCGCCTTCCAATGCAGCGGATGTGGGTTTGATCCCTGGTTGAGGAGCTAAGATCCCACATGCCTCGCAGCCAAAAAACCAAAACATAAAACAGAAGCAATATTGTAACAAATTCAATAAAGACTTTAAAAATGGTCCACATCAAAAAAAAAAAAATCTTAAAAAAAAAATTGTAAAAAAATACAGAGAATACCTACTTTCTGTAGGTAGCTTCCCATCGTAAGTTTGGCCTCACAAATTAGATCAGAGAAAATAACAAAGATAAGTTTAGGGTGTTTGGTGTGGTAAGAAGATTGGTCATGAAGAGAAAATTTGAATCAGTTTATGCTATGGATTGGAGAAGGCAGACTGGAAACGAGTAAATGTTGGGATTGTATTGAAATGGTCTGGTCAAAATGAGTTAAGGGATACCTGGTAATTTATTGTCCTGTGTCCTAAGACCTCCCTTCAATAAGAGAAAATTTGAACAAAATGGTGGTGGGGGCGTTGGGGTGGGGGCAGGGGAGAAAGGGAAAAGAAGAGAAGAGAAGAGGGAAGAAGGAAGTTCTAAAGAAAGAAAAAATTACCAGAGGTGACAAAGAAGGAACTACTACTAAACAAGAAAGAAGGAACTACTAAAGAGGTGATAAAACCCACAATAACCCAAAGATTATCTGATCTGATAAGGCCTCTAACCATAAGGGCTGCAGCTTTTGGGTCCAAAACAGTAGCGGAAGCCTGGAACTGGAACTGAGACCCATGCAAAAAGCCAGTATGCTGGAATGAATGTAGCCTCCTTGAACAAAGGACAAGAAAAAAATACCCACTGACCCACAAAAGAGCAGGCTGTTTCTACGCATGGCTCCATATAGAAAAAATTCTCCTGTAAAAATGAAAACCAAAGCTTTTGTATGGGTGTAGGTCTAAAATGACAGTATTGTTGCAGGAGAACAGGGTGTGCGAGAATGGTCTTGTCCCAAGTCTTGGGCAAGTTCCTGGGACAGCCGCCAAGTGAAGGTCCCCTGGCTTCACTCAGGAAAGAATTCAAGAACAGCCACAGTAAAGTGGAAGCA